>NC_136592.1:12529882-13209882 GCF_910589615.1 Taurulus bubalis | reverse complement strand
TCATTGTCCCATTCTCAAAGCCCTTGATGAGCACTGAGAAAGATCACAGAAATAGTGCATCATTGTTCTGTGTAATTACACCATGTCACAGACAAGAGTGGATTTGCATTTTAAACAAGCACTTGTTCTGATTGAGGAACAATCGCTATATATTTCATTAAATTGTGAGCCATACAGAGGGCAGCACACTCCTTCCAAACATGCATTACAGCTAGAAGAGATGAAACCCACAAAGCATTGAGTTTTACTCAAATATGTTCTATCGGCAATTCAAGATATTCTTTAAAATATGTTTGTTTGTTTTCATTTCCTTTACACTTATGCATACTTCAGTGATATTTTTCCTCCCACCAACGATTAATTTAATCTCGCAGCCTTCTTCAAGGTCTTTTTTCTATCCCCCCACTCCCAGTTCAAGCAGAAATGAGAGAGGGTCTGAGGAGAAAGGGAGAGGAAGAAGAACTAAAACAAGATGCGAGAAGCAAATACGCTTCAACAGTTTCTGACTGCTTTTGCACTATTTTCTTAGAGTGGATTTGAAGCAGGGCTGGGCTGCTTCCTGAATATCTTACAGCCTCCTCAGTGTCTTTATCTACAATTCCACTTATTTACAGATCACTGGAGGAACATCTGCTCCAACACTTGCCCCAAATCTAAGAAGTGATGTTTTGCATTATACCATTTAATTTTTAATGCTGAAATTCAGTTCTCCTTCAAAACAGAAGAACTTTCATAGATAGGCTCCTTTTGATGACAACTAAACAACATCCAATAGCCTGGAAATATACTGGAATTCAAGGGATAAACAAAATTGTGGCAAACAAACAACTACAGTAATGGTAAACACTGCAAAAGTTGACAATATCACACAAACATAAAAGTAGCAGCACCATTTTATCTTAGTTATAAACAAGTGTGAATGCAACTAATCAAATGAGATGAGTCACAATGTGTCAGAGAATACACAACAAAGAACTTCTCAAGAGATGAAAAGTGTCTTGTTTTAGTTTCACAGAAATGACTAACGAGAAAAAGAGCCACGAATGATCCAATAGTATCAGAATTCAACCAAAAAAGACAAAACAACGTAATGTACATAAACAAAAGTGTACATAAAAAACATCTGCTTCACAAAGCGGTTTAGAGCAAGCCATCTCGTACAATTACTCTGAAGTAGATGCAGCCATTGTCTTGCTGATCCATTCTGTTGTCCTGACGGGCACAGGGAGGTTTTGATGCACCTGCATCTGTTCATCTGTAAAGCAATACAGGCTGGCCTCATGCCAACACCCCCCACTTCAACTACCGCCAAATACTACACATATTTGATTTGTAATGCAGCATAATAGTCCATCAGCTTAATTATTACTGAGGAGTTCCATCATCCTGAATGTTTCTGTACAGAATTGCAGGAGCAAGAAAGAATAGCTCATAATTTACATTGACATGTGGCAAAACAACAATGTCATTTTTCTGCTGCTCATTGAGAACATACCAGCGTTTCGTGTTTTTTTATGTTTTATACACATTATAATTGTGAATGCAAGCGAGGAAAGAGAAAAGAAGAACAGTTTCATTTACAAATAATATCTGGGATCAGACGCACTGGGACTTCTCACCAGGCATATATTGTAATAAACTGAACTGAATATTGCTACTAGAATAATAATATTTATTATAATATGAATTTTAAATGTACATATCCAAAGTTATTCTTAATTCAAACAAATAATTCTTAATTTTAAGGAAAGGTTGCACACACTTCAGAACTTCTAAAATGCTCAATGTTGCTGAAGGAAGCACTCAAAGTGAATACTCCACATACAATGGATGTATAGTAGATCGGGAAGGAATAACAGAGTGAGAGAGGTTATCAAACCAAGAGAAACCTCACACAGTTCTTTTGCAATAAATTGAACTCAGAAATGTGAATCGTATAATAACTTACTTGTCAGGTAGTTTACCAGTTGGCTCTAATGTTATTGTACGGTGTGAGTCAGGATCAACACCCTGGCCAAACTGAAACAGTGAATAACGTTCCTACACTGGAGTCGGCCAAGCATGTATGGGACTGTTTGTATTGGATGCATGTCATGGAACTGATTTCATAACAACACACAGTCTGTGCGTTGCACAGTGCACTATTTCTTCTTCTAAATGTGAGCGTCATGCTAAGTTTGACTACAATATATACATGTTGGACCGTTTTTCTGCATTTACACCAGAATGTTTTTATACAGAAATATGTCAATACCAAATACATTTTAAAACATATTCTGCTGTTTCATGCTGAAAACATAATATGAACCTAATCACTAATGTTCAGAAGTATTTTTGTAGTTGTGAGTGGTCTGGTAACTGGTAAGCCTTCTTGTAAAACAAATACAAGATGCACTAATACTATCACTAAACATGTGTTTTTTTCTGCCTGGTATTTAAAACCCCTCTAAACACCACCTTTACTGCGGTCAATTAATGACAATTACAGTACTGTTGCATAGTTTTAGATGGGGGGGATTTTGTTAGTTTTATTTATGCCAGCAAACAGTGCAGAGATCTTCTACAGAAATGGGCTTTGTATTGGTGCATGTTCCCGTGGAACTGAACGTTTCAGATCCCGGAGATCTTTCTGTCAGCGACTGCCTTGTGAGATCGAAGCACAGAGAACAAGTCAGCCGCTTGCCACTGAACCTGCCCCTGCCTGGCTTTCTGGCTTGTTTTAGTTGGCACATATACAGTACACTATATCCATCAGAGTTATGCTGCTCTTTGGCTGGAGTTATGTGGAGGAAAACTAGTCAAAATAAAAATATAAAAAAGTAGGAAGATTTTAATCTGATCAGTTCAACTTAATTTATAAATAATATTTCTTTAGATTTATGGGAGTTCTAGCTTTATCTCACAGTACCTCACATTAGCTCTTTTATGGTGTTGACACCCCCACACACCAACACACACACACACACACACACACACACACACACACACACACACACACACACACACACACACACACACACACACACACACACACACACACCGTGATGTTGGCTATGTTTGCTGAGCAGTGATCACAGATATGCTTTGCAGAATCAGTTGTTTCTGTAGCATTCCTCTAGAAAATGATGTTGTCGAAAACCCATAAAGATACTTAGTGTGTCCATCAGAGTTGTGTTTATCTTTTGTAATAAATGTAATACTTTTGACCATATAATACTAGCTCTGAGTTATTGTCATGCGCAGACAAGCCACGGACATGAAACACTGGGGGTTGACAGCGGCAACACGGCTGAATTACGGTGCCGTCAGCTACAAAATATATTTGAAGATTATGACTGTGACATATCATTATAAACTACTACAAAGTTATTTATTCGGCTGTAAAGTAGTCAATGAACATTTGAATGAGCTCAGCAAAAAGTGACATTGTGACACTGCAGTAGTAATTTAGCCAAAGTGTCACTCTTTAACACATTATGCAAAAAAGGTTGCGTTTCTGATAATAGAGCACACATTTTACTGTCACATTTTGACTATTTGAGAGGAAACAAGCATGCAGTTTAACATTTGTAGAAGTAGAAACATTCAGTATTTAAATAATACAGACTGAGAAACTTCCATCCACACAGATAAATCCCAGCAACCCCTCCACACTGAGCATATACTTGCATATAAACATACAGTGCTTTGAAAAGGCTGCCTCTATCAAGTTTCTCAATGAATACACATCAGCAGCGTTGGCCACTCTTCGGCTGTGAGTGATGTCATTGTCAGCTACCTCATGTTGCTTTGACAGCTCCTAATCACACCTCTTGTGTTGTGGGGACTAGCCATTCAACATTGCAACAACGCTGCTTCTTCTATCTGTCAATCACTGTCAGTGGGTGATACTTTCCCTGGGGTGTGTTGTCTATCAGGACAGGGCCGGTCACTGTGTTCACATGTGGCCCATCCACCTTTTTTAGATTGATACCATGCAAACCTGACTGGCCCTTTACTCTTTCTCTTTTTCCCCCTCACTTCAGTTTGGCTCCATAAGACATCAAGAACAGGCTGCTGGCCTTGTATTGACAATGCAACATGATTCAAACAAAAAACCCAAGTCTTTCTACCTTCTCTTTTTTTTTCAGAAAGTGGGATCAATATATTGTGCAGCAGAAGTTGCTCCCACAAAGGCAAGAATATGTAAACTTTTGTTTTACACCCTCTGTCTTTGGAAAAAAAGAAACTTCAAATAGAGGATACATCAAACAGAGAACCAGAACACTTTGATCTCACTCTGAATGCAATGAAGTTACGTTGCATTAAAATTGAAGAACTGGACTTGAAAATAGAATACTGTAGAGAAACCTGTGTAGTAAAGATATTGAAAGGAATATTGTACAGTACCTTTGGAGATGGCAAGATTCAATAAAACCCACTCATCTTCACATGATGATCTAAATACATTTGACTGCCATACTAATTGTATATTGCTGGAAGGCAATGGCAAACAAACTGTTTTTTTTTAAAGTCGTCATTCACTCTAAGTGTAGAAGACAACAAAAATAAAAGAGGTTGGACATCCACAGAAGTGATGGACGCAACAATGTTCTCACCTCTCCTGTTTGCAGCAGCCATCAATATGCTCTGACAAATGACCATGGCAGGCAAGACGGTGTAATTTACCACTGATTAAACAGCATGGCTCTCAACAGAGAGCCAAGGTTCACACAGTTAACACAACTCATCTTTATGCAAGCATATTTTATTACCTTGCACGGGTGGCATGTCCCAGCTGCAAACACAAGTAAATACAGCTCCTTGTTCTGTCAACGTGATATAGTATACTTGCAATGATTATAACAAAACACAACAAGGAAATCTGCAGGGACGTGAAGATGCTAAAGATAATACTAGACAGTGTGTCTTTTTTTCGTCCTGGAGAGTAAATCAATTGTCCATTAGCTGAGATACATAAACAACATTAGAAAATGCTATGACAAAAACAGGAATACCTGTTAACTTAATTTGAATCAATCTTGTACTGCTTTTTCCTCTTTAAATGTAATTTGTATGGAAGTGCAAAAAGACATTGGTGACACATTTACAATTGCTCTTGAGAAATATGAATAGATAAATTAAAGCTAGTCCTCCACTGCCCTGCGTAGAACTGTGAAGGTGAAACACAGGACAGGCATACTAACTGAATGAAGTTTACAGCTGTTAACATATCTGAAAATTATTAAGTTTGGAGGTGGGTCTATATTTGTGGTGGGGATCTTTTCCATTAGGGGGTGATTAAATAATGATAAGCTTGTGAATATTTACTGTGATATTACAGTGAATGTAGCATGTGACCCACTTTAGACTTTCACATCTGAAAAGGATAAACCCTTTGATAATTCTTTGACTGCAGACACTATTTGACAGTCAGTTTTGGGTAATGAAATATGCTTCTCCCCTGTTTTCCCCTTCCCATGTTAGTTCTGTTGCTTGTGTTAGGACGTGAGATGTGCAGTCGGAGGTAAATGTGACTGAGTGATGTGTAATATAATCTCTTGGACATATCGGGAGGACGTTATTGCAGAAGAGGATATGGGGGCTGCCTCATGAAACATTTATCTGGGAAGAGTGGCACAGCGATGGCAGAGAGATGGAGTGACAGAATGGAATGAGGTAGAAACGGGAGAATAACAAGGAAAGTGTTTGTATGTGTGTCTGTTCGCGTTCCTGTCTCTCAGTCATCCCACTACGGATAAACATATAAGGATGCTATGAAAACCATACATATTTTTGCCAACGCAAACCTTAATTTACATTAATGATCAACAGTCCTATAACCAGTGGACAAGTACATCACCAGATGTTGCAAACATATCCCCATCACACATTCAGTTTTAAACATGCTTTGAGAGCTTAGAGAGGCTTCGAGTGTGATAACTCTTAACAAAAACCCCGAGGCTGAGCTCTGACACAAAGCTTATAATCTAGCCAAGTGTTGCAGTGGTCAAATTGAGCTTCATCACTGAGCAGCAAACTGAGCTCTGGGCATGTTCTGTTCAACAGTCCCTTATTTCATTCTTAGTATGTGAGAGGAGATCTTTAAATGGGGTCTAATGCAATATACTAAGAGTTCCTCAACTAATGTCATTGACTGTAGACATTTTAACGTGAAAAAACTAAAATCCTGTTAATTGATTTATTTACTTGTTAATGTAAATTGATGTTAAATAGATATGTATGGCTCCTGCTTTCTGTCCGAAACTTAGAAATAACAATTATGTCAACAAGTTACTGATACATCTTACAGTGCAAGACATTTCAGCTGGGAATGTACCTATAAAGTAATTTCCAGTGATGAACAACACTATTAATCCTCCGGGGGAAACAATTTTGATGATTTGTTTTGATGATTAATTAAATTGAATCCAGAAAAATATCAAATATTTGCTCGGTTCCAATCTCTCAAATGTGAGAATCTGTTAATCAGGAAATAAATGAGCAATTTAACCATAACCTAAGCCTTCATGGCTAAGACTAAACAAAAGATTAATGAATCAAGAAAAATAATATACTGGGTATTTGATAATGACAATTTTTTGTTGCATCTCTACTTATTTCACCTAATAAAGATGACATCAGATATTTATCTCATTCTAAAATCTCTATTAACTTGGTTCTTATCCAGTGTAGACTCGGACCTTTAAATTTACGACCATGGGAATGACTCCCAGCAACTCTTGGTCGTGCTGGCCTGCTGTGGTGCTTCAGGGCTGGATCTTCAGATCCTGACAGACACCAGAGCCTAGTGGGAGCCTGGTGGAGTGGCCTCTCTCAGAAGGAGGAAAGCTGCTCCCACCCAGACAAGGTCATGCTGGCCTCTTGTCATTATCCTCTGTACATACAGGGAAAAAACATTCCTATCCAGCAGCCATTAGTGCCAGGCAGAGACCAATTACCAGGCAAAGGGCAAACAGTAAGCGGACATGAATGAAGCCAGACAGGTCAAAGCGGTCATACATAGCAAAGGTCAGTGTTGTCATAATTTCAGACAAGTTAAAGTTGTAAATAGCTCCCCTGATAAATACATGAGCAAGAAGGGTTAAATTAAGTACACGTTTCCTGAGTGCAATACATGCTGTCCATTAGGGATCGTTGCTGTTGTAGAAGAGCATTATTGCCATTATCTGAATTGTCTTTCTCTAATCTCCTTATTTGCATCAGCAATTTATCATACAGTAATGAGTTGAGGATCAATAAGGGCATTTTATTATCTCTATGAGGTTGATATTATCCTTGAATTCACAACAGATCAAAGGTTATGTTAAGCAAACATTCTGAATTATTAAGAAATAATCATTTACCCAGATTACCACGACTATTCACCGTTTCCAACTCGTATATCAGGTCTTTCCCAGAGTGTATTGAGAATGAGATACAGGAAGTTCTGCAGAGTCTCTGTATACAGTATGTACTTAGTCACAGCTCAAAATGTTTCTTCTGTCATGTACAAGGGTACTTGTAGTTTTCTTGCATCTTTGAAAAATAAAGCACGTACTATTTGGCATGCAGTGCTTGGGGTCACCGAGGATCTTTGCTCCTTGCTGTAGAGAGCTGCAGAGTAATGCTGGTGTTATCCCTACTCCTTCTTTTTTAACTATCCTGAAGTGATAAAACATGTCCAACCCATTCACATCGAAAGGAACAACTCCAGTTTTACTCCTGCTGTTTCACAACTCTAATCCCGTCAACAGCAACGTGTTGTCACTGACGGGTTGTTGGTTTGCCGGATATTCCCCAGGTATTTGTTACTGTTTAGTCACATTGGAAAACATGCAAATGCAATGCAATTATGATCAACAATCTGTTTTTGACTGATGACATCTTGTCCACTTGCTTCCATGTACATGCTGTGCTTACACTATGCTCATATTTCCTAGAAGACCATTAAGACTAAACCTCCTAGGCACAATTATATTGAATATATCTCAATCATTGTCAAACTGCTCACACACACTCAAGTTTGATTTCCACAAATGGCTGTAGATGCGCTCTTAATCAACTATTTGCCGATACAGTTCATCCCTCTGTGTTAACCTGTCAATGGAAGAGATGGAGAAATCCTCCTCCTCGTACTCCGGCAACACCAGAGTACGACCATTTCCGACCGGTTTGGTTCATATTAGCACTCATAGTGTTTTTAAATTGTTACACATGCACATGTAAACCATCATAAGCAGTAATATCACTATTGTCTCCTCAGAAAGGACATCAATACTGTTTTTATTTAATAGCGCTCTTATGAAACTGTTACAAGGCTCTTCACAATAAAGGATAAGGTGGTGCAAAATGGAAAAAGAATGGGCACTACTCATTGCCTTTGTAATATACGTATATTGAAGTCAGTTGGGCTTCTAGCACCCAGGAGCAAAGATCCATTGAACTCACAGTAGTAGAACAAGTCAGTACAGTAATTCACCTTGCATTTATATTTTTGTATGTAATGCCCCTTGCCCCCCCAAAAAAATAAAATAAACATAATAAATAATGTCAAATGCAAAATTAAATAAAGAATATTACATATATTATATACAGTTTAGTTTGTAAATGCCATGTCAGTTTTAATTATTTAGCCCAATATCACAACTCACAAATCACAAATTTGACACAAAGGGCTTTACAATCTGTACCATTGCTTCGGTTAAGGAAAAATTCCCCCCAAAGTCCCTTTAACCTGGAAAAAATGGAAGGAACCTCAGGAAGTCTCTTATGAGCGTGTGTGTACACGCTCATAAGAGACTTCCTGAGGTTCCTTCCATTTTCATACACTTTGTATTTGTATTTGTATTTGTATCAAAACAAAAGAATAAATAATAATAATTGTGTGTAAAAGATCAATGACCACACAACTATATCATACACTGAACAAAACCATGTTAATGCATGTTCTGAAGTTCATAAAACAACTGGCATATGCTTCTTCGCATATGCATCAATAATACTTCTGGCCTCCCTAGTTTGATGTCAAATGATTAAACATCAAGTGTGAACGTCGGTTTGGACAGAGGGAGATTATCTACAAGAAAGAGGGACCAAATTCCACAAATGTGCTATCTTTATGCATTTGGTAAATGTTCATCCCCTCTTTAGTGTTAGATGTGTACTAGAAATGTTCACACACCACCTTCCACTCTACACTTTCATGCCACACAGGGGTGATCAGCTGGAGGAAATCAAGACCCTCTCTAAATTTCCTCTCAACTGATTAAGATAAACTGCTTTTCAGCCATGGTTACCCCCCCAACCAATCAATTAAAGTAATCAATTAAAGGCCTGCCGGCTGAGCCTTTGGTAATTGAGGGTTGAATAAACACAGGCTGCACAGATACTGATGATAAAGCCGTAACAAAACCGTGGGCATGAGAAAGGGAATTTCTTGTCAATTTTAAGATATTTATGGAAAGCTAGGTTTAGTAATTTATTTCATGAACCCAGTGCAGTCGAGGCTGTTTATCCTGCGCTGCCAGAGATTCTGCCCTAGCACGTTAAATATTGAATAAAATCATCAGCCAGGGCTTTCCAATTGGCTGCCGTTACCCTATTTGAAAAAAGTGCCAGTAGAATTCAAACATGGCACTGTGTTCCAGCGTGTCCTCCAGTGAAAACAAATCCTCAGAGGAAGGCGAAAGAGACTCTTTGGGCAGGCTTGGCCTCCTCACTGTTGGCTTCAGGTCCAAGAGGTGAGGAGGCTGTCCATCCTTCAGGGATACCACACACCCACACAGGGCTCGCATTTACTTAATTATATACGTTTTATCTGTCTTCTATTTGGTAATTTAAGTTCATCTTTGATTCACAGACATGGCAAAATTGTCTCATCAAGGTAAATAAGTATTTTGGTTTTGAGCTGAAATGATTCACCCCACACCCTAAAAAAACAAGTTAGAGAATTGTTGAAACTCATTACTTTTTTTTGCCGCATTAATGCTCCACCAACTTTGTTTATTTTATCTTTCTTTTTTTTACTTTTCTCGCTGGAGCACAAGCATGCTGTCCATTTGGTTTGAATCTGCTTTTGTTGAGGTCCGGTGACTGTAAGTCTGAAACTCATGACTTTGTGAGGTGCTTGTCTGCTGGGCTTTTACTAGAGAGGAGAGACATTAGAGACAGGGTGATAGGTCCTTGTTTAAGATATGTGTGACCCCGCTTCTTTTTCTTTATGAGGTCACAATTTATGTGTGCACTGTTGGAGCGCGGATCTAATAACTGGTTGTTCGTGAAGTCAGCATCCACGTTTTCATGACACACACAACATGTAGTCTAGATTCTGTGTGTATGAGGAAAACTGGAGTTCAGACATCATTTTAGTTTATTTGTAATACAAATAATACAAATACAAAATTTGACATGAAATGGCAATTTTTTTAAACACGCGTCAGGGTGTAAAAATCATAGGAGACAAGTCTCCTCCTTTTCTAAGGTGTTAACAACAGTGATACTATGTGGGTATGGACTGTACTTCGTGCATAAAGGAAAGTGCTATGCCTGCACCAGCTCATTATCTAACAGCCACATAACACAATTTAACATTTCCTTTGTGTTCAGGGACACCACAGCAATTAGCTAACAAGTGGGTCATCCATTAACCAGGCCCACGGCCCTGGGAGAGATATACGCCTCCAGGGCAACACTCAACAATTCTCTGTAATAGAATGGCTAAGAGAGAGAGTCCATTAGTAAACATTTAGGAAATCAGTGAGAAGGCAGGTCTCCACGGGTAATTATATTACTGGTTATTTACAACTAATACACTCTGCACTCTATTGTATTTAAAAAAAAAATCTTTTTTATGATGTTGTTTAAAACTTAGCTCTTCTTCCATTTGCAGGTTTACATTATGAACCAGGAGGTCATAAATAGAGGTTAGATTTAGACTGATGGTGCTCAAGCCCCTGAGTCTACGTACTGTATACAATTTTAACTGAAACAGGATCCTCGCCCCACGCTTTTTTGAATGACATAAATAATGAAAGTCTGTGGATTTTCCAGAAATTGCAATTATATGATCATGCAGTCAGAGGATGGAGACGGCTCTATTGACGAGCCCAACTCAGAACTTAAAAGACTGGCGTCCTGCTATTGACGTCCTCCTTCACTGTGATTCTATTCTCTCAGACCCTAGCTGGAGACGTACACAAAGAATAGGCCTCACTGTTGGGCCGACTGATCTCAACAGCCAGGATTCAGTATGGACACCCTTTTGAAATAGTTTACTTCAAAATAAATACTTAATGCAGCGGGCTTTTTCTGATGAAATAATTCATTGAACACACTAACATTTGTAATAGCTAACCAGACCCTCACAAGAGTAAGACTCAAGGTTGATCAATAGAGGCCTTAGGGGTTTTATTTTCTGTTCCTTGATCAAGGCTGTCAGATTAGTATAGGTACAGTGTAAATAGGACTGCTCCTTGAGCATAGGCGGCAGCTCTGCAGCACAGGTTGGAGCACCGCTCCCTCATTAATATGATTAGGAAAACAGCCTTCGGGCAGTGAAGATGCAGAGCAGCCCACACCGAGACTCTGTGGATACCAACAACAGTACAGCGGCACAATGGCAGTGTCAGAGGGATAAACAGAATGTATAAAGAGCGCACAAAAAAGACATTTCACTGCCTATGACCCAGACTGAGATGTTATTCCTTTAAAGCCGTAATTGGTTGATGTTTGCTGGTTTGTGGTGTAATTTGCAAACTAAGTAAAGATTTAGACACCCTGAAATCTAGCAAATTCATATTTTAGAAAGGTTTTTGATTTTGTGAAGAAAAAAAATTGTGAACAGCATTGTTTAATGAGTTTTGTCGTGTGTCTACACCCGCCCACTCACCAAGCCAATCTCTTTCACAGGATTAACTAAGATCTTTCACGTCGTGAAGCCTGTGTCATATCAGTTTCAGGGTGTTAGAGGTGGAAATGAGGGACATCTTTTACCCGTTTTGTATGCTTCATTAATTTTTTTGAAATTAGCAACTTTGGGAAACGTTTTTTCTTTTTCTTTTCAAAGGTTAGGGGGTGAAATAAAGTGAAATTTGAGTGATAATTGATTAGTGGTAGTAATGCATAATTTCTCAAACCTGACAAGGTTTTTGCTTTTCTTTTTTTTCACAGTGGCTGTCATCAAGTGAGTAATTATCAATGGTCCGTGTGTCATAAGCCAAGAAGGATACTGACACTTCTACTGATCTATTTATCTTTTAGTGCCGATGATATCTCCCTCTCGGCTTCAGAAACAGGTTGTCACCTCCTCAATCCAACAGACAGACAACACAAGTGTTATTAGTATGTGTGACATATTCAGCGAAATAGGTGAAAGTGAAAATGGGCCTTACTGCTTTAAATATGGAAAATATTGTTGATGATAATAAACAACAATTTAATGGAATTTAATATTCCAGGGATAAGATTAAAATTACTTTTTTATGATTGGATTGAAATACTGTTCCAATTTAAGTGAACATGAGTTTCTTTAAATAAAAAGTTGTGGTATGCAACAATATAAAACCAATCGTAATTATTGTTTTGTTGTTTGAGCTGGATGGCAGTTTCTCTGGCTCCTGGCAAAGTTGATTTTGATTGAACGTTTTATTTATATATTTTTTCTTGCTTTAGTAAAATATTGAATATTTCCCTCTTGAACAAGAGAGTAGTAGGTTTCTTTTTACCCTAACAATAATGCATAACTCAACTAACTTACATTCCAGCAAATCACACAACTTGTGCTTTGCATTGGGGCTTCACTGAAGGTTTATGAATAAAACTGCCTTTCCCAAATACTTGTGTGATCCAAATGACAAAAAAGACATTGTGCTTTGTCACAAATGAATGTCTTACATAAGTTAAGTTACCTTAGATTTATAAAGATGCACATCATTTGTGCTGTATATTAGTCAACGTCTGTATTCCTATAGAAGATGATATGAAAAGTGTACAGATGCTGTGGTTGATCTCCTTTTGTTTGCCTTCAGAGGCAACTATCCGAAGACCTTGAGGAGCAGATGAGATCTTATTGTACGCAAGTGTCTGAGATTATGGTGGTGTTTCCAGTACCATAGATCGCCAGTAGATGGTACTCTACTGTGGGGCTAAGCAGGAACATGGTAATGCACACTGTTGGTGTGAAAAAAGGATAAGGAATCCTGAACCATATACACTATCACAAGGCCTTTAGATTAAGCACATTTAAGGATATTCTTAAAGAACTGCAGCAATTTCACACAATGCATATCTGTGATTGTTACAGAATATATTATTGGCTGGTGGAAGTATTTGCAAAAAATTTAGACCAGAAAAGTTCAGAGCCAGTTTATGTGGAGGTGGGTGTATTGCTCCATTCCTGTCCAGGTTGTGTTCAACAGACAACAGAAGATGGCTCGTGGCCGGGTCCCTGTCTGTAAGCATGTTAGGTGGAGGTCACTTTGGTGTGTGATGGGAAAAGCCAGATTACCCCTGTCTAAAAGCAGGCGACAATGCAGCCCGGTGCTTTGTTTCCCCGTTTTCAAAGACATTTGTTCTTTGATAAGGCACCGGAAACAGTTGGTGACATGCTGGTGGGAACCTATGGAAAAGAATACACTTTCTATCAATTGTGTTTTCCTTATCCTCTGGTGGTTTGCTGGGTGTGGGAATAAGCACCATTCTGGGCACTGCTGCTCTGAGATAGCATTCACAGACCAGAGCAGAAGAACGGGCTGCATTCAGCCTGGGGAACCAGGGGCCCTACGCTGCAGAATTGTACACAGGGATGGACAATGTACACTATCTTTGGTTGGGACACAAAGAACCCAGGAAAGATTTTATTGAAATGTTTGGCAGGTCTTGTTTCCAGACTCTTTTTCTCTATCTCTCTTGCTTGCTCTCTATTTACTTGCTTCCTTCTCGTTGCAGCAATTTCATTATGTATGAATTATTATAGTTTAATTATTTTTAATAACTCGCTAATGGCGGCGAGACTCGTAGCTACTCCACACTCTCTTTTCCTGTCACCGTCTCTCCCTCTCACACCTATGTATCCACACTTTTCCCTTGATATTCTCACTTACTCACCTCCATGCATGCAGTCACTCCGCCTATCTCTATCACTGCATTTGTGAAAATCATGGCACGTAGTAAAGTCTTTCTAATGTTTTTGTTAAAATGAAGAGAGGATATGAAAGGCTTTTTTTAATGCAAATACACATTTGTGTCGCACATGCTCTGAAAAAAGCAGCAACACATTGTTGTTGATGTTGATATAATTGTTAATAATTGGCATTTCAATGTGCTGAATGTCAACACTGATTGGTGATCTATTCAGTGTGGGAGCCCATCCGATGATGTGTTGGCTAAGCGTTTTTAATAGAAGTTGGACCCACTACTGCCACCCACAGAGCCTCCATCGTTGCATTGGGTAAATTAGTATTAGGATTTTAAGGGATAAATAGCCGTTCCACCTAATTAATCCACCACATCACAGGGGGATATGACACCATGAGCCCAATAGATCAAGAACCACAGATCAAAGGCACAACCACTGTTTGAACCAAACACAGGCAAGAATAAGGTTTCTTGTTTATTTATAGAGTATGTACCGATGGTCTGTGAACTAATGACTAAAGAATACTGCAATATACGCAGATTAGTTTATTGGTTGTTGTCCGAATGACATTGCATCGTTGGATAACCAATAAGCATGTCTAATTAGGCAGTGGGGTTTCTCAGGACTCAAGATATTTTAATGCTTGTTGAAATTCCTTGTTTGGAAAAACATCACTCATTATCATAATGTATGATTCAAAGTGTGTGCTTCGAATTAAACTACCATTTGTAGTTCAGCTGCTTATGATCAATATGTAAACTGGGATTTGATCAATATGTTAGAAATTTTAAAAATTTCTTTAATGATTCACAACCAAAGCTGGTAACAAATTGACAGTTTTTTCTGGTTTTTAGCTCAGGAGTGAAACACATTTTGGTGAGGAGATCTGTAAATTGAACAGTTAACAGTTGCCTGCTCTTTGAATTGAATAAAAAATCCCCACTCCTGTGAAAAGCTTTAACACAGAAACAGAATAAAACTATTGAGAGGGCCATTATTAATTAATGTCTTCTTTAAATTCTTGGTGGTTTTATTTGCATACTTGCATTGTTATGGTGAGTGCTTTTTTTTTAACATATTTTGTAATAGCTTTCCTTATGGTGATATTTTGTCTTAATTAGTGTTTATCACTTGAACGTTTATCACACATTACAACATAACTGACCTTAAAAAGGATCCAACTCGGCATTGTGAAGTTGCTGCGACATCTTATTATGGTTCATAACATTCAGAGCGGTGCACACACTTTGGCCCATCCTCAACCTGACATAAGAAAGGAGCGAGCTGGGTCCTCTCTTTTTTTAACTCACTGGCTGTGCTCTTAAAAAATGTCAGTGTTCTGCCAAGTTTACCACATATTCACTGTTTACTGATGGCTGTTACACATGTGGCTTTTGCATATGCTCTCCTCTCCCACTTAAATCGTCTGTGGTCCCTGGGCTTTCTTTTGACATGTGCAGTGTTGATGCTGCCCTCGCATCTTAAATTTTTCAAGCAAAGAAAAGGCATTTGTATGAAATAATAATGACCATTTCAGACATTTATATTTTCCGCATCTGACTGTCATCTCTCCTTTTCTTTCTCCACTACAATATTATAAACCTCCACACACATTTCCATCATGATTTTGTTTATGTTGTTCTGCACTATTTGCAGATTTATTCTTATTTATATGGTCAAGATATGTTATGTTTTTGTGGATGACTAAAAAAGATTGATCTTTAACACCTTAATTCTCACCATACTTGGGATTTATACTGATGTGCTTCCTAAAATCTACAACTGCAGCCTCCAACAAAGTCTACGAACCTCCTGTCTGGGGACATGCTCTCTGATGTCAAAGATCCTGGTTGACTGGACTGACTGACTGACTTGGGACTGTGGTCTTGTCCTCAATAATTCATACGACAGTATCAAGTGCTTCATGAATCTACTATTACATGCCATCAAACAAAAAAAACTAAACACAACCATGTATCATATGAAGTATGTTCAATTTAATTGTTTGTTTATTTCAAAATCCTGATCTGAGAACACATTTTATTTAGGAATTACAAGTTGATTGTCAGAACGCAATGCTTTTGTCAGGTTGAATCTCAAAATGTCTCCCAAAACATATTCCATAATTTATTGAGGTTTGCATTGTAAAAATCCCCCCATGTCAGACTACATCAGTGTAAATGATGTACACATGTCTTGTGGCACAGGATCCTCTTCAAAGAGGCACTATTTGTTTTGTCGCTGTTCCTTTGTGTAGGCACGCCTACAGTCTCAGCAGAGTGTGGATGTCACAAAACATTAGGAAGTATGAGATTCAGGATGTTCCATTTAATCTCCTTGACTTCCCCAGTTAGCAGAGGAGCCAAGCGGCAGCCAGGGGAGCCCCAGCATCCTGTAGAACAAAGCTGGCTGACATGATGTTTGCCTGAGGGGCCTGCACTCACTCTCTCACAGGCATAGTCTGCGAGCGTGTAAAACAATGAGGAACCTGTCATCTCCCAGATACACTAAGCTGCAGTCACTTTGAATGACAACAGTGCATGAGAGGAGCAGTAGCAGCCCCGGTCTGGGACCCAATACAAACAGCTTTGCGAGTAGACAGAAGGCTCTATTAGAGCTATTAGTCAGAGCTTTTGAGATCACACTGTTGTAGTTCATTGCGGTGCTGTACTGCTCGGCGATCACATTGTGTCGAGGCAATATGTTTCCCTGAACAACAACAGCCTGTGAACGGAATAGCTGCCTGCATGTGTGACTGCGATGTGTTCTCCTTCATTGCAAAGGCAGTAAGTCAAGCACAGTGGTCACTCTGATTACCCAGAGTGCTGTTGTGGCCAGGGGTTAAATAGGAGCAGATGCCAACTTAGACACAAGGATGAGTGACTCTCCTCAGCTCTAGACCCTTCTCAAGCATCCCAGTTCATTTTTCCCTCCGTGTAATAATGATCCACGGCAAGACGACACGCTTGACCCCCGATGACCCCAAAGGGTATAGAAATTATAATCAAGGGAGTTATTTAGATTGACCTGATTTGATGCTCAGCTGATGGAAAGGCTTCACTGCTCTGTGTCAGCACCAACTTGACCCTTTCCTGTTTACCGCCAGCTTTGGAATCAAGTTACTGCTGAAGAAGTGATTGAGTATGATTGAGATTCTAAAGGCCACCCTGTGCTACGAATTGTGAATTATTTGTTACAAAGAAACCTGTTCAAGGATACAGGTTGCTTTGTTGGTTACCCAAAAGAAAGACACGCAATTATGGAAAAAAACACACACACTGTCCCATGGGTGTGCAGCCAGCAGCACCACCACTTCCACTACAGGTAAAGAGGCCCACTCAAAAGGTTCATGTGACCCAGCCTTTGGCCTTTCTCCCTGTCCTCCGGTGCATCTCTGGGGTACATGAGACTCTTCGGCATCCACCACTTCTCTCATTAGCACATGCCAGGCTGCTAGTTGCTGAGGCTGAATCCAGGGCATGTCAGGAGCCATGTCTAGGAGCCACTTGAAATGACAAGATGAGAATGAGGGCCCAGGGCTGGCATATGGTGCTGATTAGCAGTCAAGCTTACAGGGGTTCTCTATCTACAGAACATAATCAGACCTACTCCCAGCATCCTGCCCACTGAACATCATCTTGCACACATCGATTCCCCCAAGATGCCACTGATCCCTCTGAGAAAGAGAAAAGAAACGATATTCCATTATTTTAAACTTGTGTTCCAAAAGGAAACACTGAAGTGGTGTGTTTCAAACTGGGTCTTACTTGGCTGATACAAATGTGTTTGATGATTTTTTTCTCCGTAAACAGGTCTTTTGGAATTAATGAAAATGAAAAGCAAGTACTCAGGCTTACCCTGAGGGACCTGTCAAATGTTGATGGATTTCTGTGTGCACTGACAAGTAAAAACTAATATCTAGAAAATAAGAAATCACAAAACTATTCTACATATTAATGAGTGATTTCAAACAGTCTATGCCTGCACTGGTTGCACCTCCCTGCCCACCAGGCACGGAGCACAACACTAAAAAAAACTTTCAGTGCCACAGTCGAAGCAGCAACATCTGGCTCCTTGTGTAGGCGCTTATTAGGATCAAATTAAGTAGAAATGAATGGAATGATACATGACAGGTTGCAGATGTTGAAAAACCGGAGTGTGAAAATTTGAGGCCAGAAAACAGCTTAATGAATTCTGCGTCTTACAGCAGGGGTGAGGCTTTGGGTTCACAGGTTAAAAAAAAAGCTAATTAAATTCTGAAGCAGACGCACAAGGAAATAAATGTTTGTTGCTTGTCGCTCCCTTTATTTAGCCCAGGCACGCTTAGAGATAATGTTATGATTTGTAGTTAATCAAGCAATACAGGGAAGTGTAAGTGAGGTGATCTACTCTTTTGTGATTTATGAACAGATACATTAGACTTGGACCTCTAATGTCGCGGTGAAGTGTATTACACATCAGCATTCAGAGTAGGTTAGCATCAGAAATTATTGAACTTGTGGTGCCGGTTTTCCCCACAACAGATTTGTATTTGTATTTTCTTTAACACAATAGGTTGGTGACTCTAGTAATCATGTATATACAAACAACATGTTATAGGTCTATTTTATTAGATATTTTCCCATGATTTATCCCTATTACATATTTTTATGCAAAACAATTATGTATAAATATTCATGAATTACACAGTCCAACATCCTTAATTGGAGCTTTGATCATTTATTGTTTTATTATTATCTGACTGTTTTATGTCACTTTCAAATATTGTTCCCTTTCTTCCCTCCGCCCACACAATCATTTGTATAATAACTTCAAACCACATCTGACAGGGAGACAGGCACAGACTCATCTTGGACTTTCTCACTTCTAGAAGGTTTTTTAAGAGCCAGTAGACTTGAGTCAAAGGGGGGAAATTCCATTTGACATAGATGATGTCATCACATATCTAAATAGTACTTTTAGCAGGCTGTCATGGCTGAACAACTTAATAGTTACCTCATTGTATCACAATTCTCATCATGGCATCCTTGGGATCAATTATTTTAGTTTATTTACTTTCCATGGTGTGGGGCTGCATCTCTTCTAAATCAGTCTCCCCTTCCTGGTTAGCATCTCCTCTGCCTGCAATTTACACTTTTTACTGGAGTAATGTTCTTTTATATTGTCACATTTCTTTAATCATACTGTTCTGTAATGACCAGAATAATAGTGCGTAATGCAAAAAACAAAAACAAAAAAATGGTTAAGCCATCCATGGCTTTTCTATTGGTGGCAAGTCTACCAAGTAGCTTGTATCAATGGTTTAGGCTGGTGGTGATGGTGGTGTAATGGCACACTTTGGGCCCCTTAGTACCAACTGAGCATGGTTTAAACGCCACGGCCTACCTGAGGATTGTTGCTGACCATGTGCATCCCTTGATGGCTACTTCCAGCAGGATGATGCACAATGTCACAAAGCTGTAAGCATCTCAAAGTTGCCTGTACTCCAATGGCCTCCACATCACCAGGTCTCAATCCAATAGATGTTTGAATGGGAGATTTGGCAGCCGACGAAGGCACTGAAGTAACGAGCAAGGTGTACCTAATAAAGTGGCCGGGGAGAGTATGTATGTATATATATATATATATATATATATATATATATATATATATATATATATATATATATGTACACACACACACGTAATGTTAGAAATCTTGTCAAAGGTGATGCAGAGATGCCTGAAGAAAAGCAGAGGTACACACGTACATACTAACACATAATGAACGAATGGACAGACACACACACACACACACACACACACACACACACACACACACACACACACACACACACACACACACACACACACACACACACACACTTCTCTGACTTTGCAAGCACACTCAATGTTTCTTCCAACAGGAAACTGACAGTATTATGTGACACCATGGAATGTTCTAGGGGGCAGCAGCCTAGCAGCACTGACCTGGACCCAACAACAATAACTCTTTTGTCCTGCCTTTCCCTCAACATCTTTGCTCCCTTCTCAAATGCAGGTGTGGTGCTCAGCAATATACAAGGTATTTTATTCAACAGGCATATTTAAAAGAAATAAAGTCAGTGTTCCTTAGCACAAATCAGAGCACTCAAGGGAATGACACAATTCTCTATATACAGGGTTTTACAAGAACAGCATGCTAAAGTACACGCCAACTCTCATGTAAGTTGATCGAAAATATAATTTGATTGGTGAACCAATAAAAATACAAATAAAATAAAATGCTGGAAACTAGTTGGTCTAGGACAAGTATGACAGCATTTTGGTTCCAGTGAGATCCTGCAGAAGGTCTCAGTAACACTTGCTATAAAGTGGAATACAATTTTTGGCAGTTCTGTGGAAATTGTTAAATGTTCATGAGAAAGCGCTGAACATTGACCAACCATCCGCATATTCGGCTTTCACAGAATACCTTGCAATAAAATACTGGTCTGTAGTAGATCCTAATTGTTGTTTATCTTTTTCTACAGTAAAGCAATTTTACTCTACTTCCCTGGATGTTCAGTAAAGAGGTTTAGATTGGAGGTCAGTGAGTGTGACACTTGGCATGTGGTTTGAAGACCAATCTCAGTTGTTTGGAAACTTGAATTGCATCAGTCAGTTCAAACAACTTGTTTTCTGAAGCACCAATGTCAGAACGGTTGTGTGTGTTTCACAGTAGTGAGGTGCTCTCTTTAGATCAGAACAAAATTGGGATGAAACATCCATCCATACATTATATGTAACCACTTATCCTTTTCAGGATGGTGGGGCAGATCCCAGCTGACATTTGGACAGGTCACCAGGCGATCACAGGACAGACACACAGAGATAGAAAACCATTCACGCTCACGTCTTTTTGTAATTCTTTTCAATAACAGTAAAGCGTTTTGCCATATCTGTTCTTACTTAGTAGGCAAGGCAAGGCAAGTTTCTTTGTATAGCACATTTCCACAACAAGGCGATTCAAAGTGCTTCACATAAAACCATTAATAGCATCAAAACATAATGAACAAGAAAACAAGATTTAAAAACAATTAATAACATTCATTAAAACATTAAAAAAAGTCAAAAATCAAAAAGAGATTGAATAAAAGCTGCAGTCCAGTTTAAGAAATAAAATGCAGTGGTGAGATGCAGCAATTGAATCTGCTTCAATTAAAGGCAACAGCAAACAGAAAAGTCTTAAGTCAATGTGGACTTAAAGGAGCTGAGAGTCTCAGCAGACCTGCAGCTTTCAGGGACCTTGTTCCAGATATGTGGAGCAGAAAAGCTGAACGCTGCTTCTCCATGTTTAGTTCTGACTCTTTGAACAGAAAGTAGACCCGTCCCAGACGACCTGAGGGGTTGGGATGGTTCATAAGGTAGCAGCAGATTATACTTAGGCCCTAAACCATTCAGTGCTTTATAAACCAGCAGGAGGATTTTAAAGTCAATTATTTGTTGGACAGGAAGCCAGTGCAAATACCTCAGAACTGGAGCGATGTGATACACTTTCCTGGTCTTAGTGAGGACTCGAGCTGCAGCGTTCTGAATCAGCTGCAGCGTTCTGAATCAGCTGCAGCTTTCTGATTGACTCTTTACAGAGGCCTGTAAACACACCGTTACAGTAGTCAAGTCAACTGAAGATAAATGCATGGACAAGTTTCTCCAAATCCTGTTGAGACATAAATCCTCTAACCCTTGATATATTATTCAGGTGGTAGTAGGCTGATTTTGTAATTGTCTTGATATGGCTGTTCAGGTTGAAGTCTGAATCCATAACTACACCTAGATTTCTGGTTTGGTTTTTAACATCAGTGATTGAAGCTAAGTGTTGACTTTCAATCGTTCGTCCTTTTTACTTTTTACAATTATTTCTGTTTTATCTTTATTTAATTTAAGAAAATTCTGGCCAATCCAGTTGTTGATTTCTTCAATGCATTTAGCCAGGGATGGGATTATAGTCCACTGGTGATATAGTTATGTAGATGTGAGTGTCATTTGCATAATGATGATAACACACTATGTTGTTTTTCATAATCTGAGCCAGTGGAAGCATGTAGATGTTGAACAGTAAAAGACTAATCTTGCATATGTGCCTTTCACCACTTAAAGCAATCAAAAGTGAGAAAGAAAATGTAAAGTGTTGCATGCATATTGGTAACAGTTGATGTACATACACATAATAGTTTCTTTTATCAATTCAGGAGAGTTATTATGTTTTCAGGATTTGATTGAGCTGCATTTTCCTGCTTATCCTGATGTGGGGGATTTGAGGCTTGCCATGGCTTCATTGGGGTTCCATCCACACAGCAGGAAGAAGATAAAAAGGGGGGCTTTGGAGGAAGGAAAAAAAAATCCCTGCGCATTAAAAACAAATCTACTGGGGGATCCACCAGCAGCTTAAGTGAGCCAAGACGATTAAAGGGTCGGTGGTCATAGACTGCAGGTTGAAGGTACCTGATGCCACTCACCTTGGTCCACTATTGGCGTTGCCAAAACCAATCTCTCAAAATCAAAAACATACACAGGAGACACAGTGAAGGTCAATGCAAAGTTAATGACAGCTATAATGACAACTCAGCAGATCTTTCGGCTTGTTCACTCATTCTTACTGTATTTTTCTGAATTGTTTTTCCTACCTTCTGGGCAGCCATAAGTTTCAGTGTATTTCAATATGAAAAATAAATAAAAGATTCATGTTATTGTTGTATGGTAATGCAGGTAACATGCATATTGATTATAAATATCTGCACTGCATTAACTCACAATTATATTGCTACCTGTTAATTGATTTAATCTACTGAAATAAATGGAAACCAATAGCTACCTGGACATGTCAGCATGACGACTGCCATGGCTCCATAACTGTCATAACTAGCTTTAGTTTCTTATGAATGTTAACATATAATGAGGCCTCCATGGTGGCAATTGTGCTGTAGCGATGTGAATGATTTATGTGTGTGTAGATAGCATGCACGTGTTGACCTGGACACATGTCAGGTGAGTGACAGGCTTTACAGTAGTGCAAATGTCAGTGTTGTCTCTTTGGGTTAGTTGTGTGATGTATCAGGTGATGTGAAGCAGGTTATTTCCGCTCCTGTTGGGACATGCTGCATCTTTCTGCGGCCCTGTAATGCAGAAAACTGAAGGAAAAAAATGAATTAGTACACCATGATTTCTAAATGCTGCAAATCTACAAATGGAAGACTACAGACCAGCAGATTTGAGTACAACAAAATACTTTGGTACTGTATTCATGTTCTACTGTAAAGAAGAAAATGACTGAAGAACCCTTAGTAAAACTCACAGGGTGGACTGCAGTGACTCAACATTTCGCCGTATCAATAAAGGCCTCTCTCCTTCCTCTGTCTGGTGTCACTAGTGGTGACTCTGAGTGGCTCCCCAGCCAAAAAACTGCTTTATCAAGCAGCCAATTTAACAAGACAGCTCCTTTCATGCTTGTTGGCTTCTCTAGTGGTAATGGATTTCCTCAATGAGTGTCTCTCTTTCTCCAGGTTTCACACTTTTCCCTCTGTACTGCTGGGCCCAACTCCAGATCAGATCTTTTGCCATTGACTTTGATTTCTTAAGGTAAGTGATCCATCGCTCCAGGCCTCACCAGCATTGCCTGAAATCTGGCCTCACTCTGGCTACCGTGCCTGATATTGTACACTCTAATGCAAAGTGAAGTAGCATGTCTAAAGAGCTTGTCACTCCACCCTTTGCCTGCCCCCCACCCCCAATCAACCTACCCACCTATGCCCACCCCACATCCAATTCTCTCACCGCCCCCTTTGGTTTCAAAGCTTCTCAGCTGGGACTCATTTCCAGTGTGGAAGGGGGAACGTAAAAAAAATACAGTGATTAAATAAGTTGATGACATTTTGATCACATTAATGAACTCCCATCATTAATTTCAGTTTCTCAAAGTGAGAACCAGTTGGTGGTGTTTACATGATGAATTCAAGTTGCACTTTGTTTCCATTTCTAGACTAATATCCTATACCAATCTTTTCTCTCTGTCATTACACTGATATGTCAGGTGGAGCTGATTTCAGCCGTCGTAATCATTGCATACATTTTATGAAACATTGTGTGGTTTTCGGGCCAAATTCCTCCTGTGGCCTTCTGGGCCTAGTGCACATGCTGCCAGGGTGCCTCTCACAACAGGAAAGAATAAGCTAAGGCTGAAATCATAGGATATACAAACAATCTGGTTCTTCAAGGCTCAGTGGTCTACCGTATGATCTCTATAAACCAATAATGTTCTAGCGACCTCACAGGCCTTTGCTCAAAATAAAAACAAAGCCAAAAGCAAAGTGTATGATATAATGGTATTTCTGTGTGTTGCTTTTTTTCTTCTATGCATGTGTTGATTCATGACACTTTTTTTTTTATCTTAAAAGCCACTTAATGGTTCAGCCTGTGGCATCATCAGTTTTGCAACTAGCTTGCACATCTTAGCTGTTGACAATCCATCTACTGCCTTATGATGATGGATTGAAATCAGTGGCGGGCCGTGCGACCGAGGCCTTCAGTGCCGTGTAGTCCACATCAGGTGCGGACTGGAAAAAAAAAAAAAAAGTGTCCCAGGAGTTGCTGTCAGACCGACTGCCCACTACACGCGGCGTTCATACAGACTGTCATGTGTCTCACTCTGCTATACGGACGATTTATTTGCACTATTATGGGCATGGAGGGAGGTCACACAGGGTGTGTGGACCGACCTGCGGAGCTATTTTATCCACTTTGACAAGGAAAAAAAAAAAAAAAAAAAAAAGCGTTTTATTAACCTTTACTTACATTGTTTTTAAACCATATGGTCTCTTCTTACTGTCAGGCCTGGTCTAAAAGGAGGACCCAGATGCAGGAGATAGTCGTACTGGCGCACTTTGTGTCCTTTGTCCCAAACAACTTTCTTAATAATCCATCAAACATAAAGCGCTCCCGAAGGAGGGGAAAAAAAACAGAACAAAACTACTCACGAACAAAACTCTTGGGCAAAATTCTAGCTATGGCTGTGGACACGGGCTTTAGTGCATCGACATGGACAAACACTTTGGCACAGGACAGAGGGAAGACGCAGACTATAAGCACATGAGGGTAATGGGGAACAGGTGGAACCACTCAGGGATCAGGGGAGACAATCAGACCAGTGATACATGAGGAAGGGCAAGTGACCTGAAACGAGAGGAGAGTCAGGCTTCAAAATAAAACAGGAAGTTACGAGACAAAAACCCAAGACAAGACAGCCCTCACCGCAGTGTGACAGTACCCCCCCCCCCTCTAGGGCCGACTCCTGACGGCCCAGGCTGGTCCCTATGGAAGTCCGTGATTAGTGTAGGGTCGACAACGTAGCGAGACGGGACCCACTGTCTCTCCTCAGGGCCATATCCTACCCAGTCTACTAAATACTGTTTGCCCCGGCCGCGAACCGCCAGCAACTGCTTGACCTTGTACACCGGACCGCCTTCTATCACTTCTGGGGGCGGCGGAGGGGCAGCGGCTGGAACCATCAGACTCTCCTTGGCGGGCTTGACCCGGCTCACGTGGAAAGTGGGGTGAACGCGGAGGGATCGGGGCAGGCAGAGTCGAACTGCTGCAGGGCCGATGAGCTTGGTGATGGGGAACGGACCCACGAACCGCGGCGCCAGCTTTTTGGACGTGACTTTAAGGTGAAGATCCCTGGCGGAGAGCCACACTCTGTCCCGGCTGGTAGGCGGGAGCGGGTCGTCTCTTGCGGTCCGCAGTTTTCTTGACTCGGTCCCCTTGGCGAACCAATACCTGCGTGGCGGCTGCCCAGATGCGGTGGCAGTGGCGAACCATGGCATGGGCGGAGGGTACAGACACCTCTGGCTCGTTGTCTGCGAAAACAGGGGGCTGGTAACCAAACACACACTTGAACGGCGACATACCTGTGGCCGAGGTGGGCAGTAGGTTGTGGGCATACTCGACCCAGACCAGGTGTTTGCTCCATGTCGAGGGATTCTGATACACCAGACACCGGAGGCCCGTTTCCAGTTGCGACGTTCGGTCTGGCCGTTGGCCTCTGGGTGATAACCCGAGGTCAGGCTGGCCTTAGCTCCGATGAGCCGGCAGAACTCCCTCCAGAACCGGGAGACGAACTGGGGACCCCGGTCCGAGACAATGTCTTTGGGAAATCCGTGAACCTTAAAAATATTGATCATCATGATCTCCGCCGTTTCTTTGGCGGAGGGCAGTTTTGGCAGAGCGATGAATCTAGCCATCTTGGAAAATCTGTCCACCACTGTGAGGACAGTGGTGTTACCTTGAGAGGCCGGAAGTCCCGTGACGAAATCCACTGAGATGTCGGACCAGGGTCTGGAGGGGATGGGAAGTGGCTGCAAGAGTCTCATGCATGACCCGGTGGACGTCTTGTTTCGAGCACAGACCGAACATGCCTCTACGTACTCCCGGACCTCCGGCTCCATGGAGGTCCACCAGAACCTCCGGGCGATAGCGAACATCGTTCTTTGAACTCAGGAAACGCAGGAAAGCAGTGAGGTGTGGGCCCAGTGGATCACCTGTGGGCGCAAATCAACCGGGACAAACAAGCGGTTCTCTGGGCACCCACTAGGTGACAGTCTCACCATTAGCCTGCTTAACCTCATTTTCTATCTGCCAAGTCAAGGAGGATCGTTTCTGGGTCCTTGCAACAGGCTCGGGGTTGAACAGACGAGACAGGGCGTCTGGCTTGACGTTTCGGGACCCCGGCCTGTATGAAAGAGAAAAGGAGAATCGGTTAAAAAACAGCGCCCACCTGGCCTGGCGAGAATTGAGTCTTTTGGCTTTCTTGATATATTCTAGATTCTTATGATCAGTCCAGACAATGAACGGATGGTCAGCCCCCTCGAGCCAGTGCCTCCACTCCTCCAGCGCGAGTTTGACCGCCAGCAACTCGCGGTTACCAACGTCGTAGTTCCGCTCCGCCTTGGATAGCCGCCGTGACAGGAACGCACAAGGATGCACCTTACCATCCTGCTTTGACCGCTGGGAGAGGATGGCCCCGACCCCTTCGTTGGAGGCATCCACCTCTACCACGAACTGTCGTCGAGGGTCTGGCAGGGTGAGGATGGGGGCCGAGGTGAAGCGGTGCTTGAGGATTTGAAAAGCAGTATCAGCTTCTGGGGGCCAGTGGAACTGCACCAGTGTGGAGGTGAGAGCATGGAGAGGAGCAGCTATTGCGCTAAAGCCTCTGATAAACCGCCTGTAAAAGTTAGCAAACCCAAGGAACTGCTGAACCTTTTTGTGGCTATCAGGTGTAGGCCAATCGACCACAGCGCTAATTTTAGCCGGGTCCATCTGCACTCTTCCAGGGGCTACGATGAAGCCCAGGAAGGAGACTGTCGGCATGGAATTCACTCTTTTCTGCTTTGACAGAGTTTATTCTCTAGCAGTCGTTTCAATACCTGAGTCACATGGTCCTGGTGTGTATGCAGGTCAGGGGAGTAGATAAGAATGTCATGCAGATAGACACACAAAATGGTCAAGAAAGTCTCTTAGCACATCATTAATCATGGCCTGGAACACGGCAGGAGCATTTGTGAGGCCAAAAGGCATGACTTTGTACTCATAATGCCCACTAGGTGTATTAAACCCGGTCTTCCATTCGTCACCCTCCCTTATCCGCACCAAGTGATAGGCATTGCGAAGGTCCAACTTGGTGAAGATCTTGGCCTGTTGGAGCTGGTCAAACACAGATGACATAAGGGGGAGGGGGTAGCGGTTCTTTATAGTTATATTATTATAGCTCCAGCCGGCGATGACGAGGGGCGAATCAGCCCTGCTTTCAGGGAGGTTTCAATGTATTCCCGCATGGCCTCCCTCTCTGGCCCAGAAACCGCGTACAGGCGGCCTTTGGGGATGGTTGAACCTGGAATCAGCTCAATGGCACAGTCATAGGGTCGGTGTGGAGGGAGTTATAGGGCTTTGGCTTTGTTAAAAACCTCCTTGAGGTGGTGGTAGCGGGGAGGCACGGAGCTCAGGTCCGGGTACTTGGGATCTGCAGCGGGATTAACAGAGATCAGATTAATGCCTGTGACCTCATGCTCCCGCCCCGAGCGGATCAGACAGTCGCTCACAGTCCCCTCCCCAGCCCAGGATCTCTCCTGTTCTCCAATCTATATGGGGATTGTGACGAGATAACCATGGCTGTCCCAAAATTAGAGTCTGTGAAGGTGACTTGAATACGTAGAAGCGAATGTTCTCCTGGTGATTGTTAATGCACAGTTTGAGCAGTGCTGTGATATGTGTGATTGTAAAAAGTTCCTGTCCATTAAGGGCTTTAGCTCTGATGGGCTTAGCTAAAAGTTCGGTGTTCAGGCCCAGCTGTCCTGCTAGTTCCCAGCCCATCAGGCTTTCATCAGCCCCCGAGTCTATGAGCGCCTTGAGTTCCGTGGTGGTGTGGTGCATTACCTAGACCGTCGTGAGAGTACGAGAGGTGATGCCTGAAGTGTTGAATTCCCTCACCACCATGGCCCTTTTGGCAGGACAGTTGGCAACAAGATGACCGGGTTCACCGCAGTAAAAGCAGCGACCCTCCTGTAGACGTCTGTCGCTCCTCGGGTGTTAGTCGGGCTCTCCCTAGCTGCATGGGCTCCCCCTCTCCCCCTGGAGGGGGACCATGACGCTGCTCTGGGGGTGATTGACGGGCGGTCGTCCATGCTGGCGCTTGCGTAGGGGTCTCTCCATCGTTGTGGGTCCCGTGGAGCATTGGCACCTGAGCTGGCGGGTTCGGTTGTCCGTCCGGACTGCGAGTGCGATGAGTGAGTCGAGATCTGTGGGGAGGTCCATGGGAACCAGAAGGTCTTGGATAGGGGCTGCCAGCCCCTTCAGGAACACATCGTACAAGGCCGTAGTATTCCAGCCACTTTCCGCTGACAACGAGCGGAAACGGATGGCGTAGTCACATACGGAGTCGCCGCCCTGTTTCAACCCGCTCAGCTCCTGAGCCTTTTCCCGGTCGGTCGTTACCGGGTCGAAGGTCTTCTGCAGCGCCTCTTCAAACTCTGCGAGGGATCTGCAAGCTGGCGAACCCCGGGCCCACTCTGCCGAGGCCCATGCTTTGGCTCTTCCGGCAAGGTGGGAAATCATAAAAGCAATCTTGGATCGGTCAGTGGAAAAATGCATGGAGGTTTAGTTCATAGTGTATGGAACAGTCTATAAGGAAGGTCTTACATAAACCTAGTTCGCCGGAGAATTGCGCTGGTGGGGCTAACTTACATCCTGCCCCGGCAGCCGGCACGGTCAGGGCAGGCCTCACGGGTGTCTCAACCACTACTTCTGGAGGCTCCCGGGCTGTAGCCGTCTGCAGCAGATGATCGTGCAGGCTCTGAAGTCGTGAGGAGAGAAGGCCCATCTGGGACGCCATGGCGGTCTGGAACTCCTCCTGACGGGAGAGCCGGGCTTCTTGGGATCGCAGGGCTGCCGTGAGTTGGTCTATCCCTGCTGGGTCCATACTGGCCAAAGTGTAATGTCAGGCCTGGTCTAAAAGGAGGACCCAGATGCAGGAGATAGTCGTACTGGCGCACTTTGTGTCCTTTGTTCCAAACAACTTTCTTAATAATCCATCAAACATAAAGCGCTCCCGAAGGAGGGGAAAAAAACAGAACAAAACTACTCACGAACAAAACTCTTGGGCAAAATTCTAGCTATGGCTGTGGACACGGGCTTTAGTGCATCGACATGGACAAACACTTTGGCACAGGACAGAGGGAAGACGCAGACTATAAGCACATGAGGGTAATGGGGAACAGGTGGAACCACTCAGGGATCAGGGGAGACAATCAGACCAGTGATACATGAGGAAGGGCAAGTGACCTGAAACGAGAGGAGAGTCAGGCTTCAAAATAAAACAGGAAGTTACGAGACAAAAACCCAAGACAAGACAGCCCTCACCGTGGTGTGACACTTACAAGGGTTACGCTATTGTATTGTATTTAAATGAAGTTAAACCATGTGGTTGCGGAGATAATTAAGGTGCCGTTTTTAAAAACCTTTTTGGGTCAGAAAATGAGGCGCTGGGGGCTTGGGGCGCAAACAGCGGACACTCGCCCTGGACCTTTGTTAAAACCCAAACTGGGGCAGAAGAAAATACCAGACCAAAACAGAAAACTAAACAACAACACAAAACAGAACCACATTGTCCTTTCAAACCTGGAGGCAAGTTTTACCTTGTGTAGGCCGTGAGAGCAGAGCGGTAGCAGACACAGGACAGTCGTCTGGGTCGACACAGGATGCGCAGAGGCACAGTACTGAGCGCATGCCAGCCATGTTGTGGCAGCTTAGAGAGTGATACATGATCACTGTAGTCACTCGTGTAACGCATAAGAAAGTATACCTTGTCAAAGGTAATTCGTTACACAGCTAGACAGGTGGATTGATTGGAATAGGGGTGTAACTTTTTCTGTCTCTGTGAAGACATGCCATGAACTAGGATCGCCTATGGTTAAGACTATCACAGTAATTTTAAAAACAAAGAAAAAGGTACACATGTAAAATATATACCCTTTTACACCCAATGTGTTTTTTGTTTTACAAGTGGAAAGTTACAAAGTTAATTGTTAAAATGTGCCTTTGCCTACTCGGGGGAAATATTGTGTACCATTCAAAAACACTTTTCACCATCCAGTCTTAATCTTAATAGCCACCCAATTCCAGCTGTTTGCTTCCATCCATCCATTGCCTCTTAACTCTAATGTTGCTGTATATCTGTTGTCAGTATACTTCAGAGAAAATGAGAATTGAAAACAACAAAAGGTCTGTGCCACTTCTTTTCTAAGAACCGGATTTATATGATGCCAACATTCTAACCTTAGTCTGTGTGGTTCTGAAACATTACAGCAACATACATTTCATTTCATTATTTATTATTGTTTAACAGTTTCTTCAATTCAAGTTTCACTGTGGGAATGGTCTGGTCTCACTGTGTATCTCAAGCAAAATAACTGTCCTCACGCCATGCACTGCGTGATCTGAATCTTTTTTTTATATTCTCAAGAATAACTGGGTTTTATTTTGGTGAATCATTCAGCAGTTAATCCCATAAATGTACCCAGTATTTATGTAAACATAACCTTTTATCCAATGACAACAACACCAGTGTCTTTTTTACTCAGGTGAAATCTGTAGCTAACAACCTCCATTTCTTTTCCACATCTCACTTTGTGAATGTTCAATCGTAATCATACCTCCATGTGAGGCCTTATATTTCAAACCACACACCATTGCATACTTAACTGCATGAGTCCCTTTAGAAATACAGGCTCTGGAAAAAATGGCATTACAATTTAGTAATTTTTAAAACCTGAGTCTTAATGTGAAACATACGGACTAAGTTTGATTGTGCTGCGGTAATTCCAGAAGCAAACATGTGTCTCAAAAAGGTGCCAAATTTCTGACAACTTACATATCCAGGGCTCCAAGATCAACTAACAACATTAATGGACTGCAATAATTCATTCAAGCTTTCCGGAACAGAGTAACTATTATCTTGAGTCAGGTGATTTTTTCAGACAAGGGCTTTTACATCTTTTCAGCAGAAAACCACAGTGGAGATGAATGCCAAATCCTCAAATGAAACACTCTGTACTTAACCGCAAAACCAATACACTGATAAATTAATACTTTTCAATATGATCTAAATTCCCTATTTCTCAGTCCTATTTATACATTATATTTGAGAAAACCAAGAGCCTCAATAAATGTGAAACTTGACTCTGATGTTCATTATGTCCAGGTTACAACATGTCTTCCTCCTGCTTTTTTTCTCTTCCTTATTTCCTCTCGTTCGTCTTCTTATTTTGTCGTGCATTACTTTGCACTTAACATTGAATAACTTAGAATTGAAAAATGATTTGCCATAACCTCTCTTTTGATGTGTCCCTTCTTTACATGAAATCATATTTTATTATTAACTATTTCATCAATGCATGCAGTATATTTTACTGTTTAAATGGGTTTAAACATGTTTCTGTCAGTTGATGATCATACATCTAATGGTCTAAATTACTGAGGGATGTCTTTATTTTAAAAGTAATGATGCTGGATGTTGGAATGAATTGTGCTTTTCAGCGCCGATGCATTTGAAATAATTGTTATTGCACATGGGCATTAAGGCAAATTATTCTGGACATTCCTGTGATCTTTCTCGGTGTTTAAAATTGCTGATCAGTGGTACATAATGAGACATTAGAATTATAGTAGATATCTAAAAGGCGGGGCAAGTCAGAGGGCTTTGCCTCCTCTCGGTGGAGGCTAATTGAGCTAGCTGGCTGTATTTTGTCTGGAAGACAAAGCCACACTAATCATGTCACTTTAATTGACACTAAGGCTACTTTCTCTTCATAACCAAGGCATTGCTGAAACCCTAACAATAACATTATTCACAACTCTTCTCGAGTCTTACAATTACACTGGTTCAATGCACGTTTAATATGCCATCTAATTAGATGATAATAAAGAGCATGGATTCAGTTCTGAAATTTAAACTATCAGCTGTTTGGATAGTCAGTGGGGAATTATTTACGTTGAAAAAAAAACGTCCTAGTTCTTGTATTATACCGCCTTTTTTCATTTCAATGCAGTTTGAGTCATACGTGCAGTACCCAAACTATTTTCAGAAGAGTTCTTAGAGGCTATAACACATTAGATTGCATAAATATGGCATCCCCTCAGAATAGTGGGAATCGTTTTACATACTTTTCTTTTTCAATTATGTATTTCATTGAAGAGGTCTTTTTGAGCTATTGTCTCAACTTGTTTGGCCAAAGTGCCAAACCTCTTATCTGCAAAATGATCCTGGAAAAGTGGGGAACCTTCTATCTGCACTTTGTGTATTTTCTTTTTCTTTTCTTGTCTTTTCTTTTCTTTTCTTTTCTTTTCTTTTCTTTTCCTTTCTTTTCTTTTTGTATTATGTATTATGTATTGTGTATCCTTCACAAATTATAATTCTGCACAAAAAAAAGTGAATTTTTCAGATAGGAGGTTTTGCTCTCCGGCCATCGATATCTATATTTACTGTCATGTGCAGCCACTATTTAGACAGGACAAGGAATAGTTGGCAACATCTGTGTTATATAATTAATTCAGAACCTCTATAATCAATAACAAAGCTTACAAAGATGACAGCCATAGATATGCTTTTGTGGACCGTGTACAAAACATGATCATGGCAACTTAAATGTGCTAATGAATGGATGTGTGCCAGTGTAACAGTCATCAGTGTGAACATCTCCTTTGATGCCTCATCGAGCAGAAAGCTCTTAAACAAAATGTTTGAAGTGTCTGCCTGTGTAATAATGATTTATAATTCTCTTGAACTAATGCAAAATTTGCTGGTAAATTTTTTTTGAAATAAAAATAAATTGTGCCCGGAGGGTTAGGCCAAGATATAAAAGAAGATCACCCAAGAGCAGCAAATGATTTAATAAGCCACCAGCTCCACTATGGTATGGAGACGAGCAGAATGGAGAATTTCAAAGTATGTCTAATTAACATCAGTTTATTACTATGTCAATCTCTTCGGCTAGAGCGTGAATGAGGGGAGAAATGCAGCTCTGCATGGCTTAATACATGGACAACACTTAAATCCTTAGGTTAATACGAAAGTCTTAACCCAACCTACGCACAGAGAGAAACAGTTTCACATGATTATAGCCCGTCACAGCCAGACAAATATGCATCTAATCACAGCTAAGCTTTTTTTTTTAGCTTTGTTAAAAAAATCATTAAAAATAGAAAACTTCCAAGATTTTTCCATCACCATTATTCCTCAAGGAATGAGTAAATGAATATTTAATATCACTTGCATCTATATGATTGCATAGTAATTATCAGAACCCAAATGCTTGACAAGCTCGGTGTAATATAATTTGTAATATGTTAAATTTGCAGGCGAGACAATGTTGAATCCCTCAGACACCATGTTTTAATCTTATATTGGTTTTTCATCACTACCGCCGTGTCTACAGAGACAAGAAATGTCCCCAACAGAGGGGAGCAAATCCTAAAGCTTTACAAGTAAAAGCATTGAGTAAGAGGTGCAATCAACAGGTCTCTTCTAACCTTGCTACAGAAACAAGAATGGTTTCTTTTGTACAGTGGGATTTATCTCCTTCTGGCCTTTTGGATGCAAAACAAGAGTAATCAGCAGACCTTTCCTTAAAGATCCTGTGTCCTTCCCTCGTCTTTGGTCAATACAAATGCCCAAATTGTAACTGTGCTTTCATAAAAGCTTAAACACCAGATTCTCTTTTCAACTGTGAGGTTCCTCCACTCTTTTTCCAATAGTCTCCTGGATTGTTTTAGCGATTGAGTGGCCCTTTTTATCTTGAGGCGTAGTAGCAGCACAACCAAGGAAAAGGATCTTGCATCAACTTATGGACTGGACATTAAGTCATTCGTACATGTTTCATAACATACTTGAGGACTGTAGGTAATTCATCCGTGTAATCATAATCAAAATAACATACAGATGCAAGAAGCATCTTTGACATTTAGAGCTTGACTGACCATAAACAACAGCAGCTGTGTGGAAACGCCAATAGGTATCATGTGCAAATACCTGCTACCTGCCAGTGTTTGACTCACTACTCAGTCAACTGATCATTATTCATATTCATAATATGTTTTTGTTACCCATAATTGCATAACATTTTACCCTCAAATAAAATGAAGCATTGTTTACCTCTGTGTGATATTGTAAAGCTAACCGTGCATCGATGATATCTAATTATTTGATAACATCATGGTGTAAAAAAAAGATGTATGGCCTTTTTTTCAGCTAGTTGTAAAAAGGTAAATAGTTTTGTTTGGATTGATGATTGGAATAGCGTTCTTTTAAGCAATATGTGTAACCAATAACTGTACCGGGAAAGAGCCAATTGTTAGTTCAGTACATGATCCATATCTCCAAGTCTATTTGCTTTCTTACCTCAGAGAACAGCTTGAATGAGATTAAAGCCATTAAATCAATTTGGCTGTTGTAGTCATGGACCATGTCTGCTCTAACCTAATATGATCAACCACATGTATTTCCTGCATCATTTTGTAAAGAATTTACAGAATATCTACAAGGAATACTGAGTAATTTGGTGGAAGTTTCATTCTATTTTTTTCTTCTTCTATTTAGAGTATTCTGTCAGTGAGCAAGGATGGAAATATTGCAAGCTGTTCACATAGTTATAAACAATATTTTCTTTTACCCTGGCTAGATAGTATTATCTACAGGAATTGCATAAATTCCTGGATTATTTGTGCAAAATTGTAATTTCGTCCAACAGACAAAGTATTGCTGCAAAACTTGTTTAAATTATGTTGAGCATTTCTTGTCTCTAATACTCAAACGTTCTCATACTAGAACATTTTCTCTGGAGAGAGATATGCAAAACCTCAGTGCACATGGAAAAGATACTTCTATGAGGCTTCTTGATTGACACTTTGCAACGTGTGTGTTGCATGATATATTCTTTTGACATGGTATATGTTTTCATCATATGTATATATAAAATACAAACTAGTAGTACGTAGTAGTAGAAGTTATTATATAAAATGGAACATACTGAGAAAGATCATTTGAGACGCTTGCATATTAATTTTTCAACCAGACTATAATAATGTAAGCAAACATCTACATGGAGAAATATGCCTGTTAACATTATAAGTGCACTTGCAAATTCCAAGTAGAAATCCACAGATCTTATTATGAGACAGCTGCAACGATACTGCCATAAAAAGCTACGCAAATCATATTCATTGAATTACACAAATTACAGATGTAGCTCAAAACCTCTGAAAACGTGATGATGAATCCCTTTTTTAACTTCTGGCTGATAATTCCTCAGACTACACTGGCAAAGTATTGGGCTTGTGAAAAATGCATGAATTACTAATTAATGAGGCATTCTCGCAACATTTACATATTCATAAAGGTGTGTGATTCACATATGCATGAGCGAGCTGAGTGATAGCTTTGAGAGAATAACACATATTCCAAGAAAGAAACCTTTATTTCTTAAATTCTTCAAGAAGCCTTGGGAGCAGAGATGCTTTTAAAAAAACATTACGCATTTATTCTTCCACACAGAAATTCAGTCAAACGCTTTGGGAGATGAATGCACTGAGGAGACGCAGCGATGTGAAACAGTATGCAAAATTACATTTTCTGAAATATTGTCCCATGTGGATTTTCAAAAGTTCATTTAGCAACCCAGTTTTCCTAACAACTGTACTCAAATCCGATTGATTTCCATAGACAAGAATAAATATATCTTCAGTGTCATCTCAGTTCAGCGGGGAAATATGCAATGCATTCTAGAAATGTAATCAGTATATGTATATTTGTTTTCTTTAATCCAGTTCTAAATGAATCTGATACCGACATTTTTCAGAGGTCACGTATTGTATTTAAAGTCTGAGTGTGTGACCTAGATGTCACATTCAGCTGTTGTTTTCTTTGTTCACAAACTGTCAGGCTTCTCATGTTCTCTTTGGTATATAATTGTAATCTGAAACTTTCTGATGCTTAGAATGATAATTTAATAATAACCACTGTTTAGATAAGTCATTAGTTCCTTTTTTGAGGATCGTTCAAATCAACCAATAGCTTTGCCAAGATGTCAGCCTTTTAGTGACAAACTATTTCAGTTAATCAGGTCCAAGATGGTTTGGCCGGAGCCGAGGCCTGTCCCTCTTCTGAAAGCCCCTCTCCATTGTCTCAACCCTCTCACAAGGTCTTTGTGAAGGCTGTTCCAGATATAAAAGCACAAATAACATTCAGATGGTTCCTAGGCTTTCCCCATAGCTATTGACCAAAGAATGACAAGTCCAAAAAAACCATGTCGAGTTTTTCATCCTGTGCCATTGTCTTTCCACATTAACTCCAAGCTGGGCCTTTTCAGCCAGGCCAGAGTTGTGTCAGGCCGACTCGGACAGAGCCCAGCTCGAGCAGCAGGCTTGGCCTATTCAAAATACCATGCAGAGTCTGACTCACTCCTTTATTCTATTAACAAAAAATGGCTCTTGGATGCATTGTACAAAACGTCTTATGAGAAAGATGACAAAGTAACAAGTAAGAATAGCCTCCATGGCAAGTGGACCCATCAATTTTAAAGTGAAATCCCTTGTGCTCCAGGGTGTTGTTTTAGCCAAGAAAAATACGTTAAATTTCACAAGGCCACAACCTTCGAGGTATGAAAAGAAATTGACAACAAGGATGGCATTTCAGGATGCTTAAGTTTGAGTTTAACCTTGCAGGACTTTTGGAAGGCACTTCTGAGCATGAGGCGCAGGGTTTTGGCAGCTGCACAGGGAGCCTGGTGGGTCAGCCCTTCTCCGGGAGCTGCTACTCCACACTAATCTATTTTAAACCATCTGTGAAATTAGCAAGATTTCCTCAGTCCTTCACCTCCAAGGATTAAAACATTGCTAAGGGTCTGGGCTGTTCTTACATACTGTTCTTGTATGAATGTTTAATGACTCCTGCAATCAAATTATTTTCCTTCACTTGTGCTGGAAAGAGAAATAAGCTGAAAGATACATGCATGTAAAGGATACACATCTGGTTGAGAGGTGTTTCACTTCAAGAGTCGAAACAGATACAAACATTATTCAGCATAATTTTTACTGAAAAAGAGAGTGTTACACGTTCCTACATCCAGTGACATCAGAGAGACCACATCTCAGCACTTTTAAAGAGCCATACCTAGGCACTCCAGTATCTCTGCCAAAAGCAGTACAATGAAGACATGAGTCAACTCTAATGAGAAAATCAGATAAATAGCAGCTGTTCTGGGGGAAATGGTGCTGTCTGACAGATTCACTGGGTGCAACGGCTGCAGCATTGAGCAGATCCAAATGAGTAAAATATTGTTCCAGGCGGCCTCACTGCTCCCCTTCCCACCGGTGTTTAGTCATCAGAGTTGTGAAATAGCAGCCCTGCCGCTTCACGACAGCATTGCTGTATTAATTATTATCCGCTGTTCAAACATACACATCTTTGTACAGTGACAGTTTATTTAAACAGGCCACTTACAAACAGCAGTATTACTCCCCATAGCTCACCAGGCCCCCGATTATTCACCTCAACCTCTTATTTGGTTCACACAGAAATCTATGGGTACAATTTAAAGCAAAAACAGCAAAAAAAAGATGAAAACATTTCTCCACATATCACCAAGTCAGCAGTGTTGCCATTTTGCGCTCTCACTTGCACAATAATGCAAAGACAAATACACAAAGCACAGAGATTTCTCTATGCCATTATTTGTCATGCAGATTCGGAAAATTACTATAAGATTTATTGTGCAGAGGTAAATGTCTAGTTTTCCATCTACGGCTGCAGAGCACAAACACAGACATCTATTACAGACACTGCAGTTAAACTGCAGCTTTCATGTGCTCTTGGGAGGGCAGCATGCAGTACAATGGTAAAAGACGAAGTGATTCATGAGGACAACAATTTAAAGAGTTACCCCCCAAATGGTTGAAAGGGCATTAGTTCCAGAGAGTCTTTGTTATTTCATTGATTTCCTTTTCTGTAGATAAGTACAGCTTACACAGGGCTACGGAGAAGACCAGTAAATCTGTAATATGCTGAATTGTAATAACAGTGACTAAAATATTGTTTTAAATGTTTTACCAATTACATCAAGAAATACATTATTTAAGGTAAAAAGGAAGCAGGGTGTAGAACTCATAACACTTATGATGATAATGAGCAATATATGGCAGAGATCCAGAGAAGAATGATGGACATAGTCTGGGCTCACAACTCTCAAGATGACCTCTGGCACACGCACATACCTAACTCAATAAGCAGTGCAGCGCGCACACACACACACATACACACACACACACACGCACACACACACACACACACACACACACACACACACACACGCACATATGTGTGTCTAGCTGTGTAGCTCTGAAGAACTAAAGAAGCAAGCCATATATAGAAATAGTATAAAACCAACAAACAAGTATTGGAAAAGTTTCAATTCAGAATCGTTGAGTCATCTAATCGGCTTTACTGATCAAACTATTTGAGTCGAGTATTTTCAGTATCAGCTGAAAATCGGTGAATGATTGTTTGTTCACAACACAAAACTAATGGATAGTGAGCTTTAAAATGTGAAATTGAGTCAATGCAGCACCACAGTAAAGGGAAGCATCTCTTATATTATTTTGCAGTTCAATCTTAAAGAGGTAACTGCTTAATTACCAGTTAATGGGCTTTCGAAAGCAAAATCAACCAAAACTGAAACCCTAGTTCAGATCAATATTTGCAGTTAGAGTTTAAAAAACGCTCCGCCCCATAGTTTATATCAATTTTGTATTAGATGACTTGGTATAATTTGTCTGTGCCGCTTCAGAATGTTCCACTAAAAGTTGGATCACTTTACTTGAAGGGTCTTGTCTAAATTGTTCCTTCTAACATTTGTTGGGAGGTGGTTACCATCCAGGTCAGTTCCATCGCACGTTTTTGTAGAACCTCAAGTGTTTATTTTAGGTTCTTTGGGTTGCTCAAGTCCAATAGGTGCATGACCTACGTACTTGGCACCGTAGCACGAGACTCCGCAGATGGCACGTCTGCGCCGAACATGCATTATTCTCCAAAACGCCGGAGGGCGTATACAAAATAACCTGTAAAGAATCAAAAAGCCAACAAGTGTAACCGAGAAAAAGCCATAAATCAACCTCCACAATGCCGAGGAAAGATTGTAATTATCTAGCAAAATATATACTCAAATGAAGATTTTCAAAACCTCTTGTTTGTAAAGCATCTAAAAACGAATTGGCCTTTTTTTGTATAATCCCGAGACATGCAAATAGTGCTTCTATCATTGAACTACTTGCGAAAGTCACATTATTGAATGAGCCAAGTTACACAATTTCCCAGATGCACAAATAAGTGGTGCATGATGCGCAGGCTGTGATTACATCATTTTCCCACCGGCTTCACTGCGGCAATCATAAACTAATCTTGAGGCTAAATAAGATGGCGAGTATATTTGCAATGACCAAGCCCGTAAAGCGCTTCCATACCTATGATGATTATTCCAACATCTTCTAGGTCATCTGTGCGTTCTGCACTTGACTTCTCTATGGGCAAGATTCAAAACATCTTCTGCTCTCTAGTCACCTGGTTGTCAGTGAAACAGTGGTTTCTTCTGCAGCACAATACACTTCCACATTAATCTCACTGAAAACGAAACAAACTAAACAAAAATTGACTTTCCCATGTATTAGTTGTATGTAATACTTGCAATGTTATGTATGTTAATCCTTAAAATGAACTTTGACTTTTCACTATAATGTTGAACATTTCTTGTCATCAAAACCAGGGATGGTTATCTTGAGAAACTAATGCTAGATTAAAAAAAAAATATCCAACCGTAACCTCTTTTTCAATGAAAGTAAATAGCAGCACTAGCCTCAAAAGTTGTTTAATCTCAGAAGAAAGTTAACAATTCGTCAGCAATGAAAGCCCAAAGCCACTTTCCCAAAATTACCATTATGAATGTAAAAATATCCAAATGACAAACGAGTGCACGGGCAGAAAGGCTCAGGAAGGTAGACAGTTAATTTGGGTCTAAAAAAATATGATATATATTATATATAATATCTATTTCTTTTGATATCCAGTAATGGCTCGTCAATGGCGGAAGTAGCCTAAATTAAAAACACATGATTCTCTTCTTACTATCTTTGCACACTTTTCTTGAAACATTTCAAGAACACTGACTCTTGTGGACCCATAGCCAAACGGATTGGTCTGAAGTTGCTCATATGTCGGCATTGTGACTAAAGTTTAAATTATTGAAGCAACGACTTAAGTCATGTACCATCAGGTACAAATATGCACTTTTGCTGATAAATCAGGCTCCAATAAATTGACAGATTACTCTCTCGCCAACAAAGAGTTGGCATTCAGGCTTCAAGCTTAGTGGTTGATCAAATTTGACATTTAGTTTATGATTTGATTCTACTAACAAGCAACCGATAGTACAGAAATCAAACTTATGAATATGTTAAGCGTTGTTTCACTGATGTTGAAGTAAAATATTCATGATAAACATGCCTCTTTCAGTGTGCTGTACAATGTAAAACATAAGCACAAACACACGGCACAGAAAGTCTAACGCAGGTGACATCTTTCTATTCAGATTTTAATTAAATTCAGTATGTATAGTCCTCCAGCAACTTTTGCACATATTATTTAACATTATATTATATCATATCATATAAAAAGCATATCGTTGATCTTCCTTTATACTGTAAATAGGTATAATCATTACCTTACAATTTTTTTTTTAAATAAACGCCAGCACACAATACAGACTTTAATGACAAATCTTTTTGTTTGCTAATTTATAACAGCTATTCTTGTCATAAATTACCTGTAAATGTATGAATAACTTATCTTAATATAATAAATTGTTTTCATAAATCGAAAGTAAAAACAAATATCTATTTACACTAAGTTGATCAAGAAAGGAAACAGTAGTGATTTATAATATTGAGCAACAGACTTTTAGCCACCATGTATGTGATCGGTAAACATCTCAAAATGGACTAAAATATGCCGACACAGTAGATTCATATTTTTCCAACCTATGTTTTCTCACACCAGGAAACAGGAAATAATATAATGAATACATCCACTGTGAAAATAATTACTCAAATCTTAAAACAAAATGTCTCTTTAATTTGTAAGTGTCAACAGCAGTACAAAAGATGGAGTGATGGGAGAAGTTTTCTGTAACACAATTTCTGTTTCTTTTACAGAAAAGGAGGGAATTCTTGAGGTAAATGAGTTTAAACAGGCAGTTAGTCATCCCACTGTTGCATTGTTACAATGGACTGAGACATACAGAAAATGGTGTTACATTGTAATGCCTGAATTGATCCTGTGGGGATAATTTAATCATATACAGTATACACATTTCTATGGTGCCTAGATGCACCCAAATGTGTCACCCATTGGTTTGTTTTTACTTGATATAGTGTATTAATACTACCAAAGCGGAGAAGACAGCTCTCCACACACACCACTGTAAAATTATTCACCTTAAGTTCACCTCACGTCAATACTGCACATGGAAACCAAAGACTTGCTGGTGTACACTTTGAAGCCAAGCAAAACAAAACAAACATTAAAAAAAAGTCATAACATTTTCATTTTTTTTCTTTTTAGCAATAATATCCCTAGCAAATAATCAATCTTTTGTACTGTATAAAGAAGAATGTGAACACAAATGTGATGGCAAACATTTTTTTTTTAAGTTGAATTAAAAACTTTACATTGGACTGTACAAGATATTATGATAAACTATTTACATATTCAGACATAAACTTTTTTTTAAAGCAGCAACAGACACTATGTATTTCATTTTCTCTACACCCAAACAATACTTGCCATGGGCCTAGGTACCTGCCAGGGAAAACAAATCTACGCAGAAAATTGTATCAGGCTGCCAGCAATTTCAAAACAATGGCTCCAGTGATAGAAGAGCCACACACAGTGTTGCTTGAGAGACAACTCTAAAAAGCAAAGTACCAAAGACAACTATAAATGTTGCCCTGAATAACACATTTTACACTTCTGAACAGCAGCTAGCATGTCAGTCCAGCATGTCAGTGAATTGTGCTGATTAAATTAACACAGAGAACATTCCCACCATACACATGACAAAGTTCAGACAGAAAAAAATTAAATGTTGGAACAGCATACAACCTTTTGTCTTCAGTTGTTTTTTCAAACCACTGCAAGTGGATTGAGAGAAAACAATTATGAGGGCTACATTTGCAGATGGCTGGATGGCCGTGACCAAGTTCAATAAAAATCAGCAACACACAACAAAATGACAAGGAGATAATTAAGTATGCAGAATGCATCATGTTGCTGTGTTTTGCCACATTAAAACAAATAAATATTTGCACGCTTCCACCGCTTTCAAAATCTAAAAACATCACCTGTTTGAAACAATCATTCATGAAAAAACTCTTTTGTGTATTGTGGTTATGTGAATGAAGCCAGATGCATGTAGCATTGTTGGATGGTATCAGCTCCTCGTAAGAAAATTGCCACAAACTATGAGTGCCGTTATAACCAAAAATCACAAGGATATGCAGCATACCACATAGATTGTACGACGATTGGAAACACATTATTGTATAATCCTTTTACATCAAGAGCCTGTTGCTTAAATGAGTACCTTACTTGTAATGACCCCTGTATTTAAACAAGTCTAATGAGTAGAATTCATTTTGATTGGTTCTTTGTATAGTCAAAGGAAGATAACGTTGGCAAGTGAGGTGTTTCACTCTGTCTCAGGTCAAATGCTGCTCTATTCCAAAAGGCAGAAAAAAATCAGCATCTACATGAGGTACGGTGACTTATCAGGTTTTAAAAACATGAAATCACGGACAAAAATGAAACATAAAAATAAAATAGAACAGCCAAATACATAACTTATACTTCACTAATGAACAAAAATATATTTCCTATGTTATATTTACAATAAAATCTAAATGAGATGGTGAATTCACTGAAAACCATATTTAGCTCAAATTCATCAAACATGTTTTTGTTTTTTCTATTTCTCTGATTGTCTGTGTTGTTGTTTTACTGACAATTTTAGAGCCAGCAGTGGCTAATAATAAATACAATATTTTGATACTCTACAATTTCAAATACAATATACAATGCACTGAAGTCTGGTGTTTGACGGCCTGCTGTTGAATTTTCTGCTCACTTTTTTGTGCTGAGTCTCTCCCCCTAGACAGCCCTGAAGCTTAAACAAAGTGTTCATTCATCACATGAGTCTTTGCATAAATAAACAAAATAAGTAGACAAAAAAATGACTCAAATCTGGCAACTGTGAGAGCAAACCCACTTGAGTCCAACTGGAGATTTTTGTTCATTGATGGTGTTTTTTTCCTCGAACAGCTTCACATTAATCAGAATTGATAAAAATACAATTTATATCCAGTGCTTATAACACTTAAAAAACATCGTCTCCTCGTGAGTTCTTGTAATTATTTTCTCTCTTTTTTTTTTTTTTTTTGCTATATAAGCACAGTCAAGTTTGAGTTCCATGAAGAGTCCTCTTTAACTCCCAGCCAACTAAAGCAAGTGTGGCATGGTCATGAAAATATTTACAATCACATACAAATCAATCTAACCACCAGCAAACAGGAGCAAACAGCTTGAAAATGACAAACAGTTTCACTTGGAGGGAAATCCACTTGGGTTTGTTTGTAGGAGAGCTTCCCTAAATGTTGTGTACCTCAAAATGAGAATAATGTAGAAAAGATGTGATGGAGAAGAAAATAAAACAGGAATTATGAATGGCCTGGATAAAAAGTCTACACGACTATCAGAATATAAATGCTTCCAAAAAGTAGAAACAACATAAACCAGCACTTATTTTGACAATAAAAGTACAGAAGATATGAGTGCGTAAGAGATATATATATAGAGCCATCTGTACGAATTAGAGCTAGGAGAAAAATGCAGTGACCAGCAGTGGGGATCTTGACCAGTTAAAGCCAGTGATCAGCCATTCAGATCCTTCAAAACGCTCTGATCTCGTTCTCAAATGGACAGGTTCAAGGGCAAGGGAGGGGAATAGCAGGAGTCATGCATTAATAATGCTGTATTTCAGATGATACCCAGTCGTCAGTCATTTTAATAATCCCCCACAGCTTGATGTACTTGTTCCATCTGCTCACCAGTGCCTAGTGATTGGGCCAGGGTGGGAGCCCTGTTGAGGCCTTACTACCAGCACTTTGATGGAGAGCACAATGAGGGACACAGACCCCATTTTTATTGTTTCCCATCCCTCCCTGGAGTTTTCTCCTCTCTGAGCCAGATGGCGCCCCCCTGGGTGCTGAGGTTGCCATGGGCAGGGGTCAGAGCAGGGCATGGCAGGGAGGGAAGCCACTTAGGCCTTCTGCCCTGCAAAGAGGATCTGACTCTCAACATCAAGGCCTGGCTTTATCTAGCTGCAGTCTCCAGAAGGTCACCACTTGTCAGCTTTTTAGCTGAAATCATTGCCTGTTTTAAATACAAGCGCGAGGTGCATGCCGAAAGCCGATACATATCTCTTTTTTTTTAAATAACAACATAAGGCTCAAGGGTGACAGAATAAGATTTGTATAAGTGCACTAATGCAAAAATCGGTGTTTTAAGTTACCCCTGTCATGCGCATATGACGAGGTAATTTAAGAAACAAACATATGATTTTAGCCTTTCTGTAAGTTTATAAATATCCTCATAAACTGTCACTCCTTTTAAGACTACGACAGTAATCAACTCATTGCATCAACCCGATGACCGTGCTCCGCTTTAAGACTTCTTAGTGTCAATTTAAGATTTACAATGTCTAAAAAGAATTAAGATTGGAAAAAATGAAGTTCTAAGACGTAAGACTTTAAACTTGCCGTCCAAATAGGGCTAAAGCGTTTAACAGAATGTACTGTAGCTAAACATTGTACAACATCAATTTGAGATTGTAATGCCCCCAAAGCTGCCTTTTGCTGCTGTTCCATCCAATCCCACAGATTGGAGGCCTTTGGCCCTTTCGCATTCTGGCCTGATTACAATCACTCCGATTAAGAACTTGGTGAATCAGACTGGTTTGCAGTGTTGGAAATGAGTTAAGGACGTGGCCACGGTGCTCTGTGTGGACTGGGATGAGGAAATGAAAGGGCTGGCCGCTTTCATTGATGATCACTGCATTGGGCTCCCTGGAGAACAGCTAGCATCACAAGCTACCACCCAAACATGTTGTCTACTTTAACCTCCTGCAGAGCCGGCTGCCTCCGAGTTCCTGAGTTTCATTTGTGTATTCTGTTAGGGTAAATTAAAGAAAGTCTGGATAATGAAGCTGTATTAAGGGATCAAGAGATTGTCCAAGACTCACGAAGCCTCTCCCAAAAGATTTTACAGATTTTAGAAACAACTTGAAATGTTTGGCACTTCTGCACTAAATTATGCAGTTTCTGTAATACAATAACAAAGCACTAATAATAATAATAATAATGTGTAATTTCCACTCTGTAACAAGTTGGAATCACTTTATATGAATTTTGAGATATTTTGTACTGATAATACTAATAATTAATTATTGATTATAAACATTCACAAGCTGTTGGCTGGCACACTATACCTGAGTGAGAATATTATCCCCATCTTCAACAGTTATGCAATATAAATCAAATTCATCTAATTGAAGAAGAAAACAAGACAAACGTTTGGAAGAATGATAGATCCATATCAAATGTTAATTTTCAAGTTGTCTTTTGTTCTACGATCCAACTGTGTAAATGTCTATGATCTCAATGAAAAAATCAACAATGAGATAAAAAAAAAAGAAGAAACAAAAAGCCCACAACCAAACTGCTTTACACACTTAAGACCAAATAGCTTTTTGATTCTGATGAAGCCCCATCTGCATGCTGGCTCCTAAATGATACATCGTTATTTATTTATCTTACATTTTTAAACCCTTATAGTGTAGTTTTGTTTTGCTCTTTCGCTCCCTCAGATCAGACCAACGCTCTGGGCATCCTCCTGTATGAGTGTTGTGTCTACGTCGGCATCGGCCTCTTCCAGTCAAGAGATCTCAGTTGGTGCTAACTGGCTCTTGTGTGTCATTTTCACTACTGTAGTCTGTTTTGGGCTCATCCTCAAAATCCTCGTACATGTCTATCTCATGCACTCCATTGACCGGCACACTGTTGTTTGCCAAGGTACTGGGCTCTAGCTTCATGTTGAAGGTGCTCTGGATGACAGGAATGGATGGCTCGGGACTCGCTGACGCACTCGAGCATTCTGATGTCATCTGAGGTGAGGGTGTGGTGGTCGCCATGGTGATGGCCCCGGGATAGATCAGACTGGCGGTGGTGGTGATGGGATTCTGTGGTGGCTGTCTGGATGTACGTTAAGAAAAGAAAACAAATTAAGATATCACACATGTGGCTTACTTTTAATACAAATTAGGTTATCAAAAGAAAGGAAAACGATAAAAGAACAAATATAAGTATGTTCTTTATTTATTTTTAATAGTAGCTTCAAATTTCGCAAATATTTTTTTTTCTGTGCACTTAAACTGAAATGGTTGGTTTCCCACAGCAGTCAGCTTTAAGCCAGCAGCTCTGTAAAAAGGATTTGGGAAAAGAGAGGTTCTCCTGACAGCTCCTGTCTTGAGCCGTTCAGGAACACTACCCAGTTTATTGGTGACATAAAACCAATACGTGGTTAGCGCTGCTCTTGTCTGCTGTTGCGCTGGATGATTGATACTCCAGTCACTGAAGCTTATGACTGACATGGGAACACCTCGAGAAGGGTTCTCCAGCTAACCACACACAGTAAATTAAAGTGTTAAGCTTCAGAGTGCTGCCCTCCAGGTTTCTGTAAGTCTATACTTACAGCTTATATCCTGTAATAATGTCTGCACTTCATGCTCAATTGGTAGACTGCGATTGTCTAAAATTATTAAATTACAGTTACTGAAAAAACATTATTTTAATGTACAGGTCAGGCCCTTGTCTTGAAATCAATAAAGTAGAGGTTAACTCAACTCTCACTTTTGAAAAAGGTGTACGAGGAGACGCTCTCGGGAGGCTAAAAGCTATGTCCACTTGGTATGTTTTGGGATATTGTGTGGTTAGTTAGTGGGAATTGTGTCAGCGCACCTACCCCACAGTGAAGAACTGCCTCATCTCTTGTCGCCGTGAGCGCATCATCTGCTTATACTCTCCAATGCGGAGTTTCTTTCCGTCGATAATACAGGTCCTCTTAGGCCGCGGCTTGTACTTGTAGTTCGGGTACTTCTCTAGGTGCTGCTTGCTCAGACGGGCCTGCTCCTCATAATACGGCTGCTTGTCCTGGTTAGTCATGGACTTCCACCGGGAACCTACACAATAGATTCAGAGTTTAATTATTTGAACACAAGCGGGGGCATAAACTATTTTAATAACTGATGGTGATTAAAATGTGGCCAAACCCTACTTTAACAGTGACCTGTACATAGCCATATATCTGGCAAAATCCTGATTTATTGTTTGTTCAGCAACAACCTCTTGATAGCACATAGTCTGAGACGAGAGGCATGCTTTCGATGTCAAACAGTAAGAAACAACAGGCTAGTGCAGTAAATACTGCAGCTCTGTGAAGTGTCCTACTAGGTACTGGATGACAGCACCTTTAACAGCTCTGATGTATGGCCTCCAATGCTGAGGGGACAAGACCCATTTAGCCTCTGTCATTTTTCATGACAAACACTTATGGTAGTGATGGGCTATAAATCCATCTGTATGCCGTGGTGACCTGATGCACAGTGGCCTATGAGATAACACACTCCTCCTTCAGATGCTAGTTACTTTGTCAAATCAACTGTATGCTTGGTGAGTCTGGAAGGTGTGACAAACAATCCAGATTGATAAACACAATCACAGAAAGCAAGTTCACCACCTCTACCGTGTCATGAAATAGCTTCTGTTTTTAATCATTAGCTGCAAACTTATCAGTGAGTGAGGTGCTTCTGTTCAGCTGGAGGCTGAGAGGGACAGAAAGTCCAAAATTATAATGGAGAACACTGTTGGTTTAATTTGCCACTGACATAAGTGCAAATTAAGTGATAGTATGTGTTTCTAACTGGGATATTAAAGCACTGACTTTTTGTCCTGTCCCTTTACAAAAGTCATTACAGAGCTCTGGTCTTGAGAGAAGGATACCTTGAAATATTTGCTTGACCAACTTGTATTTGATTTAAAAGGTCTTACCCAAAATCTTGCTTATGTTAGAGTTGTGCATGTCCGGGAAGGCCTGGAGGATCTTGCGCCGCTCATCCTTGGCCCACACCATGAATGCATTCATTGGCCTTTTAATGTGGGGCTCGTTGTTGTTCCTCCCTCTGGCTTCCCTGAAGACTCGTGCCTCAGTAGATCCAGCGCCTCCTGTTGGACAACAATAATGGGGTTAAGGTTCATCTGCAGAGCCATTTACTTCCCAGGAATAGCAACGCACGACATTGATTAAATGACGAGCCATGTTCAAACTATCCATCTACTGCCCTCATCATGAACATTGTTTTAGATGAGTGCCGGGCTGCAGATCCTCTTAGAGGGGGTCTATTTTATATTGAGTGGAATACCTGACTCGACAGGCTTATATTTTATGTGCTATAATTTAAACTATATAATATAATACAATGTCAGTTTAAGGGGAAGCTGCGCTCTTTAACTTATACTTAGGTCTATCCAAAAACCAAAAGAGGAAGACCTTGGACTTCAATGGTAGTACAATATTTTGTCTGTAAGTGTTCACACTCTACAAAGGCACATACATTTCAATTTGACGTTCATAGTTTTCATAAAAAGTGCAAGAATGCAAACATAAATGACAAATACAGGAGTTGAGGGAGTCTATGAAAAATGTACATTTTTACACATGCACAAAATAAATGCAAGCACGCCATTTCTCCTGCTCTCCTTCCTGCTTTCTCTCTCTCTCTTTTCCTTCTGTCTGTTTTTCACTCTTCAAATGTGCGATGAGAGACTGTGCCGATTCTGCAAAGTGCTGTTTCTCAATCAGGGCATTCACAATCAGCATAAGATAGTTTCTCTCAGTATTAAACTGTACATCAGGCTGATAATGATTTCTGTTTGCATGCGCATTTGCTTCCTTTTATATGTAAGATGTGAAAGAATTAAATAAAAGCAGTATGAATATTTAAACAAACAAAAACATGTTGATAAACAAGGCTTGAAAAATAAGACAAAAAAAGCCTTCCATATGCTACGATACATCTTTAATGATCTCAAATCTGGAAAAGAAAGCTTTGGATGACTCATGCATATTTCATCATCCACATGTGAAGCCTTCTCATTAGACCATTCCACTAGCAGCCTTGGCACACGTTACCTGTGGTTTGATTTCTATTATTATTTCAGTTGATAAACAAAATCAAACTCTTAATGAGTAATGGAGGGCTGTGCAGGGACATTAATTCCAAATCCACAGAAACCTCGCTTTGCTCCAATCACTGAAGAGGCTGCAGCACTATTTCAGCCTCAGGAGATTAAGTGTTGTCACTTAGTAAAAGTGTATCTTCTTTTCAAAAGTATTATGGGAGACAAGTAGTGAAAGGGCAATATGTGCAGAGATACAAACACACACAGATGCTGTACTGAAGGAGCCCACAACCACCGCCGATATAAAGAGACGGAGGAGCGGTGGAAGTTTGGTTTCTGCTCACGGAGAATGTTTGAGGTCCCTTCCCACTCCTAGTCTTTGTACTCTCTCAGTACAAAGACCCCCCAAATCAATTTCCACCAGAACATGTTTAACAATAAACACATTTATGATTGCCGTCAAATGGGAGACCAGTGAAAATGTGTTCTCACATTGTGACTGTGCACTAGTGGCTGCCCAAAGGATTCAGCCCTTTGCTAATGGAAGTTAACAGTCACAATGATACAATTAATGTGTTCATATCTCTATCTTCTAAATATACATATATATATATATATATATACTATAAGTGTGTGTGTATATACATATACACACACACTATATATATATATATATATATATATATATATATATATATATATATATATATATATATATATATATATATATATATGTACACTGATCTTTTGGGGGGAAGAAAACCACCTTTTTACATATTTTTTTTACATTTTATTCTTTTAATTTTTATATGCCTTAAGAAATTTACCTTTATTCATATATTTGAAAAGTCCTAAATCCTTATGTCATACATTTCATAAAATGTGTATTTTGACCAAATAGTGAATCATATATTTAGACTTTTTTTCTTCTTTTTTATTTCATATGTTAATCTGCAAATTAGCCTAATCTCATAAAGTGAAAAGCCCTTTCCAGTCTCTCACATACATGATGCACAGAAATACTAAATCAGACCATGTAAGAGGTATTTTCATTGACATTTTTTCTTAACTCTGCGATAACCATCTCTTGTTCTGCCTCCTAGATGTCTATAGGCCCTAAAGCCATCATGAATTCAGAAATAATACACTACCTTTGCTGCCACCGAACCCCACAGTACGTTAATTTCATTTAGCATGCACTCACTGTACAGGATGAATTGATTTCACTTTGTTTGGTTTTGACAACCATGTTTATTGTGCAATGAAATGTGGTGTGGCGGAGGGTTGACAGTATCCATCAACGCGGGGCAATCTGCTGACTGCCGGGGCCAGATGAAGGTATTCATTAGCTCAGGAGCGCAGCGCTCACTCAGACACGACAGCCAGTGTCTGCGCCCCGGGATCGCTTGCTGTAATTTACGATGCCTCCCGTGCCATTACTCTATCACTGACACTGATTCAGCAATTTATATACTGGTGTGCATGCATATGGGCAGAGGTGAGCTTCTTACGGGGAGGGGGACAAAACAACCGCCTGCCATCAGCTAGTGCCACATCCATAGTTAGCCAGGAAACCAGCCACGTGACTTGGTTCATTGGAGGGAATCCGGATGAGGCATGGTTTTTGCACACATGATGGCACATAGAAAAGTGCCTGTCTGATGCTACAGAAAGCAGTCGAAATGAATGACAGCAATGTTACATCATCTTCACCTGTACTGAGACAGGTGGTGTGGTCCTGGAGTTTTTTTAAACAAAGTAATTGGGGTATCAAGTTGACTCAGACGTAAGGCTGCCTATGGGAAACCAACATCCTAACACAGAGTTTAACCTTTGACCTGAAATTATAATAAATTCCAAGCAGTAGAGAATTTGGGAAGTGCTTTCTATAATATAAGACCATATAAGGCTTCATGGGTAGATCAAAATATATATATATATATGACTTAATCAGAGGCATCCTGCACATTAGCAGCCAGTCTCAGCTTCAACATGCAATTTACTGCAACATTGTTTCTGTCTTTTCATTGAAAATCATGACACTGGTTTGACATTTCGCAAATGAGCATTAACATTTTTTTTTCCAGGAGGTGCAGGACATTTAGGAATCAGTTAGTTAGGTGTGTGATTGTGTAAATAAACACAGATGTTTACCAGTGACAGGGGCAGGCCCCCTGGGTGGTAGCTGGGGAAGGGAGCGAAACAGAGGGAGTGCTGCTTAATAGAATTTATTGTGATTCATGAGGCCTGCAGCTCAAGTGTGACAGAGCAATATGGGAATCCTCTTTTAATTTGTCTCTCCTGGAAACACTGCAGATGAGCAGCATGAATTACAGTGAGAAAGAATGATTGTGTGTGTAGAGGGGGTGTGGGGTATAATAAATGGAGAAGCAAGAGCGGATACGGACGAAGCAGAAACAAGGGAGAGAAATAGAGAGAGAATGTAGTAAGTCCCAAAAGCCTATCACACCTGTGAGCTGCAGGCTCAGACTCGACCATGTACCAAGCCAGAGGGTAGCACTGCCCCTGCCGTCCCCTCTCCTCCCCCTTTTTCTCCTCCTTTACTCATCTTTGTTCTGCGGGCAGACACATAATGTCACCCAGGAATCCGCTCAGGATGACGAGCCTCAGTGAGCAAGCAACAATCACGCAAATCTTCCAAGCCCTCCCTGTTGGGATCAATTCTAACACCTCTGACTGAAGGCATTTACTACTGACAATAGAGCCTCTTCCTCAGAGCAGAATCAGGTGAGATTAATGGGGATGGACAGACAGGAGACAGCGCTCAGTGTCCCTGTTCAAGCCTGAGCTCATAGCATGCTAATTAAACCATTACAAATTACAAGTGATATAAGCCCTATTATAACATGTCAATCCCTTTTTTCTTTCCAGTTAGGAGGATTTGAGTTATCTGGAGCACTTGCGTGTGTGTTGCTTTAGTGTGCATGAGTGTGTGTGTGTACATTGGGAGCTTGGGAACAAACGTCCAACCTGTTTTAACATGCAGACTACGGCTTTTACTTTTGTCTACTCTTTTCCCTCTCACATGCATTGAGCTTAAAAGTGGAATCTAATCTTTCACAACATCCTGGCTTTGTAAACGCAGAAGAGGATGCATGGATATACAAACACACAGAAACACAGAGAAATGTGTCCTATTGGGGGTACATTTGAATTTGCCAACTTCAAAACAGAACTTTCTGACTGATTGTGTTGACCTATTCCCCTATTGTTGTTGCCACTTGTTAAATCATTATGTCTGAGCCTCCTCATCTAAGCTTTCTTCGAGGAAAAGCAATAAAAGTCAGAGCTTGATTCCCACGGCCTCACAGTGGCAGAAAAACAACAACATAACCTCTTCAAACAATCAACTTGAATAAAACTCCAAAACAGCTTCAAGCTACCGATTTAAAGGAACCCATCAGTGTAACAAAAATGCAACACTACTGTTCTTCTCATCCTATTCCATGAGGACATTGTTAGAGACACTGCTTGGCTAAAGCCCCATCGTTTCTCACTCTACGGTTGATATTATCACACTGGGCGTTAAGATTTATTCTGTTTCCTGCCTCCACACATCTCTCAACAACCTCTTTGTTCTTTGTGGACTCTCAGTGATGGGGGCGGTTTAGACAAACACAAAACCTCAGCTACACAGAAACTCCATACTTTATCCATAGGCCTTTGTGGTATTTGGTAATGTTTTTTTCAGAGCTTAAAAGACTTAATACATTTTCGGGGGTTCTTGCGTGTGGCTCACGGCTTTGTACAATTAAGGAAATCCTATCTATTTCCATTCTTTTGCCACTTTTTTTCAAAGTCGTTAGGACTTTGGAAGCTACATGCTTCGCAAATATTAGCTCAAGTAACCAAAAGCTTTCTGTGAACTGCTGTGATGACAGAAGTCCGCTGTACTCTGGGTCTACTCAATGTGGGCGCTCTGTTCTAGAGGGAAAGCTGCTACACACCCAGGGGCTTTCACACCCTATGTTAGGGCTGGGAGGTACATCCAGTAATTTTCCTTTTCATGAAAGTATACAGTGTGTTCTGACCTACTGAGGAAAAAGTATGAGATTTCAAATGACATTCCCTCCTTCTGTACCAGAGTGGTACCAAAAATAAATTACATTTGTGACTTAATTTATGAAGTATTCAGTTAGCATTGATTTGGTAATTCCAGGTCAAAAGACAGCCAGATGTTTAAGTTAAAACTGGGATGATGTAGGTTTAAAAGTAACAGTGACAAAAAATACTTTTAATGTAAAACAGATGCTGAGTACATGTTGAAATATAGTTTTTGTAAATGCCATTTAAACATATGTAATATGTAAGTTTGACATAAATAAAACCCTTTACTTGTCACCAAAATTTAGCCTGGTTATAACCCTTACATCTGCATGACCTTTGACATTTCAAATCAGAAAATTAGAGTTTTTTAGGTTACTAAATAGAGCACAAAAAAGGTGCAATTAGATGGAAACTGTATGCTTCTATATATCCAGGTATGCCAGGGAGCAATGCCTCGATTGGTCCATTGAGCAGAAAATTCACACAATAAGGATTTTGAAAATGTAAACACTCTGTGGTTCACATCATAAAACCCTGTTTCACATCATTCAACCGTATGTGTTTTCCCGTTGGTGAAGCTGAAAGAGACAGACAGATATATTTGTGAGGAAAGAAGAAATGCTAACTGTGTGTTTTGAGTTATGTGCACTGCCCTGGCTCACAGCCATTTCCCCCTGGGAAGAGGACCTCTCCTCTCCTCTAACCTCTGCTTGCTCCTAATCCATAGCCCACTGGGAACAGTGATGTGAGGCGTCTGGCGCAAGCCTTTCCCTCGGCCCTGTGCAGGACTTAAAAGGACACAACTACCCTGGTGTGCACTCTGTTTCAGTCCTGACTCCACAGTAGTCACAGAGACAAGGTTCCCACTGGGAGAATGAGCACTGGAAGCATATCTGTCAGAGGAGTCAGACGGGTGGGATGGGATCTGCTGCTGTGGCTCACATGGGAAGCAAGTCAATGGATCCACTAAATGCACCTCTATTTCTCATCTTCACGATGGGTGTGATGTTTGCTTTGGAGTCTGTAAACAAACTTTTTATTGGGAGTAAATATATAAAGATATATATATATATATATATATATATATATATATATATATATATATATATATATATATATATATATATATTGTAAAAGTCCATGTGAACCAATTATGCAGGAGCAATTCTTTCTATAACTGATGGGAAATATGTGTGAAAGATGCTATTTAAAGATGTTAATGGTTTACATTGTCCTGAGAAATATCTATCCTTCTGCCTTGAGAGTCTTTGAGGTATCAAAGATGAGTCAGAACCATTTTCCTCTTTGCTCTCTCTCTGAAGTGTCATGGAAACTGCCACAAATATTTGTGTCTGACAAACATTGGTGCACTGAGGTACGCCTTGCTCCTGTGTAGGAACCAGTGCCACAAAGGGAGATGACGTTTTGTCACACTGGTGCAACCTGAATTTACACCCCTGTGCCCAGGACCTCAAACAAGCACAACAGCAACAGGAGCTGAGCTTGGAAAAAAAGCCAGCTTTGTCCTCAGGCACCCTTGTCCTCCACTCACCTAACTGTGAAAACCTCGGAGCCACGGCTCATTTCAAACGGCTTTCCACCCAATCCCCACATCTCCCTCACACATACGCACGTTTCTGCACGCACGCACCCATCCACTCTACCATCACCACTAACTTTGAGTTGCAGGCTTTACCAGCCATCAAAACTTATTTTGCTTTCAAAGTTTGTATTTAGTCTCGAGAGAATCCACTTAATATGATTAAGTCATACACACAGAATTCCCAGTAACTTTTAGTGAATTTGTGTGGATTACGAGGAAACACCAAAACATCTGATGTGAAAGTCATCAATTACAATTACGTGCAAAAAAAAAGAAGAGAGAAAAACACAAATATGGCCTTACCATCAAGATCCTCTGGCCTGGTAAGGTCAATAACTCTGTGGCCGATCTTTCCTTCCTCACCCAGCTTGCCAAGGTGGTGGCCGATGCTGTCAAAGTGCGCCCTCTCCTACAGGGAAACACAAACAGTCAGGTATACGGACAAGCACATACACATTGTACAGTGATAGAATTGTAAAAATAACCCCATCAGGAATCTGAACATTTGAAAAGAAAAAAAGTGTCTTTGGTAAATAGAGGTTCTTTTGAAGAGCTGCTCTTTTTGACATGAGCTAGATGTAGCTTTTTCCTCTCTCATCTCTCTATTCAGCAGCTGTTATAATGGATGACAGGAGGCAGAGAGACAGTGAGGGCCACGGGTGCTGTAAATAGATTTACAGAAGGATACTTTGTGATCCGAGACACACAATGGGGCCGTGGCCCTCTTTGCAGTGCTCAGATTTTCCTCTGTAATCTTCTCCTTACATCCTCCCTTCCAGTCTACAGTGCCCAGAGCTCAGCGCCCATCATTTATTCAGAGTTCATGCTTTAGAGAACACACCGTGTTTTCCCGTATGTCATGTCGCTTTGTGCTCAGATTAAACTTGGCATCATGTTGTACTTGACGCACAATGAAATCCTGTCATTCAGCGCTCCGTGACAATATTAAATGTCATGTCCGTGTGCATTTACAGAATAAAATAACAGCTTTCGGGGGGCCTCTGAATAGTTGCTGCACATTACACTTAATGTATTATGCAAGGGGAGAGTGCCGACTGCTGCTGGCTTCATTGTTGAATGACCTACTTCCTCAGTGAATACACAGGGCATTAGCAAAGGGCTGTCTTCCTCTCTAAAGACTCAACTAGGAGATGGACACTTTGACTCTGCATGATACAAATAATCTCTCCCCCGCTAGGTTTCGCCTGGATGACACTAAAAGCAGGCATGTTGCCACCATTCAGAAAAAAAGCATTTGTTTTACTCCCAGGGTGAGCGTTCAATCTCTGCCAAAGATGTACAGTCTGCACTGACTTCTGCCTCTTTCTTTTCTAAACATGCCTATCACATGCAGTCCACACAGATACTCAGGTAGTCCCCACATAATACTAACAGCTCCCCTGGCACACACACCAACACACACATTAATCTTTTAGCCCCTTCTTTGTAATGCATTGCACCATTTTGTTACTTTTTCACTTTTCACCCACAGGGAAGTTTTTTTCCCCACACTGACAGGAGAATGTGCGAAATAATTAGCCAGACCTAACTATTGTAAGTGCAGATATTTCTTTGTATGTCTGCAGTGGATGAATTTTGATATATTTTCCTGACAAATTAAATCAAGTGGTCAACAACAACCACCAGTAATGACAGCACATTTTTTTTAATTACAAAGAAATCTGTAATTTCTTTCCTTTTGTGTATCCTTTTTTTTTCTTAAGGGTTAAAAAGATGACAAGATGAAGAATGAAGATAGTTCAAATCCATTTGAGGCCTTTCACAGTATTTTGATTTTCCTCATGCTTTTATTTATTCAAGAACTATTCCTCAAAAGAAAGGACTGCAAAAGAGACAGAAAGAGCACTGCAATTTACCATCATACTTGAAGGAGCAGTCATTATTTATGGACAGCTGAGTGATTCTGATATACAATTAACCACTACCTGCTTATGGCCTGTGATTAGAGCCTGTCTATCTGACGGCCCTTTGCTTACTTAAGTGTTTTCTAATTATGACATATGTGGTGGTCCCTGCTGGGCAAGAGGACACTTTGTAAAGAGAAGATGGAGTGCGGTGCTTCTCTCTGTGTCGCGTTCTGCGTAAAGCAACACATGCACGGAGCTGTATTCATCACCCAGCCACATTATTGCTCTTAATGAAAGAAGCTAGCAGCCCGATGACAAAGTGACTGATGTGCGATTAGCTGGATGGGCAATGGTGCTACCTCTGATGTTACTTGGACAGTCCACTAGGAAGACACAGCGTTCATGGGTACTGTATGTCTGTAATAAAGTAGTCATCTCGTCCCTCTTCTGCGCTTGGTTGGTCCCTCCTGATCAATCAAGTCCTTTTATAAACTCATGATCATTAAGCATCATGTTGGGCTGAGAAGGAGAGTGAACATGGCCCATCCATCAGGGAATTTCATTAATAACTAGCTCAGTGTTGAACTTCTTTCTCCACCGCACAAAGTCATATGATTAGTGAACATCGGCACATTAGACAGCTGGGAACTAGACTGAATGAGGCTCTTGTTGAGGGATTCTTTGAGGTAGCTTTGACATAAAAATAATGACGTCTTTTTTTGTTGTTATATATGAATATGTTCATATACTTAATGCAAGCCAGGACTTTACATATTTTACATAAAGAGGTAGTTACTGTCACTATTCCTTCCTTCCTTGTGTTAGCTATGCTAATTAATCTCAGAATATCTGTGCAATATGGTATCACACATTTTCATAACATTTTATATACTAAGCTTAATATACTTATTGGTTATAAAGTTGGTAATTTATATCTGTGAATTAGAATTAGAGTTGAAATTAGGGCCATCAATTATCTGCACAGCATCAGGGTTTTGTTTTAAGGTTTGAAAATATTCAGTGAACTAATGCTTCTTTACTGCCCACGCATCAAGTGCTGTGATAAATTAATGGCACTTTTATTATTTTATAGTGTCATTAAATTTTTACTGATCACTCTGACACAGAGAAGGAGCAAAGGACATGCAGTATCTAGGGAAGCTGGCCATCCAGCCAGGAAAAGAGAGAGTGTACGCAGCTGATTTAAAAAGGTGTACAGCACAAGAGAGCAACAAAAGATGGAAAAAATATTTACGATAAAGAGACAGGAAACAAAAGATGTAACAGTATGCATTATTCCCCTCCCATTCTGACCACGACCGCTGGCAAACAAGCGGTTCCTCCCTCAAATGACTTCAGCATGCAGTTCTCCACCCCACAACTAAAATTATAGCAATGCACTCGGAGCAAACTGCCACCCACAATAATCTCATCAGCCCTGCCTGTGCAGTCTTTTGTCTTCAAAGTTTAGGACCAGATGCATTTTGTTCAGTTACACACGGCTGCCCAGTGATGTCATGAGCCAGTCTTGTGTAGTCATGAGACCACAGAGGAAGAGAGAGAGAGAGAGAGAGAGAGAGAGAAAGAGAGAGAGAAAGAGAGAGAGAGAGAGAGAGAGAGAGAGAGACAGAGACAGAGAAGTAGAAAGAGGATAGATAGTGGAGTCTCTGCAACTTCTTGGGCAAGGGAACCCAAAAGATCCCTTGTCAATCTTGTAATGAGAGCTTTAATCTGGCCGGCCGCAGAACATGTGCCGGAGGCCTGCTGCTCTGCCCACAGGGTGTATTCTGGGCAGAGGCGGGTGGCGGACGGCCCTTAGCATTGTGCCTACTCCTGACCTATATTTAGGCAACGCATTGCCAATCCTGACACTCCTGCACTCTCTTCTTTGTAAATAGCTCAAGGCTATAGGCAAAGCCATATGGCCTGGGATTGTTCAAATAGAGATGAAAGAAAAACACACAGAAGAGTGAAATAGTTTGTTGGTCTAGGTTTAGACAGAAAATGATAACTATCTCAATCTGAATTAAAGTTTTCATTTAGCATTATAGAAATGAATGCACCACTTAGCACATCGCAACAGATACAATTTATGCTTTTTGGTGGTGAAAATCTCAACGATGATGATATAACTTTCCCTTAGTCCCACACACCTTCATGAAAACAGACAAACCAGGCCTTGTTGAATATTATATGACTGGAATCATAGGTTAGGTCAAAAACATGCTTAATTCACCGCTAGATACGATATGATTGTTGTTATTAACCAATTATGCTTATTTGTGTGATTTTGAGAACAAAATGAACCGAATACATATTGAAAAAAAAGAATAACTTAAGTAGACAAGGACAGATTAAGTTCGCATATTTGCTCGCCAAAACATTTTGACATTAGAATGATTATCTGAAGAGAAAACTGCTACAGTTCTTTCAAGCAGCTGGCAGGCATGATGCAGTTTACTCCTTCCAAAATAACCAGTTGCCAACTTAAAGTCATATAATTGTCTGGTTATGTTTGGGCTGTTTAGTGTATATACAGTACATTACATGTGCAGCCCTTTCTGTGACAGCTGTAACCTCTTTATTTTCCAAGATCTCTAAACTATAGGTAAGATCTCATCCATGTTTCCTTCATGGTGGAAAGCATGTGATTGCATATGTTTAACATTTTCATCATTGGAAACTTTAACAGCTGCAGGACCCCAAACAGCCACTTATGTGTGATAATGTGCAGAACTGGCTCTGGTCATATCACACACCTGGTACGTGGCAAGTTGAAGGCATCGGCTCTCTGACCACAATACAGGGCTTTGTGTATCAAGTGTCAGTCATCACTGTGGTCTGTGGCCCTCAGAGCCTTCTCTCTGAGGGTCTCAGGCTAAACCCCTCAGCAATCTGCCCCAGCCCTGATGGAGACAAAGACTGCACTTTAACATGGCTACAGCTCCTCACAGCTCAGCGCCTCATCTGTTTTATATTTTTAGTGTAACCAGTTGCAATGTAATTTATAAGTCTGCAGCTTTCCAGAAGTTTTTGCACCAGGTTTTGAACCATTTAAATGTTAAGTACATCCAGCCATGCGGTATAACCCACAGTTTGTTTCATGCAGACTGTTGCTCTCTTTTTACCCGGAGCGCTCCCTTTGCTAAGGCTAATGCAGGCAGCAGCAAAATCAACAGTAGCAGCCACAAAAGGCTGGCATCTGTTCTATAGTAGTCGTCCTCAACATCACACAGAGCAGAGATGGCCAGCTATTCCAGTCCCATTTGTACTGCCAGGGCATCACCTCATTTGTTTAAAACAGAGGGAGGAATGACCTTTAATTTAATTAAGGGCTAAAACTATGTTTAGAAGAAATTGTGAGGTAACTCTACTCTGGGCTTTCTGCCAATTTAATGTTTATTGTTTGTTTTTAGAAAAAGGATATGGTGTAATTATTCAAGATGAGCTACTTTTTGTTGGCGAGAAAACAAGTCAAACCCACAAAATGGAATCTTTCATTGCCAATTTTAAATGTGCATTTAGTCTTAACATGTGGATTTCTTCTACATGCTGTTGTCTATTTTGGGACATTTTAAGATAATCCTTAATACGTTATACCTATTTTGTTAAGTGCAGAACATTGTAATTTTGTGTGTCTTCAATTAGAATGAGATGTGTGTGTAGTATGTAACTTTCTCTCCGTGTGACACATTTCTGCTTCCTATGTTCTTCTCCAGACTGCTGAGATCATTTGAGTTGGCGTCATGTAGTTTTACGGGTTTCCAATCCTCAATGATCCAGAACTGTTCACTGGGTCCTCCAGGGAATGTTAAGTTGGGCTGAAATCTCCTGCCTTATCAAACCCTCCAGGTTGCAAACAGCTGGACATTAGAAACTGCGGCATTACCAAAACCCCTTTCACAAATGGACAAAACCTCAAGACTTGTTGGACACTGCAGCCATTATGCGTCTGGTGCAACAATACCATAGACTATAAATGGTCATTGTGGCCTATTCTTTTCCTCGTCCTTTGTTGTATGTGCCTTGTGGTGAGTGCATCACAGGTCTGAGCCACCGTGGGCCAGCAGCATTTCTGAGCAACAGAAGCTGGCCAGAGATTCACCATGTAAAATGACAACTGTAGAAAATAATGGAGCCACCACCGCCAAATGACCCTACCAAGATGCCGTCTTGATGTCTTTCTGCAGAAGAGGCGCGACAGAGCTGACCTGGGATAGGAGCCCGCAGACACACGCACATGAACATATTATCCAGAGTCATGCATTATTTTTATTCTTTTGGCAAACATGAACAATTGGACAAAGCATTAATGTAAGCAATCCTCACAATAGCACTTGCTGGCTACAGCCAGTGTCTGGGAGCTGAGCATAATCTAATTTGGATGGGCAAACACTTGTATGCCAAGGATTTACATTGCAGCCAAAACGCCCTGGTTTGCAATTTCCAAGACAGCAGTCGAAAAGGAGCAGAAAATTGCTTCCAGGGCTGCAGACCAGACAAGATTATATTCAAAGTCTTTGTGAGGGCTTTGCCTGAATAGAGCCCTGGCATCTCACACACACACACACACACACACACACACACACACACACACACACACACGCACACACACGCACACACGCACACACGCACACACGCACACACGTGTACACACATAATTACACACATACAGAGAAGAGACCAGTAGAACCAATAGGTTAGGAGTCTGGGTTTTGTGGAGCACCAGTGTAAGCTCCATTTGAATATTTACAGGCTGAGCTTTGGGACCTGCAAAATGACCAATTGTAGTCATCAATACTGAGGAAAGGTGGTGTTGCAGGGCAGAAAAGGGCAGTTCAATAGGTTAATACACTGGCCTTTCACCTTTTGATTCCAGTTAGGGACATGTCACCGCAGGAATATATTTTATCTCACACAACCTCCAGGGCATCGCATATGCAACGTCAATCGCAACTTAAGTAAAATAAAGTGATGCATCCATGTCAATGTGTCATACCTGACAATACCGAGTTCAAGGCTTGCCAAATGGTCTCGGGCCAATGAATTGCATATCTGGGTGAAGGCAGTCAGTGACCCAACATGTGACAATCTTGTTATATCTTCATCTCTGCTTGGCCTATGGTGTGGTTTTTAACTAGTTACATTGAAATTGTATTATAATTAATTTGAAATTGTAAGTGAAAATAACAGTTTGGTAAGGCTGAAATTGAATGAACACATTTTTCGGAGTAAGATGAATTAAGGTGCTCATTTACAGATACTTTACAGACAGTATACTATTCATATCTGCAACAAGGTCCAGCAGCACCTTTCATGAATTCTGGCAAAGCTGCTAATTGGCTACACGTGACCAGTATTGACAGGATAGACAAAGTAATAGATTTGTGAGTTATTTTAATGTTATGGCTGGTTACGTTTACAGGTACACTTGTTTTACTTAGATATGAGAGATGATATGCTGTCTGAACATATTAAGAATAACAAGGGCAAAGGAACATTTTCCAAATGATTGATTTATTAACTATGGGTTTGGATTCAGACCAATTCATTTTAATACATTATCTAAATTGATCAGAAAACTATTATTTTATTACTGAGCCAATGGGTATTTATCAGCGGTCCCTGATCTAGTGGCCATATATTCAAGTAGGCCCTGAATGTTGATGACAAGATGGAAACATGGTTGAATCTCTGCATTCACCATCTGAGTGAAAACATAAGATACAGATGCTTCATATTTATTCACCCATAACCCTGAAAAAAGCATATCCTGTTATAGCTATAGTGCATAATTGAGGGAAACAATTCAAATGGTTACAAATGGATTTCAATGTACTGTATTTGACCTGTAGGCATTCTGGTACATTCTAGGTAAAAGCCTCCACTGGGTAAGGAGGAGTTGGTAAATAATGGAACAAAGTAATTGCCCTCCGCAGACAATAACACCTTTAGATAAATATTTCAAAAGGGTAAATTGCAGTAGGGTTTTAAAAGGTTTTATTGTACTGATGGGATATAGTAAAAACAGACAAATGAAAAGACTAGAAAGAAAATCCGCTCCTGTAATCTATGAATATTTTACAAGTCCTAAGGTTAAAGGCTTGTATACTGTGAAACAGAGAGTCTGATCTACACCATGTTCTCCTAGGTCAATGGTCAGGGAGGGAGAGAGAACTAGAGTCATAGTGATAAAGGTTAGGAAGGAATGCATTGTACTGTTCCGATACCCTTTTTATGAAAAGATGAATTGATCCTTCTGTAAGCAGCACTTAGAACCACTCCTCTCCCCGTTCATTACAGTGGGATAAATCAATATTTAATATCCCCTTCTAACAGGCACGCTGGATGATCTTAACCTCTCCTTAATCCCATTAATGTTACCTTTCCAGATTCTTCTTCATGTAAGCTCTCTCTATGATAAACTTCCAAACAAGACACTGGGAAAGGGGAGCTATTAAACACGGCACCATATTTATGTCAGGTGAGAGGCACTTTCTTGAAATATTAATATTCTGAAACTGACCAAAGTGAAAGCTTTTATCAGGGGCATTCAAACCATTCTACTTCGTGGGCTTGTATCAGCAAAAGACTATCTCTCCTCTCTCATTTCACCACTGAATTACAGCTTACTGTTCTTTATTGCAGCCGAAGGATGAAGATGATGGGGCAATTCTTTTAGCTGACTTGATAAAGCGTGCCTCTCATTTCACACCATCCTAATAGGGCCAGTGTCACTGTAACTAAGAGGAGACGATATCTCACTATGATTTGCACGAGCCGGAGAGTCAAGCATGAACTCGGTTAAGGTGTCATTCAACAAGACAATAAATGATGCTGTAATGAAAACAGAGGAGGGTGTGGAAGCCTAAATTACTTAAAAGGCAACGATCACTTCTTCCACCTGCACTTGCTCTATTATTTGGCATTTAGTTTTTGTGTTAGCAATACTATGTTCGTATTAGTATACTTATTTTTTAAATAGTATTTAAAAGTATGGCCTTTTCATCACTACTTGACATTCCCTTATCTTGCCCCCTAACACACACACACACACACACACACACACACACAACCACACACACGCACAGACACACTCTTAAATGCTTTCCATACTCAGGTGGCAAGCACAGACAAAAGGTAGATTACAGGTGAAGAGTGACTGACTATTTCAAGCAGTAAAATCCTTTAGAAAAACAAGGAAAAAAGCATTCTATTCCTCTGAGATGAGCTTTAACATACTTTGAACAGACAAGTCCAAAATAAGGAGGAAACAAAACTAAATCGTATACAAAAGACTAAGCAGGGAGTAAAAAAAAAAAAGCTAAGCTCGATCTGCAAAGGACAATGAAGCTGTAGGTGTGTGCTGCCTGTTGAAAATGGCTCTTTACAGGCATTGTTCGGTTACTGCTTTCATGTCATGGCAGACTCGGCTGCTCGGTTGACCACAGGCTCCCCTTGAGAGGTCGGGAAGCAGCTGTACCAGCTTCTGTGTTCTCATGCTCAAAGCCTAACATACCATGTTGCATCTAAACAAAGAAGGCAGTCTGTTTTCTTGTTTAAATTCAGGGAGAAATTGTGACATGACACATTTTTGACAGCTGTTTGTCAATACAAACATTTGATAATGGACTGACTGATTAGTTTTTGTGTTTGTGTTAGTAAGGAGAGGCTGTGTCTCCGTCCTCTCTGTGGGCTGCACCACTATATTTGCTTCACTTTAGTAAGAGCATAGTTGATTGCCACCTGCATAGACAGTGATCTCTTCCAAACACCAAATTAGAGGGAAATCAAAATAGATATTCATTGACTTTTTTACATATACATTGACCTAGTTGAGGGTGTTGGTTGAAAGTGTCAGGTGCTGAAATATTAATGAGCATCGCTCCCAGTTCCTGCCTGCTCCTTACAGCCAACTGGCAACATGGCATCAAGCTGAAGAGAGGAGGACAGCTTTTTTCTCTCCTTGATTGACTCATCGATTGAAGATATTTTTAAAGGGAATCCCTGGGAGTGTGTGCTCCTGGTACAAAGCAGCCCCATCCTGTGTCAGGGGACGGAGAGGGTTGCAAGTCTGCTTTAATTGGGCATAGACATCAGAGTCTTCTTAACCCACACCGGGCACTGCCATGGCCTGTCACGGCCCTCACACCAACATCAACAACGTCGGGCCCTCTAAACACACACACGAGCATATTCATACTAATTTGAATAAACACTCATGTACACACTGAACTATGCCAGCTCTTATCAATACGACCACCCTGGACACAGATTAAATGAAAAATGTTAGCCTTAAGAATTACTGATAGATCAAAATCACCATGTTCCACTTTCTTTAAGAGTTTCTTTCCTCCACTACTTGCGGTGTGAGTCTTTGTGGTCAACTTTTTTTTTTGCTCCATAGAAAAAGCTTGCAATGGAGAAGGCCTGAAACAGGGATAAAACAGAGACAGACTATCTTGATAGTAATTCTAACCTTGTCAACTCTGCAGTTGTTGAGGCCCACTGAACTGAGGGCAGCCAGCTTTGCCTCCATGCCCTGCTGGTGATGTTGCAGCTGTTCCCTCTGGATCTGCTCCCTCATTTTCCGAGCTTCCTGGATGGCCTTCATCACTGTGTCCTGGTCTCCGAACAACGCGGTAGAATTTAGGCTGGAGAGAATATCTATACACACACAAAGCAGAGTTAGTCCACTAGAACACACACTGACAAAAAAAGAAAAACAACTTCACACAACATCCTGACAGTGGCAATTATTTGTGAGCGATATAACCTAACAAAATCTTGCAACGTGGTCTCCCTGGATGTGAGTGCAGAGTGTGTGTTTGAACTGATAACATCTGTGTGTTTGGGTGGGATCTTGTTTTTGAAGTAAAGGTCTTACCAAAAGATGAGCCCCGGACCAGGCCTCCTCCGAGTGGGCTGGGGATGCCCTTGTTGAGCAGACTGTTGTGGCTGCTTTTACTGCCGAGGAACAGGTTTTGTGTTGGGGATGTGGGGGATTTCATCAGGTCCGTCGTCTTTGGCCGAGCAGACAGGTTGAGCGGCTGTGTTCCCTCCTCCTATGGCAGCAGGAGTATTGAGAGAAGACAGATGTTAGTAGGTGTGCCCTCCCCTCCATTTTTTGAGGTGCTCAGGATTCCCAGACAGCACAATTCTTCTCTGTTCCTGGTTAATTATGGGAAACCTTTCTTGACCCACACCTCCTCTCTGTTTTTTTCCTGTCTGTTTTTTCCTCTCTTCTCCTCATCCATCCTTCCTTATGAGCTGTGCCACTGCGATCTTCTTCACAGTTGCCCAGTGCCTTTGTTCACGCTAATTAAAGCAGATTCTGTCTTTCTGTACGTCTTCATCTGTTCTCCCTCTCCTCCTCCCTGCTCTCTGTGTCTGTACTCTGGTTCGAAGAATAAATAATGACCAGATAATGGCAGTGCCAATGATCAAAGACAGCTGTTCCATTCATCAGATGTCAACTTACATTATCTACTTCATTAACTTGTTTTCACTCCTCATTTGTGCATACTTGGTTTTATCATGTTCTTTGGTATGCCTATTCCTACAAAGATATGAGTTGACTTGGAGAAAAACGCAATATTGTAGTTCTGAGATGAGGACAGAAGAGGATGCATATTTTCTAAGGTGTCACTAAGCAGCTGGTTTACTGGGACCAAGCATGTATAATCTATGGGTACGTGCAGATAAACAATGGGAGGTCTTTCAGGGCTTGCTCCTTTGCTTGAAATGTTTTAAACACTGAACTCTTCAGAGTAGGATAAATGCACACAAAACAACAGCAACCTAAACAAGTTATCAACGACAATCTGTGCAAAGTTGGCAGTAATTGTGTTGAAGAGAAAGACTTGATTTTTTCCTAATATTAGAATATTAAGATACATGTTAAATATCATATTTAAATAAATTAAGATATAATCAGAATTAAATACATTTAAAATATCATCAATCCATAATTAGACTATTCGATCACCTAAATTATGAGAAAATTCCGATATAATGGACAAAATTCCCTGTAAACTAACACACACCAAAATCAATACGCACCGTTGCTTAAATCCAATAAATGCTGAATGATTCTGAATAGAAACAACTCAAACATTTGCATCCCAGAAGAGAAATGTCACTTTGCACAGTATAAATCGCCCTGTGTATACAGAAGTCTTTTAAATCAAATTAGGGCTCATGCTGCCGTTAACAGTCTTTTTCAAAGCCCAAGTGTCTCCTTGTCCAAACATATGGCCCAAGCATAGACTGCCCCAAGGCCTTGTTATTGCTGTGCCAATAACAGTTTGTCATGCAGTGAAGCTGAAAGCAAACAAACAATACTAAAGGCAATCTGATTACATGGACTTTGTATATACTTACTTTCCACTTATGTATAATTCATTTTATTACATTTTGTGATATTTGTAAATATTTGTAACATCTTCACTTGACTTAGTTTTGTATTAATATTGGCCTAACTGGCATTCATTTAATCTGACAAATGTGATGAAATGACGAAGTTGAGTCTGTTTAATGGAAATATTTCAATGGAAATCCCAAGAGACAGAAGACCTGAAGGATTGTGTATGCATATGTGAAGAGAAAGCCAGAGTGCCTTCCTCCCATGACATAATTTATGTTTTTTCTCCATTGTGATATTATTACGCTAAACTACTCCAAATGGGCGTATGTTCCTGATTATAGCCTCAGTGAGTGGGGATGATGTACATGGCCTTTCCTCTGCATGGAGGTCTAGTGGAGCCATGCCATACAGCAGCAGAAAACACACATCCAGCATTTGGTTTGTTTACAAGCCAAACAAAGTCGGCAATTTTGCTTAACTTTTGTCAGCATTTGTAAAGCACTGTTGTAATGGTTTTATTCAATTTCAGTTATGAAAAAGAAAGAAAATAACTTTTCACTGTGAATTTTTTTTTTTAAACCATGTGTTCCACAAATTACTGGCTTGGAGCAGCCATAGCCATAGCAACCGTGTCCACAGAAGTCTGGTTAAGAGAGAGAGAGGGCCTTGTTAAAGCCCCACAGATTGATGGCCTGTTAGAGGCTGGTCTCAGGACCGGCCGGCTGAAACACTGAAGTAGTGAGCAGTGTAGATTCTTCTATATTCAGAGAGCACCAAATAGGCTCGCCTAGGTCAAGTACCACTCAAGGTCTAGGCTGGTGGGTGGGCAGGTTGAAGGAGTTGAGGGTTGTACCTTAATGTAAGTGATGGGGCTGCAGGAACTCTTGTCATTCTTCAGAGAAGAGGGAGAAATGGGCCCACTGGCATTGAGGGACTGGGGGAGTGGAGGCATCTTGGCTCCAGGAGAGACCTGCATGCTGGCAAGCTGGGCGGCATACAGTTGCTGTAGGGAGGTGGAGAAACCTGTTAACATCCAAATCCAGCAAACATTCAAAGTTTTATATTCTGTCTTTTCCTCTCCCTAGAACTCTCTCTGTTTCTGTGTCGGCCTTCATCTCCCCCTCTCTCTCTTTTACGCCTTTCCTCTCTTTCCATGAGGCTGGCAGAGAACCTCCATCAAAGGTCTTAACTGTATTTCAAAGGCTGAACCCAGAGAGAGACAGCAGTCTTAAAAACCACACAGAGATGGCTTTCATTCAAAATACTTGGAGCCCCTATATTTTCCACTCATCACAGAGAAAAGTTTGCAGACTCGATGCAAGTGTGTTAGCAAAGATCTCTAATTTCTCTAGATCTACACAGCTTCCTATTGACGTTGCTGGCCTGCGATTCGTCTCCACACAGCCATGTGAGACAGTCCCATTCCACAATGTTATAAACCCAAGCTCAGTTGGACTACCATCACAGTATATGTTAAACACAAGCATTATTACGGCTTAGAAACCTGCTCAAAGACCTCTGATGTAATCACCGATATTTTCCTTGGCGTTAAATCAGTAAGATGTCCAACTGTTGGTGACATTACCACACAAGAGGGTGGTTCAAATGACTGGGCGAAGCACTCAATAACAGTTGGGCCTGTAACAGGGTTGAACTCTGAAAGCTCAATTTACATCCCCACCACTGGGCTGATTATGTGGCATACACTAAAAAGGGGTGGTTAAAGACGTTGATATGAGGATTTGGAAGTATTAGAAAAAAATCTGGTGAGCCACACACTGCTAATTGTCGGTTGGATCCGATGTTTGCCAAAGTAATTTATCCTTTATCGTGGATAAAGTTACAGTTCAACGTCTTGACACTAAGTTGTGCACCCATTTTTATATCATTACAACCTGAAACAAATAGCAGACTGCTTTGATGACTGTTTTTTGTGCTTGTTTTTCTGCGCCCAGCACTCCCGCACTGCTGAGACTTCTTTTTTGCCCCAGGTCTGTATGTATTGGTCACCAGGTCTGTTATGAAATTGGTTTTTGTCTCCTGCTGCAAATGGCAGGGGTCTGTCAAATAGTGCTACTGTCTGAGAAAGAGTGTTACTCCATGTAGCCTTAGACCTCACTTCGTCAGACAGATAGCGCCCCTTAACTCCCCCACTGGCCTCCCGCTATCCTCACACGAGGTAAACCTTGTGGCTTTTCGCGTTATTCAGTCAGATGGTGCTGTCAGAAAGAATCTAATTTATCTTCTTCTGGCCAATCAGCAAACCCTGTTTCATTTCCTGGTTTGACTGGTCACATACAGACTGCGTTTGTGTTGATGGGAAAAAGCGACCCGGCCCGGTGGCCTCACCTTTGACAGTGTGGATGCAGACGAAAGCCAAACAAAGCACTTTATGTCCGTGCACATATCTCCAGTTATAAACACATATGTGCTCCTGTAAGAAACTTTATCGGTGCCACGTAAGCAGCAGTACAAAAGCTCCATTCTTCCAGAGGACCTGGGGATAACAACAGCGCATGGGCAGCGGAAATGACAGACCGATTATGTTCCTACAATGATAGCACTGCCCCCACCTCCCTCACAAACAGCCTTTTGTCTCTCACAGGAATGGACACAGGAGCCAACTCTATTTTCCTCTCATCTGGGGTAGACTTAGTTAATGTCAGTGGTAAAGGCACACTCTGTGTTGTCTGTGTGTTTGGGGGAGGGGGAGGACGGGGTCTCCATTCACTGGCTGTCACTCCAGGCTAGTCTTAGTAGAGGAGCGGAAGTGGAGTCTGCTGGACAGATGTTTGCTAACAGGCCTGTCAACGAGCATGCCCCTGACCTTGAATGGGAAGAACTTTATTGTCCCGGAAAAAGAGCATAATTAGGCATTGCCTAAAATTAGACGCAGTCAGGGTGCCCCTTTTCACCACTGATTAGGGGGTCAGTACCATGGGCTGGGAATCAATGTTTATCCTTGTAACAAGGTACACTCTGCCAGTAGAACAATAAATAAAATCAAGGGGGAGAGACGAAAGGTGTGTTAACCATACACTGCTCCAGGGCAGATATGAAATACCTCAGCGTTCACTGTGTGGAGTCTGGATACCTATGTCTCGGTGAAAAATAAATTGTAATTTACAATGCATGAAAAAATTATTGTTTGCCACCCACTACATAATCAAGTTATAAACAACAACCTTATGAAACAGAACAGGAAGTTGTCCATTTAAAAGGCATTGTGGTGTCAAGAGCTGAGGGATTATGCATCCTGCCAAGACTGGCCTCCCTCAGCAGAAGACATCTGCCCGCTTTCCGCAATTGACTCTCTCACATCTAATAACCCCTTTTTCATATCTACTTGCCAGTTGGGGCAGCAAAAGGTTCATGGTATTTAGGGTCAAGCTGAAAGTCAATACTCAAACTCTGGGGTATTGGAGGAGTAGGCGGATGCCTGAGTGGAGCTCAAGACCCTTATGTTTCCTTTTTTCCCCTTTACACAAGTTGTTTTGATCTATTTGATCAGGGGAAAATATACATCTTCTAAGGCACATGTAATAGAGCCCACTAGAGCACACTATGGGACATATTGTATGGAGATGAGAAATAGCTAAATAAATATAACAGCTAATGGGATTGCAATGTTGGTGTTAACAATAGTATGTGTTGTTTTGTTTGTGTTTGTTTCTTTCGTGCATTGAAAGTGTTGCCTTTTTCCTAAAACAGTATTATTTCCTAATACAGATACAAGACACATAAACGAGGAGACGTGCAAACACAACAGCTAAGGTCTTCCTTGTGACCCCATCATTCCCTGCTTCCCAGTAGAGCAGAGCCGATCTCAGCAAGCATGGATTCAAAGTGAGTGCAGCACGCCCAAGGTCAGCCTGTTAGCCTCTGGTAATTAAAAACAAGCCCTCTGAAGGCAGCAGAGGTTAAACGGGGAGGTTCACTTTTCTGCCTGCGACATTACATTGAAATTACACACTCTGCTAATGATGTTAGACATCTCAGAAGTATGATATGCAATTAAGACCGGTAGCCTCTGTTTGTTTAGTAAAACAACAAAGCTGATACTATAGCTCAGTATACAATACAATAAATTATGAAGAAATAAACCACATTGATTTGCTCGTAGTGGCCATTCATGTTGTTTTTCTTCTGCGCAAACACTGGAGCATTTGCTTTATAATAAGAAAACTTATTTTCAGTGGAAAACACATTTTACATTTTTTACTTTTAAAAAGTCAGAGTCACAGCATGGCAATATGTGCTGGAAAATATAATGGCAGATATTTGTCAGATTTCTTTCTGCCAGCAATGATGGAGCAGGGCGCATTTATAACTGCAGAAAATACAACCAAACAAGTTCCCTTTCTAATCCAATTATTATCCTCTGCATTTTACACGAGGTGAGCATTGTCTAGTGACTGCCACACTCTTAAACACTCTTCTCTCTTTGTGTGCGAGTGTGACTGTCTGTCAATGTCTCATTCACCTCTGCCTGGCCTGGGCGCTGAGCACTGGGCTGCATATGAGGGCATTAACTGCGCCTCAGTGCACTGCACCATTTAAAAGGCAGCACAGCGCCAGCCCCGTTTGCCACAAGGCTTGTACAGGCTCATTGCCCAGGGCGACCGGGCAGGCTGACCCAGGCTAGGCCCAGATGTCTGGAGTGGAGGAAGGCGTCCTGGTGCACTGTGCCGATGCTTTCCAGTATGGCCCAACATCTGTCTCATCTGCTGGCACCCAACCTGCTGTGCTCTAACCCCTCCTCTTGCCTTTTTCTATTTCTCTATCTTACGTCTACATTATACGTATATGTTGAAGTCTATCAGTTTCTCTTTCTCGCACATTCACACACAAACATAGCTCATCATCTGTAAGTGTGTGTGTGTGGGTTCTCCAGGCCCAGGGGCCCCAGAGCCAGCCCTCCCATTCAGTGCAGCTCACTGCATTATCCACTCTATCTGTCCATCTGTCCCTCTGTTCACCACTGCCTCTATCCAGCTGCTCACATAGCCGTCCTATTAGCCAGCCTTCCACACACAGCTAGCATCGCTGCACTGCTCTGGGTTACCTTCAAAGACTGAGCTCCTCTGCTCATAAACACAGAAACAGCTGCTCTCTACAGTATGTCTGTACTCTCTTTTCTCCCCTCCTCCTCTCTCCCTCTCTCTCTTTCAAAGTCAAAAGTGCTTCACTTGTTAATGATGGAAGCTGTTTCTTTACATCTGTACTACAGAGGCATTTACATCCAAACAAAAGATAATGTGCAGTTTGCTGCTCTCCCATTTTCTTCTTGTTTGTCCCTGTGTAACACTCTTTCTTATCTGCTTATAGTCTAAGCCTCTGAGTACTCTCCTTTAGATGTGTCTGTCTGCTTGAGATCTGGTCTGAGTTGTTGCTGAGCATGTGGGCTGCTTTTCATCTTTACAGTGGGAGCATTAGCTGAGGCTGGGCCCAGGTTTATCATGGGCCTAGAGAGATGCCATAGCAAATACGGCGGATGGTAATTGCGGCGTTAAGTCTTAACTCAAGCAGCTCGACTTCCAGTGCTATACAGCATAAGGATGTGATGGGCCTGGACGGGGGGGTGACGGGGGGAGGGGGGGAGGGGGGGAGGGGGACTCAGCAAAGAAAAGAGGATGAGACTAATTCACAGAGAAATACACAAACTAAGATACTGAGAGATGGTTCAAGATGTGGATGGGAAATTGGAAAAGCAAGACAGTGAGACAGAGACAGCAAGCGATAGAAAATGGAGCTTTGACTGATTGAAAGCAGAGGGTTTCTATTTATTTAGTCCTAACAGTAATACTGCATACAGAGAACCCAGATGTTCTGTTTTATCCAATAACACTTTCTTTAAAATGGTTTAAATGCTAAAGTCTGCTTCCAATGATATGAAAACAGGACTTTCTCAAACCTCCTCCTCCTGTTGACTGGTTCTGTAAAAAGGCCGGGCGATGCAAGGAATAGCGTACAAACAGCAAATTAAGTGCTATCCCAAATAGAAAATTCTTTTGTGGAATTAGGCAAATCCCTTTCTTGCCTCTTCATTCAATTGAATATAGTAGGTGTCCAGACAGATTGGGGTACAATCCGAACACAATTTCCTCTGTTAGGTGAGAGGTGTCAGTTGTGATCAGGGAAGGACAGGCAGGGATCGAGCCATTGTTTCCTGCTGGTCCTGGCCTCATCCCGGCTCTGTGTGGCTACTAATGAAGAGGGGCATGTCGCGCTGGATAGTTTACCCGCCTCCTCTCCTGTGAGTTGAGGACGAGAGCCAATCTGTCAGGAAAACATTGAGCGAAATTGCCTTGTGATACAGCAATGCCTGGTGACAGCCACTTGCAGACTGCCAGCCACTGGAGTGATGCTACCACCTCGTATTGACAAGGAAATTACAGTCTCCAACACTCAAACGCATCCTGGAAGATTCATTTACATCCATCAGCTCTAAGCCTTTGTTACCTTGTTGGGTTTTCTTCTCTTTGGAGAGAAAGGGCGGGGAATAGGGGGGAAGGATCCCAGACTGTTATGACAGAGGAGATTGTGAAGCGGCTACGTAGGCAACATTAAGACTGACGGAGCGGCGAGCCTCACTGACTGGATGGCTGATCACATTACCTCTGCAGCATTGTGGGAATTAATTCTTCCAATAAGATAATTTTTAAGGTTCATATATTGCACAATCTAAACTGAGTAAATTGGTGAAAATTATACCTTGCCATGCAGCTGACAGGAAGAGACATTTTAATTGGGGGGGGGGCAGCCTATTCAGCTATATGTGTGTGTGATTTTGTGTGTGTGTTAGGAAGATGAAGAATGGGCTTGGAGGTGAAACTAGAAAAGTTCAGAATCATTTCAAGGGTTAGTGGAGTATTGTGCTTGATGATGCGTGCAGGATAAACTCAGTAGTATGTCAAGTATTAAGTGGGGGTGGCTTAATTCCTTTTACGTATTTTTTCTTTATTCATGTTTTTATCCCAAATAATTGTACCACTGGTGTTGAAATTACAAGTTGCATCATCATAACACTGGACATAATGTGTTAATTTCAAAGTAGCTGTCATATGTATTATTATTTTTACTACAGGAGCCCTTAAACACATCTAGAGTGCAGCTCAGATACTTCACAGCACTACTTTCAACTCAAATTCAATTGTTCTTATTCTGGAGAGTTATTTGTGACAAGGACATTATTTCGGCTTCTTTTATACTCATGAGTCCTCTCTGTCAAACACAAACACACGTATTGCAGTATACTTTTCAATAGTTTCATTTTTAATAAGAAGGAGGGTGCTGGGGCTATTATTGCTCCAAAGGGAGGAGACAACTCTAACTTAATTCCATGTCTGGCTTGATATGATGTTTTTAATCATAGCAGGCTCCCAATGCTTTGTAGAGTAAGTGTTGGCAGTCACATGGTTTGTTGATCCCAGCTATGTAGGAAAGGGCATGTTTGACTTGCCTTGCTGTTTTAAGGGGAGTCTCTATGCAGGGTAAATAGCAGCCAGCAGGCGGAATATGTGACAGGCTGACAGACTTCAATTAATGGAAAATGCACCTCGTTTTGTTTACTGTGTTCTGTAAAGGTCAGCCAAGTCATGGTCTTGGAGGCACTGTTTTTGCCCATTCCCAGGGTTAGATACATAATCAGAATTAATCACTCTCCCCTCCTCACCCCAACCTTCAGATATATGACTGTCTCATCTGACCTCATACACTATTATAAATAGACTCCGTATGCATGTCTGAACTACCACTCCAATGGACTTCTTCATGATACACAAACTAAGCGACATATATATATGTATATATATATATATATATATATATATATATATATATATATATATATATATATATATATATATATATATACAGTCGAGAAACATATTCACATACAGTACGCAGCCTCCACCTTTTGCTCTCATGGACAACTGTCTTCAAACATGAGCAGACTCATTTAACACCTTACATGCTTCTAATAGCTCCTCTCATGGCTGCATAATGGCGCACACCTCTTCAGAGCCAGCTGCATGCATTGTTAGAACTTGCCAAGGCTCGTTAACACTGACAGTGGTAACCTCAGAAGGACAAATGCCACGTATATCAGTGTGCTAAGAGTTCCACTCTTGGTCTTGAGCTCTCTTGTTTTATCTTGACATACGTCTTTCTGCTGTTGAACATCACATGTTGCAGCTTTCAATAACGTTTCTCTGCAGCATTGGCCACTTAACCAACTGGATAAATTCTGTTCAATCCTTTGTTTGCTTTCCTTTGTCTCCAAACAACAGATTTATCATTTCAAATCGACTTAAGATCTACAATTACTGAGAACTGCAAAGGAAACTGATAATTAGAGAAGCAACAAGCAGCAGGGCAGCTGATTAAATATGGTTGTTATTCAGCTTCCCGTTGCTACTTTTATGGTTTTGTTTATTTTTTTGTAACAAGTTAACAAGGGAATCATTAGCACCATTTTGGGAAGAAAGATTATGCACAAGCTGAGTCACGGTCACTGCCACGGTTACAGTAGTAACTACTTGAAGGATGGAACAAAGACAATTATCTATATTAAACATTATGGCCTCAGGTTGAGCCGTGACCTGGGTTCAGCTTTTTGTAAATGCTGTGTGAGAAAAATCCTGGAGGAGCCTGTAGGGCTTGGAGGCTATCTCAACATTGTATGTGGCTCAGCTTCACTGTGTTTAACGTAACATAACATAACAATATAGTAAAATTACTCCGATTTTGCCTACTCTTTCTTCTCAGTTGTCTACAATATTACAGTGGCTCTATTAGCCAAAAGCAATAATAAGTAGATTCTTTGCTCACACAGTCAATCATGTTCTGATAAATTCACTGGCAGGCGATTAAAGCAACTAAAGTGATTCTCATTCCCTTTAATAACTATTATCTTCCTAACTCCTCTGTCTGCTAGAGCTAGTGGGGATAACTCCTCTATAAAACAGGATAAATTACATATGTAAGGTGATAAGCGTGTGTGAGCTGGGGGCCTCCAGGATTATTTAGTGTGCAGCTCATTACTTAGTGTACAGCTGCTTAGCCATCCTTTCTACCCCGGGCTTGGCGGGCGTCCCTAGCATTCTTTGTCATAGTATTGTACATACCTGAAGCTGAAGGGGGCTGAGTCCTGACGCTGCTGCAGCTGCCATTGTGGATGGAATTAACTGCACCGGGTAGTTATCACCTGTCAGAAAGAGAAACAACAATGCATACAGGTTCAGACAATGAGCCGGCCCACAGCGACCAGGCAAGTGCCAACAAGGATCCTGGGCCCTCCATTACTTTACCACAGCAATGTGGCACATTGCAACGAGCCCTCGGCTTCAAGCCCAAACATCTGCATTAACAAAAGGGTAAGCTGGTTTGACTAGAGCAGGGTTACTTAGGTAGTTCCTCACTATTCCCTCCATCTTCCACCTGCACAGTACTCCTCCTGGAAATAACTACTACATAGTTTACAAGTTTTTTTAAGGTGCATGTGTTTGTGTTCAGAATAAATGTTTAATAGCTCCCCTGGTATTTAATTAGAGATTATGTAAAAGGAGCAGCATGTTCTCTCAGGCGGTTCATACAGCTGTGGACTTGCCTGGTTATTGTTCAACACTACATTGTTTGTTTCTTAGTGATAGCTTTGGCAGCACAGTGAAAGCACTTGTGTGAGAACTGGTTAGAACAAGTGTTTAGTCACAATAACAAGGTTAAAAAAAATACACACATTCTTATCTCGTGTATCACTGTGATCAAGCAAGGAAGAACGGGTGTCCAAATGGTCGCACTATTTCTTACTATTCACTACTGTTGGCCTGCCATCAGCACGTTTGTCAGCAAGGGATATAAAAACGGCTGCTGCATGAGTGATATTCATGGGGGTGTATAACCGAGTACCAGACACTTTCACACACTCAACCTAGTGTGTTGCAACGGACAGAACAGCCCCAGTGAGACGGGGCAGCGCAGCATTCATGGGTGGGGGGGTTAAAGCATGTGTCTGGAGGAGGTGGGGTGCAAAAAGGGCGTCGGGAGGGGTAGTTGCCCTTCGCTCAGACCCCACTTCTGCCTGTCACTTCTTCTCACAAACATATGGAGCCATTAAGCCACAGACAAGGTAAATGTATATACCTTCTCTTTCACTTTGCCCTCGCCTGCTCGCCTCACTTTGCAATCTTGTACAGCACAGCACAATGTGATACGGGCCATGGAAATTCAATCCCCATTTAGTAGCAAATAAAATCACACAGCAGAAGTGGTTTCAAATAGTGCTGGCTTGGATGTGCGAGGGTGCACTGTGGTTATTTCTACACCTCCCTTTTTTTGGTATCGCTTTCTCTCCATCTCCCTCTCTCTGGGCTGTCTATGACGTAGGGGTTGGGAATAATACATGGCTGGATGTCTTTGGATGTCATGTGAAACCTGGGCAGGGTCATGTGCTAAGTGAGCACACCACCACTGCTGGGGGGTCTCGGGCTCCAAGGTCTGAGTCTTGGGTGCACAGTGAAGGCACCAGACTCCAGCAGAATGGGCAATGTGCCAGGTTAACATCACTGGTGAATGGGAATTACATTTAAAACTGTGTTTTTTATTAAACTGACTATAGCTGGTCCCATGCCCAGAGCCTGGACTCTGAATGCAAAGGGTGGGGGTGCAGGTGACGCCATGGTCACAACAGGCTATATTTCCCTGCTCATGTGGTGCCATGAAATATAAGTCATAGATCTGCTGAGGGTTGACAGATGTAGTGGAGACCTTTCTTAGACCAGATCAAATGATGATGAATGAAGTATATGACGACAACCCTCAAACTTGATCTTCTCTTTTCACTGGCTTTTACATTCTATTGAAATACCAAAGCTGTTAGCAGAAAAACAGGCTTACACGAAAATAAGAAAAACTGGTTATATCATGTTATATCATTAAGATTGAATTCTCAAGTATATCTATTGAGGCCATAGACTAAAACAAATACACTTAATTTAATTTAGTTACAAGATTAGCACATTGTCCTAAAAGCCTAAAATGTGGTAAAAATACAAGATTTAAAGTAAAATAGCACAAGGGAAATGTCAACTGTCAGCAGGAGTCCTATGTGGAAAAGGAGCCGATAGACTATGGGGTCATTCTGAAGGTCCATTAGAGGCACATCAGACTGAATGCCGCCATGTCTGTGTAAACAGTGCAAACAGACAGGGACGTCTATTTGTTTAAAAGATGAGTTGATGTTTCTATCACTGTGCTTGTCTACCATGCAACACCAGGCCATTGAGCACAGCCAGTGGATGGGGTGATGACTTACCACTACGGTGCCAGAATGACTCTGTTGCCATGTGAGCACCACAGGGCTGAGGGTCATAAGCAGTGGTCCCTGGGAGCTTTCTCATAATGATAACATCAGATTAGTGTGCCTTAGTCTTGGAAGTGAATGCTTGGCCACTCACTTCATGGAGAAAAGACACGGCAGCATCCTGTATACCCTGCAGGTGGTGGTGATAACATTGTACTTTCTGGATATATGGTGTATATTGTATTGGCCGGGAAGAAATAAGAGGTTTTCAAATATCTCTCCTGACTACACAAGTCATTTTCAGACCCCCTTTACTTTTTCTTCATGAACTCATGAATTATGCAGGACCTATACACATGGCGACCCCTGACCATGATTCCGTAATAGCTCCTGTTATTTGAACTAAAACATTTTCTGTGTCAAACCTATTGCAGAAAGCACATTAGTAAAAGACTCCCCCTCAGGCACTTTGTTTAAGCTGTCATGGCTCCATAGTTCCAAAATAGCTGACTTTCTTTTTCATCCTGTGGTTTTATAGTTAATTCATTAACTGCACTACCACACCTTTTAATGTTCTGCTGCAAACCTGCTGACTTCCCAGCATTTCTTTTTTTCTGTTTTTAGTTCTCTTCCTTGTTCTAGTACTGTTTCGTAACAACCAGGAGGACTTTTCTTTTTCAAGTTGACTCATTAATCCTCCTTGACAGTGAGGTTTTCACTGTCTCCTTCTATTTGCATGCATCGGAGTGAAAATAAGAAAACTAAAAAAACTAAATAAAACATATAAACGCAATTTAATTTGACGAGATAACTAAGAGACACATCTTTAAAAAATGCTGGGCTCTCGGACCAAGAAAGCCATGTGAGGTGAAAAGCTTAGACTGAGAAGAAGGAAGCAATTTAGACCATGGATATTTTTTTATATATATGACATAAATACGGTAGTATGTGGTGGCACATCTTTCATTCTCTCAAAGATATAAGGGTGTACGAGGTTACTACTTTGGCAGGGCGTCGGTCAACATGTTGAAACAATTTTTCAAAACTTTTTTATTTTGAAGTCGGTGGAAGGCTTCTCTTTTACTTAATTCAAACAGACAAAGGGAAAGAAAGAGGCATGCTGTCACAGGCAATGAAAACAGTTGTACATGCAGAAAAACCTGTAGCCCTACATCATCCATGCAATCCACCTTATAATTGTCTTTTAATTACTTAATTTCACGATCAAAAGACATACTTGTGTGAAACTGTAAGAGGGGAGTTGCTTTCTCTGCATATAACATGGGGAAGACTTTTCATGCAGGGTTCATCTCCTTAACCTCCGAGAGTGGATACAAAACAATTACAGAGCCAGCATGCTCCAGAAATATTATTTAATATTGAAGACATGTTGACATTCCTCTGCTTCTCTACCCATATCTATTGTTCCACATGGACCATAACATTCCCAGTCGTTAGTATCAAGTCCAAGTTCAGACAGAGCAGAGCATGCCAGTGGCCTCAAGTGTGAATCAAACATCTGTTTGTTGCTGTGCGAGTGTCGCAACTTTTAGACTAAAAATCATAACTATGAATTTAAGTGTAAGGTAAAATGACATGACACGCAGAGAGAAAAGGCGACGGACAACATGAAGACTTAATTTGCAAGCATACCTGGCTTATAAGACATTCCCGGAGGGAAGAGAAATCCTTGCTGGGCGGCAGCTGCTGCTGCCAGAGTGCGTTGGTCGTGTGGAAAAATGGGGATCATGAGCGGAGACATGTGACCCTGGACCTGCTGAACAGATAGGGAGCAGAGATCAGAGAGAGGCCTAAGCATAGGAGGCATGGTACACAGAAACACAGAGGCCACTCAGAGGGAGGCCAGATCACAGCTCCTGCTAACGCGTGCTGACAGGGGCTCTGCGGCCCTGACGGCCCTCCTGTGCTCACACAATACCTGGCCGAGCTACGCCTGCCCTTAATCCAAACCACAATTTCACCTTGGTACATCAAAGACCCCTGCATATGCACATATTGTTCCAGCATCAGTTAGAGGAAGCAACATGCATGGCAGAGAGCAGAGAGGCTCAGGAGGTCCGTACGGCTTCTGTAGAGAATTACTGTACGTGTTGAGAGAAGAGGATTGCTGAATGTTTTACACAGGAGACCCTCACCTCAAGGAAAGATCAACTTGTCACATAATCTTGGATGATTATGTATTTAGATGATAAAAGCCTAAAGACAATTCAGTAATTTACTCCAACTGTTCTCAGCAGAGGAAAAATAGCAGGCAGTTGATAAATGCTTGCCGCTTGCTGTATTTCATTTTAATGTCATTCTCTTGACTGTCTGTTCTACTCGCATATAAACCTTCACCATCAAGTCTGTTGCCGACTTGCCTACTGGGAATATCAACCCAAACCCCCTGCATGTGTGTGTCAGGGGTTGGTGACTAGCTTATGTCTCAAAAGTGGTGTGTGGGGGTTTCGCACACATGTTACAAGGTCCAATCTTACTGTCATTCTCTGCTTCCTGAAACTCTATGATGTGTAGCAGCACAGCTACCATAGGCCTGCGATGGTTAATCTAGCAATGAGCCAGGCCACCTCAGGGGAACCTGCCTGGAAAATGGGTTAATAAAGGTCATCCCCCAAAATAAACACTTTACAGAATGTTTCTCCATTCAGCCTTCCTTAAAATCAACTCGCAATAAAACGGGTCTGGGTGCAATTACTGCCGCTGCATTGGGGCATGAAATCAACCTGCTCTGAGCAATGACTTTCCCCCCATGTTCTGGCTGAGGTCTGCTATGAGCTACACTTTTTCAGCGTGTGCTGCTCCCCCTGAAGACCCTTGCCCAGCTTAGTCGCACCCAGTTTCTCTCAAAGCTAGCACGCTAAACCTACTTAAAACTACTATATTGATCTGTCTAGAGGTGCAGAGCTAGACTGAAAACTAAATAAATATAACCCGTTTATGCCTATTGAGCTTTTACAGGAGTGCAAGTGCAGAAAGTACATTATAGAAGAATAGAAAAGTATGACATTTTTCCAAAAGTAATTCTGTAAAATTTGCTGTTGCTGAAGAAAAAAAAATGGCCAAGGAGACTGCGACAAATGACCTTAAATAAAATATTGCTTTATAGGGATTTGAGTTCCAAGTTTCCAGGCTGAATGGATGAAAGATGAATCTTGGCCTTGCATGTATGGAACATATGGAAAAACACAATAATTAATGTCACAACATGAGGTAGGGCCAGTGACAGGCGGGGGGAACACTGGGGAACACAGCTTTTCTCTGTCTGTGTATTTGGACTGTAAAACCAGATGGAGTCTGTTGCTGAGTGTGCGGTAGTCACCGGGCAGAATAGAGCTCCCTTAAGTCCACATTCTTCCAAGTATGTTACATGTGTTGCAGGATAGTTCATAGATTGTCATGAATTAACTAACATGCCTCAGCAGTAAATTAAAAGGTACTTACATTTTTTTCAAATTATTCACTGTCAAAAATGATATATATGATATATATATGATATATATATATATATATATATATATATATATATATATATATATATATATATATATATATAAAAACTATCTTAAGTGAAAACATATTTGCAAGACTGCTATAGATGGTCTAATGTAAAACATAGTTTTGATCATCCTTTTTCAAATCATACCAGCAAAACAAACGGATCCACGACCAGCTGCTTCATGTGAGGAAAACTTTGTCATGATGCTAAACAATGAAAGAACCATTTAATAATGTTTCTGTCATTCACACAATCCCATACATTATTTTAAAAGACTAATGTGAATGCATGTAATTGCTACAATTGAATCATACAAGATAGGTCTACATATATATATATATATATATATATATATATATATATATATACAGAAAAATACATGTCTCTCAGTATATATATATATATATATATATATATATATATATATATATATATATATATATATATATATATATATATATATATACACATATACTGAGAGACAGCCAGCAAAAGGCATCAGATACATGGATGTATTTTTCTCCAGCACTAAATGTAAATTATATCATTTCATCTGGGATATCAGCTTTTATTACTATTATTATTCTAAAATATGGAGCAGAATATATAAGATTCACCGAGGCAAGCAGAGTGTAAATGTGCGTTGAAGGGGAAATAAATGCATTGAGTTTGAATAGCTGTGATTTGCAGTAATGAGCTCCACACATTAAAGTTTAATTTACGGCAACTAATGTCAGAGAAAGGCAAATCAAAATCTGAGGAGCTTCAAGGTGGCAACACATAGTGGAGGTTAGTTGAGCTGTCAATTACCAGCTGGCACAGTGTCTGAGCAGATTAAAACATTTTCAAGTGCTTTTTTTTTACTGTTAAAGTAAAGTAGAACAAGTAGACAAAAACAACTATATAAAAAACAACAACAAAAAAACACAGAGACAAATTGTGTTCATATGTGTGGCTTCCACTTTCCCTCTGTTACGACAAACCCAGACCTCCCTCTCCCATTAAGAGTTACCCTCAAGTTCATCTATGTATGGGCTGAGTGCCCAGGATATTTATATTGCCAAGATGATCTTGAGGAGTCTGAGAATGAAGTGGAGCAGATGTGAGCTGGGCACTTGGGCAGCGCCCCCCCTTCTCCTCGTAAATACAGCGGCATTGTTGTGCTGGCACTGCTCTTCCTTTGTCTTAGCACTGCTAAGTACTGGATAATGTCATTTCACACCATCTGCCCCCAGGCTTCATTAAAGATACATGAATGGGCTATCTTATGAGGAACAGGTGCTATTGTTTGTCCCTCAAGACCCAGCACTAAGGATCTGACTCGGAATACTTGAAGAGGAGCATCTGTAGTGATCAGTCAGACAGACTTGGCTGAGGCCCCTGTCTCTGCCAGCAAGCACTCCAACAGAGGTTTCTGGGGAAACTCAGCCTCCTTGCAACATGTATCATCAATTCAGATGACCTGATGCAGTCTGTATCAGGCCAGAACGCAATCTGTTTCACTCTCAAGGAGACGTTGGTGTTTGATCAATAGAACCAACTTGCAGTTCTTGCTGGTAGGATACCATATAGATGCCATTGTTGAAAAGCTAATGGACTTTATTTTAGGGTTTTTTTTCCACAAGAAAAATTACAGCAATATTTAGTTCAGTCACACATTATCCTTGTGTAATTGTACTATTTGACATGTTTCTTTTTGCCAAATATAAACTCTCTTTTAGTTTTGCTTCATTGTGAGTTGTTGAGAAATATTGTATTTAACCTCTTTTCAACCATATAATCAATCATTCATTTCAGGATATGAAACTTAAAGATTAGAAATAAAGTTTCACAAGAAAGAACATACATTGCTAGGCTGACTGTACAATGGATTACAACAGCAGCCCATATAGGGTCTGACTGCAGAGGATCTAAATACACAAAGTGAAAAAGACCGGGTGGACTTGAAATAACTCCCTTTATTTATCCTAGCACTTACAACATATGCAATATGTGCACACAAACACTCCCCATCCTCCCAAACACACACACACACACACACACACACACACACACACACACACACACACACACACACGTATAACTCACCTTTAATTCTGGATTCACTCATGAACTTTGTACTTTTGCAAACTAGATTTATTTATTTGTATTCCTGTAAGGCTTATTTGTGGTGAAATACAAATAGCACTTAGCTTATTTAAGAAGCACTTTTATAAATATTTTTTGACAAGCTGTGTGATAAAAGAAAACATTTCACTTAAAACGGTTTTTTACAGACCTGTATTAAGCTCAGTTATAAGGTATTTGTGCCATGAGTGGTGTTGTTTTTATAGAAGTGCAAGCATCCACCGACAACACACGAGCAAGCAGCGCCAAAACACTGAGTGCTAATGGAGATGTACAGCGCATTACAGACCCGACTTGGGCCCCTGTCAACACCTATGTTCCTCACTGTCTGTTATAGCCTCTACAAAGTACCCAGGAGGCCTGGAAACCCCCTGCTGGCTTTCCCTCTGAACCCCCTTACACTTCCATGCGCTGATCCACACTCAAGTTTGCTACTCGCGATGCACCACAATGCGCTACATGAAGGAAACTGGGAGAGTTTTTGTTTTTACTGCCATAGTTAGTCAGTATTAACAAGATTAAAAGACAAAAGGGGCAAAAAAGACAAACACCTACCTCATTCTCACTGTGTTTCATGGTTATTGGGTTGAAAGGACCTGTGAGATCCTGGGTTTAACAACTTGATTAATTGCAACTTGACACCATTTAAAACACCTCTGACACATATGCTTATCTTGGATATAATCTGTATTCATAAACCTCTAGGAGACTTGTGAAAGTAAAACCCCTTCAAGTATTCTATGAACATACTGACAACAATACGACCGCAAGCTGCCAAAAATTGCTGATGAGCTCATGGTGATGATGTTCTTAATTCTGTACAATAATGTTGTTTATAATAACCCATTAGGAAAAGATCACAATCACCAGTAATTATTTGGAAGAGGACTCAAGTTTCACTGACATCTCATTTGAATAAAATTACTTCCACACTTTAGTAGCTGTCAGATCCGCAGCTCTCGCTAACCTTCTCTTTCACATTTTCTATAGGAGAGGTTCTGTAATTTCACCCAGGGAGGATAGACTCCAGCTGTTGCTGTAAGAACTGATAGTTCACACTTTGTTCCCCCCTGCTCTCCGCTGAGCTGCACACCGAACGCCTGCGAATATAGAAATCACCTTTTGTGATCCATTTAAAGGGGAAGTGATCTTGAGGAAGCTGGCACGTCTGGCTACATCCCAACAGCAGCACACACAGTAAAACTGACACTAGACAGCAGGATATGTTTAACACCCGCCACTGTGTACACAGCCCGCTGGGTGTACACTGTACTGGAGCCTAACCAGGAGGAAAATCACTCAGTGGAAGCACTTCTGGGCTGTTGAATCCTCTGTGTTGCATCAGGATTTTTTCCCCCATGAAACAACGGTATTTAAGCACATATTACTCTTTCACTACAGGTCACTTATCAGCCGGTTACACTGCAGATGTACACTGAACAGTAACTTCGCACAGCAGACACACACATTGAAAGAACGGAGATGTGATGCTGTTTGGATTTGTCTGTAGCTAATGGTAATCAGACAAATAGATCAATAGATTTGCACCAGACTTTGATGCTCCAGCCTTCAGGTCTTCATATTACCACCCACTAGACTAAGGTGCATTATTCCAGCTTGTCTGCTTTGAAAAAAGGCCCACTAGAATCGGGGAGGGTAAATACACTGGAGGGGTTCAGGTCATTAACAAAGGGCCCTTGTCCTGGTCAAGTCTCTGACCTTTCCTCTCACTTCCTTCCTTCAATTGTTAGCACCCTTCCATACGAAAGCCAAAGACAGACAGCTGAAGCAAAAAGTCAACAGTGTACAAGCACTAGACTGAAAAAAAAGATGTAATATTTTTGTCTGAATTGTTGGGGTGCAGCTTTCACTCTGACAGCAGGCACTGTTTGCTCAGTTTTAAGTGTAACATTGCACATCAGTCATGCCTGTGTGTGTATTACACTGAGTGCTGTTCAGGATAAAGTGTAGCAAATCCAGACACTTGAGCGAGGTCAGACCAGAAGGAACAACCAATAGATGGCTTCTTGTTCCACTAATTCCTTACACAGTAAAACAAGCCTTCTTGGAAAACAGCCATTCCAATATGTCTATATTAAGTCGATGGGAGCTTGAAAGCAGGGTAGTCCATCCCTCTGACCCGCCTAACACAGCCCACCCCAAATCCCTCCAGCCCTCCTCCTTCTCATCGCTCCTCTTGACTTCCGTAGAATTCTGGCTAAAGCTGCAGGCCACTATTTGCTTAAATACACTGCCTGGTATTTACAGGATTTCGGCACACTGCTTAATGTAGTTTCAGTATTAAATGTTGTAGGAAGAATAATAACAGCTTGACCTCAAGTATTACTCAAAATCGTAAAATAGGCAGACAGAAATAAGTTAAACAAACACATATATAGATAGTGTACTTGTCAGTACTTGCAAAACTGCATTTGTAGTAATGCAATGTGATCATTTAGCATAGATTGTGTATAAAAGAACATTTTATTAATTCATTAAATTAAATGTATCTGTTTAAAAGAAATAGATTCATTCTGAAAATGAATATTGAAGACAAGCCTTTAGATATGTTCTTCCCTTTTAAAGTTTTTCATTGGTGTATGTTTAAATGACCAAGGGGAGTTGTCATGCTCCAGCTCTCTATTACATTACACTGTGTGGAGCACACTGAAAGCAAAATGCATTTCTACACGCTGACACAATGAATTGTGTGCACACAGCAACACAATTGTGCATTATACCCTTAACATGAAGAGTATATTTAACAGGAAATTCAGTGTTATATTTCCGGAGAATATCAGCTCTTTTTAGGGGTGTGGGGGCATACATGGAAGTAAGAATAAATAAAAAAAGTCAAGGTCTGGCCATAAAATGAAGGTTTGCAGTAAACTGGCCAAATCCACGGGGACTCCCTCAAACAGCATGACGGGAAAGAAAAGAACAGACATAAACAAACGCACAAGTAGGTTTGGGGCCGGCATCATTATCCTGCATATACATCCTCGCTATATGGAAATGAAAATAAGTAAAATGCCACGGATCCTCATTGCAGGGGGTAGAGTGTGGTACTAAAGAACATTAGACATGGGCTAGTCAGATAGCCAGCTACAACCATGTGATGTGAACAGGGTAGGGGGAGTGGAAAATAGAAGAATTTAATGTGAGGCTTATCAAATATTGTGGTTGTTTAGGTCACATCAACACTTTGGAGCAAGTAGAGAGACATAAATGCTCTCTCCATACACTATTTTGTGTTGTATAAAAAAATTGTAATGTGTATGTATACACAGTATACATACACATTATATATATTCCCTTTAGACTTGACATTGCCTGTGTAAGATTTTAATATGAAGCATTCATTAATCATTTATTTAAAATGTGTACTTATGGGAAAAATGATTCTATCTAACGGCAAAACAGACCGCCCCTACATTGTGTAATGGTATTGTCCAGACTACAGCTGGGTGTCCCCCTCTGTTTTGTCCTCATAGACGGAGGCTCTGTCTTCACTATTACCTCCCAGCTGCCGAGGCCCCACATAACAACAGGGCTCATTCTGTTGCCTGTCTGGAGGGGCAACTTTATTGGAGACACAAGTGTGATGAGACTTTCAAACATGCTCAAATATCCTGATAGCCTGATTATACAAAAGATCAAACAAGAGCAGTGATATGAGGACTTGTTTGAAAAACACTGTTACGGTTGAATTATATTAAAGTAGGGATAAAATTAAAGAAATGTTCAAAAGTAAAAAGAAGGTATTTAAAAAATATATATGGAAAAACTGTGCATAACTCATTCATTGTGTTCTGGTAGGAAACTGCTTGGACTTTCCTCTTTTTCCCCAAAACAAAAACCTTCTTTTTTGCATCGGTCATGGGCTGAATGCTTTGCTTTGCCACCCCAGACCTAAGAAAACACGCGCCCCTTTTCTCCCTGCCGGCTGCCCGTACACAGTAGAGCCCATTAATGCAGCTCCTTCTCCCTGTGAGTGCATGTGCCCACTGCTGAGGATGATGGCCACGTAAAGCCAATGCAAAGACAAAACAGTTTGCACAACATTAGCAGAGAAAACACTGTCCACGCAGAGAGGGAGTGGAAACTAAATCAACATCACACTGGAGGATGTGTTCTTCTCAACTGATATTTTCCCTACGAAGGTCAATGTACAATGGACTTTAAGTATAGCTCTGCTTTCATCCAAGAAAGGTTTACAGAGCTCTGAACAGGTACTTTATAGTAATATTTAGAAAGAACAAAAAAGTGCGGCATTCATAATTTAAATGTATGTAAATAATATCAAGATTATTAAGCTTCCTGATTTATTTTTTTCTGTTTGTGTGGGTTTTTCCTGTCACTTGTGTGAAGTGATAGAAGGCTGGAAGTTTGTGTCATAAATTAACCCGTCCCACGGCTGCTTTACAAACCCCTCAGGTGACTAATTTTAAGTAGACCCTCAGGTGTGATTTCACACATTACAGCCGTTCATGTGGCACCTCTCAGATGGAGCCTCTTAATTATCGCTGCTTAAACTGCTGAGGTGTCTAAATACAAAGGCCAATTACACAAAAGCATGGCTTTATTGTGTATTTTACAGCAATAATGGATCTATGTTTGTCTGTATTCACATTACAAGCAAGCATATGTTTCATTTGACTGCATCTAAATAGACTCAATAAAGCCAGTGATCAGTTGTTACACTTCATTCACAGCGAAAAGGAGACAGCACTATATCCTAATGGGACAAAACCCACAGACCATTCAAACAGCATCTACTGTTTATATTCCTAAAGCAAGAATTTGTTTTAACAGACAAATGGCTCTACATACCAGCTGGTCAGTTTAAATTGCACACCATCACTGATAGTGCTGAGGTAGTATCTTGTACACCTTTTTATGCATCATTAAATTTTAACAGGGCCACGATAGCTTCATTGTTTAAATTGCACATTAGTTTGTTTAACGTCAGCATTTCTTCTGCTTACTGACAAGAAGTCACAATTCATAACTAATTAAATTCATCCCACCCTTCCCGCCGATAAAGTCCACTGAATGGAATATTTGTATCCAAGTGTCAATATATTAAATCACAGCGGCTAATGAGTCGGGTCACTACTTTCTTTTATCTTCAGTCTTGCATGTGCACATCTTCATCAGCTAACAGTCTCCTTAAATGGAGGATGAACATGCTGGACTGAGCCTCCCTGGGCGAGAGCCAAGCCCGTCTGACTAGGCTGTTAATGCCCCCACATAATCCTACTAGGCTAACACAGAGCTCCGCAACACAAGGGAAAGCACTGGCAGCGCAGCATCCACACAGGCAGGAGTGTGCACACAGTAGCACACTTAAACACACACAATCATTTCCCTGCTCTATTATTCTATTATTATCATGCTAACAGTTCCAATCTAGCTGTGCTAATTAGGGGACTTACACATTCTCTTTAACAATGTCTATTTCTGTGCCTCTTTTTTGCCAGTGCATTAATAAGAGTCTCACACTGAGAAAATAATTTGTGCCGGGGAGACAACAAAAGCATCTGAGAAAACACAAATTAGCGCTATTATCTTTGTGCAATTACCATACAGCCCTGTGTTTATTTAAACTCATCTGATTGATTTAAAAATATTTACCATAATGTTAGTTTTGGAGTATTTGCTTCTCTAAATTGGTAACCAAACAGAATCAGTGCATTACATTACTGCATTGGATAGCATGCATATTCCATTTCTTCAAAACAAAGAAGTGATTACAGAACAGTATTACTAAAAGCCAATTTATCCTACAGGCCAAACACCAATTTGAAAGCATTTTTTTTTCATGCTGTGAGATCTGGTTAGATAACTATTTGATCAGCATAAAAAAGTTTAATACATAGCAAAAAAGCTCTTCATAGAAATGGTAACTAGTCTGCTGCAGAGCATAATGTAGAAGCATCAGGCTGTGTAGGGCTTGTGAGGAAACAGATAATACAGTCTGATGCAGGCCAATTATTAGGGGGCAACTGCTTTGCTCAGTGACAAAGACCTTACATTGACGTTTGGTGCAAACCAAAGCAACAGCCATCATTAAAAAACAAAAACAGAAAAACAGTGTGTTTAAGTGAGAAGACTCTACAGCCACTGAATACAGAAGACACTTTAACAGAACTTCCCCTGTGAATTATCCGGTTTCTTTGAAACAGACGGAAATGGGAAATGGGAAATCCATGTGCAACTGACTAAGACTCAAAACAACAGTATGTAAGATCAACATGTCTGTATTAGAACATAAATAGTGTTAAAGAAAATAAGTACCTTGTTCTATCAGACCACGTTGGTCTCAGTATCTGTTAACCTCAAACATGCCTTATGCTCTAACGCTTGATTGTCCACCTTTAAAAGGGGTCAAATAAATGCTGGTTTAATTTCATTTAATCTTTAATTTCAAGACTTTAGCATTTTACCATTTGATGTCTGCATGCTCCTGCCTGTTTTTTTTACACCATTAAAGACACATGTGATAAAGGCTCTAGGACTTTGAAGTATGAGGTGGACAACACTATACTGGCCCTTTCTCTTTTAACCTCAGGTTTCTCTTTTTAAATGGAAGGGATACACACATTTTGTCTTTGTGGACACAAGGTTAAAGGTAGGACATAGAGGCATAGATAATGTGTGTGTACTGTTCATACAGTAAGGTTAGAATTTGAAGCTTGGCCATGAAAAGGAAGAGAACGAAAGGTTAAAGGGAGATAAATACAGCCAGACCTGCTTGATAAACACATCATTTAAGTTTTCAAAAGCAGTTGTGTCAACAGCACGATATACAATAGTGGCCATAGAAATGTATTATCTCTCAGATCCTGGATCTTACAGTGTCACGGTTGGCACATCAATGCCACAGCCAATGACAAATGACAATGTCATGATATTATGGTATTTTTAATGGATAAACACTTCAAATTAAATGAATTAGATTAAAAGTGTCCCTCTGTTTCATCAGGGGAGCTCAGTTCCCTCCAGCCTGTCTGTGAAGATAAAGTTCACCCTGACCTTTCCGCCAATATTTATTCTCTTGATGTGTGTATCAATGCGTGGGTCCCTGTGTGCCTGTGTACTGTACACGATTGAGTATGTGTGTGTGAGAGTCAAACCATCGTTTGTGTCTTAACAGACCCATCCTTGAGGAATGCATGAACTGGGGTCATTAAAATGTGAGAGGGTAGAAGATGGGTGCTCACTGCATGACTAGGGACACTACCGTCACCTGAGACACATAGAGCTCCACATCTCATTTTATTTTATTTACAAGACAGACTTATACTCTGCCATTGTCACTCTATTTCTACTCAGTTCTTGGTAACATGCGTATTGCCTTTACCTCTCATGTACTACAAGGAAGTGCATATGAAAGAAAATGCCAAACACCAGAGTGAACACTCTGATGATCAACATGCTTCTGTTTAGTTGCTCATCTGCTGCGACTGCTCATCCATTAGGAGCAGGAGAAAGTGTGAGTGACTATGAAACAGAAAGCCATGAGGAGGAGACTCAAATAATGCCCAGCGTGTCTGAGTGAACAGTGTGCTCATTATTATTATTATAATTATTATACACACAGACTCAGAGACTTAAGAAATGTATGAGATAAACTGGGTCTCTGCAAATACATATGTTTATCTGTCACATGTGTCTTGGTGATGTTTCAACTAAATCAAGAGTTAATCTCATCCTGAGATTGAATTAGTGCCAAAATGATTTCAACGATGAGGATGGACTGAAGTAATACAAACAAGCTGACAGAAAAACACACAAAGCCTTGAAGCTTTAACTTCTGATAAGTCCTTAAAACTGCAATCATCTGTTATCTTAAAACAAGTGACATTGTAATCCCGAAGGACAAAGACCAAATCTCTATCCCTCTCTTGTTGGAATGATGGGAAAGGATAACAAGAGAGATGGCTATTCAAAGAGGAAACTTGATTAAACTGCATTCTCCCTTCCTCTAAAACCTCACTAACTAAACCTTTATAACTACACATATTCCCTTCAATCCACATGCAAAAGCACCTTGAAAGAACACATATAGCATGCCAACAACAATCTCCGTTTGCCGCCCCCGTGGTTTTATTGTTTGGGCAGTTTACAATGTCAACTGATGTGATCAGGTACATTATCAATACAATACCTTAGCTTAGCCTCTCAACTCAATCCCCCAACACTGCTTCCCACTTTTCTAAAAGTCTGTAACATGCAGGCTGGAGGCTTGTTTACAGAACTAATTAAGTCAAAGCTGTTAATACATTAAAATGGCCAGGGCATTTTCAAGAGGCAGTCGTAATGAAAACAGAGTGGCAAAAATGCTTGACTAACTTGCCCCTGACTCTCTTTTATTTGTCTTTCATACTCTGACTTGAGAGGAGTGGCCATCACCAAACTGGATATCTGGAGGAACTAGGTTAGGGAAAAAGAACATCTTCTGCTTTATAGGACTTGCTGATAAACAATGTTGCACGATCAAACTTATTTGAAGTATTGAGAGTGACTCCTGTTTGTTCTCGGTAGGTGTTCTGTCTGTTTAGTGCAGCCAGCAAAGGCTGATGGGCAGTGGAACAGATGGTCCGACCATGGGGCTCTTTTGTTTAATTGTGGATGTGGCTTCTTTTTCAGGGAAGATCTGTGGCACATTTGGTCAAGGGAGAAGCTGGCTAGCTGGGCTCTACATAAAAGGACTCTACTTGTATCTCTGTTCAAGTGTTTCAAATGGATATTTAGAAGCACATTCCCATGCACACTCAAACCCCTACCCTCTCTCAAAACTATGCATCAAGGAGAATTTTGAGGTATCATTTGCCTTTAACTTTGTGATGAAAGCAAGGGCCTTTAAAAGTGAGATGCATTAGGGCTGTGCCCTTATGCTCAATGAGCATAAGTGAAGGGCCATCCATGATATGAGTATACTAGTCCCTCAGTAGTGTATAAGGTACTTCATTTTAGAGTGTTTTCTAGACAGAGTGTCGTGCTCTGTGCTTCTCTCCAGTGGAATTTTCTAATAGACTCTGCACTGTTGAAGTGCAAGGTCCAGACGTGTGGCTTCACAAGAACATATTGACTGTATGGCCTTTCTCTTGCAAAGAGCTCTTGGAATAGCTATGTTGATGTCCTGGCAGTAGATCAGTTGGATGGAATGATTGAAACCAAAAGTTTGCTTTGCCTTAGTGTGAGAATGAGTAATGAGAACAACCTGTGTAAGAAGACCCATAGCTAGAAACTGCTTTTCAGAAAAAACTAATAGTATCTCTTGGAAGGAGGGCTAAAAGGTGCTGGAGGAACAATTTGTAGCAAGTAAACCAAAAGAGCAAGACAGGGAGTTGTCAGTAAGAAGAACAAGCAGTGTAGAAGGTGAATGGCGAAGGATGTGCCTGACGCTAGGCACACCCAGCAGGATAACGTTAGCTCCACGCGGGCAGTAAGGCTCACAGCCTTGACCCCTGCCAGTGACCAGCTCTGGATATCCCTGGGCTGCCTGACCATGTACCGCTGCATGCTGCCTGGGTGGTCTTTCACTACACTGCTCTGCACTGTATCACATGATTAGGCACACACAAACATACACGCACGAATGAAAATGATAATGTCTGGCATGAGATGCATGGGTCAAAATCGAGAGCAACACATAAACTACATTGTGCTTTTTTCCCTCCTTGTACTGACAAGGAGGGGAAAAAAGCACAATGTTTTAATTCGTTCACAATTTGGTATTGTGCTTTGTGAAACCATACCACATTGCCCTTCTGGGACCAACTTGCTTCAGAGGCATTTACCAGCCTCTTTCATGTCCCCCACCACCTCCAGGCTCTTCTCCATCAACAGGACTCATAAGCTGCTGTTGCGCCCCCCCCCTCCCCTTTTTTTTTTGTTCGTTAAGATGTGCTAATTATTCTCCTCCATATTTTAAAGCCCTCCCAAATTACCAACAGGCAATTAACATTTGATGAGAGTGATGAATGTTAGTATGACACAGATATTAAAGATAAAAAGACAAGACGTTTTAGAAAAGATTAGAAGAAGAGGCTAACAGAAGTTAGCAATGATATTTACTTTAATGTCTAATTTGATTGATCTGTGCCATCAAGTCCAGACATGTGATCCGCTGTGACAGCGGTGGTACACCAATTAAACAGAGGTTCTAATCAGCGTAGAAGAAGTGAGAGATGTAAGCTGCCGAGTGTTAGAGGGCCAAGAGAAACACTTTGACTGACCTGGATCTGTTGCTGAAGGAGGTTGATTTTGTGCTGCTGCTGCAGAAGCTGCTGCTGTTGTCTTGCAATCTGGTTGAAAACAGAAGTAAAGACACAACATTTAATAATTTCTGGTTAAAACTGACAAAGAGAATAAGGAACTAAAACCATGTGATCGGCCTACTTTTTAATTTTTTCTAGACAACATTATATATAATAGAAACTGTGCTGCAACTGCAGTTACAACACCAGAGATACTGCTCCTAAACACTAATAACTACTAATAATAAACTACTAACTAAGACCAGTAATTATGTTTTAGAATATGTTAAAATAGTGGTTACATTGAAAATAAATAAAGGGGAGAAGGCAGCAGATTAATAAGGGAAAATAATATTACATTTCCTTTCATTTATAATTAAATTGCTGAAAAATCTGACAAAAACATATTTTCAATTTCCCAATGAACATGAAACGACCTGTGCTGAACTGCACAGTCAAAATTAGTGGTAGTAGAGAATAAATAATTTACAGGACAGACGGTCGTGGTTATGATGGAGATAACCGGTGCAGGCAGTGAACGGGTGGCAGACGTCCCTGCCGCCCTTGAGTGACGAAGAGCCACACCACAATCACCACAATCCTTCCAATCCCAGCAGTCCCCCGCTCTACATACCCACTTCATTGAGCATGACAACCTAGTTTTAAGTGTCATTTAATTTTCATTTTTAAATATAATTACAAAGTGTTCACTGTAAGATATCGGTCGTCTGTAAATGTGTCAAGATTAATTTGTGCTGGCTTCCTCACGAGTGTCAACAGTTAATTACTGTGTTGTATCTTGATGGCTTGATGACATTCTGGCTCTCAGCGGGCTCCCTCTCTAACCCCTTCTCTCTTTTCCATGTTATTAATATTCTTCCATTTTTAAATAAGATCAAATAATACAATATCTTATATCACTGTTCATTTATGTTGCAATGTCCACAAAGCCTACAGAGTTGAGTGTAGTTTGCAAATGAACATCATTGATTGAAAAAGGAATCAATACTGTTAATGTATTATTAGTGTACTATGACCAAATGCATCACTCCAAGGTATATGGTATATCTCTTCATTTACCACAGGAAGGTCTGAGAGTGTGTGGGGAAAACTCTGAGTGAACTCCTTGCTGATAATTGACTCATAGCCATTAGGGTGGCTAGTGATAATAAAAGTGTCGCCCGTGTGGATAGTTTGTGTCCTTATTTCTTCCCAGACATTAACACACTTCATGGCCTCTGCTAATTTGCTGATTTGTACAATATGGCTCATTGGCCTGATTTGTGCTGCAAATCTAATGCCAGGCTTGTTCTAATAGGAGTCGATTTATAAGATATAGAGGACTTCCATGTTTAATATAACGTTTAATTCGCACATTCCCTCGCATTTGTTAGTACAAGTCATAACAACATTTTCCTTCCACGCAGCATAAATGTGAGCGAGAGAGCATGACCGAAATATCTGAGGTAATATAGAATATAACATCTCTTAAATCTAATATTCTTCCAAATTCCTACTGAGGAGTACGTTTTTATTAGCATTTCAGGCATGAAATTTAATGTGAAATAGAGAGGGTAGTGACAATTTGTTAAAAATGCATTTAATTAATGGGATTTATTATAGAGACGACATGAGGAAATAGGGTAAACAAGATTCAAGTAGCAAGGGGAGACAGACAGACAGACAGAAAGAGTCAGTGTGGGAGAAAAGACTATTACTTGGGGCGCAAAATGAGACAAACAGAGACACGGTGAGCGTGAAAAAAGGAAACAGTGAGCACTATACCTGCTCCTGCTGCTGACGAGCTAACTCCATTTGCTGCCTCTGTTTCTCCATCTGTGAGGCGGCGAGCTTCTTCTGTTCATCGTGGGCAGCCAGGAGCTGCTCTCGCAGGCTGATCAGCTGGCTGATCATTGTGGAGAGCTGGTGTTCCTTTTCTGCTAGACTCTCTGGAGTACCTAGTGAGGGAACAGAGAGTGAAAACAATGTTAGGAGTGGAAAGGGTAAACAAACACAAGGTGGAGAGCCTGAGTCACAAATGTATATACAGGTATGATGTATGTATACCAGTAACAAAGAACAAAAAGGACAAAAGTACACACTAAATAACTAGGGTGGATGCTTTTGTAAAAAATAAAATAACAAAAAAAACCTGCAGGAGGCCTTGGTTATAATACGCTAAATATAGAAAAGTGACCATGCTGCACATGCCGAACATCATATTGTGCTATAGTACTGTACACAATATACTGTACAAAGAGAACCACGCAGGCAGCAACCAACTGCAGTGAAGTCACGAGAAAGTGTTAAGGTCACACACAGCCTGGAGTTATCTATTTACTGTAGCTGGTGTTCACAGCTTTCACAGGAAGAAAGGGAAGGAATTGTTCCCGGCATATAGACAAAGAGCTGCAGGGAGCTGTCAAACTGAGGTGGCAGCTTATGTCAGACTACCAGGGGTGAATATAAAGGAAGTGTTGAGAGTTAGTGTTAGCCTCAAAACTACAAAAGTATTTCATTATATATGGCCATTCCAGCAACCTATTAGAGGAGTATCTCCTTACAGACTACTGAAAGGATTGTTCAAACATTGTTCAAACATTTTAAAAAAAATGTGCACACCACAAATATGCTCTTAATATTGGTAAAGGGAAAACTGAACGATACACTCTTTATTGTATTATCTGTGGAGCTACTGTATACATATTTCAAAAAGCAAAGCATTGACAGACCAATAGGCTTATTTCTCTCTCTACAGTCACATGTCCGCACTGTGTGTGATAGAGAGAGCGGCTCTGCTGCACTGCTCTCTCGCTCCGCCTAATCAATGCTAAGTGATCCTACCATTGACTTACACCGCCAACATAATTGCCAGTGAGAGGCTAGACAGTAACTCACTCTCCTCCCACTGCACTGCTGTGTGACAAGCTGATCCCGGAGAACACAGGGAAAAAGGGATGGGGATTCCGACAGTATGGAGAGAGAGAAGGATAAAAGCATAGAGATCCAGATAACAGTACAGTGAAGTCTGGCTTGAGGCCAGCGGAAGATGAATTCTTTTCTTGGGTGTCTTCCTCTCGTCTCTGGCCACATCTGTCTTTAGTTTCTCCGAGAGCTCCCAGGGGCCCTCTCCACTCAAACTATTTTAATTTGACTAAACACCTGATTTATTTTATTTCTCCGATGAGGAAAGCCGTTTGTCTTAATAGGGCTTGTCAACCTCCAGAACCCATTCAGGGCAATTTACTGGCAGGCTTGTCTGAGCCTCGGTTCGCCTCATTCTGCCTTCGCTGCCTGCTGCAATGGAAGAGAGCTGCAATTCTCCATTTATCCTCAGAACGAAGTAAAAAAAAAGCACCTAAAAGCAGCTATTCATCGGGCATGTGTGCAGTTTCCAAGGCCTGAATTGACTTCTTATTCACCCGACTACACTCGTTGTGAATGGCTTAGCTGTAAAATTGATACAATCAGCACCAATTTTATTAACCTTTGGCTGTGTCCATGAAGGGCTTGCCTTTTACAGGTCACAAGCAAGATACATCAGTCGTTGTCACAATAAATCACAGCTATCAATAATGTGTTGGGGCGGAGGGAGGGAATAAAGAAGGAGATGAAGAAAGACAGAAAGAAAGACAGAAAGAAAGAAAGAAAGAAAGAAAGAAAGAAAGAAAAAGAAAGCATGATTTCAGATGAAGATGACGGCCATCAGGCATCAAGGCCTTGATGACCTTGAGTTGGCAACTAAACATCTGGACTCAATGACGCCCACTCTCAGCCTGCCTAATTACACATTTTTGATGATCACTCACTAGTTTAAGAGTGTCATAAAACACAAAATGGCACAAATGTAATAACTGGAATGTCCAGCACATATATGTTGTGTTTGTGTGCATGAATGTGCAAGGGGACTGGTGCTAAGGGTCCACACAAGCATCTGATGGAATAGTCCGACTGTGGAGAGCTCAGTCCTGCCCAGACACCAAAAGAATACTAACAGAGAGCCCATTGTTTTGATGTGGAGCTAAATTGTGGGAAGTCTAAACTGCCCTCTCTACTGCAATTTGGGCCTTCCTTTTTTCTCAATTTAATCCTAATTATTAAACAGATTGTTAAGTCTTTATTGTCTATTCCCAAATGCTGAAATATCAATAAGTATAACTTAGATTATTGGTGAATGCTGAATACATAATATCTGAATGTCTAAAACATGGTGGAATAATTTCCCTTTTGATGCTGTAGAAAATCAGGCGCATGTGTTTTTTGTTGGGTGGTTAGTGTAAAAATCTCTTTCTTCCTGCTTTAAATTATGGATCAGCTTTAAAATGCAGATAAAACTTTTATTGGGTGGTGCAGAAGAGGAGAGTCGTGGTCTGTGTCTGACCAACCTACTGACAAAAGAGGCCGTTTCCTGCATATTGCATGGCTTTTAACAGCGGTGGGGCCGGGGTCTGCCTGTTAACATGTCTCCTCACATTGAGTTTCGGATGGCAGACAGACAGCCCAGTGATGCCTTGTCTCTACATAAACCCCAGCAGTCAGCCCAGGCCTAACATGTTGTGACATCTTGCTGTTAGAAGACTGAAGACGAGTAGGACAACACCAGCCTAACTCAATAGGAGGATCTCAGGAGTAAGCGGTCAAGTTGTGCAGGCACTTTTCTTGTTGTTTTTTCTCAGGCCACTGCGTTCAGTTCAGATATGCTAGATTGGCACACAGGAGGAGGAGACGGTAAAGCTATGTTGTTCAGTTTCAGCGCTTTCAGCATTCACCTTTGCAGATTTCTGCCTCTTTTAAATGTCACAAAGTAGAGCAGAAAACATCAGCGATGGGTGACTAAATAAATGATAAGAGGGAAACAAGCAGAGCCATGGTTGCTTGGGAGGAATGGGGGTATTTAAGCCTTGGGGTCTTTGGATAAAAGGCACTTTGTAGGGGTGCGATTTGTTCTGTCCAATACCCACATCTCCCTCTCTCTTGGCTCCCTCCTCTCTGCTCTAATCAAGCAGTCTCTAATTTGGGTTCCAAGTCCAGTACCGGGGAAAAAGAAGGAGGCTTGTTACTTTGAAGAGTCCCGAGTGAATAACACAGATAAAAGATTCAGGCACAAAAAAAGAAGAAAAGCGAGGGAGGGTGAGGGTGAAAAGGGGGGAAATCACAAGGCACCCTATTCTCTTCCCTTCCTTTGGTTAAGACAGCTGAGCCATTATGACCAGATCTGAATTGAGTTTTTTAAGACAGGAATTTCTTTGTCTCTCTATCAGTCAGCTATTGTGGATGCTTCCATATGCTGCAAGCCCATCCTAAGTAAATTAAGACTTGTCTAAATGTTCCGATTGTACCAAGCTGTATCCACAGACGGCACATAACTTGAATGCCTTATGTGCTTACGGTCGCTCTCTCGGCTCTCTCCTAAAGTGTGTGTGAATGTAGACATGAGCGTGTACAGATGTGTTTTGCGTGCTGTTCCAATTGATTAAAAGTGTATGCCTCTGATGTAAATGCACACGTGTGTAAACTCTGCGGTCATCTGACCCTTTGTCCATTCTTTCAGTGGAAAACACAAAAGAGCCAATTAAGTTGTAGCAATGGCAAATGGCTCCTAGTGTTCAATATAGAAAACACATTCTGCCAACAGACCTTTCTTCAAACCCATAAAACTGCTTCAACAAAAGCATGAAATACAAGCCAATCTTCTTACCAAATACACTTTTGTGATATTGAATATAACTGAAACATTTTGACGAAAAAAATGTATCGTGTTGAGGATCTAGATTAGCAGAAAACCAAGCTAGAATAAATAGAGCTAATTTTATGGTATCCCTTTGCAGTGCTACAAGCCCATATGTAGTAGTAATACCAGTAATATGGTGTTAACGCGCCTCCATGCCCTACAACCAAGACAATATGAGCAACAGCCGTTTTACCTGGCTTGCTGCCTCTGCCATGATATAAAAGCAATTAATCTTGCCAATAAAACCTCACTAACAAGCATGAGCAATGACTCACAAGCACATGTCATCCACTGGCAGCAATGATTCTCAGTCCCTGTGCTCTCCTATATGGTCTGAACATAAAGACTGATTCACTCATCAGCTTGACAAAAAAACGTCAGATCGTATCACATTTTTAAAACCACTTAAATCTTTGTGCTTAAAACTTATAAAGAAAATGGTATGTGTTAATTGAAATCTGGTATTATGAGTTTCTTCCATTGTATATGTGTGTATCCATCTGTATGTGTGCACACGTGTATTTAAGTATTACATTGATTTTAAGACAGTTTTAAAGACTCAAATTAATTTAAATAGCTCAGTAGACAATTAAAAAAAAACTCTGATTGGTATCTGGAGAGGTTATTAATAAAAACACACTTCATCTACTGTGGTTTTGCTGTTCATGCCTTACACTGATGGAGACTAATATTTTGATGGTGGAGGAAGCCTCACTCTTCAGTATAATTATGCTAATGTGAAAGCTCCAGCACTTCACTGTCTACCCATGACACTGGACAAGGTACTTCATCAAAGCCAAGATAGAGTCTCGACCTGAACATATTACTCCACGGGGAATGCCAGTGACCCTGAAATTCACTCTAAAGACAAAAAATAACTCTGCACAGAAACTTTTCTTCTGGTCTTTCAGTAATTGAATAGATCATTCTTTGACTCTATAATACAGTGAAATAAACCAGACTTCCTGGCACCATGCATGGTGTTGTATGTATGCAAGGCAATATATAGCAAAGATTACACAAAAACAAAGTTTGTCTCAGTTCTTCTATTCATCTCTCATGGCCTTCGTGGTGATGAGTCTGAGATATGATCAATAGACTGTGGTTATATGTAATAATAAAATTACAAAAAAAACATAAAATAGTTGTTTTTTGGGGGGGGAAAAAAAGTAACTCAATGTAAAATTAAACTAATTACTGTAGTTTTACAAAAGAGCAAATGGCAGCTGTTAACAAAATCAATCTGCTCGCAGTTAATATCAAATACACAAATATCAAATGTATTAAACCACAGTGTTACCCAAATACCAGGAGGGATGGTGGCCACGTTAGCACTGGCCAGCGCACTACAAAATGCATTTTGCCAATGGCTAATGTTAACAGTAATAAAATCTGGCTCATAAAATGACGGTTACTGCATAACCGTCATTTTCTGTTTACATTTCAATTTGAAGGCGCCCTCCTTTTCAACACTAGCGGCACGCTCACCAAGACCACCAATAAAAGTCATCATCTGACCCTGCATTTTATTTTACGCGCGCCAAAAATGACCCAATCATGTATGTTGCATCAAGCGCAAAGTTTGCTGCAGCCCTCTCTGGTTTCTGGAGTCTGGTTCTGTGCCAATTTGTGCCTGCCTAGTGAACATTGTATGCACCTTGTGGGAGTGCAAACAGCTATTGTGAAAACTACCAGTCCCTACAAGTTATTGTTCAGAAAACATAATTAGAAGAGAAAACATTTAAGTGGCATTATGATTTTTTTTAAAATAAGAATCTGAAAACCTCTCTTGTCTTGCATGCACTTTTGAGAAGATCCCTACAATTCAGATGTTGTTTGCATCAATTTGAGTCAATTATCTGACTAATGTATTAATTTATATCCTTAGAATTAACGTAGGTCCGCTCTTCAGCAGTTTCTCACTGCAGTGTGTATACTATTTCGTCATGTTTAACATGCAATGACAATAAAGCATCGTATCGTATTTGCTTTGCTGAGGGACATCTGAGGAATATTTCAGTGGAGTGTCCTTTTATAAAAGACATGTACGTTATTTTCAGCTCTGTAAATGTTTTACATTCTCTTCAAATGAAAACAGGAGTAATATGCTTGTTTCCATGAAATGTATCATACAACTTTAAAAGTCATTAGTTAAACAAACTATGAAAAACCACTGGAATATAATTCAAAACACAAACAGAGAACTTTATCCCTATATATCTCTCTCACACACACACACACACACACACACACACACACACACACACACACACACACACACACACACACACACACTACTTCCTTTTTTACCTCCACTGCCACAAGCTAAATTCCTCAATTCATTAGAGGAGAAAAACACACAGTCCAACACTCTCATACATTCATCTGGCAAATGTGGCCTGAGGAATAATGATTTACTGTGGCTCATATTTCACCTGAGTGCACAGGGCAAACAGTTGACTGAAGTGTTGTGGAGAAAATGCTAACTGAGGCATTTTTGACTGGAGCAACTGGACAGATACGGTTTTGTGCCGTTTAAGTGAATGGTTTTGTATGTTTGGAAGGCAAAATATACATAACATGTATACGGTATGTTGTTAAAAACTACTCTTTTCTAAATCTATGTAATTCAGTGTCACTGGGAAATGTTTGCACACATGTTGTGCTGTGCATCTCTAGTGGCATCAAAACCTCATTTTATGGAAGCCATTAGGAATAAACATTTTAAGGTGAATAAACGTGTATTGAAGCTTACCCACATGGCTGAACAATATGGGCTCTGTGTTCACACAGTGGACTCCTTTCTGTCTGTTCAGGAGTAAAGCCAGTACAGGTAGGGCCAGCATCAAATCAGTCTCAGCTGCCGCCCTGCCCTGCCCTGCGTTCTCCTCCTAAAGAGCTTCCACTTATCTGCCTGCCACAGGACTGTCTGTGTGCACTCGACCACTGTCATGTCGACACCGTTCTTAAATTGATTCTGACAGTGCAAGAGCCACGGTTTTTCTGCTTTAGAATTCAAGCTGCCATTTCAACGCTAGTGTACAATGTTAAGCTTTTTCTTATTTACATTTTTTAAATATATGTATTTTTTTGTGCGCAAATTCTAAGAGAATGAATACAGTGTGTGTTCCAATTTAGTAACCAAATATTTTCTTCAGTTTGAGTAAATGCTTGAGCATTTTGCTTCTTTTTTTTTTTCTCCCAACGGGGGTCCGGGAAACTGGCACTCAGCAGGGAAACTTAAACAGCTCTGTGGAGTACGAGACTCAAAGACCCTGCACATAGCAAGCGTGGAACAGAGGGCAACCTTATCTACGTAGGCCACTGTGTGCTATATTTGTATGCATTAGACATGTTTATAATATGCAGTATATACAGATATACAGACAGACATACATACAGTAGCCTAAATATAGGGAAATAATGATTGTAAGTGAATGATGTGAATTATGTGAAGAAAGGGGACTATGACATTATTTGAAAGAAGAAAATCTATTTGAGTTTTACATTTGTAAATGTTAACTAAGTATCCTCTCTCTCTCTCTTTCTCTTTCTCTCTCTCTCTCTCTCTCTCTCTCTCTCTCTTTCGCACTCCTCCTTCCACCATGCCTCCTATTATCTGCTACTTTCTGTGGTTTGGAGCCCTTCCAGCCGGCCTCCCTTTCTTGCTCTGAGATTTCATCTCTCTCCTTCATCGTTCCTGCAGATTGACAGCTAAGCTCAGGTATGAAAACAAACAGTTAGCTCTGGAATTGACTGCTGAAAAGAAATCCGCCACTAATGCTCCTTCGCAAACTCTCCTTTTTGCCTGCCTCTTCTGCTACTAAGCCCCAACAGCATACAGGAAAAGGCAGATGGAGATTTGAGATCATTAACCCTTAATAACACCATTCTTTATGTGTGGCTTAAGCACACTGCCTCTACTGGATTACTGTGCTTGTTTAAAAAAATTGTCTTTACCTCAGAAGCAGCACATAATGTAGCCAAACACCCCGTGACAATAAGCTCTAATTAAAGATGTGTCATCTGTAAATCGGTAAATGGTTGGTTGGGTTTGCAGACCTTGAAAGCAAATCTCTGATGTTGTTGATACTATTGTTTTGTTTTGTTTGTTTACCGTACGTGCATGTTCACCTCAACAGGAGCAAGTATTCAGGGCATGTATGAACACAACCGGAGTAAAAGAATGTCTTTCTTTTCATGGGTAAAAGCCTGGGGTCAAATTCTGTCACACCTATTGTTTTTTCTTAGTATTTGTTTTCTAAGAGCAAGAATACATTATTTCCACCCCAGTCAGATTCCACTCCTTGCCTCTGCAATAACACAATTACTTGTCTTTCAAGGTTTTGATGGAACAATGTCAAAAGGTAACCTACAAGGTGCTTAGTATAATTGGTTGAGGAATGGGTGCGTAATCAGCATAGAATATGCAAGGCCACTGTGCCAGTAGATGCTCTGGTCTTTATCTGCTTGCCAGCCTTTATTCTCAACTTCCTTTCATTTATTTGAAACCTACATGCGTGTTTGTCTTTTATACAGATTTTAACCTTACAATTAATGGAACCTCTGATTCATCATAACACTTTAGATCTTAATCATAAGGTGTTTTCTGCGAGCTACCTTTGTTTGTGTTTTAATTAGGCGGACCTTGTGCGTCTCCAGCCCTGGACTTCTTTTTAATTGCCCGTATTTACATCAGGCAGACATCAAACGCAGAGAGAGAGACATTTGTAAGGGGGAGCACAAAGCAGCCCTTTGAAATGTCTACAGTCATATGAAATGGCATGCTAATTAAAAATCTAAGGCTGCCACTGTGATAGGGGAAGCATTTATATTGGTAACTGTGGTGTATAGACTGTCTCCATAACTCATCAACAGACAGAGGCCATAGTGTTTATTATCAGACTCCCTACCTGTTTACAGACCACCAAGTAACCTTCCTGTTCCCATTCATCAAACAGAAGAAATGCCCTGCCTGTAATTTAACATACCAGCTTTCAAAAGGCTAAATCATTTAAAATATTTTACCCAGTGCACTTTGATCTACAGTGGCACGCAGTATACGGGCAGGTACAATGAATCTACTTTACCAAGCAATGATTTATCCTTCAGTTCATTAAGGTTATTGCCAATGAATATACTTATTAAAAGATTCAACAGCATTTTTTTCTCTATATATTCTCTGTAAGTGTAATTAAATAATTAAAACCAAACACAAGTTTTATTTATGTATGTCACTCTTGTTTTATAAAATAATAAGCAAATGATCAAAATCACCTGCACAGCATTGAAATGAGCTTTCTTTGTAAGTGTATGAACAGTCTTCATGAAATGTTAATACCAAAAACATGTAAGTGTTTTATTGAGAGATTTAATATAATTTAATGAAGGTAATCACTGTTGAGAGAGGGCAGGAGCCAGTGACAGCCCGGTGTTATCAGCCAGCTGGTATTGTGCTTCCCTGTGCAGTATAAACACACCAGCTTTCAGTAACAGTCAGTGCTAAGGACTGAGCAGCGGCTCTGCCCATCTTTGGCCCACCTTCACCCTGTCATGAACAGATTTCGGGGGAGTGCTGAGTTGCGCTTTGCCGTGCCGCAGTTGATACGCTGCGCAGGGCGTTCACTGTCAGAGTCAAGACATTCCACTCAAACGCAGGCTCACAGAGGAGACGACTCTGTGCATCGCCGCACCATCTCCTCTCCTCTCAGCTCGGCTGTGCTCTGTTTACATCAAGCACACTTTGAGTTCAACAATTACCAGAGCGGCATGAACACACTGCATGTGTCAGAGCATCAGGGCCGTCTGAAGGGACAACAACAATAATCCTCTGACAAGCACAAAGAGCCCCAAAATGAGTCTAAACGGGCTGGAATTTTGAAGACAGCTCTCTGGACAGAGTCGGGCATTCCAACAAAAGATAAGGGAGGAGAGAAATGAATGAGGAGGGCAGCCAAAGGCCTTTGTTTTAATTCAGAGTACAAGGCTGTGTCTGAGATTATACAGTACATAGATTATGTATGTCTGATAGGAATGAGGGATTTCTTAACGCGCCTTAAAGTGGTGTTTGTTGAAGTCCTACCTTTTACTTCTGCTAGCAGTTCACTGGTGTTGAGCCTCTCCATCTTCTCTTTCCAGTCTTTAGAAAGGAGTTTCTCCATACATGAGGAGTCTGAAGAAGAAAAATGCAGAAAGAAAATGTAAGTCATTTCAATGGCAAAATAAATGTATTTTTTTTTATGATTTTGGAATATTGTGTATGAAATTGTTTTTCAATCTTTTTTGTGGATGTTATAAACCTCTAAATCTATTCACTGAAATGAAAATTAAATAAAGTCAGCGTATCAGATGAGAGAGACAGAGAGAGAGAGAGAGAGAGATATTTGACTTGATGGTATTGCACGTCCAACATTAAAAGCATCTCAGCCCGATGGCAGAGAGATGAGCTCACAGTGGAGTGAAGAGGGAAGCAGACATTGTGGGGATAGTATAAGGACAGAGACAATCTTTAAGTGGGAGGCAAGGAGGAAGACTGACTGCGTCTGAGCGTTCACATAGCTGCCAATGATGAAAACAATTAACATTTGTCCAGCAGACAATGAATCAAAAGAGGAATGGCTGCAATCTGCCATGCTGTCGCTGGGATAGCTGATAAAGAATACTCTGGGCCGGCTGACCCAGGCCTCCACCATCGCTGCACTGCGCTGTGCCTGTTCCCATCAAACACCAGCAGCACAGGCAGGCCTCTACTCCTCCACCTTGAGACACTGTCTCCACAAACTGTCTGCCTCCAATCTGAACCAGATCAAGACATGCAGCATGCTGTCCCGTTGAGTCTGATTAAAACAAGCAGCAATCATGTACAGTCCGGTTCTGTGAAAACAATTATTGTACTGTCTAAAACAGCTGTTCTGGTGTATATAGAATTAGAACTCAGGTTTCATATAGAGCCTGAGGATGATTTGCAAAACTGTGTTTCTCTAGATTTGGAGCAAAATGTAAAACCAAAGCAGACACACTAATTATTACCACAAAGCCCCGGGGCTCTGTAATGAATAGTCCAACCAACCACATATCTAACAGTGGATCATTTATAATCACACTTCTGGCAATAGAAGGACACAATTCAGAAGCATGTTACTAGTTCAAATGATGCCATATAGTATGTGTTTCTCACTTGCATGTAGCTGTCATGTGTTTTGGATTCTAAAATACACATAATGTGAAATTCAGAGAAACAGTAAGACAGACAAAAGGGCCTGTCACGCGGAATATTCTGGACTCTTCCAGTTTCACCAATATCATCCTTGACTTCAAACACAGAGGACATTTGTACAGTTTAGAATGTATACAAGTGTTGTTTCCTTTTATCCGCCTGTAACATCTCTTCGACAAACCAAACACTGTTGTTCCCTCTGACAAACACTGACTTCAGAGGAAATGGGAGTAGCGGAGGGGTCGGGAGTTCTTGTGGCCTTGTTTAAGAATGGCTTTCAGAGAGATCAAGCAGAGTGACCGTTTTGTTTGATTGTCCACTTCCTCCAACGTGATGGGGGTCGACAGGACATCTTCAGCTCAGGGTCATTATAACATTACTTCTGCTTTATTGACTTTCCAATTCCCAACTCACAGTTTGTCCCCTTGACCCGAAGAGAGGAAGAGAGAAAAGGCTGTGTGTTGTGTTTGTGTGTGTGTGTGTGTGTGTGTGTGTGTGTGTGTTTGTGTGTGTGTGTGTGTGTGTGTGTGTGTGTGTGTGTGTGTGTGTGTGTGTGTGTGTGTGTGTGTGTGTGTGCGTGTGTGTTAACTCCCTCCATGGCACAAATATCACAGATCTTAAAACAGGGGTTAAGGGCAGGGGGAGTAGCAGAGCTCAACTCTTCTTCTCTGTGCCTCACCCCTGGGTGAGACCGCTTCCTCTCCCGGACAACAACAAATTTCCCTCAAATCATAATTTTCAGACGGACAGAACAAGATCAGTGCATGACATTTTCTCCCCTGAAGCACAGAAAAGGCTTATTTAATAAGTAGTGTAAAGGGGAATTAAACAAACACAGTGAGCATATGTTAATATGCACACATATGCTCTCTCTCTCTCTCACACACACACACATAAGTAAACACACACGCTTTCATCACAGATGCTGCTCCAGCACTTGATCATTAAGGAATGCGCCAACTGTTGGAGATAATGTGGTGCCAGCTTCCATTCTACTCCAGTCCTCCCCCTCCTTTCCACCTCCCTCCCAGGAGAGCTGCCTCTCCCTCACTTCTCCATCCCTCCGTCGGGCCAGACACGACCTGCCAAGTCCTCCAACAGGAAAGACTACAGCTGGAATGCACCGCTGTCCTCCCTGCCTTCCACCTGGGAGAGGTGAATGATGACCTGGATTAGTCTATAAAATAACTCTCTAACATCTTTCAGTGTTCGAACAGCGTGGACAAAACAGGCAACCAAAAATGGATTTGGTGAAAGCGGAGGAACTTTTGTGCAGGCATGCTCAGGGAAAACAATAAATGAGATGTCTGGCTTTTTTCAAAACACCCGTCCAAAGCCTATTTTGCTATTTTGCAGAAGAATTTAGATTAATAGGAGGAATGCTATTTCAGTTTCTAAAATGCCTGTCCGTTTTTTCAGGAGAAATACTAGATGCTAATGGAAACACTGGCTAGTATCAATGTAATAATTACTGTCAGGTAAATATTATACAGATAATGTAAAAAAAATAACAATTCACCGTATTCCCCTTAAAACCGCGAATTATTTTTAATAAAAGATTCACACTTTTACTGATTTCACTTATTATTAAGCGCTGGTGGAATTGAAAGGCAGACATAATTGTGCAAGACAGTTAGTGCAAAACTTCTGAAGTTTTAGGGTAAATAAGAGTTTGTTGCTGTTGTTCTTTCAAAGTAGGACATCACATACTGGGGAATTAGCTTAAACAAGAGAAGAGTCCAGTGAGTTTATTTTTATTCTCCTTTGGGGGCTCTTAAATCTCTTGCACCCCCACCCCTTCCATTTCTTTCCCTCCCCCTCTTGAGATAAAATGCTCTGTGGCTGGGGAGCAGGCCATTCAGCTGGGATGAGAATGGAATGAAAACAATAGCCCTTATCAGGCTCTTATTTACATTTTCCCAGCGTCCCTGCAGTAGACAGCTTGGCTTGTCACCAAGCCCAGATCGCCCCACTGGACCCAGACCAACTTCCTCCAGCCCCGGCGATTCCAATGGTCCCTATGGACCTTTGCCTGGCACAGACCCCCACCACTCTGCAGCTAGCACAGATAGCAACATACAAGACAAAACTATTGGAGTGTGTTTCCAAGACGTGTTCCCATTGAGGGGGGAATGGTTTCTGGACCACTAAGCCTGTCTGGGGCTCATTGTCCCTTCTCTGGGGTTGGGGCTGGAAAGCTGGAAAAATGCCCTGAACCCTTCCCCAAGATTTTTTAAGCATTTCCAAGTGGCACTCAGAAAAAGGGAATAGTCCTCACTGATTTAATACTAGCAAATGCAATATGTGTATATCCTATCAATGCTGTCATCTCTGTTATACAGCTTTCCTGTGAAGGTATTCTGTGATCCTATTGATGTGGGTGAACAGGCACTGAGATTGAGAACACCTTAAACCGAGATGCGATGCCTAGATTAGGCCACAGCTTTTTCTTTTTTCCTTACTGTATTAAAAACAAAGCTAATGATCCTCATAAATCTCAACAAAGGAATGTTTCTAGGTTGATGTGTGACATAAACAAAGCTTTCAGCACCTGGCAGTCAGTGCTGCCAAAATATCATGTTCAGTGTAAACCACAGAAGTGAAGCTAAGAGGCAGGTTAACATTAACTGTGTGTCCTGACACTGACTGACTCCCTGAAATTACCTTCCGTCTCGTATTTTATACAGCATGCCCCCACTGTTAGTACTTTCCAGTGTTTTCATGCAACAACTAATAATCTGAATTTGTCTTTTTTTTATTGTTCACACACTTATTAAATTGAGTGTTAGTTAACTATAAATGCCTGTGGGCTGAGAAGGGAACGCAGGGGGGAGTTGTTTGCTAATTTATGTTGTTATTGCTGCCCTAAACAGAGTAGTTCATTCAAAAGATCATTGCAAACTGTAGAGAATCTCAAATTATTGAGTGGAACACAAAATAGACAAATAAACGGAGCCACAAACAAATCAAATCGTGTCACTTTGGAATTGGATTGGACAGTAATAAAGCAGATCTTAAAAAATCATGACACATTAATTTTCAAATGGCTCTTCAGATTGCCATGAAGAAAGGAAGCCCAGTGTGTATATTTAAGTTTGCATAACATTGCAATGTTTTCAATTTCTAAAAAGCTTCAATCTACAAAATGTATTACAAACACTACATCGTGCCCTGATAGCACACAAATTGACCGTTACAACATGCAGTAGTTGTCGTTTTATTACTCAGCGTTGTCAGCAATGAAATCGTTTCAACTGTCTGCCACCACATTCTGAGCCTCTCTGCGTGCACTATTCTCCCGGGACGAAAGATGATACTTGTGTTTGAGTGTTTGTTGTGTTGAAAGCCGTTGGCAGAGAAAAGAGGGTTATCTCGGAGAGTCGAATTAGCCATAAGTCATGGATAACAGACTGAGAGACCTCCCCTTTAGCATTGGCCTTGCATATCAGTTGTCCCAGCCTCAAGGGAAAACATGTAATTACCAAATCAATGATCAACTGACACTGACCATATAAATAGGTTTCTCCCCAGAATGCAGATGGGCATATACAGTACAACGAGGCAAATAGGGAAACAATGCTTATTGGAGTGAGGAAGAGCCGAGGGTTTGGTTTAGAGCAGTGATTGTCAACCACTGTGCCGCGGCACACCAGTGTGCCGTGACAGATCGTCATGTGTGCCGTGAGAAAATTTCCAATTTCACTTAATTGGTCCAAAAAAATATTATTTAGCTGCCGCAAATAATTTTCCATTGTTGAGCGTCTGAGCCTGCAATATAGCGGCTGGCCTAGTAGTTTCCTATAGAACAGGTCTGCACCTTGTTCTGCTATTAAACAAACTAAACGGCCGTATGTTATTGATCGTACACGACAGCTTGTAATTTCTGGGTTTCCCAATTTCCCAACAGTTAAGGTATTTGTAGGTCAAGACAAACATCCAACAGGCTGCAGCCTGGCGCTCCATCAATGACGTTTCTGACGTTTCTGAGGCTCTGGAAATATTCTTCCAAAAGCCCGAAAAACACACTCAAGTGACAAAGCCTGCTCACTTTGTGGTCATCATTAAAATAAATGAACACTATGTTTCCTTTAAGTCAGTATTTATCAAACTGGGGCGTATTACAGGTGGGGCGCAAGAGGAAATGCTGATTTTACCGTACGCCGTTAATAGGTCACATGCGCATGTACGACTCGCCGATTCTTGTCATTTCGCCAAAAGCCGATCTTTATGAGATCTCCGTGAGGTTGTCTTTTCTGCTGTTGCGTCGCTCAACATGGAGCATGAATTGAGAACGGCTGTATCAAATCTACCTCGTTTTAAAAAGAGTTGTAGAGGAAAGCAGCTCACTGCAGCCACTATTAATGATACAACGTTATGCTCACACATCTGCACTCATTCTGTTTTGCAAAAAAATAGCTTGTTGTTTTCCACAATAAGCTATTTAGTTGTAACTAAATATTAGTTATTTTTTGCACGGATATAACTTTATTTTCATTTTTCTAACAAAGTGATAACACTTTTGTTTTTGTCTGATGGAGCAATATGGTTTAATTGAAAGTGATTTCAATGTTCTATTATTTATAAAAGCACAGATGGAGTCACTAGTACTGTGAAGTATTACTTTGTAGTACTGTGAGGTGCCACGATGTAGTATGTCCGTCAGTCGCTCCCCCCCCCCACCTCTAAAGCTGTAAACCTAGGGGAAACACTGAATACTGTGACATTCTGTAACTTTTTGGGTTGTTGGTGTGCCGCGGGATTTTTTTATTGTAGAAAATGTGCCGCGGCTCAAAAAAGGTTGAAAAACACTGGTTTAGAGTCTCTAAAAAAGCTTCTGCTTGAATAGAGCCCATTTTTTTCAACAGTTTTTCATAATCCAAACTATAGCCAACCAAAACCAAAACATCCTCAGAACATCAAATCTACGAACTGCAATAACAAAACTGAACAATGCACCATTTTCAAAATAGAAAGTACACACAAAAATTGCAATAATAGATATAATACAATGAGCCCCAGTCAGTGTAGGGACTGCTTTGAAAAAAAAAAAAATAATAATAATAATTACCTTGAAAATTATGCAACATGACACTGTAAGAACCAGACCATTATTTTCTTAAACAAGCTTCTTGTACAAACAATACATATGCAATTTATTGAAAATATCTTGAGGCATAGAAAGTGAGGTTTAAGGCTGCACAGAGAGCTCTGGTGGTAACATCATATATCCTACAAGTTAAAAGGGGTTAGGAATATCCACCGTTACTCATACACTAATCACTGTTATTTTCCAATGATTTTCTAAAGTTATACATTATTCCTTAATTACTCCTCTATATGATATCAGTGTTTTTAATTTACTTCACTATATTGACTGCATCATATGATTACACATGTGCAAACTATGTGTCTTCTAAAAATATATATAAGAAGATAAACTGTAATGTCTTAAATTACTTTTTTTAAATTCTAGCCCTACAAGCAGAGTTGGATATTCGTTTCATTTCTTTAATTGAGGCACACATTTCTATCTCGGAGATAAAACTCTCAGAATGTCAGTCAGACAATGATAGGCTGGTGTCTAATTTCCGATCCACACTGCACAGAGCGGGAAACAAATCAAAAGTCGAGGTTGATAAAAAAGAAAATGACTGTCACACACTCCAAGGAGTCCTTTGAATATCTTAATCACAGACACACTAAAAACAAGACCCCATCATCACACCAAATAAAACATAATAATTACAAGAGGCAGGCAGGGAAGTGAAATGCAGAGAGAAAACATGTTTTTGTCATTCAGCCGGTAGTCCCTGAGACAACAGCTGTTGGATGCTGCAAATACTCCTGAAGTCTCCATAATCATGGCGTTATTGAAGTGAGGACAAAAAGGGCACTAATTGCAAGGGAGCAATCGGAACGCAATAGGTTACACACCCGGGTGATGCCGCACAATGCAAACGCTAAAGAGGGAGCTGGGGAGGGGGGAAGGGACATTCGGAGCACAACAGTGCGTTGTCGCTCATTTTCAGGCAATTACCTTTCCTCGTTGTCAACAGTTTTAATAACCTCTACCATTTCTAGAAGACTTCTTGGTGCAGTTAGATAATTCCAGCTTTTTAATATGTAATCACTAGTGCTGGCATGCATAAATAAAAAGGGTCCAGACATGTCAGTGTATTGTGGAGCACCTGCACCTCGTGGTGGGCTTTCTTTAACTGACACCTTATCATTATTCCACTTGGTGAACATCTCTGTTAGTCACCTTTAGACTATCTTGTTCGGTCATGTAAACAGTGGCTATAAATATATTGGAGGTAACCTGACTATTCATCTGATGTTCGGATGCATCTCCTCTGCACCAATACCTCTTTCTTCCCTTACTGCCTCACTTCCTTCCATTATATTTCCTTACTTCTTACTGGCAACATCACTTGCCGTGACCCAGTTGTTGTTCATTCTCATAAGTCAAAGGTCTTTTCCTGAATAGGAGTCTGAAAAGCTCAGCTAGGGCTGATATTGGATCAACAGTCGTATACAAAATGGTTAACAATTTGAATTTAAGGAATCTGTTCAATTCAATGGTTTATTTTCTGCTGCCCTGTTTCTTTGATGTTTGGCAAACATTGTATGTGCTTCCAGCTAATTGAATTATATTGTTTGTATTTATCCCATTAGTGACTGAAGGTTTGATAGTTAAATGCTAAGTGGACTGAAAGACCTTGTCACATGTATTCACAAGTTTAAAAAAAATACAAACTGTCTAATTTTGAGCAGCACATTTTAAAGAAGCAGTAAATTAGTAGGATTATTATATGCAATTTGAAGGTAACTTTTGGATTGGCTTTGCTTTTTCATCAAGAAGCTAAGAAGAATGCTGGCCTCTGTGACCAGGAACATCTACCTTATCCCATGCCTTTATCTGCGCTGACCACTGTGTTAATCCCACAGTGTTGACCTGGCCATTCAGAGAAGCCGTATACACACACACAGCACACTGACCTCTCTAAATAGGACACGTGTCTATCAAGCATATATGAATTAACCATCCCCAAGAGGCTTCACCTCCTGAGCTGAGCAGCATGTGACCTCTCCCAATCCATTTTACTGCGGCACTCTGTGGCAATCAGGCTTGAATTATTAAAGTGAGCAGTGAGCAATGATCAATTCATTGCAGCCCTTACTCGCAGACTGCCCGGCTGTACTTCAGCAGAAATGACATTGAGAACACTTGAGTATGCTTCCAGACAATGCACATAAATGTGAAATATGTCAGACCCAATATGTCAATAATCATAACTGTACAGGCTGAGGCCATGTCCAGGGTAATCCTACAGAAATGCTGTTAGATGACTGTGGGGTGAGCAGCTTTCAGCACTGAGATTCCTTACAAATGCTTTCTTGAGAGAAAGAGTGGGAGAAGTTAAGGGGCAGACAAGAGGCAAGTATGCTGCATGCTAAGAAATGCTGCACATGTACCAACCTCCGTACCTCCGTTTGTAATAAATATTATGTGCATATTTTTAGAACATATGTTGAAGAACACTACTGAATACCTTTAGTCCTTGCAGAGGGCATAGGCCAAAAAAAGGCAAGATTCAATGTCAAACTGCAGCCCCCCCCGCCTACACAAATTAGAACGGAGTAAAACAAAAGCAAATAAGTTTGAAGAGAAGAAGATTGCAGGGAAGTATGCAACTCAAGGAACCTGGAAGTAGGAGGGCGAAGAAAAAAAATCCAATCAAAACTTCGTGAGGAGCAGATGAGGAGCCAAGATAAACCAGTACTCAGAGCCCCCAAAACTGCAATCTCCCCTTAAGCCGGAGAGTGGCAGCTGGCAGAACAGCTGGTGAATAGGATTAATGTCAGAAGAATGAAATAAAACTCAACATATGTCCGAGCCTGAGGTGTTGGGACTGTGCGTGATTGTGCCCCCGATGGATGCCATGTGTGCATCTGGAAGGAGCTGCTGTGCTGCTCCGCTCTCTACCCCACAAGGTCACTTTTAAGAACTAGGACCATTAAATGCTTGGATAGCAAAATTAACTTTTCATTCCCTCTCCTCTACCCTCCTTTGCTTTAAAGTCTCTATTCATGCAGCCAAGTCTATTGAACATGGCTATAAACACAATTAATTGGGGGGGACAGGACAATTGCTACATTGAATAAATTAAGGAAGACAACTATATGTTTTATTAAAATGAAGCAAGAAAAATACAAAAAAGCTCAAGCTTCAATTTGTGTTTCTTTCCCACAGTTATCTGTGATTTAATAATAATCAGCCTAATAAAGACTTGGTGCGACACTGGTTAATTAATTGTTTCAACTATCAATGGAGCACGAAAGCAAAACAGGCAGTAAAAGAGAAAGAAATATTGAAGACAAAGATATAGTGATGTGACACACTGAGCGTGTGCAAGCATGCATGTGTTTGGTTTACTGGGAAGGAAAAGTTGATTTACTTCTGAAATCTCAGCCGAAGCTGATCAGGGGATCAGCTCTTGTGAAGATGAACATTATGAGGAGAAATATGTGGACTTGATTTCCATTTATAATTGCCATTTGATGTCAGTAATCATTAGGGTCCACACACTGTAATAAATTATAATAAATTCACGCAAAAATAAAATTACTGGGTACCTTACAGTGGAGATTTTTTTTGTGTGGGTACCCTGCAATTTAACTGTCACATGTAAACTTGCTAATCAAGGCTCGAAAACATTCACATTTATTCAACTATGTTAAATTAATAGATGTGTGAACAAAATGTGGAGTACTGTGATCATGACTGTTCAGTGTGATTTAGTAAATTAATGGGTATCTGACTCTACAAGGACAAAAAGTGACTAATAGGATCCACATGAATGCATTACAATTTGCAGTGAAGCCAAGTCTGGTATAGGCATTGAAACTTAATTTCATCATAAATGCTGGTCGACGGCGATGCGCTTCAGAGATTGAACCATAAAATGAGATATTAAAAAACGCACAAATTACAATTATAAACTGTATGTTTGATAATATAGCATAATGTCAATTTGTTGAATTTTGCTAAAGCATGTGTGTGATTGTCCTCCCAACTGCATAATATATTCAAATTTCAGTTTGAATAAATTACTAATTTTGAGGTAAAGTTAAAGTGAGGGTATTATTAATGTCCATTTCTGAAGATTGGCTTCCTAATTTTCAAATAGTAATTAGTTGTTTATCAAATCTCGCAGCAACCTTTGTTTACTAAGATGCCAGAGTGCACTGCTTACTGAACTGTGAGACCAACTATTTTTAGATTATTGTATTTGTTGTCTGAGAGAAAAAATAACTCTTACCATTCAAAAGTTTTAAGAATTAGTAGACATCTTTTTGTGGTCTGAACATTGTATCATCGTACCAGAAACGCATCTTTACAGCTTAAATGAATGTTTCTACACTGTACAAGTCTGATTTGTGTCTTGCCACTGGATAAAGAAATGAGGAAGAAACCATAGCACTTCTAAAAGGTTAAGCATTCCAACTCCAAGAAAGTCCCCATTCATTTACCCGCAGAGCCCAGTGTGCTGTTGTTCAAGTTGGTTCAGCAACAATAGACGCTGTACTTTTCTTTTCAATCGGCCCATTCCCTTTCTGTGGGATACAGAGCCATACGGACTGAGACCTGCTGGGCAAAGATGGAGAAATTTGCTTCTCATGAGCGACTGAGCTCATTGGTCCAGCTCACAACAGGGAAGCTAACAACAGGCTTACAGTATCGGCTTTGTGGAGCATAGTGCCACCCACCCAGAAGAAAATGACAAAGAAGAAGGAAAGAGGAAGATGAGGTGTGGCGGGGGGGTAAAAGTAAAAGGATAGTATAGAATCTAACGACCCAATTTCCTTTATCCAATATTATGCTAATTGGGAGAAGAATAGCATAAAGGCCGCCTCAACAAATCGTTAATCCTAATTTTAAATAATAACGTCAACCAACAGATTGAACTTCATGATGTGCAATTGACGACTTGATCTTAAAGCAAATTAACCACTCGACCGGGGCAGACTTAAAAAAGATTCTAGAGGTACTTCCAAAGAGACATGACGTCAAATAATTATAATCATTGGCACTCAGGCTTTGCAGTGCAATAAAACACATTTCTATTCATTCCTTCTGACATCCTCATCTCATCTCCTGGCGCATGTAATGTTATTGAACAAGGAGAAAGAAAGAGCAGAGAGTGTTTCATCACTGCTGATTAAATAGTCTCTTTGTTCAAACGGCAACCATCAAAGTTTAGGGTGAGACATTAGTGCTTGTTGTTTGGGTAAAACAATGCAAATATGTTAATAGGCTGCTGATCTACACTAGTTGTCATGTTTGCTTGTGTCAAGGCGGATCTCAGCTGGATGGCTGACGTACGTCTGACTTACAGAACAAGCCTGCAATGGTGCGCTGAAATCATTAGCAGGCCACAGAGGCTGTCTGTGCCCAGGGTGTGAGTTACGCTCACACTATTTTGATCCTTGGTCAGATGACACCGGCTCTTTTGTCAAGTTATGTGTGGAGAATGCTTGGGAGCTGAATGCCACAGCTAGGACAGTGATACTGAGCTGGCACACAAGTCTCCCTGTGTAACCCTACTGCAGGCATTCACACACACACACACACACACACACACACACACACACACACACACACACACACACACACACACACACACACAGCAGGACACATGTGCCCTCCCTTTGCACCCCATCCCATTGTGGAATAGCCCCTGTTCTCCCCATTTCTGATCGCCTCGGCCCCTCCTACTCCACTGTCCCGAATATATGCAGTTTGTCTGTATATGTCCCCTTTAATCATGATCCTCTTGATCGAAAAACCAGGCTGTTGTTTCCCAATTCTAGCCCAATGACAAATATAGCAGCATTAATGGCTCCTGCCGTCTTGTGTGTCCGCGTTTCACAATCTCCGTGCCCCTCCAAATAGTGCGGCGTCACATAAAACAGTCAGGCCATTGCAAACGGCTGCTGACCTAATCACCCAGTCACTTAAATACAGCTATGAGGCAAATCTATTATTTTCTTTTCCTACTAGCAAATATAAATATTTTACTATCTCCCCAAATTGCTACTGCACAAGCAGTGATGTCACTGACGAGGCATACAGTGTGTGGGTGTGTGAGTATGTAAAGACAAACAAGCCTCTGTGCAAACCTAGCTGTGATTTGTCTCTCAGAGACACCCGTTTCCTCCTATCAAGGGGTTCCTGTGCAGCCAGTAAGCCAGGATCACAATGGGGGTTTTGTGCTGCATGGGTGCAGGGGGACACGCTCAACAGCTGAAACCGAGGAAGATGGCCCCTGGAATGCTTCACAGCAGTTGCTACTGTTGACTAATCGGAATATGAGAACTGGGGAAGGTGATCTTGAATGCAAAGAATGGCACATTGAAGAAGCAGCTGCTTGTTTTGTCATCTGAATGACCAAGACAGCAGAAAGGGTTCCCTTTTTGAAAGGGGCAACAAAATCTAGATCTTAGCTTGTGTAAAGTGAAACCTGTGTCGGCTTCCAGAGTCCTATGGGGACGCGCCTGTGTTATGTGAGGGCTCTGTTTTGGAACAGATAGTAAATACATAATTCAGCAGAGGACCAAACACTCCGTGCTCCCTATTCCCCTCATACAGCCACTCCATTTAGCCCTGGGCTCTGATCTCAGCCTGGCAGAGGAGCAACTTTGTCACAGGAGAGTAAGATGGGGTGTGAGACAAAAATCATAGGAGGGAAAATGTTGATTTGGATCAGGTTCGGGTGTCAAGATGGTGGGGGAAACATGGAAAAGGGGAGAAGAAAAAGTAAAAAAAACTGGACACGAAAGAAGAGGATGGGAACATGAGATGAGGGAGGAGCAAAGGGCAGGGTATCTTTTTTTTTTTAAGTTCACGTCAGACTGGCAGGCTGCCCGCGGCATACAGCCGAAAAATCTATTTAACGTCTGCTTCACAGGGTGACAAGAGGGTTGATTGGCAGAGAGCAGAGAGCCGCTTTTGATCATGTGTCCTAACAAGCGATTCCAGCTCATGTCTCTTCAGCCTGAACAGATCTACATTACCTATTCAAACAAAAGTGACAGACCAGAGCACTGCTCCGCTGGGCTGGTGCTCCACGCCACAGGCCAAGAGAGAACACTCACACATGCACACACACAAACGCAAGAAGAAGGCCCCCACTTACATATACAGTATATGCATGCACACACACACACACACACACACACACACACACACACACACACACACACACACACACACACACACACACACACAAGTATATCGGCTATTTGATCAAATAGATTACTTGCATCAAGATAAGTAGCTTGCTGAGATCTTGTTGACAGAGTAGACAACAGATTATTAAAGGAGGTGGGTGCATGGTGCACAGGAGAGATGCTGGTGCTTCATGTTTGTCCAGTGCGTGTGTGTCCTGCCAGGAGGGTCCCGGTCTAACTCTGTCCGATAGAATGCTGCATTCAGTGAGAGGCAGCGTACAGCTATGTGTGAAGGATGCCTCAAAATCTGCAACCAAGGCAACTGGATTTCCAGCCTCATTGCATATGCATGGAGTCAGAGGCTCATGCTCAGATCATTATAACAAAGATTCCTATTAATTAGGTGGGATAAAGGAGAACCAGATGACATGGCAGCTGGGATGAGAGGAGAGGGGTGAGGGAGGAAGCTGAAGGAGGAGGGGAAAAGGTGCATCAGTCTGTTTGGGAGAGGGAAGGGGTGCTTTTTATAATATAATGTATAATACAGACTGCACTGCACAGAATATATCTTTACAAAATATGTTTAACGCTACATTCAAGCTAAATGAATTCCCAAAAATAAATCTGTTGGCGCTATTGAACACCTGCAGACAATTTCCAGTCAGCCTCCATGTGGAGTCAGCAGGGGCTGTGACACTGACAGGGGACAGTGTTACAACAGAGTCAAGAGTTCATCAGTGCTAATCAGACCACAGGCTTAGAGCTGATCCTATTCTCTCCCAAAGCTTTCACCCCTCCCTGAATCTCATTACATGGCCTGTTGTAATAGAGGATAATGACCTGGGGCTACACACACAATGCTGATCACTCCCCCACACTCAACCTACTGCACAGTCATTACACAGTGATAATACACATCCTCGCCAGGAGGATTACACTTAGAAATAGAGGAGAGGTGATGCAGGCAAAGGGAGAGAAAGAGAGGTCTAAGTGATAACACAGGAACACATCCATATAACCCTGTGCCCCAACACAATTAGTTCACAGTGGCGCACCATGTTGTGCTGTTTTATCTCACCAGCAATAGATAGGTTACCTGCCGCTGAAATAAGGGAACTCTTTTCTCAGTATCCATTAAATATCCTTCAACCTGAGATTAAAGGGGGTTGCAGATTGGCTGAATGGTGGTATGGTTCCCCTTTGCTCAGCTAATTAGCCATGATTCTGTCAAAGGGCTCCAGGTGTTGAGTATTCTGCTTGAGCACCTACTGTATCCACTCTGACAGGTCTAAAGAGCTGTTGTATTAAGGAAGGGCATCTTCTTTGTGTGTGTGCGTGTGCGTGTGTGTGTGTGTGCGTGTGTGTGTGTGTGCGTGCAATATATATTTGACTGTCTGTATCTGCTTGTTTGTTTATTTCTTGAACGAGAACTGAAAAAAAAGTTAGGCTATTGATAATTATAGATTATACCTAGAAAGTGTCCACTATCAGATTAACGGCTGTGTCAAATGTCCTCAGACCACACCTGTTTCAGCATATCACTCAATAACACAAAGATGACAAAATATACATGACTGCATCTGCTGGTTTTACTGGCAAGAACTCAAACAGCTAAACACTGAGCCCAGTGACATCCCTAAAAGCTAGGACAGGGAGCCTTAACCCAATTACCCGTCCTTGTCTTAGGGGACGATCATAAAGACTCAACACACAACGTATTTTCTGTGTTGACTTGCACAGTATTGATTCATACTTTAGTGCATTATATAAAACTGTTCTAATTGCATGTGAATCAAATCAAGGTCACCTTGGGTTTTTATAATGGTGGCTATTTTTCTTTTTCCCCGCATACTTTATACTGACATTTTTAACTCTTGACAAGTGTTGTCTGAAAACTTATCCATAAATAATGCATTTACAATACCTAGTAAATAAACATGGGGCACAATCGTTAGCCCTGCTGGCAACTGGGCCTAATAGAGCTTTTACAGCAAAGGTGACTATTCAGCTAAATGTGGTGCTCGCTGCTGGGAGGACATTTTCATTCATTAGCACAGTCACAAGCACTTAAAGCACTTCAAGGACCAGAAACAGAGAGGAAGGGTGGAAGGACGGAGAGGGTGAAAGGGTACAAATATATAGCGATCGAAGGATGGTGAAGCTAGTGAGCACCGCCTCTATTGTTATAATGTTATTCTTTATTATAAGTCTTCACGGTCAATGAAGAAAACTCGTTAATCTTTTTCCTAATGAATGAAAGAGGAGTAAGAATTCATGTTTTCTTAAATTTTTCTATAGACTCCAAACAAAAGCTCCATGGATTGTGTTAGAAAGTTATGTAAATTAAAACTCACCCAGAAGAAAACTGATAAATGATTCAACTTAATTCCCAGATAAGTGGGGAAAAATGAAGGAACCTTGTTCCACCTGTTCTTAAGGCATAACAAAAATGACTTTGAAAAAGGGACCAGGATTTTAGTTTTTTCACTGGTCTCTCAGGGCTTTCGAAGATCTCAGCTACCACTACAATAAAATGGGGTTGACTGGAATCTAATTTGTGGTTCTGACAACAGAAAACAAATCACATCTAAAGAAAAACGTACTGAGCAATAAGAAGCGCTGGGACATTTGGATACCATGTCCAAGAGGCTTCTTCGTCCAAGAGGCTTCTTCACCTAAAGCTTCCAGTCTTCACATTACTTTAAGTGGTCCACATGTACTGTGCACAACAGACCATTGGTTTTCCCTCAACACTTGAGGTCACCACATTTATCCATCAGTACAATGAAGTATCTTGACCAGACAAGGAAGTCCAGAGAAGAATGGTAGCAGATGGTGAAGAGTCCCTGAGGACCTTGTGATCCCGACCAGACAGGCACCGGAGCAGCAGTTGTCATGCTTAGATAAGCGATATATTTAGCTCATCTGTTGCTTGCGCACATTAGCAGCATTATTAAGACAACAAATGGCTTCCCCAACCTCCTTCTATTCCTTTAACCAGTTAATCATGCACCTTTTAATTTCCGAGTGTCTCTCTCCCTAAACAAAGACATACGAGTATGACTTCTGCAAGGTTTTCTTTTGGCAGGTTCTACGAGTCCCTCTCCCTCCATTTTACAGTAATCACTGATCATCACCACTGAAGCTTCCTCAAGTGCTCTCAAAAAGAGAGTATCTCTCAGTTCCTGCAGCTTGGGGACAGCATACTGAACTTTGTGAGGCTCTTGTCTTCTGCTGTGTTCCTTGCTCAGAAACAAATTTCCTTCAACAAGGGAGTTTATTTAGGTGGCAATGATGCACGGCGCATGAGAACGACCAAGTCTCTAATATTAACAGGAGATTAAAACAGCTGTATGGCTCTCTAAAGCACCCGCTCCTCCCTGCGTTAACATACGGCCCTGGATTACAAGCTGCACTTGACCATTTAAATTACTAAAACAACCAGCCTTCACCAGCTGGGGCTCATTACCATAACAGCCGCCGTTGCTACAGAGACCACTGACAACATTGCCCTGAAAATCAATTCTGCAAGAAACAAGACACATGTGAAATGTATTTTTACCTTTGGGTAAAACAAAGAAGTAGTAACAGAATCGCTTGACTTTTTTTACGAATCAAAATGTGTCCTGTGAAGCGTCATTCTCTTGCGTGCTGGGATCAGCTTCAGAATATTCCCTTCTGTTGGTGTGACAGAGAGCTAGTGCATTCGTGAACCCGGGCAAAACTTGAAAACTCTTCACAGAGGCAAATGTATCTGCTGGATTGTAGTATTAATTGTAATTCAATGTGATATTCACAAAGGGATTGTGCTTTTACCTTTGGCTTTTGTTCTCGTTGTTACATTGTTTTGCCAAATTGCCTATTTCAGTGGTCATTAGATAATAAAAGGGATCAATTACAGTATACTGGCATGCTCACCAGCATGTTCTGTGTGTTTAATGTTTCAAATACCTCTCGTTATTTATTGGTCGTTTGTAGGTGTTCAGGTAAATGATTGTTCTGTCTTTTATTACCGAAATAACATCAGTCTGCATATCAGGACGTGGCTAAATGATTATCCGGGGAGAGGCCTGTGATGCTCTGATACAAAGATCACTAAACGAACACTTAGAAAAGAAGTGGCAAATTATTTTTAGGCTAACAGAGGTCTAATTTATTCGTCTGATGAAGTGCTTAAGCTAAGAGCTCCCCAGACACTAAATGAGACACATGCATTCCCAAGAGGGTTTAACATTTGATTGGATGTAGTTATATTACTACAGCCCTAATTAAGAAGGGGGATGTGTTTCAGCACAGCTCTTTCAAATATTTGTTTTTCCGCCATATTCTTGATAGACTGCAGGCTGTGGGAGTGAGAGCCGAGCAGGGTGAAACGGGGTGCAGATATGACAGATAGCTAGTAGTCTTATCACAGAAAAGGATTTTTTTTTCCTCTGCATGCAATTCTAGGAAAATAAAAAGGTCTGAAATGTCTACAACGTGTTGAATAGGATGTGAGAAGGCCTCGGGTTGTTTGTGGGTAGCAAACTTTGATGAATAACAGCGCTGAGTGAAATGTGTTCTTTGTAGCAAAATAAAAAGAGGTAATGTTCCTGGCATTAGGTCAGCACTATGAGTTTTATAGTCAAAGAGTTTGCCTTGGCACGGAAGAAGACCACACTTATACTGAGGTGCTCTGCCACACAGTCTTTGTCACATTGGAAGAGGTTCAGAACAAACTGGAAACACTGTGACGTCAGTATTCCCAGCTTGTGTGTGTGCCCACATTAGAGTACGAGGCGGAGAGACATACGAGAAAAGAGGCGGACAGTCAGGAAGTTAGAAAATGATGAGAAGGAAAGGGGAAAATGGGGAAGATCAGGCACTTGTAGGAAAAGGGTATTCCTACGCCCATACACACACACACGCACACACACACGAACACACACAGGGAGGCATACCATCTTGCTCTGTCTTTGTCATCTCCTCCAGTTTCTTCTGCTTCAGCGTGTCCACTACGTCTGCCAGGCTTCCTTTGCGCCGCTCCGGAGTTCCAAACGCTGATCCGCTCAGCAGGTCACTTCGCTCCCGGGCCCCCTCCTCCGGCTTGTGTGGGGAAGTGGAATTGTTCCGGAAGGAGTACAGGGAGCATACTTTATTGCTGTCAGATTCCTGAAAGACAAACAAAAGTTGGGAGGGGTGACAGCGAGAGATGGGATTTGTATTAAATGATGAGGGTGTTTCTGTATTCTGTCAGGGCTCCATTAAGCTTTTTGACAGTTTTTCATTCAAATGCAGTGATTGCTAGTTTTATTTGCAGCTCAGGGGCGATTTGGCCACATCAAATAGCTCCTCTCTGGCTTTCATACATGAATGTCTGTGTTGCCAACATAGATGTCTTTGCTGTAAAGGAGATATGACAAGTGAAAAAACTGAGACGTAATGACGAGGTACACTTTCATAGGGCATATCCATAATGTGCTCTTTACTTTTCATCTGCAGAAACTACGCAGAGAAACCTCCCGACTGTAATTTCTCAAATTGCTTTTGAGTGTGCATTTGTGTTAGGGTGACTGCTGTGTAATTTGTTTATTTTCTAGTGGAGACCTATTCTCAGCTGAGTGCCTTGAGCCATCGTAAATCTGTGTCCTGTCTCGAGCTGTTGTTGTTTTTCAGTCCCACCTGTGTATGGTTTAGTATTTAACTAAGGGTCCTGTCTGTGGTTGACTGGCTGAGTGCTCCCTGTGCACAAACAGAGACATGAAGGAAATGGGGAGAAGAATGGGAGAGAGCTTAAGGGGGAAGAGAATACTCTGCACAACGAGTGTATAGTCAGCGCACAGACCGTGGCGAAGGTTGCGTCTGACAGGAGGTGGCGTTAATTATGGTTTGTGGAGTCTGAGAAAGCAGAAGGTGGCTAAGCAGCCAGGAGTTTGCAGCCTTTAACGGGGGAACAGTTAGCTCTGATTTAAACTTTGGACTTCATAGTGAGGGGAATAAACATGGCACATGTCTGTATCCAACCCATATTGCAGGCCTGTCATGGAAAACTGAGCTTTAATCAACAGCAGTGTGATAACGGAGTTTAATACAGCAGGGTTGAATGATAGAACAATGTCTGGAGCCACTGACAATCCTAAATAAAAAGACAGGAATGCCGTAAACAGGGAAGGAATGTTGTTAGTGCCAATTTCTCATCCCTGCGTTGCATGTCGAGCTCCAGGCAGAGTTGCAGTGGTGTGAAGGGTGGTCTGGTACCAAGCACCAGGGTGGCACGACCTACCGGCCTGCTCTGCACCTCCCAGCCCCGTGTTGGATGATTATGCAGTGTGGCAGAGACAGTGGAGAGTGCTTGAGGGGAGTGGAGCAGTGCTGGGTTAATCAGCTGGCAAAGGTTCAGGGCACAGCCCACACAGACGCATGGCACAGCAGTGGAGTCAGATAATCAGCTAAGGCAACACTCTCGCCTTATGTCTTCCCTTTTTCTTGTCTCCATCTCTCCCTGTCGTCCTCCATTTTACCTTTCCTCTCTTTTTGCGTCCTTCCTCCCATTTACTCTTTAGAGTGAGACTGAAAGAACAAGATTTGAGTTTGTTCTTTGTATTTTCGAAATGATTTATAAATGTTTCCATCATTTAGCACTGATATGACTAGACTTATTGTCACTGACATTTTTACTGACAAATTTGTAAATCTCTTTGTAAACACTATTTTACAGAAGCACTATACAATTAACCCTTTAAGCCCTAGCCTTAACCCTAACCCTAATAACCCTAACCCTAACCCCTAATCCTATTTATTGTTTGAGTTGTGTTTAGAGGTTGTACGTCGGGATTATATATTATTGTAGCCCTGATTTTTATGTTTAATTTGATACCTAACATGTTTGTTTTTTTGGGGGGGAGGGATTTATACCATGATTTTTTCTTGATTTTCCTGATACAAAAGGGTCCCCCAATTGGGGGACGCTAGGGCTTAACAGGCTACTCATTATTAATATTATAGTATGTATAATTGATCAATTAGATATTTTTGTAGGTAATTTGAAACTTTCTTTCCTGTTTCTGAGTAAACCTTTGCCTGTCAATGACCTACAGCGTCGGCATGCACACCCCAGCATCCCGCGCAGCAGTCAGCTACAGAGCCTATTCATGAGTCTGGTTTTCGTGTGCGTTGTGCTGCAATACTGAGGTGTTGAGGGTCTCGGTGGCCAACTGCACAACTACTTTAGAGGCCCTCAGGGTCTCTTTACCACAGACCCGTCTGTCACAGACAACCACCTGCCTCCCATGTCTATAGCCCACAAGTACCTGTGCTCCTCTTCGCTCCGCTCACATCTAAGCAGCTCCACACTTGGGATGTACAGCGTCTGGGATCTGACTGCAGATGTGGCTCATCACACGTGCACCAAGAACATGTTTACTGAATAACAGCAAGAATGCATCATGGTCTTCCATTGCTCATTATGCAATTTTATGAGCCACATTATTAAAAGGGAGAGTTAGAGGTCCTCTGTTGGAGGTCGTCTGTTTAACCTGGTATTAGCTGATGGTTTAGTGTTTGGCAGAGGTGCCTATCCGAAGACCCCAGCATCCCAAAGTTTTCACAGCATGGATGGATGGAGCTACGGATAAAATACTGCCTGAGCTTCTTTGTACAAGCCAGGAACAATAAGTGACTCCTGAGCCAGGATGTTAAATACCCAAGAGACGAGCATAAAACAATAGTGCAGGCTTTCCTTGAAAAATAAAGTATCCTTTATTAATCCCCTTGGGGAAATTCTTCTCTGCATTTGACCCATCCTTGGATAGGGAGCGGTGGACAGCCGTGGGAGGCACCCGGGTGCTTGCTCAGGGACACTTCGACATGTGAGCTATGGGGGGACTGGGGAGCGAACCGGCTACCTTGTGGTTGCGGGACGACCACTCATCCCCCTGAGCTACAAACCTTTACGTTATCATTTACCCTTCTCCCCCACAACTATTAACGGGTTGCTTTGATTCCATCCTGACCACAGAGGCATCAAATAAGAAAGACAAAGGTTTTTGTGTTTATGTAGTGTATTGACTTGGCTCACCATCCGCTGTTGGGCTGACACCAGGCTGTCCCAATCGCTCTCTGGCGGCACGCTGCTGAGAGGCTGCATTTCATCGGGATGGGCTTTTCCATGGAGCAGGCTGTGCAGGGGCAGCTGTGGTGTGCCATGGGCCTCAGCACTCTCCTCTTTCTCCCAAGACAAGTGCTCCTGACTCATGGCATCATCCCCATCAACCACAGAGGCAAAAGGAGACGTGGCTTGCTTTGAAGACATGACTCTGCTGTGGAGCAGGAAGTGGAGAATAGAGTCAGTAACAGTTCATCAACAACACATGAAAATTAATGCAGTTTCCTTGAGTATTTCGTTGACCACTGGTTATGTTGAAGTGATTGTACATGGCTGCAACTGGGATTGAAAGTGGTGCACCTGAGCAGATGATGCTACATGGATTGAATGCTACACCTGTCTGTCGCCTGTAGCTGCTCTTGACTGTGGAGTTTGGAGCAGGCAGGGGTCCCTAATCCTTTGTTTAATGCAGACGGATAGCTTGATCTAGGGCTGGAACTGTGCCTCTTTGGGTCTTGGCCCAAACCCCAAGACAGTAACTCACACAGTAGGTCAGCCAGGCAGTGGGACTATCATGACATCTATTGCTTTTGTCCATCCGGGGAGAGGGATCCTCCTCTGTTGCTCTCCCTCAGGTTTCTTCCCTTTTTCCCTGTAAAAGGGTTTTTACTATCTTTATTTGGGGGAGATTTTCCTGATCCAATGTGAGGTCCCGGGACAGGGATGTTATGTGTACAGATTGTAAAGCCCTCCGAGGCAAATTTGTATTTGTGATTTTTGGGCTATACAAAATAAACTGAATTGAATTTAAATGAAATTGAATCATGCAGATAAAAAGTAAAAACCTCTCAAATAAGTTAACTCTCAAATAAAAACCTCTCAATTAAGTTATTATTTATAAATTTGATTTGATTTTGTCCTTCAACAATTTAATAATTTTCCATGTGCAAGTAAATTTCACCCTGAAGCAATCAAACGCAAACAAAAAACATCCTCTTATTCTTTTGTTTCCACTCATCAAATTAAGAAACTACTAACATGTTGCTGTGACAGTGTTCCCTTGGGCCAACAAATCCCACTTAAGCAGCTTACAAATCTAACTACTGTAATAGTGGAGGACTGAATTCACAAAACTGTCACATATTTCCATGAATATTACAGTGAATATTGTACTTGACATATCAGGTGCAAAGGAAACTCATGTTAATTCACTCTTTTTGGTGCAGAAATTATACAACCAATTCCACTTTTTTCAGAATTAATGAGGCCACACTCATGCTGTGTGCTACAATGAATGGAATTAAACACTGTGCCAAGCAAATATAATTATGCATTTGGTATTAAATTAAAAAGGGGATAATATGGCCTTCCTACTGATGTGAAGTGGAGAAAAGGAGCTGGAGTATATTTAACTCATAATCCGCCTTTCCCTAAACTGTTTATCTGCTTATTTTTTCTCAACTCCAGGACATTGACCATTACAACTGGACTGTATTGTTTAGTGTGTGTGTGTGTGTGTGTGTGTGTGTGTGTGTGTGTGTGTGTGTGTGTGTGTGTGTGTGTGTGTGTGTGTGTGCGTGTGTGTGTGTGTGCGTGTGTGTGTGTGTGTGTGTTGGGGTTGTGAAGGCATGGGTCTGTGTTTGTATGTGACAAAATGCTCAGGGTACTTCTTGTACTACATTTGATCACTGATCACCACCTGCCCTGTTCTCCTGCTCTATCCACAGGGGTCAGTGTGACAGCACTTTAGTCTCACCCTCACTTTTGCCTGGGGGGTTTGAAAGAGGGGGGGCTCTCAAGGTTGAGGCCGGCTGTGGTGCGATGGTGTCCTTGCGCTTTATGCTGAGAGTCAGACACAGAGATAGGGAAAGATATGTTCCATTTATAAAGGGCTTTTATGAACAAGGTCTTTGGGTCTAATAGTTATTGGTTTTTACACAAGGAAGTCTGTCAGATGAGGTGTATTGTATGTACACGCACTGCTGAATTTCATATTGTCTGTGTCTAGGCAAGATTATTTGTATCACCTTTCAAAAACAAAGCTTTACTAAATGCATGAAGCAACTTTTAAAAAGTAAGAAAATGTGAATAAAAATACAACAAAATTTGAAAAGGGTGAAATATTTAAATCCAAAATATATAATGATATATAATATATAATCTTGATTTAAAAGAGTTTGTAGTACAGATTTTCTGAACATTTATTCTAAATAAGTAACGCAGATGAATTTGCATTGTATTGAATTATCATTCAGAAACATGCACTGGTATATCCATACATAACAGTCACTATGCATGACCACACTCTCTCTCTCACTCTCATTCACTCACACACTCCGGCAGATAGTCACAGATCAGCCAAAGTTAATCTTATGTGTCTCAGCAGCTGTACAAACAAACCCAGTATATCAGGTAAATGGCAAGGCAGGAGAGTAAGACCTGTGCCTGCCTGTCTCTCCTTCTGTCTTTTAGTCTCTGTGCCTGAATGTGCTGTCTGCTGTGTCTTTCCTGGGACTCAACCCTCAATTTTAATCAGCCATTAAATTGTTTCCTGTAATTATATCAAACAGAAAGTGATCTCAAAATCAGATACTGTTAATTGAAAATCAAAAGTCAAAACAAAGTTCTGATCATGCATGTAAGGCGGGCAGTAGGATTGGGGGGTTGGAAGGGTGTGTGTGTGTGTGTGTGTGTGTGTGTGTGTGTGTGTGTGTGTGTGTGTGTGTGCGTGCGTGTGTGCGTGCGTCTGTGTGTGTGTGTGTGTGTGTGTGTGTGTGTGTGTGTGTGTGTGTGTGTGTGTGTGTGTGTGTGTGTGTGTGTTGGGAGCGGTTCGGGCGCATAGTTCTGTTGTATTTTTTATTCATGCACCCAAAAAGCCCAAGCCTCGAGAGCAACAAGCACCTCATCCTCAATGGAGTGTGAGAGTGAAACAAAGCACTGCTTTTGTATTACACAGTAAATCAAGTGGTATTATTTTACCACTAAAATATTCAGTCTCTCAGGCACTTTTACTTTGGTCTCCAGCCATCAGTCAAACTGCTGAGGCGTGAGTGAGAGAAGGGGTTAGTGAGAGAGAAAAGGAGAGCGACTCCATCCTCCTGTAACATGTGTCTACAGCAATCTTGTTAAAGAATGCAACAGATCTGCGGCAGGCTCCATAACAGTATTTGTCAGCAGGAGTTCATAATTTATTAGCAGTGCTGGGAGGGCTGCGCTCAGGCAGCTTAAGAGTGCGGAGAACCCCCCTTCTGCCCCACCCCCACCTCCGACAAGCCCCATACAATACTACCTCATATTATTGAAAGGGAAAAGGGGAAGCGTGGCAGTAATTCTCTGAAAATATCTGAGGGCAACCAGACGGTATTTTATTTTTCACATTTGGTGCGGGGATCACACAGTGCTGAGATCAAAAGGGGTTTGTGTGCAATAGATCAGCATAGATACAACAAAGACATTTGATGAGGTTCAAAATAAGTAGAATGTGGCTGAATGTGGGTGCTACCGATGCATGTAAAATTCAATCATATTTTCTCAGAGAACTATAACGTTTGCAGCCATGGCGTGCCTACTTGCAAAATAAAATCTGCAAAACAGCCTTGTTTGTACAACTACAGTGTATTCTGGTTTTGTTGAAATAACTTTACCAAGATTAATAATTGAACAAGTTTCTCTGCTAAATAAGCCCAAAATGTGCTTTGACATACAAAACAGTGAAAATATGGTGAACTGAAGAGGAAACTCATGAATCCCTGACAAGCTGCCCTCCCTCATGCTTGATTACACAACAACAATAGACATCTAACAAACCAAATCAATCAATAAGTCCATGAAATGGTGTCTACTGCCTACTTTCTGACAGACAAAGCCCCAATGACTTTAAAGACTTGAGGCAGAGACGAGCGAGGGTCAGTCAGAAAAGAGAACTGGCCTATATATAGCTGACAATATTGCACACATTTGAAGGATTAGGACTTAAGTTCTCCAGCTGCATGGCTCATATGGCCTGGAATGCTTTGAGTCATGAATTGTTCCCTGCGATAATGTTTCATCATCGTTCAAAACAACCTCTGCTTAATTGGTTGTGTGGACGTGTTGTGCACTGCTCATCTTGTGACTGAAGGGGCCGTGTGTCCTCGGCTATCCCATTTCCCACTTCATCGTAAAAGGGTGTGACACACTGTTGACCTTTTATAGACAATGGTGATAAGTAACTCCACACCATCTCCCCCACCACCCCAACCCGCCCACTTGTATGTCTCACTTTTGATGTCTTGCACCTTCAAGTTTTAGTCTCAACAGGGGGTACATATTACACTTTCTTCCTTCACGTGTTGTCAGTAGACAAATAAAGAGAAAATTAAATCAATTATTAAACACAAAAATTGGATGAGAGAGAAGGCGATAACGTTTCACTAGTGCAGTGGCCTTTTGGAGCATGTGCCAATTGCTTGGTCCAAAAGAAACTATAAAAGAAGGAAGGGTCATTACGTCACGGGAAAGCATTCAAATGATGCTTTAGTGCCAGACTTCTATTGAAGTTAATTGGGCAGGCATAGCAAGTTCCACCGTAACCCATCTTATCTGTGATGTTTCACCTTTGATTGAAAAATAATACTTCCACATAACAAAACAACACGCATTGACGTTGACGGATGCTTTTTATTTAAATGTGGGTCTGTTAGTTTTCCTTGTAATTGTTCTCCAAACAGCTGATGGCTCTGCCCAGCAGCTGCAGTTAGCTCAACTCAAGATACTACATCATGAAATATGACTAAACTATTATTGCTAAGACTGCACATGTATTATTAATAATAATAAAACTGTGACATTGTTCAATTAAATACATTTCCAAACAAAGGCAGTAATCTTGAAAATAAATTGAATAACAGTTGGTATCTTTTAAAGTAAGTGGAAGCAGCTAAAGAAAATAGTTGAGAGGCCATTAAACCATGTGTCTGTGTGTGTGGGAGAGAAAGTCATGGAGAGAGAAAGTCATCTGTGTGTTTCCCTTCAGGGGTTCCTCCTGTTCTAACAGGTGTCATGGTAGGGTTCCTCTGGGTTCTTCACCTGCCATAATGAGATATTACTACCTGACAGCTCCCAGCTGGAGGAGCATTGACACGGAATCCACCGTTTAGCACAATTAAATTATCACCCTCCATTGTGATTGTGCCATGCTGTGCAGAAGCCAGGTTTCTGGATACATAATCAACTCGTAACACGGGCTGTGTACTGCTCACGGTTAGCCTCTTTTTCCAAACAAACACACACACACACACACACACACACACATACACACACACACACACACACACACACACATTTGCCTATTATATTATTCTTACAGAATTAAATAAAGGTAAATCAATCTAGAACACCTTTTTCGTGTAAGTCACGATGAGTAGGTGATAAACAAATTAATTTAAATTGACAAAGTAATTACCGATAATGATATTAAAATATATTAAATGGTTGGGAATATACAGCTTTTCCAACAAGGTAACCTACTGTACGGGGACCGGAGAGTTGTCTAAATTAATTTGTTTAAATTGTTCTTCCATTATTGTTGACCTTCCCTTGCAAAAAGTCAACTCAATTACGGCGGCACTTCATCCTCACTTCACACTCTCTCCTGGTGCCTTCTCTATTAGAAACTGCCACGGTTACCACAGCTAAAATCCACACTGAAATGATAGCCACCCGGAGCAAATTAAGCAAGCCACCTGAAGTGCACACTTTACATATTGAGCAGAGCATTGATAATTACTTTGCAGGGTAGATTATTTGCAATAATATGCTGCTAGAGGAACTCCCGTGTATCTCACTTTAAACACTTGTGCAGCTGCCATGACAGCCTGGTTGGTGTCCTTGCCCCCACGCAAGGCAATGGCAGATGCAGGTGTGAGAGTGCTTAAGTGTCCCTGTCTGTCTACTCAGGAAGGGTCGATGAGCACTCACACACTGAATCCCTAGTTGCCCCCTCCTCCTCTGCCTCCTTCTTCTTCTTCAGTCCCCTGTGCCTTTGGCCCTTTTCCTGATCCCAGGACACAAGCTCAGAGCTGGATGGCATAACAGCCTCTCAGTTTCTCAGGACACACACAAGTTCACTCACGCGTATGCTTTCACAAATGAAGGTTGGCTGTCTAAAAACATTCACTGTTGTCCTTTTTTTTCTGGATTTGTGTTATTCTTTAGCAGAAAATGATCCACTAGAAGAGGAGCATACTGGATGTTGAGTCAAAACACACACACACACACACACACACACACACACACACACACACACACACACACACACACACACACACGCACGTACACGCACGTACCAGAAGACACTCTCAGAAGCAGAACAACTTTCAGCAGTCTCCTCTAGACGAACTGTTTAAAATATAATCCGAGAAATCTTGTTGTTGTTTTACCTCTCTTTATTTTACTCTTGTTTTCTGTGCGCCTACTGGGGGATGGAGTTCCCAAAGAGCCTTCTGTTGCTGCTGCACTTAAGGAAACCTCACAGCAAGTCAAGCCATCAACCAACACAACCCTATTTGCTGAGCAACAGTGGAGCTTTGTGGCTTGCCTCATAGTTGACAGTAAGTTATGAGCCCTTTGTGAGCAGGAGAAGGAAAACAGAGATCGGAATTTGGCAGGAACATAATAATACAGAATTCTCCTGTTCATGGAACCTGAAATTTTCATGGAAACAATCGTGCATTGTTGAAGGAAAGAAAAGCAACGGTGACAGATGAAATATAGAGTGGGGCCCCCTTTTTGTGAAACAGTAAACAAAGCACTATTCAGGCAAGGTCCATTCTGTCATTTATAAAGATAACTTCTTCTGTGCACTGGAGAGTTTGCAGCAAATGGCTGCACTTCAACAAATCGAGTGTAACATCTCTCACAGTTGCCAGAAAAGTGAGTTGAGGAGCTGGCTGGGGGGTGCCAAACAAGTGAAGAGACGCATCCCAAGTTACCACAGAGATGCACAATAAGTCTGTAGGGAGCATAGACATCTCAAAAGGGAGGGAAAGTTAAAAAGAAGAAAGCAAGGCCTTTGAGCCAAAAAAAAAAAAGACCTTTGGACAAATACTCAAGGACAATAGCTAATTATGAAGGAGAAATTTAGTATGGAGCAGTAAATGCATGGGGACTGGGGACCATGAATGGTTTATGAAAATAAGGGGGGTTGGGGGGGGGGGGGGGTTGTTCCATATGGCAGTGAACTATGGGCCTTAGTCTGGGTCTTGCCCTCATGAGGTCATCATTGGCAGCTTTAGTGGGGTTGGTACAACTGCAGTTGGTTTAGACATCTGGATTGTCGACACACAGTGTCCCACTTTCTCCATCTTTTTTCCTGATGTAGAATGCTTCTCAATTCCTGGTCACCAAATTGACAAATTAGAAATATCCACTGAAGAGAAACCCAAGGTTAATCCATCAATTTGTTTTGTTTTTATCTCAAATCGAATTCTGGAGCAAGGGAAAAAATTGGGAAATTATCTTCAACACTGTTGAAATTAAACTGCTCTATTTTTATTCTAGAGGCTGTGAGGACAACAGCTCATTAGCTACAGTTAGACCCACCTCTTTTATTCATTTTTTCTTTTCTGCCATTTTTTTTTCTGTCAGAATAAATTAATGGTATTCATTGAGCACTCTCAGATAAGGCACACAAATGTGTCTCCCCTTGTGACAACTGGACATCATTTTCCTCTTTGTCTTTGGGCCCTTGAGGGTTTTTTAAAGGACTGTGAGAAGAAGGGCTGGGATATAACCGGGGAGGGGAGAGAGTATCCACGTTTCATGTGACACGTCAATCGGAAAATCAAAACAGGGGTAGTTCATTTGCTCCACCCAGATGAGGCCATCTAGCAGAGCCATGATGAATAGGGGTCAGGCAAGCCACACCTCAAAGATTTATGATTAAGGCTTATTATGTTGGGAAACTGACATTGATTGCTGATTTAAACCACTGAAACCAATTAATTTGCCAGTGCTGAATAGAAAGCATGGTCAACAGTGTGTGTCATTCTGACAGGTCGGACAGGAAGAAGCGGAGCAAAAGAGAGGGTCTAAATGAATGGCTTGCACCAAGCCCTGTTTGGAGGTGGTTAAAAGTTACCATGAGTGATTGACGGCTGATACAAAAAAAAGGAGACAGAGAGTGGAAAAAAATGAGATCTGAAGAGCAAAACCAGAAACCCCAGCCACTGATCTGAGTAATTGACCAAAAATGTGGTTCATAGAAGACATGTACAAGCTGCTGTTTTAGCAATGCTAAGATGGTTTCATTCATGGGCCGGCACTGAGAGAACCTAAGTAAATGGATGTGAAACATGGCCCTAATAAAATCAGAGAGCTGACAGACATGGTTGAACAGAAAAATGTGCTGTATTTCCACTCCAGGGAAGCGGGCACTGTAGTGGATTAGACACTGACTAAAACTCAAAATGCCTCAGCAGTCTATGCTGCTATCCATGACCCCTACTTACACTGTGCTTCTACTCTCCTATGCATTCGTCCAGAGCAATGCATCAAAAGCAACAGAAGCCACAAGTGATATACATACCACAACCTATTACCCAAGTGATTTCTTTTTTTTTGCTGTGTTCACAACAAATGCCACACTACGCTTGGTTGCATGTTATTTTTCTCTGTGGTTGTCGGGTTGAAGCTTGTGTTTACTAATACCTTTTCCTCTGTGTTAAATTTCCCCTTCATCCTTTTGCTGGCTCACTCAGGGGACACAATGCATCATGACAGTGCTTCAAAATGAAATCATTAACTAAATTGCTTTCTTAAAAAGCCACAAGTGTGCAGCAGGATTTGTGTGTGTGTTTGGCTGTGGGCCATGGCCCTCTGGTTCCCAGGCAGCCTCTGCCCCGGCTCTGTTGTGGTTCCCTGCTACCACACTCATTATGCTCAGCCTCAGCACAGCACGGCGCAGGGCTGCGGCTCGCCTCACTCACTGGGCTAGTAGGAAATAATCTGGTAATCTCAAACTACTCCTCTATTTCAACTGGGGCCTGATTCACACAAAGAGACCCTTTGTCCTGAAACATGTATGTCTACCCTTTAAGTCTCAATCAGGGAATCAATCAAAAACACATGAAACACATGTGGTTTTATATTTGATGATAAAGGCTTTACGGCAATTTTCTGTAGAGCTAATCTGTGATTTTAAACTCCTATGGTATCAAGTCCTGATTACAAAATCGTAACAAATGTAAATAATGTGGTAACATGTCCTTATCAGCATCAGATATATGAATATACTTTTGAAGTACAATAAAAACATCTATTAATTATGTAAAATGTAGACACCTAGATAAATTCAACTATACAAAAAACAACTAAACTTTAACAATCTGCCTGAGAATCCAATAAAAAAAGCAAACAGAATGGAAGGCAAATAGGGATTGAAGGCCAGACAAATATTTGATAAGAAGATAGTGACTTTAGCTGAGCTGTATGACAGGGTAGCTGAGGACCCCACACACACACACACACACACACACACGCACACACACACACACACACACACACACACACACACACACACACACACACACACACACACACACACACACACACACACACACACATCCACCCCTAACCCTCGACCCTGACTGTCTATCTGCTCTCCACTAAGCTTGAGGTAGCAGATGTGTCTTTCACAGCCTGCAGAGTGTGCAACCAATCTGCAAACAATAGCTGGAACTTGACAAAGGTCGTTGCACTTGCAACACACTTTTTACAGTAAAGGGCAGTAACATCTCATTGGCCATTTAGGCAAACCATGACCTTTAGTTTTATTTTCAGATCACAGAATAGGCATTTAACATTGAACACGAGCACCGTCCATAAACTGTATTTTCTGTCAGTGTCTAGGCCCATTAGTCAGCCACTTTTATGCTATGTGAGCGCCAATGTAAGCCCCTTAACAAAGTTTAAGTCACCTTGTTGACCTCCTGTTAAACTAACAGTTGGTGTAGAAGTGTTCAATCCTATGAACGAAATAATATACATGTGCCAGTGTCTTAATTATAGCAGTCATGACAGTGAAAAAGATCCAACACCAGCAATGCTTTCTAACACCTGCCACTGTAACCACAGGATGAGTGAGTTCAATGAAAATAAACACATTTAAAAGGGAAAATAAAATAAAGATATAACTCACAAAATATATTCTACAAATCCATGCAGAATTTTAACAGCAAAATGAAGAAGAAAAAAATGACAGCATGAAAGGCCTTTTCCTCCTTGCTTGTGAGCCAGGTTTTAGTATAGCTCTCTAAAAGCTATCAAAAATTACAAAATTTCCCACAACCCCCTTCCTGTGGGTGTGCCTGTAAAGTGCTTCACTCCCCTTCCTTGAAAAGCTCTCAGGGATTGCATCATGGGACAGGGTGTAAAACGATGGTAGCAACATACTGTAACATGGGGGAAATACCTCATATTAGTCTGGTCTGTACCGTGCCTGTTGTAATGGTAGAACTGACTGTGCCCAGTGCCAAGTGTCTACACTGGTGTTTAGGAGCGCACACACACACAGATTACAGCATGGCTGTTTTAATTGAGTCTCAGCCTTTGTGGTGTCTGTTATCTCTGACTAATAGCATACATTGGTCCTCTCTCATTATCAGAGTGGATCTTTATCAGAGACCCTTGTTTGATACAGTTAGAGTTGATGCATTATGAACCGCACACCAAGAGTCAGCAGTGATCTGCATATTCAATATCTTCCATAATTATATGCGCAATTCATCAGATGGGATGTGATTGCAGGGGAAGTGGAATAGAGTGGAATAGAGAGGAGCAGAGAGGTCTGATTCCTCGAGGACTAAAGTCTAATCACAAAACTAACATGATAATTGAAATCTAAATTGAAAGGCTTAGCTCTCGTGGAGTATGTCAGACGTGGAGTGTGGAGGCGCTAGTGAGAGTGAAAGAGAGGGAGAGAAAAAGGAGCAGGAAAAATCTGATTTAAACTTCGCGTGTACCGTGTGGTACACAGCCAACAATACACACATACAAAAATAGGGGTGCTTTATGAACCACTGCAATATTACAACAAGCTCCAAAGCTTCAGTTTGGAGGTCAAACTTGCTGAAAGTGAGAGCGCTTGCGACAGCCGGCTGTATGGAGCATTTACAAAAATAAATCTAGAAATCTGAATAGATTTTCAGTATTATTATTTCAGTCACTTTTATGCTTATATCCAAATCCTAAAAACTAAATATTGAATTAATCATTGATCACTGGGTATGTCAGTTGTGTTATTACTGTTAATTTAATATTTTTACTACTACTTTTGATTGGCAATTTGATTAGTAACTGTCCTAACTTATTTCTGAAACAAAATGACATGTATATATATTTCCTTAAAACACTCATAGCCTAGAGAGAGTGTCTCATGGCTGTTCAATAATGGCTCAATAATCAACACTGTCACTACCATCCCTCTTTGCTTACATGAGTGTCTAATCGCGTTCACTGTTCATTTATCCTTTTACGAGGCAATAATTCGCTATGCTACAGCAAATACAGAAAAGCAAGTACAGAAAAAATATCTGCCTTTGATTTTGGTGGTGTTATTTCGCTTTCTGTGGAATTATACATGATCGTATCAATGTTTTTCTTTTCTGATGCATCTAATCAGAGAAAATATTGAGATGGGGCATTGTACTGAAGTAAAGCTGTCCTCCATTTCACCTCAAAGCTGTGCCGTCTTCGCATGCACTTCTCTTGTTTTTGTCATTGTGAAGGCGACTCAAAAGAAGAACTGCAGGAAGGATACAGGGCATAAAAGTCCTCTGTCCAGTTCTCCTCTCCTCTCCTCCCCCTTTCTCTGCCGTGCCTCCAGACCACAGGATTCATATTCATCCTTCAATAACGTTTAATTAGTAATGCCAAATTCATTAACCTGTACTGCTGTTAGGCTGGCCTCAGCCATAAATTAGCTTAATGTGAGCAGACATATTGCAGCTGTAATAAGGGACATAAAACTCAAAGAGAAACACACACTGTTCCTCCATAGTCATGGATCATTATAACTCAGCAGTGTTTTAGAGCAGGAGCTCTTTAGCGGCTCTTAACTATAAGCTTGTCAAACACACATTTTTTGAAATGCTTAAGAAAATTGTTTGAATGCTGGTTGAAATAAATAGATTATAAAAATGCATTACTCATGACAACCAGTATTTTCATGCCCTCGATATGTTTTAACGCTTTAACTAAAATACATACAATAGAGTGTTCAATGATGGTCGAATAGATGCTACTTTCTTTTTTTTTTTGTTAGTGTAAGCCATGTCGTTGTTTTTCTGTCAGTCTTTTTCTTCTTTTTAAATGGACAAACTTCAGGTTACTTGGCAGACAAACAAATCCAGGAAACAACCTGCTATTGTAAAAAACCTGGAACGACCTTCACTGTCCTAGGATTACACGTTGATCTTTCTGCTCTTCTATCCCCCAGTGATCTCGCCTAACAACTCACACCACAGAGCCCATTAGGCCTGAATCCCACTTTGTTGTTAAAAAAAAATGGGTCTCGTCCTTTTTGAACACTCACTTCCTTGCTTTCTGTGTTTTCAAGGATAGGTGGCGGAGGAACACAAGTTCATTGTTCCGTCGCAGATGGAAGTTGGAGTTACCAGGGTAACAGCTCTAATCCTCCTTTTTTTTCATATTAACAGTCTATCGAGTGCTACCATTTAAGTCACAGGCAAGAGTGCTTGCTCACTTTTAATTAGCTATGATTCTGTTTGCCAGGAGACAGCATGATGAGCTAATCGAAATTTACGAAATAATGACGTATTGCAAGCGGCTACTTCTTTATCCTGAGGCCTGCTCCAAGAATAACAATAATGAGGCCATTATTGAGGATTGCACTTTAAAACGCTGCCCTGCCACCAAAACAGAGAACGTAATTGTTCTGGTGTTTTCCGTACAATCAAGAACCCATTGTTGATGACTTGAGAACTAAGGGAGCAAAGAATGGGTGCCATAATGATTGGTCTGTGCTGCCATGAAGATCTTGCACAAAGTGTCCACTGAGGAAGGACCTCGATAGACTACTGATTTGGTTGTAAGGGCTCTGGATGAAGACAACTGTCTGGCTTTGTAAAAAAAAAAAAAAAAAAAAAAGAGTCCTTTCTGCTTTTTGTCTGTCTTGCCGCTCAAATAGCCCCCGAGCCGCATTAGAGAAGAACCATTCACATGGTGAAAGGCTGGGAGTCACAGACTCATGTGAAGGGGCCACATAGTTGCTGGAGAGAATGGCCATTTATATAACCTCCCGCCATTTCAGAAAATAATATAACTAATCTCCAGCAGAAGATAATAAAAGGTGTGTTTGTTATCTACAAGAAGACTACGAGGTGTCCGCAGACAGATAATGTATGCATTTACGTTTGACCGGTGCTTTTCTATACGAATATTTAAAAAGTCTGTTCACGAGTCATGTATGTCAACTGACTTGTATCTCACATGTCAAGAAGACTCAATTAGATTATTGCATATCTATGCTCCATAGCTAACTGCAAACAAATACAGGCTAGCCATTTGGAAATTAAAATATCCCAAAGAGACAAGATGATAAATAGAATTTAGAAGTAAGATATTTTGTCAAAAAAGGTCCACATCTAAACTTACTGAGTGAGAGCTCAGCAGGTTTGTACAAACACGGCGCTGCACCTATTAGCTGTGCTCCATTGTAAAGGAGAGAGAGAGAGAGAGAGAGAGACAGAGAGACAGACAGACAGCTCGAGGGCAGTAGGAATGCTAAGTGGGCCTCTTAGCCTAGTCAACCTTCAGTGGGTTTCATTTATCTTCATCTTGTTAGACTAAATTAATTAACAATCTCAATGTTACACACTTTCTCCTTTCATTACATCAAATAATGGCAGAAATGTAGGGGGAGGTCCTGCCCACTGGGAGTAGAGAGACTGAAGACATCTCTCTCTCTCCCGCTCTCTTCCTATGCTTATTGCTCTCTGTCTCTCTTCCTTCCCCTGTCTCCCTCATTTGTTCAGTCTCTTTGACAACACAAACAAGAACCTGGTAAATGTCTTTCATAAACATATCAAAAATTTATCTAAAATGAAAACACATCTTTTGAGAGAACTTTTGCATTAGTTTCAGAAATATTAGGAATTTTAAAACAGTCTTATTATTATTATTATTATCATCATGAGACAGTACAAAGGCTTTGACGTGTACATAAAATACGGGGTTCAAACGTTTCCCCATCACATCTGAAGAGTTTGATGTATTTTTCATACAGTGGCCATGTATAAGCTCTTTTACAGCTATTAAAACGCACTGTATGTATGACTCAAAACCAAACTTGTGACTCATAACAATAATGAAAGGCCCATCCGGGTTGCTACTGAGATATGACACACGGAATAAAAAGTCAATAACATCTGCACATTGGAGTATAAATGTACGAGCTTGTTCAGGAAGCCCCCTTTGACCTAATTCAGTTGCTTGGAAAAAGATACTGGGATTCTTCACTGGAGGAATGTCTTAACTAACACATCCATCCACCCCTGTTTTTATCCTTTTCTCCCCTTTCACCCCTACCCCCACCCCACAGCCCACTCCAGGACACAAGTCTTATCCAAGCAAAAGGGCTAACCCTGAAGCAAAGCCTGCCTTTAATCTTGGCCTGATTGTTGAGGCCTCCAATCTCTAGCCAGTGTGTGTGATATCCTTCTACTGGCGTTTCTCCTTTAATTAAAACAGACATTGACAGAAGGATGAGGATTAGCAGAGCAATAATGTGTTTACTTAGAATAATCACAGTGTTTCCTCACGGCTATGAGAACAAAAGGAAATTGGTGAGAAATAGCCATGGTCAAAGGTCAAGTTTCTTATTTTTTCTTTTGTAAATATGAGATTGGAATGAGATGTAGAAATGTTCCTGGTGAACTTCGGATATGCATCTGTCAAACCTCTTCCATTACAGCAACCAGTGTACAGTACATCTTTGGCTCAGTTAGTTATCCACCAAACTGGTTTTGACAGGTGCTGAGAATTAAACGCTGCCATCCACTTTGTACCATTACAAAAAAAGCGGAAATGAGCACAGGCAGTGTACATTAAAAAATGTGACATGCTGTATGCCTGAATAACTTCTGTCAAACCTAGGAGATATACCACATCAAATCAATTGGTGCCAAGCCATGAAAGACACTGATACTGTACATTTCCGCATGACATATCTTTTTAGTTTACTGCATCAAAGTATTTATGAATGCATTCTAAATATATGTCATTTATATGCAAATAATAAATGGCTCCTTGATTTGTTAAATATAATAAAGTGAACAAAAAGCTGTTTCAGTGAACAAATAAAATCCCTGTGAACATAATTCATACAGTGTGATTCTGCAGGATTAACTGAACAATTGGTCGCAAATTAAATTCTGTCAGAACTGAGAGCTCAACCTGATTTTTTCTGAAGCTCATGAATGTGGGTCTCAATCTTACTTTTAGTGTGATTTTAAATGATTGAATTCTATAATAAATAACATAAATTCAAATGCATGAGAGATTTTCCTTTTGAATTCCTCAAGGACATTTTGACTAGCGAAAGTAATGGTATCAAATTGTCCTTTCTTTTTAAAATGCCTCCAACAGTTCTGAGAGATAAAAAAAAAAATGCTGTTAATTTAATCAAATAAGTGACCTTTTGAAAAAGAAATCAAAGAGGATTCATTAGCTTTAGTAAAGTTTGGCTGACAGCAGCTTTGAAAGGCAGATGCTGCTGCTGTGGCTTCTAATGAGCCAACCCTAATTAGGGAGCAACACTGGAGCCTAGAGAAGGTAGCTGACTAGGAAAAGAGCCAATGGTAAATACACTCTCTTATTTACTTCCTCTGTGTGTAATGACAGCACACATTTTTAATTAGAATCACAGGAAGGGTAAAGACAAAAAATGTAAATCTTTATGGTAGGTTGAATACAAACACACAGCACAACAGGAAGCAACAGTACATCACAAGACAGCTATTCCAGCGACTGCCTCACTCCAACATCCCTGATTAGGGTGGTTGGTAAGGGGGGTCAGATGGGGAGAGGGGTCAGACCAAAGCATGCAGAGAAAAGATACAGAGAGCCTTATGTGTAGGTGTTTTAAGGTGTGAAAGGGAGAGGAAGGAGAACACTTGTTGATGTGTGCTTTCTGGAGGCTATCAGGGTGAGCATGGCAGTCAGCCTCACACAAAATAATCACAATCATAACACACAGCTTGGGTAAATATGTTAGAAGCCGTGTTTGACATTGGTTAAATATACAGACACACGCACACACAGCACAGAGTCTAAAGCTAACAATGTGTCAGAAAGCATAACCTCTGATAGCCCTCTACCACCCCAGCCCGACCTATGATCCTAAATGGCAACAACGGAAATGAAACTAACCTCAGTAAAAAGCTGCTACGAAGAAAGCCCTCCATGTCAGCGTGTTGGGGTTCTGGCAGGAGAAATCACAGAGAACCATTTTCACTATGAAATTCATGAAAATCAAGAAGAAAGAGAAAAGGGAGGGAGAAAGAACGAAAGAAAGAGAAAAAGAAAGAAAAAACACAGAGCATACATCTCCTTCCTATAATAAAGGCTGTCTTTAATTAAAGCAGAAATATGGCTACAAACCCATCCTCCCTTTTTATGAACTGACATCATTAATTATACTCTTCCCATCGAGGGAGTGGATTTGCATACAACATTGGGTTGCACTGAGAGCCTGATGATATGTTTGCATCAAATAAACTCTGGTTACTGATCTCTATACGGTCTTTTTCCACGACTGTGTGCTGATATATACATGGACATCCAGCACTGTAACCACAGATCCCAGAGCAGCCCCAGTCTGTTCAGAGTAGCTAACGGTGGTCCAGCTGCAGCACATGTGTGGCGAGGGTGCTGTGGCTTCTGGGAGCCCGGCCGCAATAGACCCAAGCTGGGACTTACAGCGTCAATGAGGCAAAAGGATGTGGTCATGATGTCACCACTTGTAGGGGTCGTTCAGAAGCAGCACCCACACAATTTTGGCGACACATGGCTAAAAATGACTTACAACAGGTTTCCATTATCTTATGTTATTGGTCTGTATAATATGAACTTTTATTATGTAAAGAAATTGATTAGGACTTCCATGTGCTTGGTTTTAAAAATGAGCAGCGATACCAACAGATTTGTGAGTGGAGCTTCTGTCAGTTGTTGAAATATTATATTGTCTCTTAAATCTCCCAATGAGCCTTATACACTGAAAAATCGCAATATATCTTGCAAAAATGGTAAGATATGTAATTTCACTTCAACTCCACCATCCTACTATTCAATTCCATAACTTAAGAAAAGCTTGAAAGTCTGCAGATCAAAGTTGCTGTAGGTCAAATCTACTTTTTAAACACAGAGAGAAAGAAAAATGCAATTTACAACTGTTTCTGCGTATTATCATGAATAACTCAAAACGCAACAGGAAATGGCGTCTCGGCCCTTAACCACCTTAAGTTTTTAGTGACATGGGTTTAATTTGGCATTTTCTCGTCTTGCTCTCGTGGCTTAAAAGACAAAGCCTCTGAGAGAATGGAAAGAATGAGCTGAGCCCAAGGACACTGTGCCTTTCAGTCTGGCCAGCACTTAGCAAGGCAGTGGATCCACAAGACCCAGAGGGCTCAGCCGAGACTTTTCTCACAATGAGGTGTCTGGGGAGGCGGGAGTGGCAAAGCTAGGGGCGCTGCAGCTCTGCTCTTTTCTCCACTCAGCTGGGCCCAGTGCACATAATACCATCACCACACCACAGCACACCAAGTCAGTGACAACGTGAGAAAACAACCGTCAAACAGTGCAGAGCAGATCAAGCGTGTCTCCTCACTTCTCTGAGTGCAAAAAGCACACATACTCTAAAGCAGACGCGCACAAACTAAAACAATACCAACACAAATGTGAATTTGCTCCGACCTTACAGCAGATGCAAACAAATTCTAGTACACATTGAAAACCAGTAATTAAGTAAAGGAATAGAAACGGTATGATGCAGAAACTTATTGTTTCAGGATTAACAGAGCACTTATCAGAATGTGTTTATTTAGTTTACTGGTAGCTGAATCCCTCAGCAAACTTGCGGAAAGCAGCAGAGAAAGTGAAATAGATTAGGCTATGCTCAGTTTCTATCTTTATCATTGGTCTTATTCCATAACCCTTGTTCTTTCACTCTCTGTGGGCTTGTGTTTCCTCAGCTGCGCCTGCTTTCTACAGTTCCATTGTGGTCAGAGACAACTGAACTTAGCCGATGGAAGCAACGGTGCGGTTTGGAGAGCAAATGACCAAACTCAGGAAAAAGTGACTGAGCCACATTGTATTTGCTCTTCTCCGAACAAACACACAAAAAACTAAATAAGAATGTCTTTAAATCAACGTTAGGCCACAATTCAAGGACATGCTTTTTGGTTAAGGGGAAGCAGGGAGGATAGACATCAATAAGATGACCTGGACCAGACTGAGCAGCACAGCAGCCCTTTCGAAGAATGAGCCTCTGCCAAAAGCTGCCTCTGCCTAACCAAATCTCCCACCATCTGCAACAAATGTGCTATAATAAAGCAGTACCATATGGACAACAAGCTAGCTATTAACACGGCTTCAGCGCAACCCCTTAACCTAGCCCAGATTTCAAACTTCCAGTCAAATTGACTGCTGATTTAATGCACCGCCAGCAGCCATGTGGGTCTTGGCACGAAACGGAACTCTCAGCCTTCAGTCATTAACAGGCTTACGGAGTGCGCGGCGCACTGCGAGACACAGAAGTTAGCTACACAGATCCTACCAGCTACATCCCAGGTTACTTGTTATATCCCTTAACCAAAGCCATATGAGAAAACATTGCAATATCCAAAGAGGAGGATACAGACAGCAAGAGTCTGCGCCGATCCAGGGACTCCTTAAGACAAGTTAACCAGGGCTCAAAACTCTCTATTGTGCAGAGTGGAAACAAGCTTATGAAGCAGATCTGCCCACAGAGTGGCAGCCTAACTGGTAGCTTATGTCTCAGTTCTTCCACAGTGATGGAGAGTGCATTTGCTCCCTCTGCATGGATCCAAAATGGCAGTGATTAACCCTGCAGGGTGTGAGGGGGGTGGCACTTTAATCCCTGTGGACCGGGCGGCCATGTTGACGCCTCTCCCCTTTCTGAGTCATGGGGGGACCCACCCACTGTTCACAAAGCCATGCTCTCTTCTCCTCCAACATGACGCCACGGCTATGAGCCCTCTGCTCTATGAACCAGAGACAACGCACACACATACTAAATCAATTAAGAGTCCTATGGTTTTAACCAGACTCCCAAGTTCAGTAAATTGTGTTTGTTTATCTTTTCTCTTCCTGTCTCAGCTGCTTATATACTGTACATAATTAGAGTGGGAAAACATTTCTTCTCTGAGAAGCATGAATGCATACAGAACTGGACTTACAGAGACCAAGTCTGAATAGAATTTAACATTTTGATTTCAACCATTTTCATTAACTAATTTAGTTCTCCATGATGACAATATATATATATATATGTTTTTTTACAGATCGAAAGTCAATAGCAACCCTAGATTGAAATTACAATTACCATCATCATCATCATCATCATCAGAAATCACTTTGGATCATTTATTAATTTTATGTTTTTAACTCTTGAATAAGTAACGCTAAATCATTGTTCCACAACGTCTCTGCCAGTAGTGTCAATGCAAATTAAGTGATAAGCTAAAGACTGCCTGATGACAGTCTAATTAAATAAGCCTTGCAATGCTCTCAGCGGAGCGTTGGGATGTGTGAAAAGCTACTGTTTGGGTTCGAGAGGAGGGAAATTTAGAAAGGAGAAAAAAAGCTGTCCAAGCAATCCAAATATCCCAGCAGATGGCTTTAAGCCATCTCAACACCCAGTCACATGAAGTATGGTGATACCTGGTTCAGCACATGTCCATACACACACACACACACACACACACACACACACACACACACACACACACACACGCACACGACATATTTGCATTCATACAGTGTACTACCCACACATGCACACACACATTTCATTTACGTTACCTTTACTAATGACAATAGTGTCCCAATGACCTCCCCCCCACACACACACACCTAAACACTCAGACCGCACACACACACACATGCACAGATACAGACACACAGACACACAGACACACACACCTCAGTCAGAGCTGCCAGATGAGTAGTGAATTAATTTGTGTGAGCCACTCCAACATTAGGAAGGTGTGTTGAAAGGTGTCTGCTCATGTTTCAAATTAAACGCGCTGCTGGTCAGCATTAGCACCTCGCCACCCGTCTGCAACTGACACTTAGGGGGATGGGGGGGGTGGGAGGAAGGAGGGGAGCCCATCCACCGTTCACACTGGAATAATTAGAACATGTCAGGAAGAATTAATTTCCTCATTTTTCAAAAGGATACACAGAAATTACCATGTTATTATATGACAGGGTCCCTGGGAGGATTGGATTAAATTTGATTCCTTGCGCAGCCCACACAACAAATTAAAGTCATAAATAAGATGGAAAGAAGCGGGGCACAGAGCATATGTTTATGGCAATGAGTGAAGCCAAGGGACCAGAAACAACTATCTTCATTTCATTTTATTTAAATCAGGCCGACACCGTGTGTCTGAATGACAGCAGTTGCTAATGGTTTGAGATTAGAGGCTTCTTGATATTAACACAGAGATCAAACAAATTTGACTAAAAAGCAATGGAACGTACAGTGTGTACGCTACTAGATGAACCTTCTCTGCAGAATGACCGGCTATTGCTTGATCTAGGTCTTATCTGACTCACACATTCATCTTATTGCGTGTGTGTGTGTGTGTGTGTGTGTGTGTGTGTGTGTGTGTGTGTGTGTGTGTGTGTGTGTGTGTATATATACTGTATATATATATAGTATCACCCACGCCTGTTTGAGAGTTGTAAGAAACAGCATTTCACTTGGTCCAAGTCAGTCAAATCCCATTAATTTTGCAGCCAACACAATGGCTTAATTTGCTATCTGAATATCATACCGACTGACAAATGACAAATGCTGTCGGTATTTGAAGAGAAACAACGGCATTTGTAAACTGACTTTATATATTTTAATTTAAAACACCTTTGTATCTGAAATACAATTCAGATTATCCTTCATATTGTATGATTTCCCAGAAAAAATTAAAAGCACCAGGAAATAAAAAACAAAGTCTCTAAAAGAGGATAAAGCACAATTAAATTAGATCTTCTATTTACTATGAGATACAATCCCAATTTAAAAAGCATATTCAGCTGACCCAATCTAACAACACAAAACTGCACACCTTCTCTCTTCATGGGGCTCAGATTAGACTTGTAAGATTACAGTTACTATGTAATACTGGCTTGCCTGGGAAGAGTTTTTTCAACTCTTTCAAAATGGGCCGTCATTACAGTCTAGCACTCCCCTGGGCACCACAAACTTTAAATAATTTGCAAATCAATTAACTGGCTACTCTCAACGCAACAGGGATTTCACACTCCAGGGTCGTGGTGCATTATCAGTTGGAGACGATTCATGGCGTTTTGGGAGAAAAGTTCATGGTTGAAATCATTAATTCATTTTACCGGACTTTTAGTTATGCATTAGTTTCCACAGCTGGGGTAGCAAGAAGATTAATGGCATGTTCTCTAGTTCCGTTTTCTGTCGTATACAGCTACTCGATGAAACCCTGTCCTCCAAGGGAACATACCTGAGAAGCAGGACAGCAGCCAAATCCATATTAGGTTTTTATTCTTTTGAAAATGTAATAAAGTCCATCAAACCTTCAAATAATAATAATAATAACAAACTCAGAGGTTAGCTGATTTTCAAGTGGTTAAATATAGACCGTACTAAATCACCCACTGTAAAGAGAGCCTAATGAAATTGCCAATACTAAAAACATATTAGGCCTTTTCGAAACGTGGTCATTCATGAGTAATACAAGCTATTAATTGAATGCAGAGTTTAGGATGATGGATAAAGTTCAGGTGAATTTTCCACATTCTAGCCAGGTAATGACATGTGCAACAATTAGGTTTCCAAATTTGCACTGGGATCCCTTAGAAATAATTGAGGCTGATGAAATTAAAATCTTTGTTCGGCAGTGTTTGTCAAACGGTCTCTGCTCAGCAACATATTAACCATAATCACTGCAGGGTCAGTGGGCTGAAGAAGCCCATTTGATAAATAATAAATGAAGAATAACCTTTCAAAGGTTATTCATTTTCATTTTATGGTGAAGTGCTGTTTATTTAATTTCTGACAAAATGTCTCCCCATCATCCTACCCTTGAGTGGTGCCATCGATAGTGGGCTGAGAGATGCTTATTAGATAAATGGGACACACTAACAAAGAGTGTATATGGCCTCTTCAGATGGTCTAACATATTCTCAGGTGTTTCCAAATTAGATTGCAGGCGTGTAATTAAACTTGTTCAATAAGCGATCCAGACACAAACTAAATTACTTCCTTTGAGAGTAATTAAAGCTGTAGGTCAAAGGATATACATTTCAGATTGTATGCAAATCTAATTTAATGTCTCAGAAGAGTGAGATGGCAATGAATGCCAGCCCACCAGATGCAATATTTTCATTTATAAGAAATACTGACAGGTGCCTAATAACAGTAACACGACTTAATAATATAACACTGAACTATTAATACTGTATTATCAAAACTTCCCAGAGGCAATTTATTAACTAACTGAGCAGGGGTATTTTTAGCTGGACCAGCAGGGCAAGTAGACATAGCTCAAGTAGATTTTACATTTCCTGTTACATATTAGCAATTTCTTTTTATTACAATGTTTTTCTTTACTGTCGCTAGTTTTGACAACACTATTGATACTTAAACATTAAAAAACTATAGGTAATTCGTCCCCAATTTGCAGTAAATCATGTTAACGCATCTATTCTTGATAACGCAAGAATCTTTACTTTTGCATCTTTTATTATATTGTCTGATAATATTATCATAATACACAACATCTCGGGTATCTAAAAATACAGAGAAGGGTAAACTGTAGCAAGTTGATATCGTAAATGATCAGGTGTATAACACCTCAAACCAGTGGCTGATTCAGTTAGCTAATATCCGTCGCAGATGTATTGTTCTTGACTTTGCATCAAATTCTGTCCATGTTTTAAATGAAAACTGGCATATGCTCAATGGGGTACATGTACTGTATTTCAGCTGAGAAATGTCGCCATATTGTCTATTGTGTGCTGTGACATCTTTTAATGATGTGTGCACGTGCTTCAAAAGAACTTTGTCTGATTAATTATGTGCTCTATTTATGTTTATCTGACAGATCATTAAATAGTGCAACTGTTTTACAGGTTCAAGCCATTCACAACAAACTCAACCAAATGAACGTGCAGCAGCAGAGGTGGCTCGCTGCTCGACAGAAGACAGTGTGTGGTGTGAAATGGGATGATTAAACAATCGTAAATGGCCATGAACTTTGAATTCAGAGACATTTCTCGGCTGTTATTGAAGAGCTCCTCCTCAATATGACTCCCGTGATATGACATTTGGAAGAAAAGAATAATATCAATGAAGCTCCTCACCTTTATTTGCATTATATCTAAGATACATTTTTATTAGGAAATCTCCACGAGCAGCAGCTGAGCAAAAATTGTTTAAGTAACATTTTCATAGATGCAGAGGACTGGAGTTACACAAAGCTTGCTCTGTGACTCTGACCCGAGTTACACTCAGGTGTGATACAGTGATGGTGGAAAAAGGGTAGTCTGCTCTCATGTAGTACCGACACAATTAGTAAGCAGTTAATATTATGCTTCTCGGCTTGTGATTTTTAATGTTTCACATTTTTGACCAGTGTCACATGTAAATACATTTTCAAATGATATTTCTACCGAACAGCAAAATGTTTATTTTTTTCCCTGCAAGGCTTTAATTATGAATACTGATTTAACCTTAAAAGTGCAACTCAAACAATAAAGTGGATCATATCACACAAGGACCAATAACATCTTATGTTTGAAAGGTCTGTTAGTAACCTTGTGCCTATAAAGGTCTAATTCTGCATACATTGTGTTGCATTTGTCCACCTCATTTGATGCAGGTGTTCAGTGTGGATGAAACACAGCAGGGGTGTATGAGACATGTGGCAAGACAGAAACAGCTGAAGAGGCAAATTGATACTTACAAAAACTGAAAGACTCAATCCCCAGCTTCCAGCGATTAGTGGTCGGTTGATTTTGAATTCATGTAAAAACCTGAAATGTAAGCAAAAAGAAGATGGAAAAAGGCTGTTTTTAGGTGTATCTTTGAATGCAACATGATATTTGAATTAACGACCACTCTTGCATTTGATTAAATTCTACAAAAACAACAACACTTAAATATGGTTGTTAATGATTGTATATATTTCATTTGATTAAAACCACCAGTGAATATGGAACATGGTTAAAATCAACAATGGTCTTACATAACTGCATTTACCTAGATTGAAACAAATAGAGAGAGAGCAAGAGAAGGAGAACTGAGGTCATAGTGACTGTTGGCTGAAGGTCAGAGTCTCCACAGCTGAGCTAATGTAAAACAGCTTTGTTAGTCTCTGACCTCCAGTCCTCACAGCTGTCATCAATGGGAATCCGTCCTAGACAATGCATAAAATCTGCTTCTCTGCTACCTCATTAATCTGTCTTCCAGTTGGCGGATTTTACTAATAAACAGCTTTCACAAAGCAGTCGTTTTATTTAATTTTCTTTCTTTCTTCGAGCGCTGCCTGCTAATGATTTATTAAGAGGCCATGCTCTGCTAGTTTCAGCGTGTCTGTTAAAGTGCTGCAACTCAAAGCTTTGTTAGAGAAGGCACACATAGCCGGTAAAGTCCAGTACAGTACAAGTTTATGCACTTTTAGGGACCAAATTCCAACAGAAGTAATGACAATAGAGAGATACCCACTCACTGATCAAACAATCTAGCTGCTGTAAGCTCATTCATGTTCATTTTCACACATTATCTTGCTTTTTACAATAAGCCAAGATCTCATTACCAGCTGATTTATACAATTAGTCCGCCTCAGCACTGCCAATTAAACAAGGTCAAGGGTTTTTTAAGGTCACGCTTAACTGATCTGTCACTAATTTGCGCTACAGCACCTCAGTCTCCCCATCGCCACGACCAATAAACCATCATCATGAAGATCAGATAAATGTACCAACTATTACTGCATTGTTGTCAGAGCACAGCACAGAGTCTGCTACGTGGGAGCCTGGAGGGCTGACAGAATGAGCCAGATAAAGGCAAGAGTTGCAGCCGGGTATGAATGTGGTGGCCTTGAGGCTAGAGGGGACAATGGGGGAGAGGGGACCCAGGTGACCCCGGCTGAATGGAAAGCTGTTGAATAGCACCTCTGAGTTTAAAGTCTTCCTGTGCCTCTCAAATGACACTAAACACAGACTATTGCACTGTTCTGAACTATGCTCCAGCTGCAACCACCCACACAAACACGATTATATTCGGAGATATTCAGTCTACGCAACAACCCCTGCCTGCTGGATAAACCACATATTACATGGATGGCAATTCATTCAACCAGTCTTTGTCAAACATTCAACGATGGACTTAATTCTGGGTATGCCTAAATAAATGAGAGCTCTTATAATTACAGAGAGTAGACATTAACAAACCTTTGAATCCATAATCTGATGTTAATTGGGAACAATGAGGTAAATAATATATGGGGAAATGTATTCATTTTTCATTGGTTATTTGAGTTAATTATTTGTCTGAGGGAGAGAGAAAAAACAAAGGAATTTATAATTGCAAATAATGAGAACCCAAATGATATTATAATGAAGCAAATGTAGTAATCCCTGTGGCGTAATAAGAGTCAGTGTCAACCGGCCTGTTGTAGCTGCATGTAGCAGCTTTTTCTCCTGCTGTGAATTAGACCTACAGCCAGGAAACATAAAACAGGCACTCCCCCATTCCTAATTAGAGGATCTGTGACTTATTAAACACAATTTCAGTCAACCCCGAATTCAAATTATTAGTTTTACATTTTTCTTCACAAACTGTCAACATATTAAAACAAAATATGTTTCATTATGGTATTCTTTTCAACAGAAACTGTAAGGCCGAGATGAAAAGTACAAAACAAATACACTGAGAATACTGGAGGTTCAGCTCTCAGATACAGACGGACGGAGCTGACATCAAAGGAGCAGGGACAGAGAGCTCACTGTCACCTGTGGCATTTCTGTCAAAGAGTGGCCTTTTCGTTTAGCTATGACCAGCCAAAGCTAACACACACACACACACACACACACACACACACACACACACACACACACACACACACACACACACACACACACACACTTCAAATTCAACATTCTTATTTAAATTCCACATTTCTGCTCCGATACTGGCTACAACATAAGCTTCACCCTGCACTTGTACTTAAACCTCCCACGTAGAAACTGCCCTTGTACAGTACATGAAGAAAGCAGTTTTACACTCACAGCTCACAGATTCACTTTCAAATCAACTGAACCATCAAATTCCAGACGTGTTCGTATACAGTGTGGGTTGAACGCTTGATTTAATTTTCAGTTATGTTTTTCAACCATCATGTGACAATCGATAGACAACATCGCCACAACTTTATACAGCACAGGGGAGTCCAACCACTACTTAGCGGTCCTGACCAAACACAGGTTTTATGTTTCACATACTTTAACTCTATATTGCATTAAAACAAGTCAATTAATGACATTCATATAGCCCAATGTCACAAGTTTGGGGGCTTTACAGTCTGTGCAGCATAGGAGACTATGATATGGGAAATGTTTTAATTGCATGAATGTTTACGTCCCTGCTGCGCACACATATGTAAATGCACATTTTATCATGTGTAGTTTTGTTTGTATATGCATGAGGAAAGCCACAACTTGTACTTCTGTTTGGAATTCATCCAGATCTGCAACATGTTTAAAATATATATATATATATATATATATATATATATATATATATATATATATATATATATATATATATATATATATATATATATATATATCTCCAATCCGCCTTTCTAAATCCTCACTCTCTCCTTCGTCCAAACACGCTAAAGTAGAAATTCTGCCGAGTTAGTTATTTTGACAATAGAGGTAATCTATGCCATCAGCAGGCTGCTCCTTACCTGGATGCTGTGTGGTTATCTCTGCAGAAGCAGCAGCTACACAGCCAGTCAGGCCGGGGACTGCATGGGGGAGTTTGGGATGCAATGAGGTGAGGCTACAACAGTGGACCCAGGGGAAATAGGGAAATGGGAGGAAGAGGAGGGAAGCGGTAGGTGCAGTGTGGAGGTGAAGCTCAGATCATTCTGGCATAGAAGTGTCTGATATAGTAATTGGACATGTGTGATTGTCTGTTAAATATCCAGTTCCAAAGTCTCTCTCTGCAGTAGCATCATATGTGAAATATGGTTCCCATGCAGTGAGTCATCACCATACAGGAAACAGCTCGTGTTCAGGTAAACTGTGGACACTTTGGCACAGATCGATGTGCCAAAGTGTCCAAGTCATTGTTAGCGTTGTTACCCTGGACAAAAAAAAGTCCAGTACTACTGTGTTATAAGAGAAGCTGTATTTCTGCAAGAGATCCATTGAATCATTGAGTTATTTGGTGAAACAGGTCAATCGCGTGCAAAGCACACCGTTAACTGTCACAGTCTTACAAATCTCTCTTCTTTTTATCTTTATCCTTTCTCTTTTCAAACTACCTTTTTTCAGTGTCTTGCTGATCCTGTCCTGACACTGAACTTCAGCAGACTAGACGCTCACAAAATGTCTCGCACCAACGTGTCAGGAATGACTACCAGAGTGTCACTCCAGTTAAAATATCTTTGTTGGGAGTAAAACAGTGACCGGTATTTTGGAAGCGCTGAAAAGCAACAATAGGGTCAGATAAAGCAGAAAGAAATATCTGCAGCTATTTTTCCCGGAGTTTGTTACAAGCAATAGCCTGATACAGATACAGTGCTCTGGCTAAACGACGCTTTCATGTGCTGCTCGGCAAATACATTTTCTGTCACATCCTCTGCGTCCAAAAGCAAGAATAAAAGTCTATTTACTGAGCAACCGGGTTGAGGCAGGGTGAGGGGAGAGAAACGACCAGCAGACAGAATGTTTTCCTCCATGGTGGACGGCATTCAGTCCCCAGTGCTCCTAACAGGCGGGCGTGCAACCTATCAATTCTCTTTGATTCCCTCTCACACATTATTCACTCCAAAGACTGTAAAGACAGAGAACACAGAATAGGCTTGTCTTTTTGCACACTGCTGATATCCCTTTTCTTAAGTTCCAAGATATATACACTCAAATTGTGTTTTCTTTTATTCATTTTTTTTCTCTTTGTCTTTCTTATTCAGTGTGGGATTTGTCAAACTTGAGGACAAGGGTATGAAAACAAGTCTCTCCCTCTCTCCCAGGTAATGTGTTTATTTTCCTGGACCCATCTTCTAGTTTACTGCGTGGTGGTGTTTCTCCCCTCTTATCGCCTGGCCCTCACGGGGCACTTTAGCCGTTCAAATCCTGTTCACCACATACTGGTTTTAGAATCTGTGAAATGAGTGCTAGAGAAGCGTGGCCACAATGTCTGCCTGTGTTGCTACTGGACTCAAATGGGCTTGGTGCTTTTTTGTCCAGGGAGATGCATAAATGGAAGTTTTTAACACCTCAAAGCAGGCTGGGCCTTTGTGGAGCCACACTAGAGAAGCCTGCCAGTCTCCCGAGGAGTCAGACACACTGAGTGCTGCAGGACAAAGAGCTGGAGGAGCAGAATCAGCAGGGGCATCACTCTACTTTGGGCACCAGGCACACACACACACACACACACACACACACACACACACACACACACATACACACACACGTAGACACACATCTAAATGCACATACAAACACATGCACTCACACCCAAATATTACAAAGGTTGGAATGGCGTGTTTCAACTATATCAAATACCTGTAAACAGCGAAACAGCATACGTCAAGTACATTTCCCATCTGATAAATTAACCAACCTCAAATTTCCTTCCACTTTTATCCATCGGTAACACCTGCACTGTACATAAACAAAATATAACAGCCTGCAGTAGCATCCAAAGATGTCATTCATCTGAATAAAACACTGTTTTCACCATTTTGAATACAACATACAATAGCTAACTGTAAATAAATTCACATGTGATTGTACAAACATGCTCAATAAAGATGACAAATACAAGCAGCACACAAAACGCCACCATTTACTATTTCCTACTTATTGATTTCAGCTCCACTGTTTGAAAATAATTTCCTCATTTCCATCCCAATTTTCCTTATTGAAATTCTTTTTTTATTCCCGAGTACAGCCCAACAGCTGGTATTTACAATCAGTCTTTATGCTGTTTAGATGTCTACAATAAGCATTTAGATGCAAATATCTCTGCCTTGTACAAAGGAGTTGCAACTTCTGTCAGAAGCAACATAATCAACCTGCAATTGTCTCCTGGCTCCAAGTGGTTTCCAGTGACAAGGCCTAAGCCGTAAGCATCTGTATTCAAATTATTCCCTATTTCAGGCACGGTTTAGTGTGGATATTTTCCAACAGTACGACACTGAAAATCAATCACATGGTGAATTAAACCAGAAAGGAAACAACTGATCCATAAATGATCGGGTTACAACAAGGCATCGGTGTCCGCAAAATATTCAGGGATTTCCTTGTTCGAGGAGAAGCATGGACGCACTATTTGATAGTGGCCTTTTCTGCCAATGACTTGTATTGCCGTCGCACATTTTTGCCGAATAATTGTTTTAGCAGCCAGCTCAGCACAATGCAGGCAGACAACTTTTTAAGGCCACGTGTGAAACCTTTGTAGCATGGAACAAGAAAGTCTTAAATAGGCTGCAGTGTTCTCAGAAAAGGAGGGACTCCACTTGAACATTCATATTCCATGTTGGAAAATCACTCTTCCATTCATATAACCCAACACTGTAATCTACAGAATAACAGCATCACACTGCATGTTTATTTCTACCCTGTCAAGTGATAAATAAAAAGTCAAATTTGTAGTCCAACTCTGATGGAACATAAACCAAGTTAATGACAAAAAGGACAACTCCATATACTTGAGAAAGAAAAGACTGAAATCTTGACAAAGATTTAACGGTGATATAAATAAAAGAAAATAAGGCTGCACCGTAGCATGTGTGGCCATGGTGTAAATCTGATACCAATGGGGGCATATGTTTTGCTTTGGCTCCACAGGCCCCTGTGCAGCCATTTTAACAATTAACATTATAACCTCTGTGTTTTTCTTTTTATTTACAGTTGCAGAGGTCATTTGTCTTTTTTTGAAACCCACAATTAATAGCAGCGTCTGCAAATGCAAATGAGTCCATTTAGGGGGAGGGAAAATGATCAGTTTGAGAATATTTCTGCCTTCTTAATCTTCTTAAGAGGGAAATGATTTAAAAGGAGGACACAAATCTCCAGTGACATGGCAGGAACTGTAGGGCACTTTCCTCTCTCCATTCTCCCATTCTCATCTCACTCATGTCTCCCTCCCACCCCCATCCCCATTTCTCTTTCCTCCTAATTTACCTCTCCCCCCTTGTTGCCCTGTAGGGGTGGAAGGGCCAGGAGTGGCTTGTCCCCCCAGAGGAAACAAATGCAGTGTTTGAGCAACTGATCACTGGTATAATTGAGTTTAACACTCCTTTTCTGGATTAAAAAAAGAGCCTTTCAAATGAAAGGTCAAATTATCTCTAGTCACGCAATAAATAAGTCAAACAAGGTAAGAGATTCCTGCCAGCATATGTTAGTGGCAAATTTAATTAGCGGAAAAACAAAAGGCTCTTTCATTCTATACTGTATTGAACAAAAGCAGCATTGGGAGTTCAATTGTACAGCAAAGGAATCAAAATATATCAGTTATCACTTAATCTCATCATTTAAACTCGTGTTTTACAGAGCATGCAGCCTATTTGTAAATGAAAACCCTGTAATTTAACAAATCCAGCCCTAATATAATATCACCAGGATAACCACAGCAATTTTGCAAATAATCAAATTGGGGGGAAAAAGCTGGAGTCTGGATAACATTCTTCGCCATTAGTCTTCACATTTTTTAATGCATTTTTTTTTTTTTTTCGCCATCATGTTAAGTGTCCTGCAGGCCCATTGTCAATTGATTGCAGCAGAAGGAAATAAAATGTGCTTAAAGTAAGGCTGCAGTCTGGACTGGAGGCACAGAAGGTGTCTGAGCAATGCACAGAACAAGAGAAAGAGAAACAACACTGCTCTACACCCAACTCGCTACAATGTGGCCTTTGTGACATAATGCACTGTGCACAGCATATTGTGGAAAATAATTCCAAATTTACTGCTTCACATATCCAGCAATAACAACTGACATCACAACCTGTGCCATATATGCCATGTTTCTGGGCACATTTTACATTTAGTGGAGAATGGGGGGGGGTAAGGAAAACATCGTCAAGCAGTTATTATATTCCCATCATGTCCTGGGAGCCCATTACAGCATGGCACAAGCAATGGTAAAACTGAGAAACTCAGCAGGCAGACTCACTTTGACTCACAGTACGAAGCTACTGCGTACTGTTAACTGCTGGAGAAAGATGTAGTTCAAACAAACACTTTGCACCTACAGATTATGTGTGTTTAAATTTTGGTAGTCATTAAGGTTTAGTTTTTCACTTCAAGTGTTTAGTTGGCTTCCATGTGCGACCATTAGTGTTGAGCCAGAAGGTGTCTTTGCACAGAGAATGCAGCAGAAGAGCAGGAGGAAGGGGCTCTTTGGTGTGGCTGTCCAGACAATAGTAACATGAGGTTGGGGTTAGCTGTGCTGGCAACAGGTGGGTCACATGAAAGATCACTTTGTTTTCTTCACTTGTCAAACACATGCTTCTCATTATTCTACAAGAAAAACTGACAATGCTCCAAACTAAGGAGAGAAGGCCCTCCATGGCCACAACCGTCACCGCAAACTAGTTTTCAAGTATATTTTACATTACGTATGAGTACACATTTTGAAGTTGAGTTTGTTTTGAACATTCCATTGGGACAAAATGAAAATGTAAATAGATTAAATTGCCTGTCCAAACATGCAATAAGAGCTGCAAGGTAAGTATGATCTATGTAATAAAAGAAAAACACTGTTCATGATTATTTTTCTCTGATTATAACAGACCAGAAGACTGGTTCCCACAACCTTTAGAAATGTGAGTTAAAATGTATACTGAATAAAACATTAATAAATGTGCTGAAATTTGGGATTTCCATCTAGCTAAAAAAAAACACAGCTGTACCATTTCAATTTTTAAAAAGGCAAAATATTTTCAAAGAACTGTCATGGGCAAGTGTGTGTGTGCATGTACATGTGCTTGTGTCAGTGCATGTGTGCATGTACGTGACCATATATCCATGTGTGTGCGCATGCCAACCCCCTAAAAATGGTTTTAGGCACTGTGGACTCACAGTAAAATGCTGAAATTGGAAAAAATATTACCCTTCTTTCTCTTGAATAGCCGAGAGATAAGCACCCTTTAGCAATGAAGCCAGTCGAGTTTAAGCTTATTATGAATACCTCTCAGAGCGCAGAAGCATGTACGGTAGAAATCAAAGGGAGTAATAGGCAGGTAAGCCTGTGTCATTTTAAGGAGGAAGTCAGTTGTGAAATTGTAAAATTGCAAGACCCGGCTGACAATCTCCTGCCCTCAGAACACTCCTATAAATGATTTCTAATGGCAGCGGCTATCACATATCTGAAAAGTTTGAAGTTTGTGGGGTAAAAAATAGAGAAAGTCCAATGCTAATCTCTCCATTGATGAAGACCAATAATAAGACTATTTATCCCTTTGATTAAAACAGAACATACTCTGAAGTTCACAAGAATGTGCGCTTTTTCACTCGTGCCCTAAGCTTCCCAAAGTAGACCTGGCTTTGCGGAACATTCCTCATGGTTTCATGTTCAATTGGCTGTGAAAGTCCGCAGTGTCTTACATGCCAGATAGAAAAAGAAAAAAAATGAGGTCATCTTCATTTCTATATTTTAAATAGTGTTTTGGATACCAGAGCTTCTCAATACATTTTGAAATTCATACATGAAGCGAGTACACATATACTCACGAAAAAACATCAACTGGGTTTAGTATAGCTTATTCATTTGTGCGTTTTCTGCCTAATTTCCGAAATTTGTAAGGCTCCTCTGCTGTACAGATGATATCATAACATGACTGCCATGAGGCAGAACAGACTCTTTAGCACTCGCATGTTCTACAAAAAGCACACATAGAAAACACACAGGCTGATACATACTGTGCCATTTCTCCTCTGAATATTCATCCATGTTTCCACATCATCTGCAGGTCTCTTAATCACAGTCACTTCCCCTTTAATCAAAGAGACATAATTAGGTCCTAATAAACCATTTTACCATCCTCTTGGAGCGCCTCTGTGTCACTCACACATCAAACCAAGAAATACTACATTAAGGGGCTGTCAACCTCAAAGGAAAGCTCCTCCAGCAGCAGTGATACAGATACTGCAGGCACACCCTCTTACACTAATTGAAATTATCGAAAGCTCCGCTTACATGTGACACTTGGCCATGTCTGAAACCATGGCCTGAAGTACAGCAGTCAAAAGCATGACAGTTGTGCCAACACTGAGGCTCTACGGCGTTCTCTGATGTCGGGTAATTGTTTAAACCTGAGTGGATATGGCACAGGGCCTCATGCTGCCTTTTCTGCCAAGAGAAGAAGAAAAAAATGTTGCTAGCACTTTTCTCCTCTATTTCGGCTTCTATTCTAATTCAGTCCAGCATGGGCTTCAGGGAAAGCCTCAATGATTCCATGTTCATCTTGGAGAACCAGTGTTGGGGATGATGATCACTAACCACAGGTTGATAATGATGACTGTTTAATTAGAAGCCTTTCTTTGGCCTGGGCACAACCCAAACTCCTCCACCCTGCAGATGGTAACCAATACATTTAGCTTTGCTGAGGATGAGGAGGAACATTGTACCTCCCCAGTTTACCCTCAACCCCACCCCTAACCAAGGACATAAAGCCTTTCTCCTTCACACAAAAAAAGCAGCAATGGAACTGCTGCATGTGCGTAGAGGCCAACAGTGTCCACTACAATCTATGGCCATTTGCATCTAATTTGCTATTAGTAATATGTTTGAGGAGATGTAGGTTGTCAGTTTAAAATGTCTGTCAATTAATTTTGTTATTCCATCTTTTGGGGAAATTTTTCATGAAACATGAAACCTTTACAACGTTGCTGCAAAGAGTTTACTGTCAATGACTAATTTGATTTTGCTACAAGAGCCCCTCCTTGAATCTAGCATATTTACATTTATTATGGCTATGCATAGTCAAAGCACTTGTTTAGAATTAGAGAAATACTGCGGTCATGGTAAGTACATTTTGGTTAAGGTTGGGAAACTAAAACACATTCGTTCTGTTTGGCAGAAACATCTCGAGCATGGTAAATGTTCAAAAAGTAAACTGATGGGATGCAAAATCAAAGTCTCAGCGTAGAAGTCCTGCGCCTGGCCTCCTCCCTGTGACTTTACACTGGGGTACAAGAACGTAGCTCTGCGAACAGCGAGCTTTGACAGTGAACGTAAATTGTTATTGCAAATTAGCTGCATATGAACATAATTGTAGGAGGGAGGGTTTTGAGGTCATTTGTATATATTTGTATGCAGTCTGCAGGGTCATTAATTGTGGTCGTATAATGTGCCATCATTTTCTAAATCTAAACATTTAAAAAAACTCATTCCACAATGTCATTCCACTCTCAGCAAAGTTTTTGTAGATTTTACAGACTGTCCTTTCAAGTGGAAAAAACAAGTAGTTTTTCTCAGACAGGACAACCCCTCTGCTCGTCCTCTGGTCCCCTTCAGTGGAGTCCTCCCCTACCTCCTGTCAATCATCCTCCCTCGGACAACCCTCCTCTCAGAGGTCTCCACACCCGTACTGCCTGGCAGAAACAGCACTCTGTGTGCGGGTGTGTATATATTCTATGTGGGTGGGTGGCGTGTGCCAGAGTGGCTATCCCTTCAGATTGTCAAAGAGGCTCATGGGAAATTTACTGCATGGGCCAAACCACAGGCTTTCTCTATCATTTCAGCAGATTTCTCTTTTTTTAGTCCCATTCAAGAAAGTGATTATGACAGACGGTACTTTCTTTGGCTTTATTCTTTGTGCTCCAGGTCAGGCTTCCCTCACTGTAGCTGAACTTTGCTTATAAATGTGCAGTTGCGCCAACCAAGGGTTTCTTAAGTGCAGTTCTAGACCCTGGACCCTCAAAGACCGAGCGGATGACTGTTAATTAAAATCTGGTTTAAGCTGAAAGTTCATATTTTCCAACATTAGAGTCTTACAAGGAGGCAGCGGGATGGACAAAGTTGTTCCAGCTCACCATGCACCAGCACTGATGAGAGTAGGAAAATGTGCCATTTGGAAACTAATGAAAGGGGGAAAAGTTTGACGCTGCTTCGATGCTTCGGCTGCGTATATTTCCACCCAATAAGTACAATATGTATTCTCAACTACCTTGAAAAAAACACCGTGAATTATTCACTATGTGCGGGTCAGGAGAAAAATCTATTTCTTAGACCAAAGGAGACAGAGTCTGATCTACTAACAAATCAGACGGGTGTGAGGCAACATGAACACCAACATCATTATTTGTGCAGTGTTTAGTCTCAGAGAGTCGAAGAAAATCTGCTCTCAACCCATCTTTTCGCGAACAGGGTCTAAACACCCCCCTTCCTTTACTCAAAGAGAGAGAGAAAGAGAGAGGTTGTGGTTGGGTCTGCTGAAGCCATTTTCTCATAATGCACATTAAGGGCAAAAGCCTTGTAACACATCCAAGTCAGTGTAAAAAGAAATTATGCAGAAAGGAAACAAAAGACCCAGGCAACAAAAGATATATGGTTAACTTCATCAAAACTTTAGCCACAAGATCCTTTCCATCTATTCCCCCACCCTCCGTCTTTGTCACTTTGATTTATTTTTGGCATCATACATTAGCATTTTCCAAAGGAAAAACTGTTGGGAATCTGATTTTGGGCCCAATACGTCCTTTCTTTTCCATAACTTACTCGCCTGTTTTAGATGTCACAGTAGCTGCTCCATGATGCAAGTGGTTGTTTCCATCCAAAGAGGGCTGACATACTATAGGGAGAGCTTGGGATTCAGCGGCAACAAAGACAAAGTACATTTTTGTTTTGAGGCCTGTCTTCAACAATGTAATATCAACAAGTTTAAGCTGAACTGAGCTCTTAATCAACATTCAGAAAATAGTGTATACACGCAAGATATTCGGTCTCAGACCCTTGTCAATCAAACTGGAGATGCAAAATATCTGGAGAAGCATTCTGCATCATGGATCACAGTGCCACAATATAGCAAAACAGCGCATCATGGCCATGTTACTTCAGCGCATGCAAATAGGACACTAGACTGTATCATGTGCTCAAATCACATCCCTCGAGAGTGGGCGCACAGATACACACTGTACGAGCACACACACACACACACACACACACACACACACACACACACACACACACACACACACACACACATATGCACACAGAAAGCAAGTTGCCAATCTGATCTAACAACATTCATTGTGTGCCAACAAAACAGCTCCTGACCACAGAGTAAAGAAGCCAGAGTGGCTGGCTTAGTCACAACTATGGAGCATATTTTACATCTCATGTCAGATCAAGCTGGCAGATACCAAGCCGGCTGTCAACCTCCACGAACTGGATAATGTCTAATCGTTCAGCTTTTACAGACAGTGGAGACATGTGTTACATGGATACAAAAATAACTGCTGCCTTCAACAGGGTTATTCATAACCAATAGGAAATTCAAATACGGTATACGCTCAAGGCCATAATTGTGCTGCTTCTTTCACATTATTTTACATAAATATTCTCAGTGTCACAGCTGCCCGTGTTGGTTCAAGTGATATTTTCACAGAGTCCTTTAACGCTTCCTCCGAGGAAGCGGCTTGCCCATGGGAGGACCTGATCCAAGCACAATGGGGGCGGGGGGGCTCACAAGGAAAAAGGCTTGTTGTGACGCTTTTGTGTCAGAGCAGCGCAAAAGTCCACATTACACTAATCTCTTTTCCCTTGTTCACTCACAAGACTCAATCTCAGGTCTTCAGAGCTTCGCCAATTCTACAAGGACGGGAAATCACTCGGGGCAAAAGATCACAGCTTCTTCCTCTCTTTTTTTCAATAATCTCAGCATTCAGCAACAAGGTCACTCGCACAATCAATTATAGACGGTGTATCTATCCAAGAAAAGTTGATAGATTGATTAAAAAAAAAGCATAATTTATTTGTGACTTATTTGAGGTTAGCGTAACTGCAGTAAATGCAAGCTTTTACAGTAAAAAATAATAATGAATGCACGGCTCTCTGTAACTGTTGCTAGCAAATGGTTGCCAAAAAAAAAAAAACTGGCTTTTGATTCTGTACCCAAATGATGTCTGCAAAAGGAACATGGACCAACATGAGTGTTGGTTTAAAATTCAGTTTCAACCACCTGCACTCTTTTCACTCAGCCTTGGTCCATATGCTCTGTGTGTGTGTTCCTACTCATACTGGTGTCCCCATGCCTACTGAGAGAGAGAGAGGTGTGTGTGTGTCTGTGTGTGTGTGTGTGTGTGTGTGTGTGTGTGTGTGTGTGTGTGTGTGTGTGTGTGTGTGTGTACATGTGCATGTGCAGGGACTAAAATCCACCACATTTTAATTACTGCCCTGCTGCACTATGTGTCTCTTTGATATGTAAAAATAAAGGCTACCATATTCACACAGCCACTGTACAAATCTTCATCTGAATCATAAAAAACAATGAGCCCGACAAATTCCTCCACCTGATTACAGTCCTAGACCTATGTCACAAACATGCGGCCACCAAGTCCTTGCCAATTAATTCTACATATTAATGTGCAATAAAAAAATAAATTAAAAATATATATCAACAGAGACTACTTAACATAGCCTAGACTGTTGCATTGGAAATCAAAGTTAATTATGCACAACTATGCTATAGACTAAAAGAAAATGTCCAATTATTTTGAGAAAAACATTTTTAGTAGGAGAGTGAATGATACAGATCAAAATGGGCCACTTAGGTTATTTGTGCAATTATGGAGTTCCTGTGAAGATACACATATTTAGATTTTTTTTTTCATCTGTAACGCTTTAATGTCAGCAATACTGTTCACTTACAGCAGCCAGAGGGACACAGATCTAACAGAGCCGTAAAATCTGCCCCTGCCCTTGTTGATGTTCAGTAACTGCTTGCGCACATAGGTGCTATTTGTTTCTATAAAAAATACCATCAAGTTTAATTTGACATAAAGAAACCTGGATGAAATAGAAATGCTTGAGATTCTAGTCTCTCTGTCTCTACTCCCTCAAAGCGTTTCATGTAAGATGTTGGCTTTTTAGAGGTGGTGTCCCACTGTCCGATCCTGATGACTCAGTTGGCCACTAATTTCATCCTATTTCTCTTCTACCAGAAGTGACAATGGTGCAAACTGAGACAAGCCACAATTTCCTCCAATACAAGCAAGCACACATCCACTTTGTCCAAACAGAGCACTACGAACTACGCTTTCTTTAAGCCATGCAGCGTCCGAACCCACCATCCAAAATCCCAAATCTACTCGTGCATTCATTATACAGAATACTGCCTAATTACAGTGACGCGTGAAGGAACATTAAGCATCACGACAGAAGTGACATGTTACTAACTTGTCAGAAACCTCTTGTTGAATTACAACAACAGAAAAGCTATGGCATGTTCCCATCAGTTTTGATCATTGTTGAAATATTCTACAGCAAATTAGATAACACTTAGAAAGACAGATGTCACAACATGTGCTGCCACATTTATTATCTCCTGCAGTCCTCCACCCTTCTGCTACCCCCCTCCTCTACCTTTACCAGGCCTGCTGTTGTTTACCTCCTCTCAACTTGTTTATCATCAGGTCTCGGTCTCCGCCGCTCCCTCCACTACCACGAAGAAGAGGGAGACTAGTACCTGTGTACTCCTCCCCCAATCCCAGCAGCAACCTTTCTACAGAACGCAGTGTATATGGAAAGACAACATGATGTGTACGGTCTCAGTTATGCGGTCTAACAGACATCTGGTCGAGAGAGACAGAGCGGCTTTTTGCATTTTGATGTTTCAAAACAAAAGCAACAGTCATGTTTATCCGTGTAAAGAGCGAAGACCTTCTCTTGCAAAATATCTGCGAGAGGGAAAGTATCAGTCATACACGCACACATGCCAAGGCGTACATGGGCTCACTCTCACTAAAACACAAACGCTCACTAAAAAACAAAGACAGTTTTATAAAAAAAATGATATTTCTTGGTCCGGAGAGACTGGTGCAGCCTCTTCAGAACTTTGCATTGAATAATCTTCAGTGTTACACATATTATTAATATTGTCTGCTCTATCTGCAACTGACAACACACCACTGTTATTTATCACCACATTTCTGAACTATGTCTGAGAAATCATCGTATAATGAGTTGGAATTGCTTTTCATTTTAAATAATTCTGTCTGGTAGTGTAAAACAGTTGGAATGAAACCTACAGAAACCACCACTTTCATTTCACATCCCTGCGAGTTACAGTTGTAATAAAATTCCCAGCTGTAAACATCTGCTTTACCAGATCCGCTTTCTTTGTAAATAGTGTCAAAAATAGCATGAAAGCTTAATCAATAATCAGTGTGCACATTTAAGGTGAGAAAAGACAAAATCCTGAAGCAATATAATATGATGCACTGTTCTTTCTGAATCTCTTTCCCTCCCCTCTTTCTACCCTGACTTTTCTTTGAGCCTACTAATTGCTGGCACATGAGCTTAGTTTAAACAAATCCTACCGTTACATGATGAGGACAGTTGGAGTAGAGCTCAAGTCAGAACAAGTCAGTTTAGTTCGTGGCACTCAGTCGAAACAAATTTTAAGATGGGCTCAACCACAACGTTTCTCTTCTACTCAATACAGCAAATAATAAAGAAAGGCTCTCATCACAATGAATGATGACGAAAAAAAAAAGATTCACAGCAGCAACGTTGCTCTTGCAACACGGGAGACATTGGACTTGGACAGAGTGCAGGATGTGTTTAGACAAGTGAGCCAGGTGGCTTCTCCCTTCATGCCAAATGAAAGTCCTCAAAATCTTTGAACTTACTGAACGACAGCGAGTATATATCTTATGCTGACTTCAGGTTGGAAATGCTGCTTTTTCTCAGTTTTGCAAAAAGCTCAAGATCCACCCGCAGATTAGTCCTTGAAAATACAGAGAATGCGCAAGGCCAGTCAGTATGAAATATGAAGAATATGATATTATTGCCTTGCAATTCTGTTAAGTATCACAAACCAACAAATTACCAGTCTTTAGTTTTTTGAATAAGGTTTAAATCAACAACTATTATTTCGAAATAAAAGCACATCGTTTCAAGGCAATATTGATTAAAGAGCAGGACATATGTGCCAAATATATAGTAACACTTCACATTTCTCGAATTATAATCTCAAATGCACATCTAAGTCGTGTGTAACAACTGCAGATACATGTGGAAAGGAAGAATACGGTTAATGGAGATGCCAGTAGAGAAAATTAAGTGAGGTATCTTAAATAAGAGCAAGTGCGGTTGTGTGGTATCAAAGGGCTCCAACGCCGCTTTTCTCTTTGACTGAGCGACACGTTGAGCTGCACAAGCCGTCAGAGACAAACTCTTATGGAGACAGAGCCGAGTGTCCCTGTATAGCAATCAGGACAATGTGCTGAATGGACAGTCTAATTATAAATGTGCCATTTAGACTCGCATTTGGTCTCCAGAACCGCCTCACCTTATGAGGAAACGTGCGTTCAGAGCTACAGAAAGAGCAACTGTTCAAAGGGTAAAAACTTTACTGCGACACCGCGGAGAATGACCCGAGGACGTGTTTTTATTTGAGCGGTTTTGAGGAGAGATCATTTTCATTAATTAGCCACAGGTGCGTTATTTGTGTGGTCTTAAACGCACGTGCTCAGTTTTTTTAATAAATAGAAGAAAGGCACCACAGCACATTTACATTTTGTGAAAGTTTCCAGTGTTGTCATAACTGATTCTCTTGTGGTGAAGATGTGGTCAAAACTAACGCAGCGGCTGGAGAAGGCTCATTTTTGCGCACCGGCAGTATGTCTAATTTTGGAAAACGTCTTAAAATGAGGGGCCATCTCCGCGCCGCCAATATCATTCTCCATCAATGCAATTCCACTTTAATGATAAATCTGGAAATTATTATTTATCAATTTTGTGCAACATTAATATATGTCCTAATGGACATTATAGATATATATATATATATATATATATATATATATATATATATATATATATATATATATATATATATATACATATTATTTGTTTAAGTGGTTTCCCAACACAAGAAAATAGACAAGTCTAAGTTTATATTATGCTCTAAAATATCTAAACTAATATTTTTCCATTTAAAGGCCAGATTATTAATTTCAGGAATTGTCTTAAAGTTTAAATATCTCTGAATGTAAGAAAAAAATAATCCTCGTTAAGTATATTTGCCCTTTTCCCAAGAAAAGCTTGTTCAGTCTAGCAGCGCAGGAGCTTCAGAGACTTAAAAGGAAAACTGTCTGTTCAAGTGCATCTTCTTTAAATGGACAAGCCTTGCGATTGTTAAATTTAATTTATGGCTTGTGCATTCTTTAAATGTCAATTACCCTGACCTCTCGAGAAAGTTAAGGAAGAAGAAATTCCCAGGCTACAAAGTGGACAGAAACTGGGTTTCAGACATAAAAAAAACACAGACAAAAATAAAATGAGCAACAATAAGAGGCCCGACATGTGTAACGGTATAATGAGAGACGAGCGACAGCTTCAAATAAACTCGTCCACCTCGCGGGCAGAGAGGAAACCTACCGGGGCACACCGTCGTCAATGAATATAGTACCGCTTTGTGGACAGAAGAGAAACTGCCACCAGCAGAGGAAAGTTACGGGACATGTAAACACAAACACTACAGCACTGCCAACCTTTAAATATTGAACAGTTAAGAAAGAATCGCCTGTTGTTTAGTGAACATGTTATATCGGTGACAGCGGTCCGGGTCGGTCTTAACACTCCGGTTTACATGAGCAGCCTGCCGCGTTCGCTCGCACGGCTTCACGCTGCTGAAATAAACAAAGAGGGAAGAAGAAGAAAAAACGTGATTTCAAACCTTCAAAGATGGTTTTAGGTTGTCTCAGAGTTGAGTTTTGACGAAGTTCGGTGTTGAATTCAACGCGGATTCACCGGTTCTGGGGTGAAGCCGAGCTCCGGCATCGCGCCACTCTCGTCTCGCGTGTCACTCCGCTTGTTTTGGGGAACGCGGCGCATCAAACAATCGCAATACTGAAAGTTTGTCAGTCATCGACCCCGTTACAAAATGTGCGAACCCGTGTCAGCACAACACTTAAATAACTTTCTAAAAAAGAATCTTGTAAAAGCGAAACGCACGCACAGTGCAGGACCAGGTCACTGACAGCGCGCTCCACTTTTAGGAATCAGCGATAAAACACAAGGTGAAGATATCAGGACAACATAGATCATGTGGAAAAGTAGTGCAAACGTGTTCTTTACCTTGATGACCTGAGCCGTGGAGAAGATGTGTATGCGTCCTTTCCCGTGCGTAAACACCACTAGACTAGGCTACACTTTGTAGAAAATGACCACTGAGCTATGTGTTGAGGGAAAACTTAAGTCTGCTCACTCGGGGCCATGTGAGGGGATCCCGTTTACTCTCTGTGAAGTTCAGCTGTCCAAAACTACAAGTACCTTTTGTTGTTCGCCTATCTGTTCTTTATCTCCCTCCCTCTCTCTCTCTCCCTCTCTCTCTCTCTCTCTCTCTCTCTCTCTCTCTCTCTCTCTCTCTCTCTCTCTCTCTCTCTCTCTCTCTCTCTCTCTCTGTGTCTCTCTGTCTCCCTCGCTCAGACAAGAGAAGACGATGGGTAGAGCTGCTGTCAATCTTGGCAATCAATGCGCGCAGCCATGTCGCAAGTATTCAAAGCATTTCCCGTCGTGCAACATCAGAAAGTGAGTGGCCAGGGCATTGATCTGAGGAAGGCAAAGAGGCAGGACTCCCCCTCCTCCTCCCAGACAAGAGACGCGCGCGAGAGAGAGAGAGAGGGGGGAGAGAGAGAGCGAGAGAGAGAGAGAGAGAGAGATTTGTGGCAAAATGAAAGTGGAGAAAGGGAGGATGGTTGTAACATGCCCGTAGTTTAGTCAGTTCAATAGGCTTACTTAAATGAACATTTCTTACAGGTGCAGCAACTGAAAAGTTAAGCATGACTTTTTACACTTTTTATTTCTTTTGTTGGAGGACAAATAATGCCCTGACCCTTCCAACTTCAGTGAAAATGTTTTAAAAAATACCGTTTATTTAGAGGAAAATAGGCTCAGCTGACATGAGTTAATGAGAGCATGTGAGTTTAGGGGCTAGTTTAGACTCGTGTGATACAACAGCATGCATTGGAAAAACATTAATCAGCACCTAAGATATACATATACAATTGTTCTCTGTTATAACTTTGTTATGTCAAGACATTTTGATGTACACACTGCGTAGACTCTCCCTGAAATTAGCAAATTCCATGGACGTGTATTTAAAATAAATATGTTTGAAAGATTATCCAATAAAAAGTACGTCCAACATATACGTTCCTCTGTTTTAATGCTGCTTATTTATCATTAGATAAACAAACTATTCCATTCAAAAATTGATGCAAAATAATTCAAACATGCAATCCTCATGAAAGGGGCAGTTTTCAGAGGCATACAATTAAGATTAATAGATTTTAGAAATAAAATAATATTCGTGTGTAAAAACGAATATGTAATGTGTGTAATGGCACTAGTGAAACCGTTATTTTCCACCTCACAATTTAACTTTCATATATTGATGCATTTTATTTCTTACTTTTTTGTATAAAATCCCCAAAACGGTATTAACACATTAGATATAACTAAAATCGTAAATGTGTTGCATCAGTACGTTAATACTCAGTTAATGGTATGTTAGACTGATTACATTAATTTAAATAAATCCTGTGTTTGATCTGTTTGACATCTGAAATTAAAGCAAAAGTCCAGCGGCTGACCCAGGATCACTCGCCGAAACAGACGCTTTTACAACGAGACACTTATCTGCACTGAATGAGCATGTGTTTGATATTATCAGCTGAGTTTGGAGGAGGCCCAATAATGTCAAACACACCAAATAAAGTACGATAGGAACGTTTAGAAATCAGAGAATGGCCAGAATAGAAAGGCATGAGACAGAGACAGCTGACGGAAAAAGTTGTAATCTAGAAATCAGCAGCAGCATTTCATGACAAGTAATACACATTACAACACTCACTATAACTCCGCTATTCAACATGTCGTACGTGTCATAACAGCAGAATATCAGGGATCAAACAATATAAATAAGAAAGTTACTTACAAAGAGAGGAGACAGCAGGAGGAAATTCTGATTGTTAACTGCAGAGTCACATAGAGCTACAAGAGGGAGAAGCAGAGAAAGAGAGAGGGAGTGAGTGACAGAGAGAGGGAGAGAAAGAGAGAGAGAGAGAATTGGCCACACAACTCATCCACAACACCGTATCAGCTCAGACTCCCGTGCGCTTCACTCACCCCCTCCTTTTTTTTGTTCGAGGGGAAATAAAACGCACCACATCTCCATCAAGCAGCATCACACAATGTTCAATACGCCTGAATTAATTTTCCTTTTAGCTTTAAGTTTTAATTGTTGTCTTTTTTTGCAGTGTGTGTGTGAGAATGTGTGTTAATTTCCCTGCTGAAATTTGCTTGAGGGAAAAAGGGGAAAGAGAGAAAAGAAAAGACAGAAAGAACTTTTGCAGTTAAACAATAACACGTGTCACCTATTTTACCACTCAACAACTCAACACAGTGAGGCACCTGAGTATGGGTACATTATAAATGCTCTTGCAACAGGCTAACCTTTCTATTTTTCAGATCCATGCATGGTGATTCACATGTGCTCTGTGTGGAGTGTCCTTAGGAGCGGACTTACCGCGACTGGAATGCGTGTTTTACGTGGCTCATACGCCACCTTTTGGCCACTGTGGGAAACACAGGCAGAAAATCTCCCGCCTGCAAACATCAGATGACTGTATTAAAGGCAAAACCAGAGAATTTGGATCACAACACTCAGCCTATTACACAGGCTCATTGTAAAGAGTGCATCTTAACAGGGAAATCATGTCCTTTAAATACTTAAGCTATCTACTTTGGGACTGCATTGCTGCTTTAAAAATGATGTTATTTATTCTTAAAAAAAAAAGGAATGATGCAAAAAAGACATGACTCATTGTATTTGCCTAGTGTGGGTTTTACCACAAGGCTAACGTTGAAACATGATTACTTGTGGGTGCAGCTGAGCAGGTGCCAGCGGGTGCCATCTAGTTCTCAAAACACAAGTTTAGACCACTATTTCTAAAGAGGTGACTGTAAGGGCTTCCTCTTTATAGCTCAGATGTAGAGTGCATGACGCCTGCATGCAGAGCTAAAGACAGTGCAACTTGTTGGGGGGTAAGGCAGAAGCATTTGCATACCCTGTGAGTCTTTGATGCATCTTAAAATTCAAGTCTATCCCATAAATATTTGAAAGGGAGAGTGCATAAAAATCAACATTTTTGTTACATTAAATTAACATGTGTTCTTCTCCTGTTCTGCATGGTTAATTAGAGAACACCATTCAGTCAGTGAGGGAGGATGGAGTGGGAGGAGGGGGGCTGCTTTGATTACAGTGCAGCACACACAGGTTTCAAAGGTGTGCAGCTGATTCATGCTCAGAAATACAGTGATTTGTATTTGTAATAAGGATTTACATTTACATTTACCTACATTATAAAAGAAAATTACTTTTAGAGTACCTTTAAACCTTTGAGCGTGACCTGACACCAATCCAGCTTTTATAAACTATTAATAGATGTTTATCACACACCATAACACACTATGATGCCGTTATATGGACATTATTTACGTGTTTATTGATGTATTTGTTGTATTTTGTGTCGCCCAAAATGTAATTAAATTTGATCAACATAATAGAGTTAAAACACATTCAATGCATATGATCTAAATTATTAATATAATGAGAGTTATAAGCAGAATAATTATGGAAAAATTACAACTACTACTAATAACAGCAGAGGGTATAATAGAATAGTCAACTAACTGGTGTATAAACAGATAATATATGTTCAATAACGTGGTTCAACATTGTTGTCGTCAAATACTGAATCATCACGTCTTCAGTAGTTTTAAATACATTCATTAGAACATACAACGCACTGTAAAATTGTTCGGTCCCAGTGTATAAATATCTTAAAATTGCTATTTATTAGCCTGATAATGTGTAAATCTAACTCTATGATATGAAAGATTGATATATGTGCATAATCCTATAAACATATGTATTATTAAACCAGGCATATCTTTAATTCATTTATTCATATATTCTTAATCAGTATAGCTAATCTATGTGTCCTGACTTAAATAAATGTCCTGATGAGCAGACACACCTTTGTTTTTCACTTGTTTTATGTTATCAACATGTTTACAAGCATTTTGTTCCTGGCGAGTGACAGAATAGCAGCAGACCTCAGCTCAAGAGGCAATGAGGTTTCCGGGGAAAAGAACATTTCGGCAGCTCTGCTCATTAATGACAGCGAGCACAATACATGAGGTGCAGACATGTATGTCTCCAACGTGTTGTTTCTGAATAGAAATAAAGGCTATATGTTGAACTTGCTTCGTAAACACTCAAGCTTCGTTTGGGTTCTCTATAAAAAGTGTAAATGTGTAACGTACCGTGAGGAGATCCTCAATGACAAGAAATGACACAACAAAGACTTCTGAACATCCTGACCTGTCATCAGTGAGATGGCTCTTGCCAATGGTCACAACCACTGACACAAACCAACACAACTTAGTCATTATTGAATGCCAAATATATGCAATTAACTCTCACACTATTTGCATACATGCATATCGCCTCTCTCCCAATTGGACTTGCAAAGTGGGACGCTCTGTTCTCATTAGTTGACCCAAATCTCTTACTTGTAACTCTGGATTTCATCAAAGTTTAGTCAGGATCTAATATTTCCTTTCAAGTTAACAGAGAACCACTGATTAATCATGTTGAAATAAGGAGTGCAACATGCCAATTCTAATTATATACTTATCAGGGACACCATCATACAGCCTGTGCCAGCAGTACTACAAATATCAACTCTGTAGTACTCATGAATATACACTCTAATCCAATTATTTATGGTACTGTATATGTGATGTAGTTCTAAGTACAATACCTGCTCTGTGTTTTTTAAGGCCCAATCAAGAATCTGCTCAAGTGAAAACTTCCTCTTCTTCTTCATTTCGGTTCTGCAGCTACAACCTTTGTATTTCATCAAAACGCTCAAGTTATGGTATAATCTGACTGTTATTACTGATAAAAAAAAACTGAAGCATCACCGTGACGGTGCACTGTAGATCCATAGATGCATGCGCAACCTTTCGTTTGTTTGTGTGTGTGTGCGTGCGTGTGTGTGTGTGTTTGTGTGTGTGTGTGTGTGTGTGTGTGTGTGTGTGTGTGTGTGTGTGTGTGCGTGTGTGTGTGTGTGTGTGCACAAAGCTGCTAGATTAAAGAGGAGGCCCTGGGGCATTTGGTTCATTTACAAAGCAATTGCTTTTATGTACAAAAAGCCCAATTCACTGTAGGTATTGTAAAAGTCTTCCGTTTAAGGGACATGAGATTAATTCATTGTTTAATGTAACACAGCACTTTCTCAACACACACTTAATCATTTATGTTGAAGGAATTGTGTTTTCTTACTGTTTCATATTAAGCAGGTAAACGTATTATTCAATATTTAATATTTTTACATTTGTATCATCTCCCGAATGATGTAAAACCTTTGAAATCAAAGAATACACAAAGGCATTGTTTTAGTTACTGCTAATGGTTTGGTAAATGTGGTGCAGCATAACTGAACTGTAATTCAGCCATCTCTCTATTCTTTTTATAGCATGCATGCACGTTCGAAAGAATATTCAGTGATTCCTAACTCTTCAATTATTCAACAAATCACCATTCCATTTCTTACATATTAAAAAATGTACCGTGTGTGGAGTTTGAAAATGATAAAACAGCATAAAATACTATTTTGAAATCAAAGCACCTATTGCATCGGCTTCCTTGGTTTTGTATTTGTACAATTGCACTACAATCTGGATCCCCACAGTGTCCAAAGGAGGTGCTAGCTGTGTTTCCACTGTAATGTAATCCTCAGACATTCACGGCAAGTAACAATAATATTTATGTGATGGAAATATGTATCACAGGGAATCATTGCTGGATTTCTCCTTTCTCTTCCCCTATCAAGGGAAAAGTGTGAATATGTAACACACAGCAGTGTGCAGTGCGGTGAACAATATAGACCTGAGACTCCTCAGCAGGGTCTCAATAGACTCTTCCTTTCAACATAGAAAAGGAAACCTGACAAATAAAGTAACAAAAGGCAAAGCTTTAACTGCCACTTAATTTGAGACATTGACATGGCACTATTACTTTAATGATGTAAAATGAGACCTTTTCTTACTGCTGCTTACTTACTATCTTTTATTCACTTCTACGAAAACTACTCTGTACCAACATCCCTGTCAGGAAACTGAGAAGAATGTGTCTTAGTCTTTCCGCATCTGCGAATCCAGTAAGTATTTAGTTACAGATTAATGCGTGAGGCCTTGATTGCCTTAAACAGAGCAGGACCAAATTAGCATAATAGGCCCTCTTTCATTCTCTTTGAAGTCCAGAGCATAGAATAACAAATGTATATGAACCACCAGCCAAACGTCAATACATGGAAATGCCACAATCCTCAGTGGAGGGTCTTTGGTGAAATTTTTGCAGGAGGAGGGAAAAACATCCCATTTTATTGCAAAATAAGCAGAACAGAGGATGTGATGGGTCTCCGAGCCACCAGGGCCAGCAGGCGCTGTGGGGCCCCGATCCTGGAGGAGAGATGGAGGCAGGGAGGGTACTGCTGCCGAGGGAGGTGCAGCCTCCCCTCTCAGGTGTTTCCAAAGCGCACTACGATGCAGACGAGTGAAAGTAATTACTCTCCAATTAAAGATAAAGATGTCACTTGGGAGGCAGCCGCATCACATGGCTCACAATCAGACAAGCAAAAGAAGGCGTGGGCACTGTATCCATTTAAAGTGTGCGCATCACATCCTATCAGCGTATGTTCCGGAGGGATTTATGATAAATGTAACATGATAAATATTTGTGTTGAATACCGCAGAATTTGGTAATAACCGCACCGTCGCACATTCTGTTGAAAAACATTTCCTCTATATTCTTTTCTTTTTGAATCAGAAGGTCAATACATGTATTTCTCAGAGGTTTCTTTTACAATTGCAATGGAGACATAGTTCATGATTTAAAGATATGAATTCTGTACTTCAGAATCCAGAGTTATTAGTATCCACCTTCTTGGTTGAAAATACACCAAATTAAAAATGCCCTTTTGAGATGGAAAAACCTTTGAACTTAAGAAACATTTCAAGAAGCCTTTTTTTGTATTGAAGGTTCACCTCCTTTGAGCATGCCATAGTTTGGTTCCCTTTTCAAATAATAGAAAGAAGTGTATTAGGTCAAGGCAATCAATGTGGAAGTTCAAAGAGAATCTTGGAGCTATGATGAGTGCACATTTTGTACTTTTCCTTTGTACATGATTAGAATAAAGATACGGTCGATAAACGCATCAGAGAAATATAGGAAGGAACAAAGGTTATTTTAGGTTAAACGTTAATTATCTGAGTAAAAGCTGCCTTTCTTGAATGAATTTCTCAAACATGTCAATTACAAAGTAGTGTAAACTGTCATTAACAGAAGGTCATGTATTATAGAATGTCCCTTTAAACATCATTTTATTCTTGGGACTGATGTGATATTGTCATTGGAAAGATCAGAATTTGCCACTCATTCAAATAAATAATTAAAAATATATAATAAAAAACCCATATGCGATGAAAATTATATTGTGTTAATATCTTTAATATTCACCTTTTAATATTTTGTTCATATAAATTTCCATTGTGCAACCTTCCCCAGTCACACAGAAAATATGTTAAAGGTTATTTTCATCCTGATGTAAGCAAAAATAAAATTCATTTTGGCAAGCTAAACGGGGACTGGCAGTGCTACAGGTACATACATATGATATTTCAAGTGGTTCGGTGTAAGAATATTATCTGAGTTTTGAAAAAAATACTACCATCATGACACATTTAGTACCTCTTGTTCTCAACATTATGTACCTGACAAAAACCAAAACAAGTTCCCAGTTGCGATCACACTGCAAGTAATAGACATTCAGTGATATCTTGAAAACATGATACAGTGTACAATTCAAAGTGCAACAACATGTAGAAAATAGTATTATGAGATTAACATTTGTTAGACGTTTCCATTGATAATTAGCACAGCAGCTCCCATTGCAAAGTCTTCCATTTTCTTGTTGCTTTCAGTAACTGGAAACACTTTAATGAGTCAATGCTGCGTGAGCCTCAGCAAGTATGTTAAATGTTTAGTACAGTTCTTGTACTGCTGTATGGAAAGACGAAAATGTCCAAAAATGCTTTTCTTGCAGATTGCAATAGTTTGTTGTCCTTGTGGAATAGCACCTTAGTGTCCAAAAATTGCTTGAGCTGTGAAGTGATAAAAGAAAAGACAATGTAAGTACAAGAAGAGAAAATATCAGAAAATACACGATAGCAGAATCTATCAAAATGAATCGAGTTTTACTTTCATTTATGTTTTGGAGTCACAAATAAAGGAACACCTTTAAAGATATTGTTGCCGTCCATGTACCACAATTAGTCAAATATGTTTTCCTTGTAATATAGTATAGAAGCAAACATTAGATTCTCCTACCAACCACAATAAACTGAAGCCAAATTACTAAAAGGTGAGTGAAGAACAATAATTTTTAGATATTATCACAAAAAATAGCTGCCACACAGATTAGAAAGCCAAAGAGTAGTGAACAACACGTTCTACATTACGTACTGATGCATTCATTGCGCACACAGAAATATCCTCTCTGTTAAAACAACAAGGTTTTTACAATAAACCTATGTAAATGTATCTGGTTGGTGAACAGATATGCAGGCACACTATAATTGTTAACAATTGTAACAGTAACTTGATAGTCACCTATTCTATTTTATTAAAATAAATCCAAATAGTGGATCCTTTAAATCATTCTGATGGACACTAAACTGTGGCAGACACACTTTTATAAAGCAACTACATGTCACAGCCCACCTCTTCACAGCACACCTGAACATGGGATGAAAGAACGAAAGTAAAAAGGTTCAGAAAAATCAAACACAGTACAACAACACACGGTAAAGCATGCAGTCACGCAATTTCTCAAGAAATGAAGCATCAAGTCATGCCTGGCTGACAACGAGTCATTTCAGGCTTTTCACTTTTCTGACACTGCTTCATAGTAAAGGGTCAAAGGTCAAATGCAGCTAGATAACATACTTCATACATATTATATACTTCAGAAACTAAATTTAGTAATCAAGTATTTGTCGTGATTGGCTGGTGGATGGAAGTGTTTTAATTAGGCAGTAAAATGACACAGCCCCCCCCTTTCTGCGTTAACAGTAACAACGATGATATCTGCTATTTTTTTTTAACTTATTGCTGCCAGACTACAGATGGGGAGCTAATTGGTGCTGTGAATGCAGCTGTGCCGACTACTGAACTGTCAAGGTGCTAAATCAAAAGGTGTCTCTTTTGTTAATTATACACAATGCTACAAACAGTCATGTTCCTTTGAGCCCTTTCTTTCCTCAACCATCCATAAATATTTTGGCAGTGGTACAAAAAGAAAAAAAAGAAAAACAATTTACACACAATTATCACAGTGGGATGAGCAGACTGCCTGCAGATGTTTGTTTTGATTATAATGGGGGCAGAGGCAGGGCTTCCCTAACCTAGACAAGATGTGTTTCCAACAATCACAACAGAGCAGAGAGCATGCAGTGAGGTGCAAAGCACACAGGAGCCCCGCGTTAGAAAGAATTAGTGAGGCCTCGAAAACATTAGCGCCGTAACGCATGCAGTTATGGCCTTACTTTATTTCTGGGATTAGACAAACGTGTAGTGAATTCCGTTGCTTAGAGGAGAGGGAGGTGCCAGAGAAACAGGAGAAACAGGAGGAAGAGGAGAAACAGGAGGAATAGGATGAGGAAGAGGAGGCGGAAGAGGAGGTGGGGGAGGAGGAGTGGGGAAGTTAGCCTGTGGTGGAACTACGGAGCAGAGAACAGAAGGAAAACAGAGAGAGAGAAAACAACATTGGTTTGTTAGTCAAGTCCCAGTTGTGGGAAAGTTTTAAGGCACAATGAAAGCTGGAACTATGTTGTTGTTTTCAGAAAGGACACAACTTTCTGTCTTCTGCTTACTGATGACACTGAGGGTTTATTAACTCTTTTTTTGGCAGAAATGACCAACGGAATATTCCACATTATATGTTTTTTGTTGTCAAATCAAGGTACTCCATCACACTCATGCTTTAAATCCAATATTGACATGAAGCCGTCTAAAAGCACATCCACGAGTGTACATACGGTAAACACCAACATATCAGATGTCAAACTTATGGGCTTTTGTTTTTTACTGATTTTAGGAGTGGGCTGATAAAATAGTTATTGAATCAGCGTGATTTTAGGTAACGTGTTTTTCCTTAAGAATCATTAGGAATAGGATAGTACATGTTGGTAATAACTATCTCCCGCACCATCAGTCATTTGAGATATGCTTTATTTTTTCAGCATTTGAACATTTCATCCATTTAAAAGACAAGAAAGCAATGCATAGTTGAAAAGCACTCCACAGGGAGGTTTATTTTGTAGATATTTTTTTCCATTACTAAAGTAGAGATTCCTTTCAATATCCCTGACAAGTAATCACAGAAATACCAACAAATATTGAACAATTTTGAATCTGAAATTTAACAATCAAACACACCTTTTTAATATTGCTGCATATTGCTTTTATGCTGGCATTATTGAAGTCTCTTATGCATAATACTGTGGAAAAAAATCAGCTTTTAATTCAAGGATTTGAAAGTGCAGCAGCATATCTTACTCTAACACCAAAGGAAGAGGAATTCATTGATTCAGTCTCTGCTGACAAGATGCCACCAGTTATACTCCCTGACATTTCTCTATGCTGGAAATAATGTTATAATTGTTGACTTTGCCTCACTGTGCATATTAAGCTTCCACACACACTGACAGCTTGAGTGTTACTGTGTGTGACATATATGTGTGCATATGTGTGTGTGTGTGTGTGTGTGTGCGTGTGTGTGTGTGTGTGTGTGTGTGTGTGTGTGTGTGTGCATACGTGTGAGTGAGGCAGACAGGCTGACAATCTGCTGCAGCTACAGTGAAAATTAACTTGCCTGTCTGCTGTAGAGTATGAAAGAGATGAAAAGTGAGCGTAGTGTCTTTTATGCAGGTAGAAAGCTACGTTCAAAGCAGCAGCAACGGTATGCAGAGGGAGAGTCGAGTTTGACTGGGTCATTGATCAGCACACAAAATGGCCTCATCAAGCTATTCCTCCCCTGTCTGAAATATTCTACATGGATTGCAATTAGAGACTATCGAAGCCTCCTAAGAAGGAATAATGTTCAGTTATTAGGAAATGAACAGCCTTATTGCTTGACTCTGCACCTTACGCCCTTCTCATCTCCACTCCATCAATCCAGATTTCTTGAAAGGCTTCTTCCCCCTCTTTATCCCTTCTTCAAACAAAAGATGTCAATTTGATGCAGGGAGAAATTTTACTGAAACTGTCAGTGCTGGTGAGCTTATTATTTCTCTGTGTTTCTGTGGAATAATGATTTTTACATTCTCTATAAAGCAAATATGTATAACCTACAACAGCCTTCAGGCTCAAATGAACAGAAAATAATTTCAAATTGTCAAATGACCAACCTGTGACTAGTTTGCTCTTGAGCGAAGCTTCCGAGGCGAGAGCATAGGACATGGTGATGATCCTCTCCTGCTCCTGCAGGGCTGAGTCGAGTGCCACAAGCCCAACCTCTGGCTTGTCCACAGTCACTGTGGGTGCTAGGTTCTGCACACTGTCCCGTGCACAAAGACATAAAAGACTAAATTGACAAAGCGCAATGCATTGGTAATAATGTGGAAATGTAGTGACTGCTGTGAGGGTGTTCTCTTGCCACGTGCACAGCTGCTAGCATGTCAAAGAGAAGCCTGAGCTACAGCCCAGTGCCTCTTAAGGTGGTGGGAATGTAGCACCTTGCTAAAGGAAACATCAGTAGGGTAAATGATTGCCAATAAAGGGCTTGAACTTGAGTATTTCGGTGTAACTGGTTGTCAGCTGTTTGTCAGCAACAATTGAATGCAACGTCAGTATTTTGTATATACCTGGACTTTGCCAAGATGCTCTTGATGCGCTCCACCTTACGATGACGATCCTCCACCTCTTGTGGACTGAGAGGTTCCTCAGGCTCTGAATCCACATAGCGTTCCGGGATCAATACTTTCGGAGGCTTGGAAAGCTACACAAAACAGACATGCACTGTGTTCCAAATCACACACTTTCTCATTTTTACTTTTAGTACATACTGCTGCTGCCCTTACAAAGTACATACTGTTGCATTCAGTATGCAATCAATTGGGACACACTATTTCATCCTAACATTGCACCTTGAACTTTGACCCTCTTACATACTGCAAGATGCAACTCTGCTTCTGTCTGGAGAGGGCTCAGGCAGATTACCAGCTACAAGCCGAAAACCCCCCACGCCATGAACGACCTCCGCCTGGCAGACGAGCTGAACGAGTTCTACTGTCGCTTTGATAGACAATGGAGCAGTCCTGACGCCATCCCTCACAGGCCCATCAGCCAGCCACAAACCATCAGCCCACCCTCCCCCAGTCCATCAGGGGCTCACGCCTCTCTACCACCGCCCTCCCCAGTGACGACCCTCACTATTCTGGAGAGGGACGTCAACAGACTGTTTGAAAAACAAAACCCCCGCAAAGCAGCGGGCCCGAACCCAGGATCACAGGACTCAATGACTACAGGCCTGTCGCCCTGACCTCTGTGGTCATGAAGTCCTTTGAGCGTCTGTAGACGATGCAGTCAACATGGCCCTCCACATCCTCCAGCATCTGGACTCCCCAGGAACCTACGCCAGGATCCTGTTCGTGGACTTCAGCTCTGCCTTCAACACCATCATCCCGTCTCTGCTGCAGGACAAGCTCTCCCAGCTGCACGTGCCCGACTCCACCTGCAGGTGGATCACAGACTTCCTGTCTGACAGGAAGCAGCACGTGAAGCTGGGGAAACACGTCTCAGGCTCTCGGACCATCAGCACCTGTTCCCCCCAAGGCTGCGTTCTTTCCCCGCTGCTCTTCTCCCTGTACACCAACAGCTGCACCTCCAGTCACCAGTCCGTCAAGCTCCTGAAGTTTGCGGATGACACCACCCTCATTGGACTCATCTCTTGTGGGGACGAGTCTGCCTACAGGCTGGAGACTGACCACCTGGTGACCTGGTGCAGCCAGAACAACCTGGAGCTCAACGCTTTGAAGACAGTGGAGATGGTTGTGGACTTCAGAAAGAATGCAGCCCCACCCGCCCCTCTCATCCTGTGTGACGCCCCCGTCGACGCTGTGGAGTCCTTCCGCTTCCTGGGCTCCATCATTTCCCAGGACCTCAAGTGGGAGCTGAACATCAGCTCCATCACAAAGAAGGCCCAGTGGAGGATGTTCTTCCTGAGGCAGCTGAGGAAATTCAACCTGCCAAAGAAAATGATGGTGCTGTTCTACACTGCCATCGTTGAGTGCATCCTCTGCTCCTCCATCACCGTCTGGCATGCTGCAGCCACTACCAAGGACAGGGCCAGGCTGCAGCGCATCATCCGCTCTGCAGAGAGGGTGATTGGCTGTAATCTGCCATCCCTCCAGGTCTTGTCCACTTCCAGGACACTGAAGCGGGCAAGAAAGATCGCAGCTGACCCCTCTCACCCTGGACACAACCTATTCGTGTCCCTCCCCTCTGGCAGGAGGCTGAGGTCCATCAGGACTAAGACCTCACGCCACACCAACAGTTTCTTCCCGTCGGCAGTCGGGCTCATCAACAGAGCCCGGGTTCCCCACTGACTGACTCTACCATCACAGGAGAATTTTACTAAATTTCCCCTCGGGGATTAATAATGTATATATTCATTCATTCATTCTCGGACAATTCTTTCGGACCATTTCTTTTTCTTCCTTTCTCTCCTCTTACCGGTCACTCCACTGCACACTTCATACTTAAACACTCATGCCACATACACTTAACTTTAACTTTAACTTAAACACACACATCACTTTAACATACACTCATATTAATGTTATCGGTTGTCTGAGCACTTTATCCTTATCTGATTTAAACATCATTGCACTGTTGCTGTCGTTGATTGTTGTTTGTCTCGTCTAATGTCTAATGTGTGGACCTTCCGTCTAACTAAATTCCTCGTTTGTGCAAACATTCCTGGCAATAACGGTTTCTGATTCTGATTCTGACAGGATGCGTAAGAACATCCTGGTATTTATGGCACACTGCATTTGCTCTGTATTAGGTTATATTACGTTACTGGAACATAAGTCTGAGCTGCTTTATCGTCATCCTTGCAATAGCATCCCAAAAATAATCTATCCACTTGCACAGATGAAGGATGTGCAGACGGATTTAAAAGAGTTAAACAACCTTCACTAAGCTAACCCTACTAACTAGGAGTGAAACTGTTGAACTGACTATTTGATCCAAGAATGAGGACCAGAGAACAGCTGCACATGGCAGCTGATAGGTCCGGGCTGTAAGCTCTTCATTTCAACAGTATTTTATTCAACAGATCATTATTTGTAAGTTAGTTTTAATAATGTGAGATGTCTGTCAGTTTTCTTCCAACTCATTTGTCTGCTTCACAGAACAAGCACCAGGCAGTTTGTTTTCACACCACTGAACAAAAGGGGGTAATGATGATGATGATGATGGTGATGATGATAATGATGATGATGATGATGATGATGATGATGATGATGATGATGATGATGATGATGGTACCACAGTCTTTGCAAGAACAAAACAAGCAATCCTTTAATGTCCAATAGTCCAAATGTCCAATTCACTGCGTGGTCAGCCAAAGTCTTTTACCCATCCACAACATGCCTTGGGATATAACCAGCGATCAAGTTCAGGCTGAGAGTCGATGTATACCAAGCAGCACGGCATAATAAATTCAATGTGTTGACTAAAAAGAGTAATCTTAGTGTTTTGGGGTGTGTTACTTGTTTGACTGTGGTTACACGCACTCCAGCCCTTTGGTAGTCCTTGGTTGAGCTTTATGTTATTTATTCTACTGTACACTCATTACATTGATGTTATTGACAATAAACTCCTGTATTTCTCCGCAGATACAAAGATAACTTACCTCTTTGTTAAGGTCCAGGTCATAGTCTAGTGGTTCCAGGTCGACCTCATGGGCGGGAGATGCCGTGGCGATGGAGCGCAGGGTCAGCCATTCGTCAGAGCGGGAGCGCGGCCTCTCTTTGTGCTCGGGAGGTGTTTCCTGCCCCTGAACGCTCCTAACGCCCTGCGCTTCCTCCCCTTGAACAGCCCTCTCCAGCAACTGCAGGTCAAACTCCTGCTCTCTTTTCCACTGGACAACAAAAAACACAAAAAAAAAACACAAAAAATAGACTGTGAAACACATTACAGGATGCTGCCATTTGCAAATCATCAAGTACATTTGAAAATGACTTGTTTCATTTGCCTTTACATATAAATTCATCTAAAGATTTCTGTACAACACACTGGTTATCACTGGTATGCTATTGTGATTCTAAAGGTTGCAGAGTGAGAGAAAGAGAGAGAGAGAGAGAGAGATAGAGAGAGAGAGAGAGAGAGAGAGAGAGAGAGTGTGTAAAAAAAAGAGATCATGCATTGATTTGAGCATGCATAAGCTCTCAAATCACAACATGCATGTAAAATCTCTACAACAATGATAAAGAAGACAACACGATGCCATTGACACATACAGGAAAGATCACTTCACTCATACTGATGACAGCTTCACCAAACATGACCATATTGCATGTATTCAAAGAAAAAAATAGAACAAATAAAGAACATGGCAATATGAGTCCATTAGAAAATAATATTTATTTATTTGCAAACATTCACATTTTAAAAAGAAAGCATTCTTATCACTAACAATTACATTTACTCAAACAATGAAATCAGTTAAACTACGTTTTGATATGAAATGGATGTCATACACATTAGTATTGCCTAAATAAAAGGCTTCCTCTCAAATAGACTGGGGAGTGGTTAATGGGACAACAATAGGCTTGGTCCATGCTTCCATATAATCTTCATTTAAGTAAAAAAAAAAAACTAAAATGCCATGAATAGATTGAGATGAATTGGCTTAAAAAGGCATTTCTCAGTGAATGTCAATGATTTGGTCAGTAGAAAATAAGTAGGCCCTTTCTTTCTCTTACTCACTCTCTCTCTCTCTCTCTCACTCTCTCACACACACACACACACACACACACACAATCGCACATATATATATGGATGTATATATATAGAAATGGACTGCTTAGAGACAGCAACAGCATTGAAGAACAGCAGGCATTGATATCTAAAGAAAGAGAGAAAGGAGTCTAGCAGCGGTTCGGGCTTTCCGAATAGCCAGTCAGAGAGAAAGCAACCATAGTTAAGAGATTGAAAGAAGTATTTATGGAAAAAGTGGAAAGTAATTATGGAAAAATACCTATGAATGTAAACGGTTGATGTTATTGAAGGCCCATGTCTGTGGTAATTAGTGTGTTATGTGTTTGATAGACAATATATATTATTTGTAAAGCTTTTGAGGAATAATACTTGTCCCTATTCATTGTAAAAGTTAAGTATTTCCACTTCATAAAGAACACTGTTACACATTTCTTTAGCTACGGTCAATTTTTAAAGGGACAGTTCACCCCAAAAATCCAAAATACATATTTTCCTCTAACTTGTAGTTAGCAGATGTATCAATGTAGATTTGTTTGGTGTGAGTTGCTTAGTTTTGGAGTTTCATGAGACTTGTGATGTTCAAAGAAAGAAATACAAAATAAAAAACAGCAATGTTCCTTTCCAGAAATCACGAGCTAATTACTCAAGATAACCAAAAGCTACACTACTGGATTATCTCTGCACCTGATAGCTCCCAAACTAGGCAACTCAAACCAAAACGATCTATATCAATAAATAGCACTGAAGGTGCTAAAAGGAAGAAGAAGAAAACATTGGATTATGGGGTGAACTGTCCTTTTAAGTGTAAAGCAGAAACTGTTATCCAATAATCCGTATAGGCCTTTTTTATAGAAGACATTTTAACATCGAGGACAGTAGGAAAAGCACACATGTAAATAATGAAAGTAATATTATTGGCCGCAATCCATTTAGCAGCATCGGTATCCGGCATGTTGGCTCACTGCCCCACGGTCATGGCTTACTGAGACACCGGAACCAAACAGAGCCATGTTTGATGTTATTCGGAACTTTGCTTTTCCTACTATCACAAGTCCAAGTGTCTGCTGTGAAAAAGGCGTCTTAAAGTTTGACAACAACATGCATGAATTGAGCACAGTTAGAGCCACACAGTGAATTGCCATACAGCGCTATTTTAATGTATTGCTATTTAACGTTGTAATGTCCGGAACTAAGAAAAGACAGACTACACTAAGTAAAGGCACTCGCTACTACTGTAGATCACCACTCTCGGTTTGGTTGTCGTCATGCATGAGAGAGTGCGTGTGATGCTGCTCTAGTAACATACTGATCCCAAGTCGGCTGAAAGTGGGCGCGAGGAAGAGGTGCGTGGCGATGAAGAGCCGTGGCGGTCTCCGTGGCTCAGGGTGCGTTTGCGCTGGCGGACGACGGCCTTCTGGTGCCTCTTCATCCTCTCCAGCTGCTCATCAGCACTCATCTTCCCCCTCTGCTGCTGCACCGGGTCCCCAGAGTACAGACGCTCCAAGGCACTTTTTGGTCTCTCCTGAGAGAAGTGGGAGCAAAGAGAGTTGAAAACATAAGCAAAAGGTGCAGCAGAAGGCAAAGAAGTGGAAGAAGAAAAAATACAAACCTAACATGAAGGTAAAAGCTAATTTTAATAAGGAATGAGAAAGGAACACAGTAGAACATTCAGTTTTCAGCACTGAGACAATTCTGAGGTTGTAATGGGAGCAGCATACACAGAGAATCAGATACGCAGTTATATAAAAAAACAAAAAAAAATTAAAAAACTGTCCAGTCCCACGAGTGCATATTATAACTCCAGAATAATGCCTATTCATAGAGAATTGTACCATTTGATTTAAAAATACTGGAAAATCTGACTATCGAGATCTGAATCTGAAGATCATGTTGTAAATATTATCACAATACCTTTGAACAGTTTGTTTTTTATTTTGCTGTTAAATTAAATCATCTGGGGTTTAAAACACATCATTAACTAAAATTATACAATTCAGCAAGCTTATCTCCGTTTGCTAAAATTCATCACTATTTACAAATAAATTATTACTTTTTATTCAAAACATAGTTTTCTTTCAAGCCTCCAGCGCAGAAATAAAAACATGATCCCTCACTGATTCCCATCGGTGAACATTTCCAGCTGGTTTTGATGAGGACTTGGGCGAGTCAGAAGTATTTGTGTGAGCTCCAAATATCAAAACATTTAACTCTCAATTAATTCAGTCTTGAATTTCATAGATAGCATCTGGAATTGGAGTTATTACTGCATGTGTGCTGCTTCTCCACTGCTTTGGGTACTCACTTTTGATTCACTCTATACGAGTGAATGGGAGATACTCTTTGGCCGCACACATGGACAGAACCTAAAAGTTCTGCTTCAGCAACAAGATGTCAACCATGACACCCAACGACTGACTAAAGAGGCCCCTAAAGACAGAAGACCACCAAAACAAGCTGGAGGAGATCAACCAATCTCATATTATTCATTCATTAGTAAACTCAACAAAGTTCCTTCTGAGCCTCACCTTTATGCCGGCAGCTGAGGCTGCTCTTCGGAGGGTCACATACGAGGAGATGCTGGAGGACTGATTGAGCCGAAGCGAAGAGCCCGCCACTCCTGAGGGAAAGCCAGCAAACGTGAAAACACTGTTCTCAACTTGGCAATGAAGCCAAAAGCTAGGTTGAATTTATTACCAAAATAAATATGCTACAGCTAAATCAATCTGTTCTACTGTACCTCTGCTGGGTAATGTCTGGTAACCATCATGTCCAGACGCTACGACACTGATGTGGCTGGAGCCATCTCCAGCTCCCATGAGCTCTGGATCACTCAGGAAAGGCCGGAGCTCAAGCTGAGATCCAACGACAAAGATGAAAAACAGATGAGAAAGTGAAACGTAGACATTCAAGCAGCACAAATACACACATAATCTATGTACCTTACTGTCTCCATTAGTGTACTGGCCAATCTCTCTGTCCCTTTTGCGTTCATCTGACTGTCGTTTGAGGCCGCGTACAGAAGTGTGTCTGATGACCGTTGTCTCCCGGGGCAACGGGGGCACAGCAGGGGCATGCTCATCAGGACTGTAGAGCTGAGGTAGAGGAGGTCTGGGAGGCACATCTTCCTCACCCTGCACACAAAACAACTGTGAACTATTGATGCATTCTGAAAACGAGACACAAGCACCTACCTCTCATCACTCAATAATTTCTGACATTTTTTAAAGGACTAGCATATATGGTGCTGTATTAGCCGAAATGGAATATAATATTAATAAGTATGTTTTCCTAAGTGTATAATCACCTGTAAATAAGAATTGTGTTTTCGTTACCTTAGAATGAGATGTTAAATCTCATCTTCAATGAGTCCGCTATGTTTCTACAGTAGCCCAGAATGGACAAAATCAGACACTGCCCCTAGATATGATGGGGCATTCCCATGTTTGCATCAACCACAATAATTCCCCTCCAAACTTTGCGCAAGGAAAACGTTTGCCGCAAAATCATATACACTGGCCCTTTAACCCAACAACTAATTTATTGATGGCGAAAAAATGAAGTCAAATTTATAATGAAAAAAAAATCAATAGTTGCAATTGTTTAACTAGTGCTGAAAAAAAGCGTAAATGGAACACTGACCCAAAAGAGAAAAAGGCAAATCTTTGTTTGCATCATGTGATAGTTTTGACCAATCGCAGTTGGTCACACAATTGACCCTTCGCAAAGTCCCGCTCCTCTAAAGTAGACTTGCCAATCATGGCATCAGCATCGGCCAGCTCTAACCAGGGTACGACAGCTACACAGACTTGTATGTAATGGTTTCAGATTTTCTTTATTTTATGGATTTTTAGCGAGTCAGTCAAATGTTGTGTAGTGGTGATACTTGTTACATGGAGCGGTTGGACGGACGTATATGTTTTGAGAACGTTTAATTTCTTCGTAAAAACATGTGGAGCTAACATTAGCAGAATACGTTAGCACATCATTAACTAGAGTTAGCACGTCTTTGCTACACTAGCTACTGAATGTATACACATGCTGCTTTAGCAGTTTTTTTTGTAAAAGTGAATTTCCCTGCTATTCACGGCAAAGTGTTGCTCCTTAAATTAATTGTCTTCTCTCTCGATTGCCAGGTGATGTGGTGGTTCGCTTTTTAACTGCGATCTATCGGCTTTACTAAAAATTGATAATATATAAAGCTTGACGGAGTAGCAGTGGGGGGCAGGTATTAGCAAAGGGTCAATTGGAGATGGAATATAAAAAGTGTGACAAGTTTAGTCAGCAGTCAAACTGCATAATAAAAGAAGACTATATGCAGCTTTGTTTTTCATACAAAGATTTGTGTAAGAACAAGCTGCCTCCTGTTGCAGGGGTCACTCACCCATTTAAGCCCACTGGTGATGGTTGCATCCACCCAGTGATGTAAGGGCTGCTGGCTAGGGCTGGAGGAAAGGGTGGGGGTGTGGCTACTGGGGCTGAGGTGGGGGCTGTGCTGCTGCTGCTGCTGCTGCTGCTGCTGCTGCTGCTGCTGCTGCTGGGACAATCTCATCTCCATAGCAGACGGGCTCCCAGACACTGAAGGCACTGATGACGCCGACACTGAAGGCACAAATTTCCTCTCTGGGGAATTTGATGAATATGAACATGTAACATGAATACACACACGCTGTAAAGACAGTGCTTTCTTTTCCCATGGGAAATGTTCAAGGCATTAGTATTGAGTATAAGATTAAGAGCTTTAATGGTGAGATACAGTAGCATGGCCACGTGGCTTGCACTGCATTGCACAGACAGCAAATATATTTTGCTTTGTACCCATGAAAGCTCCAGGTGTCTCACCTGGGTTGGTAACAGAGGAGATAGTGACTTTGTAGTTGGCTTTACTGCTGCTGAGGCCTGCAATAACATCCTCAATCCTCCACAGCTCTTTTCTGATCTGGACTTTATCTTGCTGCTCAGAAGAGGAACACATAAACACAGTTTCTTTAACAAACTGTAAAATAACTTATGTACCCAGGCAATGTATGACTGATGAGAAGTCATCTAATTCGCCAAAATACAGTTTTTTATCTATATATATAATATCAACCCCACAGAATGCTTTTCTTTGTCTGTGTCGATGAAATCAGTAGTCAGTAACTCATTCCCACACACACAGAGATCACTCAGCCACAGACCTGAGCGAGATCGCTGCGGTTCATCTGTCCCTGCAGGGCCGATTTCAGCCAGTCCACGTCTCTCTCCAGTCGGCTGTACTCATTCCACGCGTTCTCCATCTCCTGCAAAACAAAAACACAACACACTCCATGTTTGAATGAGAACTGACACAGCTTTCAGATACTGTACTCAATGGTCTTAGGTTCCAACCTGTTTCCAGAACTTCATAGTGACACTTTACACATGCATGGTGAGATGCATATGGGAGTAGTAGAGAGCTTGTGTCTTAAGTTATTTTATTTTAATCATAATTTCTTAATTGAATCTTCTTTTTAAAACATCTGAATCACTTTGATTTGTTTCGTTGTTTCCAATGTGCAGTCTTATATTATACTCACGGCATCCAATGAGAGCATCAGAAATGTTTGAACACAACCAATGTGGTCGGAAATGTCTTTGACACTGATACAACAATAGTCTTGTTAACTCTTGTAATGTCTTGCAGTTTATTTGTTAAATGTTCTTTTTTAATTTGTCTTTTTGTAATTTTAACACTGAATATTTTGAATATCACTGAACATTTTGACCAAAGCATTTTTCAGTGCGACAGACAAATGTACTCATGAGTTTCTTTGAAGCCTCAGGTTTGTCCCCCAGCACTCATTCTGATAGTCACAGTCAACCTGAAACATTGTGCCAGTTGCAGAAACCTTTAAACGGGAACAACTAAAAATAGAGGTGAACTTCTTGTTTCCAGCCAATAAAAACATCCTGCAAGTGTTAGCATGTACTTGCATGTAGTAGTGGACCCAGTCTGAGTAGTTTGATTCAGAGTATCTCACATCCCCAAACCTAAATTAAAACTGTATATCTCAACAAAGACATCAAATACGCTGCATATTCCAATACAAGCACAATAGACGTGTGAGAGCAGCTTGTCTCTTACTGTGGAGACTTGAGATATCTCAGCCCTGATGTGCACCACATCCTCTTGTAGTAATCTCTGCTGATAGGCAATCTTCTCAGCATGGGCCGGCTGATCTCTGTACTGCTCCATCTGCTGGTGGGAAACATCCAGCACCGACTCCAGCTTGTCCTAGATAAGGGAACGAGAGACGCTGTCACAACACAAGAAGCATTTATAGACCACTGTAATGGAAGATTTTCCTATAGATCACACCAATATAGGCTGACACACACACACACACACACACACGCATATTTAAATACTGCACATACTAGAAAAAAAAGCCAACTCTATGTTATGCATCAAGACAAAAACCTTGTCCTCCTTCAAAGAGCGTATCCCTTCCTCCAGCTCCTGTAGAATCTTGTCTTGTTCACACAGTCGACTTAATTTCACCTGAAGGAAAAACATATTGAAAAAATAAGAATGCAGGAAAAGAAAGGATAAAATCTCATTTAGCTCTGAGTCTCTGTTTCCCTCGAATAGCACCACGTATAGATAGAATGGGACATCAAAAGAGGAGAGAGATGAACTAGTGACTAGGCTGATGAGATACAGCATCTGTTTACAACTGTGGTCGGCAGCTCCATTCTAGTCGTGTTCCACTATATTCTAACAATGCAGACAGATAAGACGAATTGATCGTCGGCTGCCGTCTTCGCCGTCTGTAAATATGTCAATAAGGCTCATCTATGTGAAAAGCCCCGAGGAATTCCTCTCATCAGCGCAGTGAGAAATATCAAAAGGCTCCATACTGTCTAGTTTGGGGGTGAGATCTGGTAATACCCATTATGAGTAATCATAATCAAAAATCCATATTTCAAATTCACTTTTGGAGAAAACCGTGTTTATTGAGAGTGACAGATTTGTTTTCCCAGAAATGGGTTATGTGTTTATGAAAACAACATAAGACTGTCTAGTTCACAGTCTTTCTCACACAGTGAATTTTTTTCTCAGATCTATTTATCATTCTGTTCAATTAATAATTAAGCTGTTTTTATTTTGCTGCTGTATATTGTTGTTTTTAATTGCATGAAATATTCATTGTTCAGACAATTTACTGGCAATTTCTTATAAATTGTTAAAGTGGAACAATGCTAATGATGAAAAGCCAGGACATCCATCTTATTTACCTCTATCCAGCAGAAAACAAAGAATTAGAAAAGCAGGGTCAGGCAAATCAAACTGAAAAATTTAACAGCTCAACATCTAAAACTCCCATTACATGTATTTTTCCCTTTAAATTGCGAGTGAGGAAAATAAAAGCTGTGGTCGATACTCTCAGGCCCACACTGTGCAGTGTGGATGGGTGTCCCCACAGTGTTGCAATGTACATACGTTCCCTTCCCGCCGCAGCCTCTGTTTACCACAACTTAAGAACACACACATACACAAACCACACTAATACACACAGTAAAGTCAGACTAAAGTCAGCTGCTTCTCTGTAGTGGATTGTAAGAAGTCAGAAATGGAGATCTTAAAGAAAAGGAAAAGATGGATAAAAAGAGTGCTTATCAGACGGTTTCTTTAAATCCTGAGAACATAATGATTCACTTACATCAGCATCACTTTCTGCTATTTTCACAGGCCTTGATGGTCTTTCTGTTTTTAAACTCTCACGTCCAGTAACCTGAAATTCCACATAGCCACAAATACAATAAAAGGTTTAATATCAGTTATTGAATAGCATATTTTGAATATCTTTACTTTAAAACTTCCAGTGAACAGATAACAACAGCTGTGTGGATTTTCAACATAGAGTGAGGCTGCTAGAATAATCACGCTGGATGGTTTTAAAGTGGATAAAACGATGAAAAATACATTGAAAACAAAACAAAAAAAAAGCATGAGCTGGTAAAACAAAACATAGTGCAGCAGTGCAAAAACATCTATGCAGAGAGAGTTTCTGCATCTTTGTGTTCGGCGAAACCCTAAAAACCCCAATGCTGCTCTTTTTTGTTGAGTGTAAACAGGTATGATCATTTTTTGATTCAGAAACATTTTGCAAACAAAAGGCTACGTGTCACCGGGGTAAGAGTCAAACTGTGGGGCCCCTAGTTTCATGACGGTGTGGTAAATAGATGCTCGCATAGGGAGCAGTGACCGTGTGGGAAAAGCTGCCTATAAGAGACTGAAAAGGTGTGAATAATTTTAAAAAAACAATGAGCTGCGCATGCGTTCCTGCACCAGCCATGGCATTATGGATATCATGGACCTCATTACAGTTTAACATAACTTTGTCTAAAATCTTCGAGAGAATCCCTATCACCTTAACAAGAGTCAAAAGCCATGCTCGGGGCTGTCAGGCTGTGCTTAGGCAAAGTGGTGCTTTAAATGAAATGCTAACGTCATCATGCTAACATGCTTATAATGACAATCACATGTTGATGTTAGAATTGGTATTACGTTTACCTTGTTCACACTCTTACATTGGCAGGTATTAAACCAAAATATTGGATGAATCAAAAATTTGACCTTATGACAGCTCTAGATGTAGACTCACCAAAGTGATAATATGTTATTTTTATTGAGGGTGGCATGAATGTATGCACCCATTTCAATGGTAATCGACCCTCTACTTGGTCTATTGTCTTTAAAAGTGGCTTTATGATATTTCTTATTTGCCATCCGTTGAGTCTGTGAGTCCTATCAAGAGATTCTCCAGATAACGGGGCAGAGATTTGTCTGCCAGTCATCTGTCACACTGAGTAATGCATGAAGCCGAAATGTGTGGGTGGAATATTCATAACACACCCACACCATGATCACCACACCCAGCACAGCGGTATGGACCAGTGTGCATGAGAGACCCAGTTTAAGGGGCATTCCACCTATTTTACATGTCAGAGAAGTCACATGGAATACATCATTGCCTGTGAGAACAGTTTTATAATGTTATAATAATGTATTTGGTTCTTGAGGCAGCTGGGAAAAGTGATGACCAGGATATCTTAGCTTGGGCTTGGAGACTGCAATTTAAAAAAAAGGACCTGCGAGACATTCTCATCCCAATCATTGAGTTCAAATCTTGACCACTTTTCTGTAATCTGTCTTTTTCAAGTTCACCAAGTTGTGTGTTAATGCAATACTACATGTATGTAATATTTCAACTCCACGGTGAACAAACACACACCAATGCACGTTATCGTCTGGTTGTAGCAGTTACCACAATGAAACTAGAGGCCCTAAAATATAAGTTGTCACATTGCCAGTGTATTTCTTACAGAGCACCATTGGGTCATCTTGTATACTTAAACAAGCAAAACAATGGCAAACTGAAAATATCAAACAGAAATCCAATACATTCACAAATGCTTCAGTGCATGCAAGGAAGCCATTTGACATAACATCTTCCTTCGCATCATCTCAAATCTCAAAGCAGTATTGGAGTATCACACATGATTGGATAGGTATCCATGCCCATAATCCTGCATAATGTCAAGGGATGCATCACATTCCTTCTGAAAAGCAGTGGAATGGTCTGTTTCACTTTGTATGCACACCGTCCTTACATTCCAACAGTACCCAAAACTCTGAGGAGTGGAGTGTTCAAACACATTGCGTACTGATACGATCATCGGGTCAATACTTTGGATCTGTTTTGAAACAGGAAATGGAGAGGAGTCACAGGATGTACTGTACATCATTAGATGAGCTCCCTCCTTTCCAAAACACAACCCAGATTAATCATTAATGCATTGTGGTGTTGAAACATACAAATTAATAGGATCAAAGCTTTGCACAGGTGTAAATGGAGTGTATGCCAATAGTTAGCTTAATGAGATAAACAGATTGCTTAAATACAACAGCAGTAGGCCTTTGCAATTAGACAATTTGTAACTCTGACACAGGTTTTTACGCGACTCAAACATTTGAAAAATTCAGCCATGTTGTTCAAAACTTAAATTCCCATTATGATAAGCCTAATATCAACATGTTTTAGGATGAGATAACTACATCACCTACGCTTCATCTGAAAGTATTGTACTATCATTCAATAGAAAACATTGCGAAAAACTGAACTTCAGAATGAATTAAAGTAACTACAAGGAACTTTCATTTTGTGTTACTTTTGGCGGTCACTGTGGACGAAAGCGTTTGTGTTTCCGAGCACCAGATTCCCTTTAATAAACCTCTCATTTTACTGCAGCCCTCCTTTGCCTCTCTACCCTCCACACGCCCAGTAATACGGCCTGGGCCACGAGCAGCGGGGTGTCGGTGTTTATTTGCAGCGGGTACTGGCAAGCAGCGAGGCACAGACCTGCTCCTGGCCAGAGGAGGAGACACTGCTGCTGGGTGCAGAGCTTTCTTCCTCCCTGCCGGAGCTTTCGATTGCGACCACCCCACCGCAGACAGACCCAAATCCAGCTTTGCTTTGGATCTTACGCAGGTCATGAAGAGGCAAATGTATTACATTGTTTCATAACCAGTTTAATGTTCCTCGCAGTAACTTTAAGTAAGAAGCCAAACATTGCGATCCCTTTTCGTCAGACGCATTGGACGATTTGTTGGATTCACCCGATTATTATTGAAAACACATCTTTTTATCCTCAAGTGGATAATTGACATAATAAGAAGACAATGAAAATACATGTTAATTCCATCATAAGGAGAGAGTAGAAAGCTCAGCTTAGAATAGAGGAAAGACAGAAAAAAGGGGAAACAGGGAGGCAGATGTTGGAGGCAGCAGCAGGAGAACAAGATTGCAGTCCAAAGAAGGGAGGTGAAAAGGATAAAGTGGCATTTACTTTGTTGGGGCCCACCTTCAGATCTAGATACTCCAGGTCCTTCTTCAGTTGTATGTAAGTATCATCAGCCTTTAAATGAGCAGTGGAGAGATAAATCATTTGAAATGAAACTACAAAGGAGAATTGGTGACCAGATGATTCCTAAGGCCTTCATTTGCTGTTCAGGCTTGGCTAAAACATTAATTTACTGTCTAAATTAGAGTGTCTTTTTTTACCTCTGTATTTCCATGTATAGATAGTGAAGTCAATATGTAATTAAGTAATGGTAATTAAGTAATGGAAATTTTTTGGACTGGTTAAATGCCTCATGTTTGACCTCACAACTGAGCAACACGGGTCTTGAGCATGACATGTGGTAAAACTGAGTGTTTCCATTTCTTCATACACATGGAGGATGGTCAGAGAATGGTTGGATGTTAGAAACTCGGTGGAGTTGTCATTACTGAGCGCCGCTGCAGCTTCACTGTGATCTGCTAGCCTCACATAAATGCACTGTGTGTCAACAGGCTCATAAGGGAGACTGGGGCCTGATGGCTGCTTCAGAATGAGAACACCAAGAGCAAAAGATTTATCATAGCACATAAATGTAGATAAAGATTGTGTGGCTGTGCAAACTTATACATCTATCATACAAAGGAAAGTATAAAATGGAGGCACAGTTGACAAGCAACATGCTTCAAATATGGCATATTTATTTTTACAAATAGTATAACACAAGCCGCTGAAAGCTTTTTTCAAGAGTTGAACAAGGTGGATGAGTGACAATAACTGTGAAGACACTAATGTAGAGCTAAGAGGCAACCTGAACAGTCTGAGGTGCAACACAGCCCATGCCAGAGTGGTTGAATGAACAAGACAACCAAGCAACACCAACAGATTACACAGTCTTATGAATGACATGGAGGTAATGTTTGGGATTGGCTGGGAGGTGGGGGGGGATGAGACCTCAATGCACTGGCAGGGGTTGCAGTGTGCTATAGAGGAGGTTAGGGAAGTACAAGGGCCCCTGACCTGCAAGCTGGGGCCTAGAAGGCCGTTGTGCTGGTGGTGCTGCAGGTGAGCGAACGCATCGCTGGGGCTATGCACACCAGCCATCTTAGCCTGGTGCCTTCGAAGCTGAATGAGGAGCAGAGTCAGCTCCTCTGGCTGTAGCCAAGCCCGGGTTTAGGGGCCAGAGGCCAGCGAAAGCACAGAGGGGAGGGGAGAAAATACTTGAGAACCATCTGGGCAGTACAGTGGTTGAGCTGCAGTAGCTGAGACTGGGGGGGATGATTTATTGTGCTATCAGGGATTGTCTGAAGATAATAGTTATCAGAGCACTAGAACAAATAGTGTGGCACAACATTCAAAGCAGCTTTATAGAGGTTCACAAAGTCAGTCAGCTCCAGATTCTGTTCTCGATGATATTGTCGCCGAGATGAAATTACAACTCAAAATTTGGAGTGACTTATCTGTGCTCATACCTTGATTGGCTGTCCTAGAGTAACGGGCTGGAAGCCCATGTTAATGCATAATGACAGATATCTTTAATAATTAACCCACTTATGTTGCAAAAGTAATTATAAGAGGATCGTACCGTTTTGCCATGTAAGCTGGGTGCACTGACAGTGTGTGTGATGTAGCCCATGGCTGGCATGGACGTTCTCTCTATTTGGGAAGCCTGCGGACAAACAGAATGCAACTTGTTATTACAGATCTTATAGAGTCAAATCAAACAGAATGTCTAATTCATTAAGTGATCTTCAGTATGTGAGTGTTGAAAGTGAAAGATAAACCACTTTATCACACTGAATCAAAGTTACACCATTGCCTCCGAGTCTGCAAACAAACTTGACTACACAGCAGATTTATTTTTTCATCTATACTTTTCTCCCTTTCATCACTCTTACTCTTATTCTAAACAAGGTGTGCCCTGAGTTTCAGACGCTACAGGGCTTGGGATATTTGACGTTTTTGCTTAACACACAGAATTAGTGCAAACCAGGCCCACCACAGAACCTTAAAAGGACACAAACAACAAGAGATTTAATTAACTACACATAAATTATACTAAACCTGCTTTCTTAAAATAACATTTGTTTGCTACCAGCAAGAGAAGCACTGTAAGCCATTCCCTTTGAGATTCCCATGCCACAATTTTTTTGCTGTATAATAGGTTTTTTATTTAAATGCGAGATCAGAAGAAAGAGACCGCTGCTGATGTTTGAAATACAGTAGAGATGTTTATAGGGTGCTGAGGAGCCCTGGGCAAATTGGATTAGCTACTAATAAAACATACTCCTTAATGATATTCCACAGAGGTATATAGATCGCTATTACTTAAGCGCACTCCAGCCAGAGAGCACGATCAGCCTCAAAGAAGCTGGATGCACCAAAACTAAGTTCATTGCAGACTAAATAAATGTAGTTCCCATAAACAACCCTACCTTAGTTAAAAATGTTTCTTTCTCGGGAAGATTTTTCCATAGTTGTGCGTCACTTTGTTTCATGGTTATAATTAGTGTCTTTACATTGATGTGAGTGATGAAGGACACAGAGCATCTGTGACACTTTGTGTACTTGTGGAAGGCGACGGATTGGTTTTGAGGCCTGTGTGTGTTGGCAAATGTGGTGATGGTTTGGAGGGAGATGTTTTCACATTTGGAGTCTGAGCGCCGCGACGGTTTTGGGTAACGATGGAGTGGTGAGCTTTTACTCACACACGCCCACACCACCTGTGGAGCGGGCCTGGGTGTGGACTGTGTGAATCTGCAAATGATTCACATGAGCATCAAAGTGTGTGCGCTGAGAAGTCGGAGCCTTCTCAGGCTCCTCATGCTAATCTTCCCATGGTGCCCTTGTGAGCTCACATCCTTCAAGTCGACATCAATCGATACCTCACATCCACTTTTCAAACCTACCGTGAGAAGGAGACCTTTGTCATTTGGCCCACTACATGTGAATCATCAAATTCTGCTTCAGTCCCATGCCATTGACAGAGTACTGGCATTAACTGTGTGCCATTATTAGTGTTAAAGCACCAATGACATCAAACCTGTTTACCCTATACAGGGTACACCCTGGATTAGTTATCAATGTGCGGGGTGGGACTGAAATGTGTTTTATTGTTGACTGTAACATATGAGCTAAATCAGTCCGACCAAGTGTGAGAGCAGAGTGGTACCACATTGGGAACAAACCCTTTGTGAATCACCACTCCTCTTTGCCAGAGGGAGGCAATCCAAGACAAACTGAAGAGATGTGTTACAGCTAGGGCTGCAACTAACAATGATGTTCATTGTCAATGAACCAATTCATAATGTGTGTAGAATGTCAGAAAAGTGAAAATGCCAAAAATAACCTAGAGCCAAACGTGACATCTTCACGTTGCTTGTTTGATGGACCAACAGTCAAAAACTCTGTGATATTCAGTTTATAAAGATATTTAAAAGAAGAAAAGCGGCAAATTCTCACTTGGGAGAATCTTAAACCAGGGAACGACTGATGTTTTTAATTAATACAACATTAATCATGAATATTATTCTATCAATGCAACATTTATAAATGTATTTAAGACATTATGCTTCACAGTAGTTAAGCACTTTAAATATTAAGAACTACATGTAATGTAAAGTAAATGTTGTTTTATATCTATATCACAATAAAAAAGTAAACTGTAGATTGTCCTACCTGAGAAAGATGGGCGCAAATATGTCCGGGAGAGCTGGATCTTGTGCTGTCCCCAGGTGCCACTTCATCCAGGGGCCTGACTGTGCGTCTGTCTGAAGGAGTGTGTGGCCGGCGAGGGGACAAGGGTTTGAAGGAGGAGGGCACTGACGGTGGGACTTCACATGGAGATGGAGGGACAGAGATGGATCGTGGCATCTCCACAGTAACTCTAAAAGATGAGGAGTCTGTGAAGTTGGGGCCGGTGTAGATAGGAGCGGTGGGGCTGCCATGACGGAACTGCTGCCGCTGCTGCCACTCATACAGCTGCCACACCATTCCCTCCTTGGTGGCCATGCGCTCATCGGTGGACATGCGGAAGTGGCTGAGCCGATCATGGGCATACTTGTAGTCACTAGGCAATTTACATGTTACTGGGGGAGATGCGCTGCCAGACTGGGGACGGGGAGACTTTGGCAACGACTGATAGGTGGCATCCGCTGTGCTGGCTTTGGGCTTTAATGGAGGAGTCCGCCGAGGGAGGTTGTACTCAGCAGAGGGAGCACTGACAGAGAAAACACATGGATGTCTTTTACTTTTATATAAGCAATGTCATATTACCTGCCCACAATGAGAATTCAAGCAATTCAAATATAGTCCTCATACTAGCCACTAGAGGGAGCCATTTACTCTAGATTTGTTTTCGTCATCGTTCATGCTGCTGTGAAAGATTCAAACTGACCTCTTTGGTGGGTCCCCTTTTTGAACTTTGACCCACTGCTCCACCTGTGCCAGCGTATTCTTCCTCTGCACATGTTTCACAGTGTCTACGCGTGAAACAAAGCCCCTCTGATAGACGAGATTTCCATTCTGTTCTGGTGGCAGAGCCACTTGGATCACAGTTGGCTGTCCGTTCTTGTGGGTGGCATCATCAGCAAAGTCTGGAGAGAGTCTCTCTCCTCGTTCCTCTGCTCCTGACTGGCTGGGTTTCACTTGGATCTCTAATCCATACCTCACCTCGTCTCTATGAGCCAGTTGGATACTATTATCCGGAGGTTCCTCTATGTCTGTCCTGCGAAGACATTCTGATTGAGATGAGTTCTGGTTGATGTGGACATGGTTTGTCTGTGGGACAGCCTGCTGCACAGCCTTCTTTGGATTCTCCACCTCTCTAAAACAGTGAGACATGATGGTGATGAACAGCTAGTGTTATTAGTCCTGCCTGTAAACAAGTGAGATAAATGGCTTTATAAAGCCCATCTTGAAAGAGTTTGCGGTGAAGTATTAAAGTACTTAATCTTTCAACTACTACACACGCCCACACTCCTTCAGCTATTTAACCTTCATCTAATTCCTCTTCTTCACATGATAGTATGATAAAGTGCAGTACTATTCTTGAAACAAGAGATTTAAATGACATTAAGCATTGGATAAAAAACACAATAGACACTCAAGTTAACCATATGTGACCCTAAAGGTAATTTCCAAATCCATTTGCAGAAACACTTGAACATATGGTCAGATTCATTGTAGATCATTGTTTCTCTCAGAAAGGATTAGAGACCATAGGGAGTTATTCAATAACTTTTCATCTGTACTTGAAACTTAATGAAGGCGAGTAGAGCCGTCTCTGGACAATACATGCAGAGTGAATCCCCAGGGCACTTTGTCTTCATGAAATAGCTCGGGGTAGTGTGCCTCAAGGACTTGCCATTAATTTGGTTTCTCATTTAAATTAATAAATCGCTTCGAAACATAATTTTCAAACAGGTATTGATCATTTTACAAACTGCTTCCACTTTAGGGTGGCTAAATTCAGTAGAAATAATTCCAAAGAGATCAAATATGAATAGCAGTAAAATATGTATATAGTAGATTGAGGTACATGTGCTCATGGTAGATATCATTACTTCATCAATGCTAATTATTTCATATAATTAATGTGTCATTCCAAGGGAACACACTAAGACCGTTATGTAGCAACATTGACCACTTCAAAAAACCTCATGAGTAATGACTTACATTGGCCTGTAGATGGCGCTACTGCACAGACCATTCAAAGCATGCAGTGCATCCAGCTAATCCAAGACATCTAAATGCATGTACCGCAGATTCAGTAGTGAGAGTATCAGTCTGTATTGCAGACTATTTCTGCTGCTGGAAGTGAATATTTTTGACAACAAAGAAAAGCACACAAATCGGCTTTATACATTGTGATTACTACTGTAACAAAGCTGGAAATGGGCAGCAATAAGCCTCATCTATACTAGACCCACCCAGATGCAACACCCGCACACACACACACACACACACACACACACACACACACACACACACACACACACACACACACACAAAACAATAAAGGACATAATGGCAAGAAAAAGGAGCAAAGTCACAGATATTGAGGCAGTAGACACTGTAGTAAATGCATAAAAACCTCAACACATAATGTTCGAGCAAAACATATTACTGTTTGGTTAAATAATGTGACAGCCAGACTTCCTTCACGATATCACTCAAAAGACATACCTAGTTCACAGACACTGCTGTACTTAATTAAGGGAAAGCGGGTTGTTGATACCAGTAGAAGCCCAGCCAATGTGGGTAATGATTCCGACTCTGTAAAGCGAGACCAACCTCTTTATAGTGTGACTTTGCTGCATCAGCGCAGCCTGGTTCATGGCCCGGATCCAGCCATTCATGTCCTCCTGTGTGTCCGCACTGAAGAAATATGTCCGCATCCCGCAGTGTTCTGCCTGTGAGCCAATCACAGAGTTCTTATTGTAAATGTAGGAGCGCATTCCTGTATGGCTCGCCTATCAAAGAGGGAGAGAGAGAGTGGGTATGAGAACTTCTTGTTGAAGATGAGAACAGGGTACCAGGGAGGCTGATGAGTGAAACATTTTGCTTTCTTGTTCCCTGAGACTGACAGCTGTCATCTCAGTGAAGACAAGGTTTACTGCAAAATTTTACTGAAAAGAGGGAGGGATCCAAGTGCTGCAGCAGAAACAGCGTGAACATTGTGCTGTTTCTTAAGAAAAAAAAAACAGAACTCATCAGCTAACCTTTTTATATTTCTATCTGGTGATGTAAATCTGGAAGATTTGGTGCCACACTGTACCATCAAGCTATCAGGACAAACTACACCAAACCCAATTCCTCTATACCACAGCAAAGGATCATAGCTATTTAGTATTTTTCTTGTATTGTTTAAAACCTATATGCAAATGTTCTCTTACTTCACAAATCATACAGATTAACTTCTCATTTTATAAATAAGTTGTACTGATCTACTCAATATATAGTAAAAGAGTGCAAAGGAGTAGTTAGTATTGTTTTTGTGTAAGTTGCTAGTTGTTTCTCATTAATTGTAACTTCACCATAACATAATACATGAATAGCTGCCAACATTAGCACAAAAGCATCCACAACACAAGGCTGAGCTGCATTATATACATCGTGGAAAGATGTGATCTTTAGTGAGTCAAATACCTTACCATGCTCAATAAACAAGTGGCAAAATCTGCAAGAATACGTTCACAGTAACAGAAAAAGGTCCTAGTAATTATAAAGATACAATCCTGATTTATCACATGTGCACGCGCAAATGGAGGTCTGTCCTTTTATTAGTCTGTTAATAAAAGGCTCACAGCACATCCCAACTGGTATCACAACCGCTTATTGTCAGTTTTAAACTTCTAAGTGAACAAACTGTATACAGCCGTTGGGTTCTTTTTGCTCTTCAATGAAAAAAAACAAAAAACAGCTAGACATCCCCTGATTTATCAATTCTGAAGACAAATCTTTAACCTTTAGGCAATATATGAGAAGCCAAACACTGCAAAACCTGCTTCAAACTGATGTAGAAGAACAAGTTCTGAGTTTACATTGTATCAATGTACAATTATGTATATATATATATATATATATATATATATATATATATATATATATATATATATATATATATATATATATATACATATATATATATATATTTATGTATTTACAGCAAGGGGCAAAGGAGTGTGTGGGAAAAGGGCTGACAGCCGGTCATCCCACCACTCCAATGGCGATGAGGATGTGATAAATGATGTGCAGCTTGACAAGACAAATACCAGAGACACTGAGAATATACGGTCGAGACATGAGATTGATCAAATAATTAACCGTGGCAATGTTAGTGCCTTGTTCTCAACATTGACCACATGTAGGTGCTAACTTACACTGATCATGAAATAATGACTCTTTGACTGACAACCATTTTAGACGAAAAGTGTTGATACTGTCGCCTTGTCATTGTCGAAGAATTAAAGGACTATAAAAAGAGTTATGAGTCCTGCAGTGAATGTGCAATTGTCTGATTCATTACAAATCAAATTTGCTGCAATACAGTGACAAACAATAACACTGTCCAAATACAAATACAAAATAAACAGAAATTCAGGTTTTCCATTTTATTCCCCAAAATATTCACAGGAAAGTTGCTTAATAAAACTAATATGGCACCCCTATGTGCTCTGGCATTGTCCAAAGATGGCTGTCATTATGTCTGTGTACATGAAGAGACTTTGCAGCTGCTGGCATGATATGAAACAAAATGAGCTGAGGATGGCGGTCCACTGATGAGGCTAAAGTGAAATCAAATACCTATTCATGCAAGACAGGAAGCCAGTGTGATTGAGGACGACCGCCCGCAGAGAGCAGTACTCACTCCGCCCCCGCACACACACCAGGTCACAATGGGAGGCCATTGACCAACAGGGAATGAGAGAAACACAGTGAGATGAGCAAAAATAAGAGAACAACAGAATCAATAAGAAAGAGCAGAAATGTCTCTGGCTGAGGTCGTATGGCAGTCAACACAGAAGCAAGAATGAGTAACAGTGGAAAGGTTTTTTTCCCCCAGTGCTTCAGAGAAGATAAAGAACATCCCAGTAAAACTACTCCAGAGGAGTACTGCACTGACTTATACAATCGACTTTCTTATATCTTATATTCAACTGCTAGTCAAATTGATTTCAGAATAATTTGTGTCACCATCTCATTATTCCAGCAGAGACTGTAGTCTGTCAGTCGCTTCAACAGTCTGAAACGTCCCGTTGTTGAACACCGGCAGACATCTACTGAGGTGCTGTCATGCTTACTTAGCAGTAACGGAACATTTCTAGTGCCCCTCAGATACAAGTAATGAAATCTCCTGCTCTTTAATGCATGATGGCTCAGAGAGAGCTGGGGAGAATAGAGCTATCTTAAGTACAGAGTGGTACAGCAGAGCCAAGGTTCATTTCACATCACCTTCCATCTACTCCGCAGCAAGTGGTGGGAGGAGACGATGAATAGGCTGAATGCATAATTAATAATTCCAGTAGCACAATTATCATACAAATTCCATTGTATGTAATGTGATATTTAAAACACAGGAGATGCGTACCACACATGCACACACATTTATACTCACATAGATATGCACTCAGACACACACGCACACACAATCCAAGAACAAAAGACAAAGTACAAAGCAGCAAAAACTATTGCGACAAAATGCCCTGGAGCTGCAGTGGTGCATCAAACATTCAGGCACTATTTTTCTTTGCAACGCGCTCTGTGTTTCCACAAAGGAGGAGCTGAATAATGTTAACGCTCTCTGTGTAACAAAAAGACATAAATTAATTTTCTGTACTCTGGCAGAATTCACAGGCAGAAAAGAGAAAAAGACTTTGCCGCATGCAAGGGAAAGTTTTGTTGCACAATTTTAAATAAAAATGACACAATTACCAAATGCGGGCTACCTATATTGCGTTCAGGATAACACAAGGAGCTATGTGGCACTCAGATTTCAGTCAAAGAACAAAGCTCTTGCACTGTGCAAACCATATTGAATATTGCGCTGCTGCAGCCTCTCCAGAACACCATAGAGCTACCAGTGGAAAATGTACTTCTGCCCCTTGAACAAAAAGATCAGGGACCAGAAGGTCAGAAGTTCCATCAGACTCCAAACACCCGCACTTCATGTCTTCATAGATATCACAAGTTGAGTTGCATGCTCAATCTTTCTCAAAATCCACGAAAGATTCTTAAAAAGTTGAAGTTTTCTGAGAAGAAATGCAAAACAATGCCTAACGGTAACAAAACTATACTAGTTTTCCCTTCTTTACTTTGCAAAACCTGTTTTCTTACTGTGATACAAGCAGCCGTAAATGTTTGCATGAATAACATTATCCATGAATAGAAAGGTTATAATTTAAATATCTAAATGAATATCTGATCAAACAATGACTAAACAAAACAATGACCTGATTCCAACTTTTGATGCTTGACACATTGCGGTCGGTACTCAAGTACTGAAGTTCAATACCTAGACCTAACAGTAAATCATAAACTGTCTTTAACAAAACGGAGATACCAACCCATCCTTCCTGTGTGACAGAGACCACAGTGTGTGAGGATTGCTCCCAAATAGTGATGTAGCAATGACTATTCGGAGAAAAACTGAAAGTGTTGCTGGCTGCACATAGACATGATAACTTCTGTCATAAATCTGATTCATTGCCACTTCACTGTTACCTTGAAAGCATATTTTCGGTTTATGTGGTCATCAGGCTCAACTGGTGCGATGACATAACTGGGCAGAGGGATGCTACCGAGCACTGTCTCCTCTCTGCTGTCTGTAAAGAAAGAACACAACACACATATAAAAATTCTCTAATCTCTAATTCTGCCAATACTGTGTACCATGTTTACAAGTGACTGCAGATTTAAGAACAGCAGGAAAATTAGCACGGCATAATTCATTGGTGACTCTTGTCTGGTCGAGGCTATGTGGCTGCATATGACACGGGGTGGCATGTGGCTTATCTATTATTCAGTATGATTAATTGAGCAGAGGAGGTAGATGCTCTAGCAACACAAGCACAGATTACATCCCATAATAAAACACCCAAGTTAATAAGGAAGGAGAAGTGGGAGGAAGAGAGAGCCAGGGAAAGGAAGAGAGCCCAAGATATGTCATCGTCTAATGATAGGCTGTCATTAACCAAGAAAGGAATCTTCCCTCAGATGAGACTGTATGCCCATTTTGATTTTTGTCTGTTAAACCCTGCCCAAGTGCACTCTTTATGGACTCACCTTTGTAGTAAAACAAGCAGTAGTCTGACAAAACAAACCACTTCCTTTTCCACAGTCGCATTCCGGAGCTGTCCTGGAGGTGAAGGGGGAAACACAACACAGAGCATTTAGAAATTCTCCTCGCAGTAACACTTTTTAATTCAGTTATTAATTCAAACTTGTAGTTTGAGGATACAGTGCATATTAAAAGCAAGTGAGGAAAGCTCTACACATACCATTGGAACAATAATGTAATACAAGTGTATTCTTAACTTGTAGTATATGGCACAACATCGCAGCCTCTACATTTACAGTACTGTAGGTCTCCCCTCTGGGATTAGTCAGGAGCTATTGTGTTTTATACGATACCTCTCGAGATTGTGTGCTCTAAAACACTCAAATCCAGATTAAAAGGTTTTTTTAAGGCTAGGCTGGGCATTCATTCAGTACATGTTACAGATCAAAGAACATTAGATTTCCCACCAAAGCTCTTCAACATGTGCTCCTATAAGTGACAGGTGGGTCATTTCTTTCAGAGCACAAGAGCAAAGGACCTCCAGCTCACCTGTTTATAGAGCCAGCCTCTCACCACCACTGGGATGTTGAGGTTCCTTTTAATAGCATGATCCCTCTTGCCAAAACTGTGCACTTTCCCTGTACCTCTGCAGCCCTGCAGAAAGCAAAGAAAGACGAAAATACTTTATAGTGTGTTGCTGAAGAACTTGAAGCTAATTTACTTTGCTTACCTGAGGTAACATACAGTGATTAATAGAGCTGTACTGTCAGTACTCTGGTGGTTCTTAAACTGGGGCACGGGACCCTGGGAGGGTGTGGATCCAATATGGGGGGTTGTGGATGCCCAAAAATGTGGAGTGAAATTGAAGTTAAATTAATTCTATTTGTCTTGTTTTACCAATAGTTTCCCCAATATTGTTAACTGATAAAATAAATAAATAAAGCAGTTTACACGAGGAAGGGGTCTCATGAATTGTTTTTGGCTTCTGAAGGGAGACTTCCTTCTTCTAACACCCACAAGGGGAAATACCAACTTACTATTCCTGTGAATGGGTTAATCCATTTAAAATCAGGCATATTTTTTAGACGAGGTAATTTCAGACTACATTTTCACTGTAAAAAAAAAATAGTACTTTTAAGCATGTGCTTTTCTACAGAAATACCTGGGGTGTCGGGTTGACCAGCTGGCTAAAAGAAGACACAAATGTTGAGGGGACAAAAATGCAGTCCCAATTCCTCATACAGGGTCATTAATGTGATACGTTCTATTGAAACAAAATCTGTGGTGTGTCCTATGTTCAGTGACTCAAAAATTCCTGTGATCACGTCTATTGCAAAGACTGTGCACCACACCCCTGTCCAGTCCCTGAGGATGTGTATTTGAGTTTTATCAGGCTTAAAAATACTATTGCTCTCTGAGACTATTAATCAGAAGGAGATAATGTTTAAACCAGTTAGCGGTCATCAAGAGAGCTCCGAAATAAATTTGCATCCACAAAAAAAGATGTTTGGTCAGCTACAAAAATATAAAATAAAGAATTATGTTTTATTATATTTCAGTTAGATCATTGTTAGATTTACTAATCTGTTGACTAACACAAGTCAAACATACTAAACATGTGCTCTCAGTGAAGACAAACACTGTAACTCACCTTTGTCCCTGAGTTGGCATCCACTGCTGCTGAGGTCACAGCCTGAGAGGACTCTGTGACCATGCTCGGGGATCTCTGATTGGCTGCTGACTTGGACATACGGGCTTCTATCCTGCAGTTGAAAAGCCAGCGTAGAAGAAGATCAGTAATGCTGGCGGGATGGTGAGCATTGGATGGTGATATTCCTTCTTAATTGCACTGACAAACTACAGACACGCAGGGAAACAGAGCGCAGTACTGTGCTGAGCTTTCACATATAAAGGATATGACTATTTCCTGACACCGCCACACAGCCTGTCACAGCCAATGGCTCTGCGGCGGATGTGTTAACACTCCAGTGGCACTTGGTCTGACACACATCATACACATACCCAGATTACAAGCAAGACAAAACTAAATTAAACCTTGCGTTGAAGCACTCATGACACACACACACACACACACACACACACACACACACACACACACACACACACACACACACACACACACAGTATCGTTTGATAGCTTCTAAGGAATCCACAACCCACCTCACATTTTCTCATGATGTCATCATATTGCTATGGACCCAGAAATATCAACATGGAAGAAATACAGCGCAGCTCATTCAGATTTAGTGACAAATGTGTCAATTACATTTTTATTGCAGACCACATTATTAGAAAGATTTAAACATGGTCTTCTGATCCTCCACCAACCATAGTATATGTTAAAGTGAAAAAGAGATGCATCATAGATAACAGGAACACTACTACTACTACACAGCAAAGATCAATTTGGTTTAACAAGGTCCTGGAAACGTTTCGTAGAAATTTTAGTCTGTGCTGCTGACTCAGTAATAGACCCTTACAGCTGATTTTTTTTATTATCCACAAATCCTGCAGACCTTTATTCCATCCCATCTTAAAGGTGCTCTGTTGTGTTTATACGGGAAGATTGTGCAGACCACTGGATTGAAAGTTTCTCTCACAGGCCTGGAAAATACAAATATAATTTCTTAACCCGAAGCTTCTGCAACATTTTCAAAAACTCATAAGCAGACAGTATAATTGACAGAAAACTGTCCAGTACTTGGCTGAGCCTTTTCCTGACTGCAGCAGTGAACTTACAAACAAGAGGAAACAAAGTGTGACCTGTCTCTGCATTTTTCCGCAAAGGGGTTAAAAACTGTTCTAATCCTGTTGTTTTTTCCTGCTTTGTGTTGCTGCACTACACTGAAAAGAAGATAAGCTATAGGTGTGTGTTGGCGACTAAGGAAGCAAATACAAAAATTAAAAAGGAGGTAGAAGTGGGAAAAGAGAGAGACCACAGTGGAAGAAAACGTACAGTATCTCTACTCACAGCCTGGACTGCAGCCAGAATTTGTACAGGAGGTTTCTGTTGTATCAAGGGGACGCTGCTGTTTTATGTGAAGCTTTCATACTGTTTACCACCACTGCCATTGGAACAGTTCCCTGGGAGATTTGTCGTGGCATGTGGTGGAGAGGAGCGATATTTCACATCACATAGTGTAGAGGAGGGAAAGACACTAAACTCAATCTCTCCCTGATTCTCTTCCTACTATATGATGGAAATGAGGGCATTTTTGGCATCCTTTAAGGCAGTGGGTGCACATGTGGAGAGTTGACGAATTGATCATAGTGGGATAATCTATAACAAAGTCAAAGCCTCCCGGCCGGCTGGCTGCTCTGTCCTCGATCCGATACGGGTCTCCAGGGAACACACTGAGGTTCTCCTCACTTGGAATGCAGTCAATGATTCATGGAAGAAACCAACTTCCTTTTCAGATATCCTTACGCAGAAGGAAGCCCGTAACATCACCATGACAGTGAACAGAAGCAACACTTTGCTGCCCCAGTGAGGTCATTCAATACTAAGACTGCACCCCAGCTTTCACACTCTCCACCAAACTCTCCAACAGCATTATGAAAAGAACGACGCAAGGCAGAGGCACAACAATACTGCAATACAGTAAGTAGACTGTGGTTTAGAAGAAAAAGTATCACACTGCAGTTAGCAACCTGTGTGCACTGCAGCACAGAGTGGTTCAGAGTAGAATTTAACATAGCTGACTCAAGTTCACACGTGCATGATCATCTAACACCAGCCATCTTAAATACGATCAGACACCTGCTGGCATACATTTAGGTCTCGGCTAAAATTCTATAAGATAATTGATCGTCTTTCAATGGATTCAAATCATATGAAATCATTTGTCTATATATTGTGATACACAATAACGCTGCATAACTTGATAATAACAAGCCCTTAGTGTTTATTTTGGCTACATTGCCCAGCCCTACTTATATTGTTGTGCTCTAAACCTGCTGAAAGCTTTCACACAGATTCATACAATGACATAAAACAATGACAATAAATCCCCCTACCATACAATGCAATGTTTCAATACAATTTAGAAATATAAACTTAAAAATACATAAAAAATTCTAAAAATGTTGGTGACTTGTTGGTATTTAAAATATACAGTCTTTATGTCAAAAAGTCTCATCCTTAAAAGGAAAACCTACTAAATCTTGGGGATATTCTGTCAATGCCAGTCAAAGTTAGAACCATTTCTATTTTTATGACCTCTCTACACTGAGGAAAATGCCCCAAATGGACCAGAAAAAACAAATGATGATGATGAGATTGATGAATCCAGATGTGATATTGACACGGTCAAAAGCATATGCGAGTGTCGGCCATTCCATTATCATAAGTGCAAAGGCAATCATTTGAAGAATAACATTTAAGAATCTCTGGGATCTAAAGCCACTGATGAGTGAGAGCAGTCAGTTATGAATGCCCTGATGGTAATGAGCACATTTAATTGACGAACATTATTAAAATGCCCATCTTTTAGTGTTCTGACTTTGACCGCAGCTCATTTATCTGGTGAACACTTAGCTGAAACAGTTTTTGCTTCAGACAATAGACCACCTCCCCCACACACACGCACACATACATAAACACACACACACACACACACACACACACACACACACACACACACACACACTCGTGATATGCCTCATCAGGGAGGGTGACAGGCTATTTCCCAGTCTATTTCTGGACTCCCATGGCACGACCTTGAGCTAACCTATCTGTACATTTAAGCATGCAGTAAATGCATCATTCTCAGGAGAGAAAAAAAGACTCACCTGTCTTGTAGAGTGTATTCTGTGTTTTCAGGGGATATCTGTCCGGTTACAGGGTGTCGAAATGATGAAGCCCTTAGGTTGTGGCTGCAGGACAGAGAGAGATTGAAAAGGATGGAGGGAAAACAACACCAAGAGAAAAATCAAAAAAACAAATTAGCATCAAATCAGTATTGTCAGTACAATACATGCCTGCCTGATCACGTCCTGTCTTTCTATAGTTATATTTGGCTGCTGGTTGAGGCTAGAACAAAACCCTTGAAAAATGTAGCTGTCAATGAACGCCTCAGTAAACTGTAAAAACCAATATTTTGGTAGCTCTGCACCAGGTTTAGGAACCACATATTCTTTTACACGAAGTGTAGGGGTCAGCGCTCTCCCGTAGCCAGCTCAACATGTGTTATTGATTTCAGTTAGATGGAGCCCTTCATTGCTTTAACTAGACCTATGTTACTGTCACAGACTAGAATAAGAAACCGACAAGTGGTCAGTGGTGCTGGTGGCGAGGGGAGTGAAATATGATGCCTTTGTGTTTGTTGTTGTCCATCGAATATTTATTTGTGACTAGGCAAGGACAAGATTTTGACTATTTAATTTACAGTTTTGCAACAAAATGAACAAAATCCTTTCAAATATCTTGTATTTACACATGCTGTCTCACTATTTACAGAAAACCCCACGATTGCAGAGGACTTTAAACTGTTTGGCTCTCCAGGATTATTATTAGGGCTGTGTGTTGACAAGAGTCTGGCAATATGATACTGACATTAAAAAAAAATCTAATTTAAGGGAAACTCCATTGTATTCACCATATCACAGAGACCTTCATTCTGGCTAAAGATAGATCACAACACTGTTATCTAGCAGTCGGAGGTTTAAACACAACACAAAAGGAACCACAGTTTGCCACACAACTTTGCACGTAAACTATTAATTTAAAATCGATAGTATTTATGAAAATAAAAAAATTTTTTAGTATCATAAGACATAATATCGCAATACCCAAGTGTATCATATTATCTTAAAGCCCTAGGCTTTCTCCTCTCTATCTACACCTAAATAGACAGTTTAATATTATAAAATAATCTCGCAGTACTTCTACTGATAGCTGTTTACTTCCTCTATTCAGGTGTAGATAGAGAGGAGACATCTGAGACAACAGATATAAATGTCTATGCTGAAGTCTTTGTCCCATTAAAACTGGCTGAACAACTGGGGAGAATGACAGTGTGAGATAATATACTGAACAGCCTTATTATGCTTTCAAGCCTGGCCTTTGTTAGTGTTGTATTTCCTTCCCCTCGCCCTTTTCTTTGTCACCATCATACACAATCTACTACTGCAGAAAAAAACATGTTCTTCAACAGAAGCCATGAAATACTGTGCACAAGCGTGCAATACAACCAGAGCGTAAATACAGCTTCTGTGCAGAGGCTAAATCCATGTGCTGCTTTTTCATAAACAAACACATATGTGCAGATAAAGACATAGAAGAGATAAACATGTTTACACCATCCAAACTTAAAGTGAGCCACGGGTAAAAAATATCCAGCAGCAAGGGGTGAATTCCCTAAAGGACAGCTGCAAAACTTCAGTACAATGAAGGTGCCGGATGAGACAAACAGAAAGTGGTGCCTCGCTGCATAACCATGCAGCAAAGGGAGGGGAGACAAACTGTGCAGGGCAGAGAGATTTATGAGTTGACATTTCAGAAAAGTTCAAAGGAGGGGATCAAGAATGATGCTGAGTGATTCTGCACACACTAGCAACATAACATCAAATATAAACAGTCATACATTTATGTAGAAACAGCTCTTGATCACATATACATGCGTACACACACACACACACACACACACACACACACACACACACACACACACACACACGCACACACACACACACACACACACACACACACACACAGGCTTGTTCCTGGTAACAACTCATAATTTGCTGAGCCGCACTGGGCACACACTGTAGAGCACTGCACCAGCATCCCCTGTTAATTAGGAATCTGCATTCTTTGAGGCTTTTGTTTCAGCCGCATTACTTCCGAACTATTTGTCACAGAATTCGCAGCAATCCCAGTTGGTGTTCAAACACTGCAGCACAGTGGGTCTGTTTGTTTGCAGAAAACTAGCTTCCATCAATGCTTGTGACAATATTGTCCCAAAGGAGGAGACAAACTCCTGCTGCAGAGGAGCTATAGCACACTGCCTCCTGGATTAAGTACTGGGCAAACAGATTGGGTGTAGTTGCTTGAATCTAAAGGCACAAATATGATTCTGTGTAGTGGCTCTACATATATCATGATTACATTATCCAAGGTAAACCACATAACCCCGCAGTCATCTCTGCTTCTTTCTGAAAGATTATTTAGATCCAAACAACTCAGCTTGTCTTTTCTTTGTACAAAGATTGAGAGCACTGAATCATTCACATTCACAGCAATTCTAGTCAATACCTTGTGTTTCTTGAGTCAAAAACATCTTAAGAATATGGTGGTCGCAAAGACAGAGCAATACCAAGCTATGACTTGCTTACATCTCAACCTCTAATGCAAGCATGTGTTAATGCATACATGAATCTAATGAAACCAATGTACATGTAGTTATCCAAGTTATTTATCTTAAAAACTCAAAATGTATAATCATAATAAAGTTACTCACACCATACAAAGCTACCTTGTCGTGTATTACAAAAACTTTACTCCACACCAATTTGTTATCCTTCAACCACACATACTGTAATATATCAATTGTTGAAAGAAACCACTGGCAGTATAGCTATACAGCAGTGAGGCACACTTTGTTTTTGTAAATATGTGTAGCAGCATTGTTAGGGATGTGTATTGACAAGAATATGGCAATATGACACTTATCACATATGTGTTCATTTGGAATATACACTGACAACTATTAATAATTCAGCAGGTCAAAATTTAGAAGAATCAACTACATATTTCCCTCTTAGCAGAGATATTTTGTGTCACAGTCCAGTACTTATCCTGAGAAAAGTTCTATGTTCAACTTTCCATAAACAGGCAGAGCTTTACATCACTGGCATGCTACAGGGCCCCAAAACACTAACCATGAGGTCAAGTAGAGTTTCTGCTTCCATCAAGCCAGATAAAGACGAGAAAGAATGACTGGTATCTCTACTTGCAGAGAGGCTCAAGAGGTTTTTTCCTCAATGTAGCAGAGTCCATGTGCAGTAGAAGTGTTACAACAAAGTAAACAAGACTCAGTTCAACACAAGCTGACAAAAGAGGTGGAATTAAGGGGAAAACTTCCATACATAAATAAAGAACAAGAGTTGTGTGACCAACCTGTATCCTCACAGACCAGCAGCTAATTAGGGATTTTCTATAAACTGAGTTGAGTTTGATGTTGTTGGGACACTTAACTTAGTGAGTAACCCAATATTTGATTGAAACAGTAGCACTGCAGCTCAAATCATAAAAAACCTCTCCCCCCTCTCTCTCTCTCTCTCTCTCTCTCTCTCTCTCTCTCTCTCTCTCTCTCTCTGTCTTTGTCTTTCTCTCTCTCTCACTCTCCCTCTCTCAATGCTGCAACAATGAGAGTCCATGCTTCAACCATGGCATGCCAGACTGTTTTTTACAAAACAAGAGGCTCATCGTAATCTCTGTCCAACGCAGGGGCTGAGTCTTGGCAGCATGGGGCATCAGGGGCAAAGCACTCTCTCTCTCTCTCTCTCTCTCTCTCTCTCTCTCTCTCTCTCTCTCTCTCTCTCTCTCTCTCTCCCTTACACCAAGAGAAACACACTCAGGCTCCGAACTGCACCACAACACACATCAAAGACAGGATCACCTGTATCTATTTACACCCCTTTACAATGAAAAACCAGCGGTGAAAAAGAAAACTCCCCAAAGTGTACCCACAGTTTTCTACTTACTATGCTCTGCTGTATCATGCACACAGTGGAGACAGCCTCGCCTGCTGTGAGAGTGAATCAGCGTGAATCAGCTGCTCGACTGTGGTGCTGCAGGTCTTGGAAATCCTTTCAGCATCATCAGGCCAGGAGGAAGATGCACAGAGGGTTCTCTCGTCGCAGCTGGCATCCGCAAAGAGCAGAATAAAGTGGAGCCAGCAGGATGAGAGCAGGAGGGGGAGCTCTTTATCTCTGCTTTCTCCTGCTCAAGCGTGCTGCCTGAGTGTAACCCCACGCTTGCTGGGTGGATGGTAGGGATCTAACTCCCTCCCATCAGCGGTATACCTCTGCTGCTTATCAGATCCTCCTTCCTTGCCCTATTTCTACGTTTCTCTCTTCACCTGTCAATCCCTCTTTCCCAGAATTAAATTAGCTAAACAAAATCTCTTTCAAGGAAACAGTAAATGATATAGCTGCTGCTCAGACATTAATGTAGACTTGGGAAAAGGGTATTTTTTCCCCACTCAGTTCAAGCTCGGGCTCGGTACTACTGTTAAACTTTCTTCACTAATGACGCTGCCGCATCTTTCGATGGATTTTGGTTGGTGTTCGTCCCACAGGTGTACTGCTGGTCTCCTCTGAGTGGCGGCATTGCAGCTTCAGTAATGACAAGTCATGTTGGTAATTTAGCTTTTTTCCCCTATTAGTATGATATCCTTCCTCCTTAGACAGTCCAAGTCATCCTTTACACTCTACAATACTAATTAGTATTGTAGAGTATTTAAACTATTTAAACTAATCCAGAACATATATGCAACTTATAAAAGAGATAGGACCCTTCAAGGGCACCTCAAGGTGGTTTGAATCTACTTTTTGAAGCACTGGTTTAACAGTGACATTGACCTTTGACCTATGCTTAGAGGGAATTTAAACTAATCTTGAGGAATGCTGCCCAGAAGAGCAGCTGGTTTAAACATACTGCAGGCCTGCGGTAAATATCGAATCTGACAGACAACCAAGGATTGGGGAGCTACAACAGCAGCAGTTTGCTGTTTCGCCCCTGGCTTATGTTTCATTCCTTTCCCACAAATATTCAATTTATAAGCAGTTTGATTCAATGTCATCTCTCCAACTTCACACAATGTGATGGACTAAAAATTCAACAAGTTCCAGTCCACAGGGAAGCACGGAAACAGGCGCTCTTATGGCAAGTGATTATTTTCAGCGCTGTGAACGAGGGCCAGAAGAGCCTCTTGTCTCCCTCCAGGTACCCTTTGTAATAAGCATCACCGCATCAATGTGGTGTTTGAACACTCAAGATGTGGAGCAACATCACATTTATAATCAACTTAGTTAAATACTGTAACCACAAATATAGACTTTTTTTGTAAATATGTATGAGAATACATTGTAATTTAATTTAATAATAACTGTAATCAACATTTTTCTTTTTTAATTTTATTATTAATTGACACATTCATTGATATTTCATGATATAAATAGTTTGTAATGTTGAAATGAATTAACTGATTGTAATTTTTTTAATGTTTTTAATAATTATGTCATGGTTATACTCCTGCACACTGAATATATAGAAACAACATTTATTATGTTTGATTTCTTATGTATAAGTTTCCGTTAACATGACATCAAAACAACTCTTCATCCTGTACAACCATATTTAAGAGGTGAAATAAATGTCATATAGCAGCCTCCATTTGGCATTGCATTGCAGTTACAAGTGAACTAAAACATAAATAAACGCGCAATTCTTCTAATGACCAGAAAACATACAACGGAAATCAATTATTTTAGTTGGGCTGCTTAATTTCCAGACCAATTCAATTAGCTGTAATGGGTGTATAATCAACATCAGCAAGCTGGTAATACTCAGATGATATGCTTATTCCAAAGAATAAGACGAAAGCAAATAAAAGAAGGACTGCAACACATGAGAGGTTAAATGAGGTGCCATGAACCAATACCAAACTCCGTAATGACAGTCACTTCTGTGTGTACGACACCCCACCCATGTGTGACAGGACATTAAATCGTGGGAGAGAAAGAGAGATATCATGGACCTTCAGTAACACCCTGTAGCATCCCAGCCCTGGCAGGCAGAATTAATTAAGCCTTAATAACAGCGATTTGCGCTCAGTATCCAGACACAGGGAGCCATTAAGGAGATAAGCATTCTGCAGCAGGGTTTGCACATGTTGATTGACTTTTATCAGTTTCATAGCAGAGCACTGCAGCAGCCTCGCTCAGCTGACATTTGTGGAGGAATTGTATTGGCAGTCTCTCCAACGAGTTATTGGGGGACTCCACTGTCAATCAGTATGGAAATGAAGGAAACCAACCAACCACATTTCACACTGAGCCTTTTCCCTGTCATTGCACTGATTGACTACTATCATCATCATCGTCATCATCATCATCACTGTTTACAGCTGCAGAAATTCTAAGCTGAGTTGACAGTACGACACAGCGCGTACAGCCTTACTGGAGAACAGATATCCCTCTCATGCGTACAGCAGTCTAAAATAGCATCAATAAAACAGGAAAACCCTGGTAGAAGCTCTGCTTTTATGGAATCTGTATCCAGCAAACCACTCAAGCAGCACTGGACAAAGAGCGGCAAAGGCAGGCTAGATGGAGAGCAGAAAAAGGGGCAAGGACTTGCCAGAGTCTGAACCCCTGTCAGACAGAGGGTTTGGCAAAAATTTAAAGAGCTGTCACCACATTAACATTCAACACGCACACAGTTCTGACACAGCACATTTTACTGAAGTTACAATGGTCCTTTAGGCCATGCCATTCCAAAACATAAGCAAGGCAACCGTTAATTGCATTGCAGTGAATGCAAGAAAGGCCTGTGTTGGACCAATCATACAGAATTTGGATGCGAGGAAACACTCAAAATGCACAGAAACTAGAACCAGTGCTCTGAGTGAGAATGTTCTTAAATTATGAATTGGCACATTCGCTGATATTTCATGATATAAACAGTAATCAATACAACTTAAATAATCATGTCAAGGTCACACCCCTGTGTACTGAATATATAAGATTTCTTCTGGACAAGTTTCCATTAGAATGTTGATTTCCTGGTATCATTTCATGCCTGCTCAGTTGGAAATAAAACAGTAAACAGCTCAAATAAATATTGGAGGCTTAACTCCTGTGTACAAACAGAGGCTTCACAAAGACCCCAAACACTTTCACACAGAAATGTTTGGTTGCACTGTTATAAACTTTTATGAGCTGAAATTGTTCCAGTAACTGCCTGCAGGAGAGAAGATGCCCTTTGCCAGGGATGGATCCCAACAGGACTTTGAGTGCCTAAGCACTTCCCTTGCTCCATTGGCACACATTTGGCTGACTGATGAATATTTATAAAGGGTGATTTGAAGTAATTCATCAAAGAAGTTGTGTTTTATAAAGCCTCCAACCATGACAATGAAATTACTTTCAAAAGCACTTATCTTAGGGATCAATAACTACAGGGCTACACTGCGACAAAGAAAAAAGTTAGGAAGTTTTCTGGTGCAAGCATTACTCTGGAGTATAAATCGATGAAGAAGCTCCTGCAGCTTTAGGTCAATACTTAATACCAAAGCTTTATCTTGCACTATACTCACTGAATAATGATGACCCAGGGCAACCAGGAGTCATCTTTATTTAATCTTTTCATTCACGTTAACAAGGACTGTTATAATCTGAAAGGTGCGAATGTCTGAGTGTGCGCTAGGGGAATACAAGAGGGGAATACAAGGAGAGGGAAAAAAGACAGATTTGATACTGTTCCACACTTAATCAAAATTAGAATGAGGTAATCCTGAAGATAGATTCACAATTTAGGCATTACTAAAGTTTTGTAAAACCACCCGTCTGCAGCAGCTTTGCTGTGGGCTTAAACAAAGTCAATTGTTGCAGTCAATATTGCTTCACAACATTGCATTAAATTGAATTTTAGCAGACAGGACGCTCACGTGAAAGCAAGACAAAGAAGAGAAGAGATTGACATCATGAAACCCAATAGAAGGCATAGTTTGTGAACCACTTTTAACCCATCGTGGAAGTCTACACACCTGAGATAGACCAGTGAAACCAGTGAGATAAGGACGAGTAAAAGGACAAATCTAAAAAAGTGATCAGTAAGGGGGAGTGAGCAGCGCTGCATCTGGAATCAATCTCATAAAACATTACACGTAAATCTCTTGCCTTGTGTAATTCTAAACATCAGAGCAGCTTTGGTCTAAAAGTTCTGACATTTCACCTAGCTCGGCAAATCTCTTCTGGGACACCGAAAAGCTACGGGAGAGAAGGTTTTGCAAAGCAAATGATCTCTTAGCAAGACCAAAACACACAATCAGCAAAAGCATCACATACCTGACAGTGCAAAAGAAATGAAAGAGAGTCTGCAAAGCACATCAGGGGATGCTATTAATCTCATCTGTAGCCCTTACTTGCACATGGATGTTAACAGTGGAGGTCATCGACTGATAACAATCGTTTTATAATAAACACACCATCTTAAAATGTGAGACAAGGTGAGAAGCTGACATCCTGGCATTAATCAAACTATTCAAATATTTCCCTAGCCAACTCTGAAACAAATGAAATTAGAACAGTCAATGACTCTTTTTTTTTTTTCTCACGCCACAGTCTGTCCCCCACTGTGATCAGCACATCAATAGCAGAGGCTCAAAGGCACTTTGCTTCAATTCACTGACGGATACACATGCATTCAGACACGCCTCCTCAGCACTGAGTCAAGCTTTATCATTAAAGGTCTGAGCCAATCTCAGTTGACATGACAACATGAACCACTTGCCATGGGAAATCACAGGTTAATGAGAAGTAACATGGTGCAGTTGACCTCCCGTCTCCAGGGGCTCCTTGGGTGCTATGAAAGAGATGTACGTAACTGACTGACACTGAGGAATTATTTGACCATGCAAGATCAAGTACAGGTAGGTCATCAGTGTACACGGCCGCAAAGTGAAAACAATGCATCAGCACTCAGCAGGACAACACCAACAGCTGCCTGTCCCATTACTCCCCACACTGCAGTACTGCTTTACACTTTGACGCAGCAGTTTTTTCTTCTTTTAAAAAAAAGAAGAATTCTTCTGCAGTTGTATGAACAATGTAGCCCAAAGAAAAATGTAAAAAATGTTGTTCTATAGAAATAAAACAAAACTGGAAACACACAAAAAAGGATTGAATGGTGTATTAAGCAGAAATTTAAATGTCTCACCTATTACCATGTTGCAGGTAGGGCTGCAACTAACGATTATTTTAATAATCGATTAATCGGTTGATTATTTTTTCGATTAATCGATGAATCGGATGAAAAAAAAAGCGTTAATTTACAAACCTTTATTCAAAAACAGAAGTGACAGTGCAAAACATCTTCAGAAAGTGCACAAACAGGTTGCTCCTTGAACATCCCTGAGCTGTTAATTACAACAATAAAATGGACTAACACTAAAAACATACACATGTATACTTTACATCTGCCAAATGTGAGCCCTTTTTACTGTAATTGATCCCTCCAGAGGCTGCATTTACATACCCTGCTTTATCAATATGTATGAAATACTGGGACAGAGGGAAGCTGTACTGCTACATATAGAGCGTCCTCTTCCTTGAACTCGTTCATTCTGGGTCTCTTATGACCACGACATCACGTTGTTGGCTAAGCCCAACTACGTGATTTGCTTCATTCTACTTGGAGTAAAAAAAAAACCTGCAGCCAGATCCGCCGGTGTGCCGGTTTAACGTTAACGAGTGACAGCGTGAACTGAACCAGACCGGGGGGGTGACGGCATGTTTCATCACGTTACGTTTTTTTACAAGCAAGACTGAACTGTAACGGAACATAACGGAACTCTAACGACAATACACAACCCAAACACGTTAGCTAACGTGATATAGGGCTGCAACAACGAATCGATAAAATCGATAAAAATCGATTATCAAAAGTGTTGGCAATGAATTTCATTATCGATTCGTTGTGTCGCGTGATTATTACGCCGGGCAATAAGTCGCGGAGAAGAAAAAAAAAAACGGAGCAGAGCAACTGGCCGGCCAGAGTTTCTGAGATTGGAGTGAGACACGAGAAAAGCTGAGGTTGTGATGTTCTCAAAAATAGAAGATCTTTGACAAGTCGAGTCTTGGCCAATCAGCGTCTTCATGTTCCTCAAACTTGTTTTTAATGGAAGCTAGTCAGCTTGCTATCACGTTAGCTAACGTGTTTGGGTTGTGTATTGTCGTTAAAGTTCCGTTATGTTCTGTTACAGTTCAGTCTTGCTTGCAGGGTATGCTAAATGCAGCCTCTGGAGGGATCAATTACAGTAAAAAGGGCTCACATTTGGCAGATGTAAAGTATACATGTGTATGTTTTTAGTGTTAGTCCATTTTATTGTTGTAATTAACAGCTCAGGGATGTTCAAGGAGCAACCTGTTTGTGCACTTTCTGAAGATGTTTTGCACTGTCACTTCTGTTTTTGAATAAAGGGTTGGAAATGAACGCTTTTTTGATAAAAACATTTTTTTATCCGATTCATCGATTAATCGAAAAAATAATCAACCGATTAATCGATTATTAAAATAATCGTTAGTTGAAGCCCTAACGTGATAGCAAGCTGACTAGCTTCTATTAAAAACAAGTTTGAGGAACATGAAGACACTGATTGGCCAAGACTCGACTCGTCAAAGATCTTCTATTTTTGAGAAGATCACGACCTCAGCTTTTCTCGTGTCTCACTCCAATCTCAGAAACACTGGCCGGCAGTTGCTCTGCTCCTCTCTTTTTTTTTCTCCGCGACTTATTGACACAACGAATCGATAATGAAATTCGTTGCCAACATTTTTGATAATCGATTTTATCGATTCGTTGTTGCAGCCCTAGTTGCAGGGTTTCTCTGGTTTGTCTGATGCCACATGTCCTGTTACACTGTAGGCAGTTGACCATTGACTACCCCAAATCCCACCTAAAGCACACATCATTCATCAGTTTAAAAGCTTATTTACTGTGGTAGCACTTTTCCAAGAAATATGCCTCGCTGAACGAAGCATATTTGTGCTTTGTCACTACAGCAACTCACTCTCACAAGCAGTGATATCTAACAGGCCCCACTTACCTAAAATATGAGGTTGCAAATTGGATTTGACAGCGAGGACCATGCTATGGTAGACAGGCATTGATAGAGAAACAAAACGAGGAGGAACCAAGAGAAGTAGCACAAACTCCTGAGAAATGTATGGAAATAAATATGATGTTAATCTGCAACTGTTACCAAGTGATTAGCACTAGTAAAACCTATTAAAAAAATGCAGCAAATCCTGCTATTCTGCATTTAAAGAACAGGAGTTTATATGTATCATCCGGCAGAAGACAAGAGTCCCAAATTGATGAATTCCGCTGGTACCCTTGTTGTCATTTGACCAATGCCTTTGCTGGCCATTCCTATTAAAAGTTATTGGTGTTGTTCATTTTATAGATAATCCTGACGTGTAGTGCGTCAAATATTTCAAATAAATGTAATGCCGATCAATGTTTGCACTGTTGAAAAGAGGGCTATAAGCAGTCTCCACTATCTGAACTTTGCAGCCGACGAGCATCGGCATGCAAGCTGTTCTGTAGCTATATGATATGCAAGGTAGTCGACCTGGCAGTCAATCCAGGAAGAGCAGATTGAGGTCTGGGTCCAAGAAAATGATTCCAGGTCAGGTAAAGGGAGTCAGTACTGATAGAGGAGGTCTCGACTGACACAATTGTGCAAATAGAAATACACGGTGAGGGACTGGAATGAAACATGAAAAACAACTGCCAGACAGCACAGTAGGCTCGATGATCAGCAATGGCTCCTAATTAGAATACATGTGATCAAATCCATGTAATTATGTTCCGTCTCATCCTTAAATTATTTCTTGCCTTGCCTCTCCCACGCTGACACAGCTCTTCTCTTACTGATATGATGGAATGATGGGCCGGCAGCCAGGAAGACATCCTAGCTCATTCCCCTGCACCTGCATTGTGGAAGATTACCAAAATGTAATTGGGATGTGTGATATGATCAGCCATTCAGATTCTCCGAAACACAGTCTTCATTTGCCAGTCTAATGAGGTCTAGACCACTACAGACATTGGGATCACATATCACAATATCAAGTATCACATCTAATCTGGACCAAAACAAAGCAATGCAAAGATCAGAGATATTCCATACAAACCCCATATTTTCATTTAATTCCTACACCGCATGCACCACAGCACTCAAGAGCAGCAGCGCACTGCAACGCATCAGGTCTGCCCAACAACTGGAAAACGAAAGATCAAGCATTCACTGGCAGATTTTATGGTGGTCTGATGCTTGCCATCACATGATGTACAAAAGTACTTTTTATGAAGTGGAAAAAAACTTCATAAAAAAAAACTTTTCGATGAAATGTTTTAACTGATTAATTACATTCGTAGTGTAAAGTATTCTGTATAGGGCTGCAACAACGAATCGATAAAATTGCTAAAAATTGATGATCAAAAGAGTTGGCAACGAATTTCATTATCGATTTGTTGTGTCGCGCGATTATTACGGCAGTCAATAAGTCACAGAGAAGAAAAAAAAGAGCGGAGCAGAGCAACTGGCCTGCTAGCGTGTCCGAGATTGGAGTGAGACACGGAGAAAAGCTGAGGTCATGATCTTCACAAATAAAACATCTTTGATGTGACGTGTCGAGTCTTGGCCAATCAGCGTTGAGATGTCTACAGCGTCTTCATTTCCCTCAAACTTGTTTTTAATGGAAGCTAGTCAGCTTGCTATGACGTTAGTTAATGTTTTTGTCGTTAAAGTTACTTTATGTTCCGTTACAGTTAAGACTTGCTTGATGCTGTAACCCCCCGGTCTGGTTCAGTTCACGCAGTCACTCGTTAACGTTAAACCGGCACACTGGCGGATCTGGCTGCAGGTTTTTTAGTAGAATGAAGCAAATCACGTAGTTGGGCTTAGCCAACAACGTGATGTCATGGTCATAAGAGGCCCAGATATTGATAAGATGATGTGGTCCATTTTTCAGAATGAAAGAGTTTAAGGAAGAGGACGCTCTATATGCAGCGCAGCTTGATGCAGGGCTGAGATTAGGTGGAGCTGGGCCTGAAGGTGAAGGTCAAAACAGGCGTGAGAGGAGCAGTACAGCTTCCCTCTGTCCCAGTATTTCATATATATTGATAAAGCAGGGTATGCTAAATGCAGCCTCTGCTCCAAGGAGATCAATTACAGCAGATGTAAAGCATACATGTGTATGTTTTTTGTGTTAGTCAATTTAATTAATACATTTACTTAACAGCTCAGGGATGTTCAAGGATCAACCTGTTTGTGCTCTTTCTGAAGAATGTTTTGCACTGTCAGTTCTGTTTTTGAATAAATGTTGGAAATTAATGTTTTTTTATCCGATTCATCGATTAATTGAAAAAGTAATCAACCGATTAATCGATTATTAAAATAATCGTTAGTTGCATCCCTAATCCTGTACTTTACTTTATAACGAAAAAGAAAAAAAGATTGTGTTTTATGAGAATGTTATATTTGCACAGTTTGATCCTAATGATCAAAATGATCTGTGGCATGCTGTATTCTCATCAATGTAGTGGTGAATTACAGCGATCTTCACCATTCTTCATCCCCCTAGATGTCCTTATATCTACTCATGGCCAATCATTTCACAGCCACACGCCATCTTACAGCGGAGGAAGATTATTTAATATTCACATACATACACGTGCACGCACACGTGCACATTTATAGAGCAGATCTTTCTGCTCATCCTCTCCGATTAAATATGTTTCTCTACCATTTCTCTGATGAGTGCCAAAGCAAAATCAGAAGAGGAGAGGAAACAGGCCAGGAGGAAGGTGAGGATTCTAGGAGACAGGCTCTTTATCATACTTCCTTGTAACTGCAGTCATCATTTATTATTTGTACAAAGAACACCGTTCACAGCATCCTCCATGTGATGAAAACGATTCTGCATAGAGATGCTGGATCACTGCACAGCCTCTTGGTCATCTTCATACAAGGTGCATCTGTACATCGATGTGAAGTGCCTACTTATACTGCTGTTGAGAGTTTTAAGATAATTTATGATGAACCAGCTTGTCCGGAATTCTGCAGCATAGACGTCAGTCGGAGATGACAGCTTTTTCTGTTTACTAACACAAGGAATCACTCTCATCATTATTAAAATGTATAAAAGCTAAGTATGTCGGGTTGCAAAAGAAAAGTAAAGAAACTTATGTTAGCAATTAATTCTAATAAAAGACAATAATCCTTCTAGTTACTAGTACAAAGACCTTTTACAAAAGAGCAGACCAAGATTTAGGGCCCTCGCTCCATCTAAAACCTAAGCATTGAGCAGCAGAACAACTGCAGGAACGTTTAGCAGACTACGCTGTCAGCATCTATACCTAGCCACGTGCACCTTCGAAATGCAGTTCTATTAACTCAAGTGTACTAAAACGAAGATGGCCTACCTGCAAGTTCTCAAGGCAAGCCCCATGCAGCAGCAGTTATAATTTGCAAAACTCAGTCCAAGCATTGTTCTTTCTTTTCAAGCTCTAAAAAGCTGTCTGCTCCCGGAAGTTTTACGGTACCAAATGAATGAATGATCCGCAACATGACTGTCTGATTTAGCCAAAAGTATCTGTCATACTACATACACATTCCCCTGGGCACACACACAAACACAAACACACACACACACACACACACACACACACACACACACACACACACACACACACACACAGCCAGACAGACACAAATTGCATATGTTCACGGTCAGATTATCTGTTTGATCTCTAAACCTCATAATCCTGCAACATCAAAAATAAATCAAACATCATGAAAAAAAAGCAAATTGTAACAGAAAAGCAAGGCAAAAATAGGCAGAGAGGTAAATTATCTAATGAGAGCCAGCCCACAGATGAACATGGCACAGCATCTTATTTTGTTGTTCTGAGTGGGTCAATATTTGCAATATTTGCACATCAATCAAATGTTCTTGGGAAAACACCTCTTTAGCGCAATTAAGCCCAATAAACTCAAGCACAACTGTTCTCATCCATGTATTCTTTAAATACAATGTCATGTTAATATTGTATAACAGATTAAGATAATAATAAAGACGAGACGTGCAATGCAACGCCTGAAAGTATGTGAAGATACAGAGCTTCATGCTATCGCCGCTTTCACCATATGCTGTTTATAATGTGGAGAAACAAAACAGGACAGGCATAGTTGAATTATATTGTGTCCTTAAGGATTACATTATCTGAACCAGGGTAATCCCTGTTTTCTAATACTATGTCATGAAAGCCATGTCACTTGCCAGTGCTTTTGTCCAAAAGCAGAGGGGCAGATAAACAGCCACTGGATCCTCTAACAATCAGATTCAGCTAACTCATGCTGTAAAACATGGCTAAATCCCTTACACAATCCTGTCGTAGGTATTATTGTGTCATCCAAACTCTAAATACCCTCCTTCTACCCCAAACCCTTGTCCGCCACACACACACATGAAAAAAAAAAAGACTTGTTTAACATTGGGGAGCTTTATTCAGCTAGATGACGGTGGAGGAATGGATCAAATGATCAAACAGCTGTAACATTCCTCATTAAAGCATAATAGGAGGCACACCTAGACAGATCTATTCAGACCCTTGATTAAATTGCCTTACTCTTTGGGATTTGGTACAGTGGTAAATGATTACGTCATCAAATTTAAGAACAAATACAGAAGGTACTGCTTGGGAGAAATGTGATTAGTCTTGTTAAGATTTTGCTGCAGAGAATCTTGGCCCTGAGGGTGTCCAAGCTTGTAAAGCGCAGCACACTTTACTGCAGCAGACCTGTCTTTACAGCAGTGTTTGCTTCAGTGTGTACAGTATATCTATACCATGTTACCATTGGAGAAAAAAAAAATAGGTCTGACTTCTCATCAAGATTGGCAAATAACTTCTCCACTCAAAATCCCTCTTTGCAGGACATGCCGACTGAGTCAGCTCTTTATGTGTGTCTGTGTGTGTGTGTATGTTCCTCTGCTGTGAGCTGGCTGTGTCCGGACTCGCTGCAGGCTTGAAGGGACTTCTCTCCCGCAGTTCTCATTACAGAATCTGAGCAGACACACACCGCAGAGCAACAGCAGCCCCTGAGCTCACTTCCACTGGGGAGTCACATTCCAGTGACACACAGGGAGGGCTAAGGCAACTCAGCTACTCCACAACTGCAATGCTCAGTGGCAATGAACAGCATGCAGGCACTGAACACAGAAGCTCCAGTCGCCATCTACTAGGCACTAGGATGCAAACTGTATTTTCTGGTGTCATTGTCTTGTTATATTATGCATAACTTTAACAGTGTCTTCCCATCTGTTCTGCATAAACATGCCATACACAAAGCTATCAAAGCTCTGTAGGTTTCTCTCACAATCTGTTCCCTCTAAATTGTCTATTCATTTTCTGGTATTCCTCTACTCAGATCACAAGAGCACTATTTTTGTGGCATTAATCCTGATCACTACATCGCATGATTAGACATCAAAAAAGGATCATTTTAACATAGTACACATTGCTACAAAAAATATATATATATATATAAAAAAAAAAGATTTAATTATATGGTTTTGTCCCACTCCCATCTGTCCCTCTTGATTACTTAAGCATGGAGGCTATCACAATATTATTTTATTAAAAATATTAAACAGATGGATTAAATGAATTAGCTGAGGTCCCACTTGGCTGGCAGAGAGTAACTGAATTTAGAGGCTATTTTTAGATCTCTGTGTTCTGAGAGTGTGTGGAGAGCTTGTAGAGACTTACGAGGCTTATTAAGTCAGGCATCAGTGGAGGAAGGTAGGCCACATCTGGTGCACAGCTCAAAAGTTAAGACTGACCAGCAGGATCAAGATTTTACCACAACAGTCTTTCCCAGAATGTCTATCCCACTCACGCAGGCTCATCTAAATCACATTCCGGAAAACTTGAATGGGCTCGGTCCTAATACACAGGGAATATACTCCCTTTTCAAATTCCTCAACTTTCTGTTCGGTATCATCATTATGTCTATTCTAGAAATGTGAGAGGTTCCCTCCTTTACCTCATACTGCCTCCCCTCTATTCCTAGATATTCTGTACCCTGCACCAATTTTAGGCGTGTCATTTGTCAGGCTGAAGTGGTCCAGCTATTCAAAGCCCCATTTAACAAAAATATGACCTCTATATCAGCTAAGCATACCAATTAAGCGATGTGTCTTTTGGCCATTTCACCCTGTGGCCAAGGGATGAAACGAGAAGGATGGGATGGGTGTGACTGGGCTATACTCTGCATTACTGGAACTGACTGGGTGAATAAAACAAAAGTCAGATGTTATCCAACGCCCGGAGGAGAACCAGACCAAGTTAAAGACGACCGTTACTTAATTAGTTGAAAACAAACCACCACTCAAGACTGGATAAACCCAAAAGAGGCTCATTGGTGTTAGTTTAAAATGAGCAAGGTTATAAATGTACAAATCCTGCAATGACATTAATATTGATTCAATGCTGACCCAAATTGTCAATTTATATTATTATTTCTACATGCTGTAGGTGAAATGTTGTGTTCTGGTGTTTACATCCCACAGGCTTTGAAGCTAAGAGCACAGCAGGGGGTCTGACCGATGAGGGAGCACATGCAGGAATGATAAATAGGCTAAGTAACCTTATCGCTGCGGCTGATATTGAGAAAGAATAATAATAAGCTTGATATCTTATGCATGGATCTATGGTATTGTTACCATGTCAAAGCCCATTAAAATATACAGAATTAACCAAAGAACAGCTTAAAAAATGTAGGTTTTCCCTTCATATGCCTGGATATCTGACCAAATTTGTACCGGTAAATATATTTAGAACTGTGAATGTCCAGCAGACCATTTACAGCTGCAATACATGGTCAGTTCACTTTGAGGCAGAAAGGTGAAACACTTTGACTAGAGAGCTGTTTCTTACATCAACGATGTAAACAACATACAATTTCAGCAAAAGGAGTATGAGCCACCAGAGCATGGAAAACACAATATGCAGCAGATGTGACATTGTATGTGTAAATATACAGTATATCTCTGTGGGTGTGTCTGTGTGTGGGCTGGGCCCCTCAGAGGATTGAGAAGCAAACCCATGTAAACAAGTACATTCCTTTGAAAAGTGTATCTTTGGCTGACTTAGAGGTGTGAAGGACTGTATCAAACCTCCACTACGGTCTAACCTACAGAGACATCCCACATCAGCCATGTATATAGAAGAGCATCATAATCAGCCTGAGAGATCACAGTTCTGCTGACATCAACACGGCGGTTAGTGACCTGTGATCATGAGGCACTGCAGAGAGCATCTCTCTCTCTCTCTCTCTCTCTCTCTCTCTCCCTCTCTCTCTCTCTCCCTCTCTGTCTCATCATTCCTGGAGAGACTGCACCATTAGTACATATTGATAAATGCACTTCCCAAAGGCAATCCAAAAGGCAAAACAGCCAGCTGCTTTCTCAAAAACGAACGATAGGCACCGTTCAGCATGCATGGGAATTCTCCTGCATGCAAATATACTTTTAACAAACACTTAACTGCATGCAATCCCAAGCACTTTATCTCCTGCAGCTGCTGGAAATCCTCAGCAGACACACCTCCTGAGTCGCTACGTAGCGATACAATCCCACATATGTGTTGGGAGATGGGCTGGGATACACACCTTTGAGTCGCACGATACACTGGCTGCCTCTTGTAAGGGACTTGTAAGGTTGCCTGTCCTGGTTGGCCCAACATGTTAGCTGCAAGTCTGTGATTTGCTGTGCTGTGCTCTGCTCCTCTCAATGGTGCCTGTGTGTGTGTGTGTGTGTGTGTGTGTGTGTGTGTGTGTGTGTGTGTGTGTGTGTATCCTCCTCTCAGCTGGTAGTGCTGCTGTTGCTGACGTCTTCTGCTGTGCACCGTGGCGTCGATTCATTCAAAACATCCTCTTTCCCGCTTCTCCTGTGTTGGGCTGCTGAGGTGAAGCTAAAAATACACGTAATCACTGAGCTGTCCCCCTGTCTCCGAGAGCATTAGGCTTGTGATGGGTATTATTAAAGCCAGCCAACCTCACCAATACATGTAAGAGGCCCCAGAGCACAAAGTAAAACCACAGGCACAAAGCATTAGCCATAACCCGTATAATCAAATTCTCCTCGCTCACTCTCCCTCACTGTAGTAGCGCTCTTTCTCTCCTCACCTCTCCTCTGCTCTCTTCTAATATATGCGTTCCTTAGTGGAACACTGTCGTCAGAGCATGTGCCTGAGCTGGACGCCCTCTCTGCTCCATTCCCTCTGCAGTCGGGCAGGAAATACAAAGCATGCACAGCGAGCGAGAAGAGAGGAACGAGGAGGGAGGAGAAGCAATTGCAGTAGTCAAGTGAGGAAAAAAAGAGAACGAGATGAAGAAGTGATGTTGCAACTTTCACGCTACGTTACAATAGATAATTGCATGAAGTATATACTACGTTCTGATCTTTGCAGGAAGTGTGCACGAAATGTTCTTTTGGTACATATTTGTACCAACGGGAAATTAAGGATGCTATGCCCATGTTTCATGAGTGTTATTATAGAATATTAACAGTCACCAACAACAACTTCTCAACTAATTGTACTACGCAGGATGACTAATGTATTGAACAGGAAATAATGTGACAACAGCCAGATCAGATAAAGAAGGCAGAGTGTGAGTTGGGGGGATATAATTCACGGCATGAGAAATTGAAGGGAAGACTTGGCTATGACCTAACAGCTAAAGAGACTGATGACTATGCCATGCTGCAAATGCTTTCTATCAGCTAATAGAGAAAGGGGAGGATGTTTCCTGCACCAGCAATGACTCAGGAAGGCATCTCACAGATTAAACTGACTAGCGTACCTACACACACTAACATGCAGGTAATGCATCCAGCTGCTGTTGTCCTTGTCCCCTGCGTTCCACCCTCTGTTGCTCTTTCTCATCCATTTACACTGTGTTTCACTTCTCGTTAGCATAGCAAGTAAAGACCACTTCAACGCTGTGGAGATGCCACAGTACGTACAAACCAGTACGCTAGATCTCTGGGTCCAACCACCATCTATGGCCATTTGTACATTAGCTCTATTTTACAGTAATCCTTTTCACTGCATGGAACTAACATGGAACTAACTGCAACAGCCATACACTGGAAAACAATGGATCTAAAGTGTCTGTAAGTTACTACGATGCAAATAGTTACAAATTCTCTATTGAAATAAGGGTTTAAAAAAAAAGATTACATAAAAAGACCTAATGGGGAATGTTTTAAAAATACTAAAAGAATGATCTAAGCATGATTACGACATAAATAATAACCAACACCCTCAGTCTGTGGTGGAAAGTAACAAAGTACATATACTCAAGTACTGTTCATAATTACAATTGTAAGTTACTGGCACTTCACTTGAGCAATTCAATTCTTCTTCTTCATACTTCTTCACATTTCAGAGGGAATGTTTTACTTTTTTACTCCATCATATTTATTAGACAGATATTTTGTAGTTACTAGTTACCTTGCAGATTTAGGTTGAACATAAAAATGTGATTAGTTTATGAAGTATGATGCATTGTTATGGATTAAACTACCCATACTGTGCAATAGTAATGCAGTAATAATCCAATTACATATATAAAATACAATACCAAAGAGAGGGAGGAGGTCACAATGAGTACTTGCACTTTAGTTTTAATTATTTGGAATGCAGGTCTTTGACTTAACTGCAGTAAAATATATTTCTACTTCTTCCACCATTGGCCACAACCAATAGCATTGCCCTCAATAAACGGTATAACCACAGCTGAAATGAACAGATATTCTGATTAGAAAGTGATTGAAATACATATAGATATACAATAGATGAATCCCCCTTGTCTTACTTTATAGCATACTCCCAGTATGAGTCCGATAGCTAAAGAGTCCACTCAATCTCACATGTCTCTACATTGCTACTCACCAGTTTGTGATCAGATGTGGAGAGCAGTAAGTCCCATTCAAAACTGACCCTTAAAACGACCAATAGCGAGTGTGCCTTTCTGTTCTCTAAACGTATGCTAACTGAGCCTGTATAAACTGTGTGCACAGTACCAGGTGGGTGTGCTGGAACAGGCACAAAGAGTGGTGTCAGATAGGAGGATAACTGCTGTTTCAGCCCTCTCTCTCTACCCTGGATCACTCAGTTACACAGCCAGCACTTACAGTACAGAGCTCTACTTAGCCTCTCCAGGGAAGAATACAACGATAACACTCCATTGTTCAACACCCCAGAAGAGGAAAAGGAAGAGGTAGACGAAGAAGAAGAGGAAGAGGAATGTGTTGTCCGGTCAATGAAAAGAGCTGACCTTGGTCTCTGACTGCAACCAGAGCCTTCAGTCTCACCCCAAGTCCTCTTTAACAGATCACATCCGTCGGTCAGGAAGAGAGGACGGAGGGCAGACTATAGCTGAGTGGCTGCTGCAGCGCCAGTTCAATAATCCACAGACAGACATATAGATAAGAGCAGAGGGCCAGACAAGGGTGGTTTAAGGTAATATGTATGATGGACAGCCAGGTCAGCATGCTATCACCTGCTTCCACTGTTTCCTGGCTGTTGTATAACAAAATTAAGCTATGATAATAACCCCAGTTTGTTGTGTTGGCAAATCAGAAAGCCAATAATCTCGTACTTTTTTGTATATCACATGTAGTGATATACAAAATCACTCAGAAATGCAGGCGATATTGTCAAGTCAGTATGCAGCACAGTCAAATACAGGAGAAGGGCAATATGACGACTAAATTATCCATCATAATTCATCACATGACCAATTCAGTTATTTCTTTTCAACAAGAAGTAGACACAAGCTTGCACAATAAGAAAGGCATGTCTTAATAGTTGATGAAATAAAACTGAAACAAATGTAAAACTGCATCAAAGTGTCAAACAGACTCAACAGCAATACCTAGTGGCTCCCTACAGAACAGCATTTCACGGCTCCACCAGGTCTCCGTGCTTCCATGACGGTTAAGCGCATGCATCATCCCTGAGTCAAACCGTACTTAAAGTGATTTTGAAACTTCCGAATATAACAAATCAATCAAAATCCGTCCTGTCTTTGCTGCACATCCAAGCCTCATCTCACTCAATAAACAACAGACACTGGATGGTTGGAGGTGAAGACTAATCACAGTTATCTTGAATCATCAAATCACAAAGACGATTCAGAATAGTAAAAGGGAGAATCAATCAGATCATGAGTAAGGAATTAGCCTTGCATCTCTGCACTAAAGCAAATTAAATTGGACTGCTTTGAGAAATCTCACACAGCTCTGTGGTCAATGTGTTCAATAAATGCTGCAGTGAGTGAAATTGCCCGAACCACCAGATCTGCTCTCTGTAACATTCGCCTCTTCATTTATCTTTGTCACACTCAATAATCCAGTGATGGGAACAGCAATATTTAATCAAGTAATCCCAAATGAGAAACAATTTTTAGAGCGCATTCACTCAATCTGCTGCTGAACATAAGCCTATTGACGTGTTAGGTTATTCAGACTTAAAATAATATAGTTGCAGACATATTGTATAGAGTAAAACAATACAAAGCACCTTTATCCTCCTATGATCCGATGACCAGGAAATACATGTCAGACAAATCTGAACAGATCTTCAAGGTGAAAAATAGTTGCGAGTACATAAGAGAACTTGCAAATTGTCTATTGGTCCCAAGAAATATAATTCACTTCCAATCTAGACATGGTACCATTTCCTCATCAAACAAGACCATCGGGCAGAAGATTCAGTTAGGTTCAAGGTCATCTTGTATTTAACAAGTCTCATTGTTCTCCAACTTCCTGTGATTACCTGAGTTCCTGCAATAATCGTGTGTCTTGAGTGCATGTAAACACTGTTAAAATGCAGTGGACGCCAAGATTCCATTCTCCAAACCACTTATTCTATTTAGGGTCGCGGGGGCGCTGGAGCCCTGGACAGGTCGCTAGTTTATCGCAGTGCACATATAGAGACAGACAACCATTCACTCTCACATTCACACCTCCAATTCACCTGAGCTGCATGTCTATGGATTTAGGGAGGAAGCCGGAGAACCCGGAAGGAACCCGCGCTGCCACGGGGAGAATGTGCAAACTCCACATAGAAGGACCGCCCGGGATCGAGGATCGAACCCGGGCCCCTGTTGTTGTGAGATGACAGTGCTAGCCACTACACTTCGTGCAGCCCTAGACAGCAATATTCTAATTGAACATTTGCCAAAAGCAGCTTTAATTAAAGACCATCTTTACCCAATCCACTCGGACCCCACTCATCTTAGAAATCAGCCTTCATTATGATACAAACAACTAAACATCTGTCAAGTTTCATGACTGCATCTTGCACAGATGCGATGCCATCACAGTGACAACGTCTGTCCACAGACAGAAAGAAATAAACACCTGGCAAAGCACTTCTGTGGTAGTTCCTTCTGCAGCAGGTGTTTCTCTCGAGGACCAGGTTTTGCCATGATGACACACACACACACACACACACACACACACACGTTGAAGACAATACTGCCATGTCTAGTAATAATTTGGACGTGCATGTCATTAAGGTCAGCGGAACAAGCTGGAGAAAAAAATATATATTTACATTATTATCACTGTATAAAGTTGTTGTGCTGACCTTATTAGCAAATAGTTGCCCATCTAGAAATTCAAGCAGACGCGGAAAAACATTAGCAGTCGCTTAGAGCCGTGTTTCTGGCCATCCGGTGAATTAAAGTCCAACATTCACTCTATTCGTAGCCTCCACCAACCCTGAGGGAAATGCTCAGTTTTCCACTATGTTCACCAACTACTCTCTTTGTTAATATATTATTCTGTGTTGGTTTGTTACAAGTGACACCTTTCTCACAAATATATTTGATCCACTGTAAATATAAAAAAAACATTTATAATGTACGTTATACTATAAATGAATAATTCAGGTAAAAGAAGTTGCATAGCTTCATGTCTATGTGGAGCATGTATGTGATGGTTTCAGCAAATTATCAGAAGCAGTTTGATTGTCGAACTAAGTGAAACACTTTGCATGCAATATCTTAACTTTGGATACGAATGGATACGTTCACTGAATCTTAGCTCTTTCTATCTAAATGCAAATGTTCTATGCTTGCTGAAAATCAATGGCATCATACTATTTTGTATATGATCTTCTACTGATGATATGAGCTTCTCTCATTTAAAGGATATGTTTTATTGTTCATCATGTTTACATCAAATAATCCCTTTGACACAAAGATTAAATCAGCAATTCCTGAAACATTTTCTGGTCTGAGATATGCTCTCTAGAAAGGCTCTCTCTTTTTATACAACATCCATCTTGCACCTTTGTGGCTGCTCACTAATCACTTCTCTTCACACACGTGGTGAGATGCGAGCAGTGTGGAACCTGCTTCTCTCTGCAGTGGCTCAAGTCGCACTCAGGCTCTGACAGAATGCGGCAGAAAGATCTGTCATCTGAATTCAATCAGAGGGAGGGTACACAAACTCTTTCTTTCCTCCAGACGGGCAGCTGAATTTACTCAGGTGCAGAGCTTCCTTCTTTAACAATATTAAAAGAGTGACACAAAAAAGAGCAAATGTGTTGTTGTTCTTCTATATTAATTAGATTTATGTTGCATGCCATTTCCATTTCCTCCCGCTGTACATCATCACAGCATGTTACAATTAGATTGTAGTCGCGCTTATGTGTGAAAACATTTATTTTACACAAAGCAAAAGACAAAAGTTAGGTGTTACAAGTAAGCCAGCATTACCTTATCACAATCTCCCTCTCCTCCTCCAAACTGGAGAGCTCCAGCTCAGCAACCACCTCTTTTTCCCGATCACCCGAGTCAGTCCCCTGGCCAAGGGGCAGGCAACTGCAGCAGCAGGTCCCCATCCCGGCTCGGGCATCTCCCCTGCCCTGTTTCTGCTCTGACTCCTGCTCCAGCTGCTCAACCAGCTCGAGCCGTCTGGACGGTAAATGACTCATTCTAGAAAACGTATCATCCCACAGAGAACACCTCAGGCCCGCAGCTCTTAATGTATTCATTCATGTATTCATTCATTGCAGGTTTGTGGGTTAAATATTCCATATAGCTTTCTTTGTATCCGACAGCACAAACGGCCACTGTACCAGACTCTCAATCTAATCTTTGTTTTCATCGTCTTTATTCAGTCCGCTGCTTTAACCTCCAACTCTATTTGTATGGCCCGACAGATCTATACAGTATGTATTGTTTAACCGTCACAAGTCTCGTAATAAGTCACCAAATGACAGGACTTTGACAACACCAGCTCTGTTTATCAAACAACGTGGCCTCACTGCTCAGGTCGCCTCACAAGCACGGAGAGAAGATAGATGCACAGACATAATAGCTGGACACAATTTAAACATTGTACCAGGATCTACTGATAATAACAAATGGTCAACATAAATCACCAGACAAGAGTGAGAGGACTCGCTACCTCACCAACATCCCATTTGCAATTCCTTGGCAATGAATGCAAATTTTTTGCGGCGTTGGCATGTGCGCTGTTGTCATCTTAACAGGATAAATGGTTTGTGCTTCAATGCAAGGATGTGTTCAATTAAAAGGAGGCAGCTTGCCCTGAGAAGCTGGTATTTGGTTCAAAAACTAGAACTTTGATGCTGCAATAAGAACGACCAAGTACAGTATATGTTTTGAGTAATTTTATCATTTTTTGTATCAGCAAGTACAATAAAATGTATGATGATTCTTCATTCACTGAATAATGCAGAAGAGATAAACCCTTTGACTACATTCTCCAACCAGCAGCCCCTAAAAGCATAAAGGGAGGAAGTCGAACTTGACAAAGCATTTCCTGCAACATGGTGGGATTGGAGTGCTTTTCAGTCCCGTCACAGTAGTGATGGTTTTTTTTCATATTTTTCAAAGATATGGCTAATATAATCCATCAAGATTGTGCCTGTCAAGAATGACACCAACATTTTAGAGTATCTATTTTCAGCTGAAGGTCACTGTCTCAATAAACAGCTCGAGGGAAGGAAGATAAAGGGAGAGACTGGACAGAGCTCACACTCAGGATTCTGCAGAAGTGACAGTGTTCTATAATGTATCAGTATAATGCTGATAAAATAATATATAATATATATATTTGGCTCATAAATTAACGTCTATATACTTCTTACACAACAAATATGTACAAATAAATGAGTATGATTTCTGATACGTAGTTTGGTGGGCTGAAGAGGATACGTTGTGGAAGTAAATACACAAAGAATAAAATCATAATGCAGCTTGGTTGTTAATTTGAATGTTAACATGTATTTCCTGATCCCGTGCTTATCGAGAATCTCTGGTGTAAACAGAAACCTGTCAGACAAAAAAAGCTCTTCGAAGACTACAAAGAGGCATCATGCAAATTTTACAGCCAAAAAACTGATTCAGTAAAGCCAGGATGAACCCAGAAAGAAAATACACAGCTGTAGCTCCTTTGATGACTCTGTGTCAACATATTTCTTTGCTGAGCTATCCTGGAAACATTGCATAAACTACACTGAAAGAGTCTGAAGACGGCGCATCAGGAAATGTGGTTCCTACAGTACTTTGTTGATCGCTATAGTCAGCTGGCACAGCTTTGGACTTGGAGTTGTAGGGCAAAGACAACACAGTCTTCAAGGAGGGTCAACGCATGAACAAGTTTGAGGGCAGACCTGCACACCTGCACTAACTAAATACGTTACCTATTAATATTTTCAGATCCCATTTTCAGCTCCCTCAACAAGCTTAACTTAAAGTTTTAAAGGAAAGCGGTTGGTGTCATGTGATCTTATTCCCTGAAACATCTGTGAGAAAAAATTACAACAAGATGAACCCAACGGCATACCCAGTTTCATCTCCTTGTCTGTAACATACAAGCACCGTTTATACATGGCACATTCAGATAGCACGACAGATTTATAGATTTATATGTGAGTATACATAGAGGACTGCTCTACCTCAGTAAACTATCAGTGAAGATGAATAGCTGCCTCACTGTTCCTGTCACCCTCACCCAGCTTTGATGAAACAAAAGCATCTGCAATGATCTCTCTAGCTCAGGGGTGGGCAAACGTTTTGGCTCAGGGGCCACATTGAATAAAAAAAATTGACAGACGGGCCGGGCCAGTATCAGATGGATGGAGAGTGTTTGTGTGAACCTGTCACGGGAGGACAATGTTGCGGACCCAAATGCAGACCACATGAGAGTATGAGTATCTGGTAAAACAGATTATTGGAGCCAAAGGGAAGGTGGGGAGCCTGTGGTCCGCCACAGGGGGTGCTGGGTGGTGTGAGACCCGTGGCTCTACACTGGACCACGGCGAGGCCGGCAGGGGGCGGTGTGAGAATATAACGTAAATGACTCAGCTTTTTTGTTCAACTCGCTGGTTAAATCTTCATCAATTTGTTCTACACGCCGAGTCACTGTTCTGCGTGATAAACTCAATTTTTCAAATTTGTTTTTGCTCTCTGGACATAAGAGACCTGCTGTTTCTACCATACATTCTTTCAAAAACTCTCCTTCAGAGAAAGGCTTGCTGGCTTTTGCTAATTTGAATGCTAGCAAAAAACTTGCCTTGGTGCTTGATTCTTGTATAGCAGTTTGGCGGAGAAAAATATTTTGCCGACTCTTTAAATTGGCTGCCAACCTCTTAGCAGTAGCCGCCCGTTCTGTCAGTGACTGTTGGCTAGCATAGTTAGCATGCTTGGCGGAAAAGTGGCGGCTAATATTGTATTCTTTGAATACTGCAATGGTTTCTTGGCAAATAAGACATACTGCCTTTGATCGTACTTCGGTGAAAAAATACTTAGCAGTCCACTCATTAAAGACTCTGCACTCACTGTCGACTTTTCTCTTCTTGGGTCCACTCATTGTGACAGAAGGGATCACTGCAGGAGGATGGCAGGAGGCTGACAGACAGAACCCTATATGTCACATGACATGAGCGCGCAGGGTGGCGCAGTTCCGTGGGTGGAATGTGGTTAGTTATGTTAGTTATACTGAGGAAAAATACTCTGCATGCAGCTGTCAGTTCATTTTTCAACTCTAAAACTGTTGTAGTACAAACCCTGTCTCCGGCGACAGAAAGTGATTTATATTACCGTAATTCTTCTAAAGTTAACGCTTTACGCCATAATTAAAAAGGATTCTGACCGCTAAGAAGTGGAGCTTTTTAGTGGTTTGCGGTATATTACGGTAATAAAAAAATAAAAAAGTGTCGCCTTGTCTGTGGGATCAGTGGGGGAGGAGGTGGAATTGACCAGCGCAGCACAGCAAGTGTTGTGTGTCCGCACAGCGCGTAACAACTGCTGTAACGCCTCTCTGTTCCCGACTTGATTTTCCCAAAGCACGATGACCACAACAGACACACACACGAGAAGCCTAAAAGAGCGCTGTGCAATAAATAATCATGAAGAAACATCAACGCTGGTCTGTTGTGGTCATCGTGCTTCGGGAAACTGAACTTGGGAACGGAGAAGCGCTACAGCGGTCTTTACAACAACTTTTTTTTTTTTTTTTTTAATGTCATAATAATTATAATACTCGGCGGGCCGGATTAAAATGCCCCGCGGGCCGGATCCGGCCCGCGGGGCGGAGTTTGCCCATCTCTGCTCTAGCTCAATCTGATTGATATTATGTGATGTCTATGTCTTTTACATGCACGGTCCTTTGTGCAAACATGAGGTTACTTAGCAAATCTAGTTGGTCTCACCTACAACAACCAATGGAAGTTTGGCTAATGTCAGTGATAAAAGATGACGTTTGAGGATTCTTAAACTGAGAATTGTCCATTTCTAAAAAGAGATCACGAGTGAGTTTCTGCAAGTTCTTTGCCTCTCTGAAAAAAAAACGAACTAGATTGTCTTCCTGTCTGAGCCCAAAGGAGGGCCAGTCGGCAAAACACTTTAAAGCTCATATCCTAAATCCACTGTGGTCAGTTGTCCCAGAATGGCCCTGCACAAAGTTTTACCTCACTTTAAAAGTTTAAACGTCAAAGTTTTGATAGTTCTAGAAAAAGACACAGTATTCCCAAACAGCTCAGGTTAAATACATTTTTAGTAGCCGAGGAATATTGGAACGCATTTATTTTTCTTGACAGAGCAACAATGGTTACCCTATAATTACACATAGATATCTTCCATGTTAAAATAATCTTCAATCTGCAAGGACAAAGATCATTTGAAGGACCTCAAGTGCAATTTTTCTTCCATCCTTTTTGGCAATGATGTTTTGAACTCAGCAATGAGGTACGGATTCGCTGTGTTGGCGGAAAAAGAAAGCCTCATTAGACAGTCTAAAGATAAGGCCGTGTAGGGATACTAAACTTATTTTTTATCCCCTATTAAAATGCCCTGCTTCAAAACTCCCAAACCATCCCATGGTTTATTAACTCATGCTTTCCTGAAATAGTCAGCTAGTTAAAAAATGCAAGCACAACATAAAACCATAACAAGCAGCAGGAGAATGGGAAGATAAACAGCATGAAATATTGATGGGGTTATCACACCTGACGAGTAAGTGAAGTTGAAACAGAAGCTTTTTTTGGTGAGGGTTTTACATCACACACTTCTTCCTGGACTTCTCTCCCACAGCATTGTAAGTTCCCTCAACAATGTGAACTGTGTCCTCAACAGGACACCATTGTACCTCAGTGGGGTCATTTTTCCCTCAGGGAGCTATAGAATTGCACATTTCCTATGCTCAGTGAGTGCCAGCGATGTGGTGGAGTGTAAATCTAACTGAACTTTCCCCAGCTTCAACCATATGAGAGATGCATCAAAGTGCATGACAGCTGAAGCCTCCTTCTATTAAAGCATTAAAAGGAAGCTTTACTTGTAGTGTACATAATTATACAATAAGCATCTCATTGTCACACTGAATTTTTCAGCCTTCTTTTGCTGTCAAATTCCTAACTTAAATTGATTCTATCACACATATTTACCTCAATGCACAGACCTGATTCATCTGTGCCATATTATCACAGAGAACAGGGTGATTGTGGAAGACGATTTCCAAATTGGGTCACTTCCTTGGAGATTTGCCAGAAGTATGACAGCCAGAGACGCTCTACTTCAATCTGTTTCAGATGGCGACAGACCTCGTCCATTAGTTTGGAGAATCTTCTCCTCCAATCTCTAAATTTGTATCTATTGATTTGCTATTAAAGGTAATGTAAGCTATGTAGCTGAAACTATATTTGATCATAAATCCTTCTTAGTTTGAGTTGAGACTTTTACACTTTGGCACACAACAACAAACATAACATCAGCAACCATTAATCAGAGAGTTCAGGTCTGCAGGCTGGCCTACAGCGAGGTGTAAATGAATGTGAGTTTTGCCCCAGCGGCCGTGTCGGAACAATCCCTCCTTTGTACTCCATCTTAGCTAAAGTCCACCTTCAACACACTACCAAAATACGGATTGTTGTCACGGCAGCATCATGTGGACTTCAGTCCTGCTTGAGTGTGTTGCTGTTTGCCTCAGCTATATAAGTGGGATAGAGAGCACTGGTTTATATTGAAGAGCCTGCCTGTCAAGAGAGTTTCTTATAAAGACAAGAAAATTATACGAGTCTGAGATGAACTTTCTTCAGACATAAAGAACCATGATTTGTACCCTGGAGCAGAAAAACAAACTCACCTAAACTGAATGCTAATGGGGGATGTCCCTGTAGTATTAATGGTAATTTTAAATTGTAGCCAGTTAAAACACTTGTGATAATTTTAATGATCTGAAATAGGGCCACACTCCAAGTTGTCAAATCTCTTTCCATTTCTCTTCATGTGATGTCAGAAATAATCCCATTGAGCTAGAGCCATCTTCACTGCCTTCAGTGTTTCAGATTTGCAAGTTAACATCAATAACCAAAGCATATTTTGCACCAAAGCTGTTCACATATTCCTAGAGAGAAGGTTTTTAATCCAAACCAACTAGTGTTTTAAGAACAAAGTAGTAACAAATGAACTAGGTCTGTGTATCCATTCTTATAGCATAGATATCTGAGTGCTGCTCAGTTAGCCAGGTTAAAACAAGATTAACACGAGCGACAATTCCTGTAATTACCCTTTAGACACATGCAGAAACCTGGAATCATCCAAGTCTGCAATAAATAAATAAAAAAACACCAGAGATGAACTTCTTCACAATGACAAAATGGCAGTACTCCATCAACAGAAAATAATAACAGAAATCCCCATTGAGTTGTAGGGGAAAAGTTGAGCTCATTGCAAGCTCTTCACAGCTATCAACTGATATATATATATATATATATATATCTATATATATATATATATATATATATATATATATATATATATATATATATATATATATCGTAATACTAAGATTATCTCAATATCAATATGTTATAATTTAATGTCAAATATTTACATAGTCAATGTCCCTTGATACAAACTCAAATGTATGTTAATTTTGAGAAGGCTATATATTATATACACATACACACATAGCAATTCTCCCGAATTCAAAAACATCATAAAATAAAGTAGTAGTTTTACCTACCCTAGGAAACACACAATGATTTTACTTTCATTCACACACCAAGCGAACGTAGAAAGATGTCAACTGTGCTCAAGATATGCGGAATGGTACAAGAGGACAGTCCTGGTGTGTTCTTGTCCAATGTTTGACTCCCAAGAAATTACCCCCCTCCCCATTCCGAAAACACAAAAACCAGAAGGAGCAAAACAGGATCCTTCCACCAAGCGAACTGGGAAACGATTAGCCAACTGATTTAATAGAACTTAACGTTTAAGGCTATCATATATCACACAACTTCACTGTTGCCTTGTTCTCGCTTCTAACAGAGGAAAAGCGAGTGAGCGAGAGAAACACACAAACCGCCTTTATTCTTCACACAATAGCCTATAAGTGTCAGCAACAACAAATTTGTTAGTTGAAACAGTTGTATGTTTTGTTTTTCTCAAAGCCAACATCTTTGGATGCCAGAATGTCTTTCGAAGTGTCAATTGAATGCAACAGCATCCATTTGTTTGGGTCAACAATTATTGTATCTCTTTTATTACACTGTTTTTATACTCGTTCTTGCCAAAAAATGTTAAAGTATTCGTAATGTTAAGTCATGCTGCAAACTGGTATCTGCTGAGCAAGGACCTCTTATTAGTAACAATCATACTGAGAAAGACTGCAGCTATGGGGACATAAAACATTCCCATACAGCCCCTCTGTCTGGAACAAATGGGGCAAACTAAAAGGGCCACAACAGGACGACGGCTGGTAGAACTACAAAACCTTAAACAAGCTGCGGTGGGAGGAGTCATTGCAATTCACAATGATCCAGCTCTGAAGGAGAATTTGTCTCCACTTTGTTTTACAGTAGGCGTTCTGTCTGTGGTTGTGAGCCTGACTTATCTGATTGGTTCCAGCATGATGTTGCTGGTTGTGCTTGTGTCCCCTGTTTCTCTCACAGTACAGACCAGAATCCTTGCAAACATTTACGACGTAAAACACTGCAGATGGAAATGCAAATGTGATGTATTCGTATTCGTATTCCTCGAGTTTAACATAACAGATGTGCCGGTGTGATAGTGATGGCGTGGGCGCCTTTTGCTGATTTTCAAGCTTGAATCCTGCAATTTGAATTTGTGAAGGACATGTGAAGAAATCTGACACACCAAAAACAACTTCACGCTGTGGTGTGTGACTTTGTAAATCCTGTCCTCTCTGTTTCAATAACGAAATCATGCCATACATCTCTGTCACCACATGGTCACACCCCTCTCCTGCAACCCTCAGTCTCTCTAGCACACACGCACGCACACACACACACACACACACACACACACACACACACACACACACACACACACACACACACACACACACACATACTGAGGCTGTGCACCTATCTAATGGAGAGAGTAGAGGTCCCGCATGGAGGATGTGAAGAGAATTTTAATAACCCTCTTCCTGTCCAGGCACTGCCACTTCCCATTAACAATGCAGGCAGAGATAATTGCTCCCACCTCTCCGATGGGACCCCTGTGTGTTAATCCATATGCTGATGTGTGTCTGTGTCACTTGTTATGCAGCCTGCAAGCTGCACACATGTGTGTTTTTTTAGATAAAATATTGTGTTAACATCACAGCCGTTTAGGTTGAACTCTATTAATGTTACCAAACGTGTCAGAGCTGCACGGTGACAGGGAGGAAATTAATGGAATAGAGAGGCATTTCACAAACGCAGCTCGTTGAAAACGGAACAACCAGCTCATGGGATCAAATGTTGCAGCGAAACAATGCTCTCACGAGCCACTCACTTGATGAAGTAGCTGGCTCCTTCGTCCGTGAAGCCCTCTTCCCATCCTCTTGGCAAATCTGTAACACGAACAAAAAACACACTGAACGACCCGCCACAAGCAGAAAACCCATTGCAGCAAGAAGAAGAAGAAGAAAAAGTGTCCTTGGTGTCCCACAAATCGGATAGTTTGTCGCGTACCTGACCGTATCATGTGCCCCGAGTTAACAGGTTCGCCCGTGCGTGGATGTAGCCAAGTAGTGCTATGAGTTTTATCACTGCAAGAAGGAGACACCTGTTACAGAGCGATAATAAAACAACTAAACAGCTTAGTAATGCTTAGTAAAGTACTACACGATAACTAGTTGAACCCGCTCACTTAATAAAGAAAACACGGCCGTCTCTGCAAACTCCATACGACCAGTGGTCAGGTAGGGTGTCCCGTCCGAGAGGTGCCGCCATGATCTCTCTTCTCCGGCTCGGCTCGTCCCCCCCCTCTCCCTCTCTCTCCGCAGACTTTCCCAGGGAGCCAAGATAAAACCACCGCTAGGGCTGCATAGGGTTTTTTTTTTAAAGGGGAAGAATACCAAACTCGTTAACAGACCACCTCCACGTTTGGTTGTTTTTTCCGTTTTTTTGTGATGTAATTTGAGTTGAAGAAAAGTGTTTACCAGTTACCACAAGTAGCAGACTGGAAACGTTACATAGTTGAAACAAAGCTCTACAAATAAGAAGGGAAGCCCACTGCGGATAAAAAGCAGGGTGTAGCCCCCCAGGGTGTAGCAGAAGTGCACCGTGTTAAAGCTGCAACTTATGACTGGGACATAGGCCTGCCTCGGCCAAGTTTTTCTCATCTTCACATACTGTAGTAGTTTAGAGAGAGAAAATGAAGCAAGGAACCCTGCATCCTGACAGAAGGGTTTTATCACAGGGTTATTAAGAGGCAGCCTTGTCTGAGGCGACTATAAATGAAAAGTAGGCTATAGATGATTAGTGCAGATTTAATCAAAGTTGGATCAAAACAGTCAGTGGCTACCTGTAGACATTTCAATACCATATATATAAAAGTAAACCCTATATATAGTACCACATGAAGACAAAAAGTAGATGGACTGTGTGTGTATGTGTGTGTGTGTGTGTGTGTGTGTGTGTGTGTGTGTGTGTGTGTGTGTGCGTGTGTGCGTGCGTGCGTGCGTGTGTTTGTTTGTTTGTTTGTGTACACAAACATGGCAGAGCATGCCTGCATGACTGAATGAATGTATGTCCACGCATGGAAGCTTTAGATAAAGTTTGTCAGCCTTACATCACCTTCACTGCAGTCACGCTTTGAGGACAGAGAGCCTTCCTGACCAGGACACATTACAATAATGCTTACGCTGCATCAAGCAGAACTGCCCAAATTACCAATGCTGCCCATACGTTTCACTTGTGCTGTGTGAGGGCAGGCAATGGTCAAAGTCACAGTAGTGTTGGCACAGGAGTTATTATATAAGAGACAAGCAGCAAGGTGTCACTTTATCATGCTCTCTTATGTAACTGCATTATCATTATTATGATGTAACATCACATGCTTAAACTGGGGGAAAGGAAAAGATATCCCAATGAACTTGTCAAAAAATCATAGAAAGACATGAAGAAATATCCTCCCCTTATGTTCCCTGTGTGGTGTAGATGACAGTAATCTTCATGTGCCCTTTGTGAAGGGAAATAATACGGTATGGCATGCACATCAGCGAGCAGAGAGCATCTGTCAACATCATAAATATTTGATCTGTGATTCTCTTTTGGGGATGCTTTGTTGAAACATTCTCCAGTGGTTTAAGGCACTGTTCTTCAAAGACATCAAATGATCAAACTGTTCCTCTATAAAAAAAATAAAAGTATAGTGCAGCTGCTGTGGATGAACCAATTAATTGTAAACCTTCTTCTAGTTGCCTTAGAGAGAAGTCAAAGAACAACATTATTTGTCTGGCTATAATATGGGTTTAACCTTAAAAATGATGTCTCTGTTCATAGGATACATAATAAGAAATACATTATTTTTGTATTATTAAGTAAATGAGATCTACAGTATGTGGCGGATTAGAGAAACTGAGTGTGGAAACATACCAAATGCACATGCTTACGTACATTTGAGCCACAAGTCGGCACGGAATGGCTTGATGATATGAATCATATACTTTGACCTTTACAATCACAAGATCGATCCCAATTGAAAACCTAAGGGACAAGCGTTAGACAGCAGCCTCCATCCTCAGCATCATCATCAGTATGCCAAGGAGCATTTAATATATGATATATCTGCAACAGGCATATATTGTCTGCATTCATCAATAATACAACTGTATTATTGATGAATGCTGTTCTGATTTAACTTTTTCTGTATTCTTCTACCAGTCTGCAAAATGAAACACATGAGTCGCTGGATCATCATCCATACTGCAGTGTATTCATCCACTATCCCCACTCAATTGCTGGTATTTGACCTTGATATGATTTATCATCATCCCCACCACACACACACGCACATGCACGCACACACACACACACACACACACACACACACACACACACACACACACACATATACATACTAATTCATACACAAATGCACACATAATTGATGCGCAGTCCAGTGCAGCGCTGAAGCATGGTCTCTACTGCTGCTGCTGATTCCTGCTTCTCGGCTCAATGCAGCAAGGTGACTCAATGTTATTGTCTTCTCCTCAGAGAGCCTCCTCCCGCGGAATCACAGTTTACTGAAGGTCCTGAGCAGAAAATGTAATAAAGATTCTCTAGTTCTTTCCTGACTTTCAGCTCTTCAGCTCGGAGTAGTTTGATTCCTAATCTATCTGCCAGATGCCCACATAGGAAATCGATAACATCTTTTAACAAATGCATTTTTTCAAATTATCCCTTAATCTCAGCAGGATATAAATGAGTGTGTACAGGTGACTCAAAGTGCCTGAATTATTACCGACACTTAGGCTCTAGGGTAATATTTAGACAGTAGTGTGCTCTTCATTATGCGGCACATTTAATCATGTGTTTGTGGATTAAACAGAAGAGCTGATTTCCCCCATCTACTTTCTTTTTCAGCAATTCAGATACAAATTACATTCATTGTCCACAAGACTCGTAATTTGTTTTATGGGGGATTAGTTCTGGCAGATAAAGTTCCAGCACAAAGAACCTGGGCAACACATGTATGCCTTATCCAAGATGGTCTCAGAAGCCGTTGAAAGAAGAGGGTAAAGTTAATATGGAATCTAATTAGAACAGTTTAAATCTTTTTTTGTATCTGTTATTTTTAGTGCTTATAATAAAACTCAAACAGAATAACTACTGCTGTTGCAAAGCTACCACGGACCCCAGCTTCTAGCTCATTTGTATCATGCACTCCTTATCGACTGTAGCTCCCAGCACATTTGACCAGTTAAACTATCATGGACTTCCAGTTCTCCATGGCTATGAACATACTGGAAAAATGGAACTCAGTCAATGCAGAACAATAGCGCCCTCTGTTGGAGAGATGGGGATTATATATGTGTGTATATGGTATATAACATAGAGCAGTTGTGGGCCGTCAGGGCCAGCTAAGCCTTCTCTGCTGGCCTAAACAGAATCACAAAGTTATAGCTATTTTATAATTTAATTGTTTTTTTACAAATACACTACATGTATTATTATTTTCTCGAAATGGTGTGGATGTATATGATTGGTCAGTGGCCCAGCGTGACCATTAACATGCACTGTGATTGGTCAGTGTGCCAGCGTGACTTCTGTCTAACAGACTTCTGTCTTCTGTCTAACCTCAGTAAGAAGGATTAAGAACATTTCAGGTTGTTGAAACATATGTTAGAGAAGTAATTCAATTTTGAGTGTTTTATTTAGTGTAGTTTTTTTTATACTCATTGACTGAAGGAGGAGGAGAAACGGACTTGGTGGCGGATTTAATGACAACGCACTGAAGCGTCTCTGAACTGTTTGTTAACAAAGAGAGACGGATGGACTTTGTCGAACAGCATCTGGTGAGTATGGTGCTGTTTTTATCATGGATTGTTTTGTCATGTTATAACTAAATGTGACTGATTCTTTTTGAACTGGCCATACAGGGGATTTACCCCGGTATGCCGACGGGGTTGGGCTGGTCAAGTGGGTCAGTCAGGACAGGGTGCAGTCGCGTCCGGTAGAAACTCCCCCGGGACCCGCAGGGGCTGGCCGTATACCAGCTCGGCGGATGAGGCCTGGAGGTCTTCCTTGGGGGCAGAGCGGAGACCGAGCATGACCCACGGGAGGCGGTCAATCCAGTCGGCGCCCGTAAGGCTAGCACGATGGGCGGCCTTCATGTCACGATGGAACCTCTCACAAAGCCCATTAGCCTGCGGATTGTACGCCGTAGTGCGGTGCATCTTTACCCCCAGGTGCTCAGCAACTGTAGTCCAGAGCTCCGAGGTGAACTGTGGGCCCCTGTCGCTCGTGATGTCACCCGGCGTGCCAAAGCGGGCCACCCAGCACCCGATGAATGCCCGGGCGACCTCCGCTGCTGTAGTGGAGGACAGGGGGACAGCTTCCGCCCACCTGGTGGTCCTGTCCACCATGGTGAGAAGGTAAGTATATCCGCGGGAGGGGGGCAGGGGGCCCACCAGGTCCACATTTACGTGGTCGAAGCGCCTCTCTGGCACCACAAACGGTGCCAAAGGGGCTTTTGTATGGCGGTGCACCTTAGCACGCTGGCACGCAACGCAAGAGCCAGCTCAGGCTCTAACGTCCCTCCGAAGACCAGGCCAAACGAACCTGACGCCCACCAGCTTAGCCGAGGCCTTCACCCCAGGGTGGAAAGGCCGTGGATGGTGTCGAAAACCCGCCGCCGCCAGGCAGCAGGCACCAGCGGGCGCGGTTGACCGGTAGAGGTGTCGCAGAGGAGGGTGGCGTCTGCTGTGTCGAACACCACGTCCTCCAGCCGTAGCGCAGTAGGAGCCGACCGGAAGGCTTGAATGTCTGAGTCCGTGGCTTGATCCGCCGCCATAGCGGCGTAGTCGAGCCCCAAGTGGAAGGACCCGACGACCACCCGAGAGAGGCAGTCGGCGACAAAGTTGTCCTTGGCCGACACGTGCTGGATGTCCGTGGTCAACTCGGAAATCGCCGAGAGCTGACGCTGCTGACGCCCCGACCACGGCTCCGTGGTCTTGGCCATGGAGAACGTCAGCGGCCTGTGATCCATGAACGCAGTAAAACGCCTGCCCTCCAACAAGAACCTAAAGTGTCTGGTGGCAAGGAAAAGTCCCAACAGTTCCCTGTCAGAGGTGCTGATCTTGCGCTCGTTTTCCCGGAGCTGTTTGCTGAAGAACGCCAGCGGCTGCCAGGCGCCCCCCACCCACTGCTCGCACACTGCTCCCGCCGCGTAGTCAGAGGCGTCCGTGGTGAGGGCGATGGGGGCAGCGGGAGACGGGTGCGCCAGCAGAGCAGCGTCGGCCAGCGCGGCCTTGGCCGCAGTGAAGGCTATGTCCATCTCCGAGGACCAGTCCAACACATCCTTGGGCAGCTTTCCCCGCAGGGCTTCGTACATAGGGCGCATGAGGTGGGCAGCATGGGAAAGGAAACGGTTGTAAAAGTTCACCATGCCCAGAAACTCCTGCAGAGACCGTACGGTGCGGGGGCGAGGGAAACCTGTGACGGCCTCCACCCTGGCGGGAAGGGGGACGACTCCCCGCGGAGTGACGTGGTGGCCGAGGAAGGTGATGGACAGGCCAAACTGGCACTTAGCTGGGTTGACGATGAGGCCATGTTCGCTGAGGCGGCCGGACAGCTGCTGGAGGTGAGTCCTGTGCTCCTCCCTCGATGCACTGGCCACTAGAATGTCATCTAAATAAACAAACAAAAAAGGCATGTCCCGAAGAACGGAGTCCATCATGCGCTGAAACGTCTGCGCCGCCCCCTTGAGGCCAAACGGCATACGCAAAAACTCAAAAAGCCCAAAGGGCGTGATGACGGCCGTCTTTGGGACATCCTGTGGGTGGACTGGCACCTGGTGGTATCCCCGCACCAGGTCCACCTTGGAGAAGACGACGGCCCCTGCAAGGTGGGCAGAGAAGTCCTGTATGTGCGGGACGGGGTACCGGTCAGCAGCGGTGGCATTGTTAAGGCGACGGAAATCGCCGCACGGGCGCCAACCCCCGTCGGCCTTAGTAACCATGTGTAGGGGGGACGCCCATGGACTGTTTGATCGGCGCACAATGCCGAGGCGCTCCATGGTCGAGAACTCCTCCCTGGCGATCGCAAGCTTGGCTGAGTCAAGGCGGCGGGCCCGGGCGTAGACCGGGGAACCCACAGTGGTGATATGGTGCTCCACGCCATGCTTAGCCACCACAGACGAGAACGTGGGTGTGGTGAGGTCGGGGAACTGGGCGAGTAGGTGTTGATACGGGTCCCCGGTGACCAGCGTGTTTGACAGGCAGAGCGTCCCAGCCCCCCCGCCCCCCAGCGTGCAGGGGTACGAGGCAAAAGAAAGGGCATCAATCAGGCGGCAGTTCTTTACGTCCACCAGCAGGCTGAAAGCACAGAGGAAATCTGCGCCCAGGAGCGGCGTGGATACCGCAGCCACAACAAAGTCCCAGCCGAAACGGCGGCCGCCAAAACACACCTCCACTTGCCTGGTGCCGTAGGTACGTATGGGCGTGCCGTTAGCGGCGTCCATCTGGGGGCCGCGTCCGCCGGCCATGGTGTCCACGGGTTGAGCTGGCAAGATGCTGCGTTGTGCGCCCGAGTCGACCAGCAGCCGCCGGCCAGACAAGGAGTCAGCGATGAATAACAGCTTGCAGTCACGGCCGGCGCCCGTAGCTGCTAACGAGCGCCGGCCCCGGCGTTTCCCTGTGGCTTGAAACTGCATGGCTTACGGCACTGCTTGGCCTTGGCCCCAAACCTGGCATGGTAGTAACAGAGCCCGTCGTCGGGTTGGCGGCGGGCCGTCACCGCAGCCGCAGTGTCTGAATAGTTCTCCATGGGCGGGGGCGGGGTGCCCTGGTGGGGTAGCAGGGCATGGACAAACTGCTGCCGGTTGGCCAGAAAAAAACGGTCTGCTTCAGCAGCCAGAGTGCGATAGTCCTTGGACGCGGCGAGGGGGGAACTGGCCAGTGCCGTGTGTACAGGCACCGGGAGCAACGGCTAGCATTTTTTCCATCATCTCCGACGGCCTGCTGTCGCCGAGGCCGTTGAGGGAGAGCAGGTGGTCCACCTTCTCCAGTTCAGACAGTTCGAAGAGTTTCAGAAGAAATGTCTTCAGAGCTTCGTACTCGCCGGCAGCCGGTGGAGCCTCCACGTGCCGTCGTCGAAGCATCCAAAGCGGCCACCACGTGGAAGTATTTCGTGACATCCCGATTTATTCCTCTGAGCTGGAATTGGGCTTCCATGTGCTGAAACCACGGCCGTGGGTTATGCTGCCAAAAGTCCGGCAACTTGACGGTAGTGGCGTAGACGTTAGCCATGTCGTTAGCACCGGTGTTCGGTGCGGCGCCGCCGCCGTTCTCGTTGTCGGACATGCCGTATTCACTCACAGGGTCACCAGTGTAGAGTTGGGAAACAGCGAGACAGTAGACGTAGTTGCAGTCGAGATAGTTTACTGTAACTCCACATAAAATGTACAATACTTGTGCATCACGATAGCGGCAGCGCAACCCCCCACGCTTCCCGGAAACCCAACCACGAGACCCCGAAAACCCCCCAGCTCTTAAAGGCACAGTAGCCCTTAGGTGAATGTCTCTCACAGTCCGTATGTGGGTCACCCATTGAAGTTAACTAACGGGTTTGATAGCACCTTTGATTGACTGCAACCAACCAACTGAACTGGTAAAAAAATGACAAAAAAAAAGTCACGGTATCGTTGATACCCTGGAGGGAAACCCCTCATAACACGGGGACTTTCGTCCACACACACACACACACACACACAAACACACACACACACACACACACACACACGCACGCACACACACACACACACACACACACACACACACACACGCACACACACACACACGTGGAACTATGTGTCACCAGAGAGCGCGCATCCGACGTCTGTATGCCGTTGGTGTGACAGGCTGGCACTACTCGCACCGGCCACCATGATACTGAGTGCTGTTGAGCATAATATACTTTTTTTTTAAATATTGGTTCATGTTGTTATGAGTTGTGTGAGTGATAGAAAACGGAATAAACCAAAAGGACAAACTGCGTAGACTCTAAATTGTAAGACAAAACAAAACAATATATATATATGTATATATATATATATATATATATATATATATATATATATATATATATATATATATATATATATATATATATATATATAGTATATGGCATCAAGAGACGTCAAAACGCAGTTTGTTACAGGTAAATTCTCAGATTTCACCTTTTAATTCTGCTGTTTGCTCCAGTATGGCCGAGCGGACTTTTTTTGAATTTTATTTGTTATTGTTATTTTCCTCCCAGGTTCCACACAGTTGTATCCAAATCCCCCCAAATTTAAATTTGATATCTTCCCTTCTGCAGCAGCAATCTCGAGCGGCCTTTCTCCGGCTGAAAACGGCTGAATATCCGAGTCAGCCAAAACACAGTGTAATGTACACTGTAAAAATCCTCGTCCATACAAGATGCTATTTTGCATTCATGCATGACATAGGATTATATGCTTATAAAATATAGTGCCTGCTATTTGATTAAACAACATTATCTCGTAACAATTAGCTCCACCTTTACTAGCTGCAATATCTAAATACGGAATCAGCAATAACAATCCACTATTATTATGTACAATGATACTAACAGCGTGCACACTTTTACTTTTAATACTTCATGAAACATTTTCTGGTTTTACTTATTTGCTTCTACTTAGGTAACTTTTTGAAAGTAAGGCGTATACTTAGATTATAATAGAGTATTTATACTGTAGGATTATTATTTCCATTTCAGTAAGTTATTTGAACAGCCTTTTCCACCACCTGTGCAGTAAAATAACTGGACGTATTGTATGCCCCACCTAATAGTTATCAGAAAATTGTCAATAAAAAAAATACTGCTCACGAAAAGAGCCACAATATATCAACCAGTATCACTGACTTTAACGTTCTTGAGTCATGTGTGTTTCGACCCTGACTTCATTCTCTCCCATTGCTGTATGGATCAGAAACCCTAAGTACCCGCCCACTTGCTCCCTCGTCATACAGCAGTGCTCGCCACGTACGATTCACTGCAACCGAACTTGCTAGTCTTTTTGGACGGAGAGCTGAACTGACCACTGCGGTTGACGCTCCCACACAAACAACCTAACGTGCTGCCTAGCGAGCTAGCTGGCAGCCTACAGACAGAGCTCCCAGCTGAGAGAAAGCAACGGGAGGAAATCAGAGCAGATGAGGTCCAGGATTCATAATACAGTGAGTATACATGGGTGACGCATATCTATGGTGCTATTTAGTGAAGCTCTTAACATTACGTATAGTAACACGAACCGACTGAAAACATACACGAGTAGCGAAGGTGCTTGAGTCTCACTAACGTTAGCAATATCTGTCAGTGGCAGCGCTACAGCTAACACCAACAGCTTCCTATGGAGGTTAGTAGCGACCCGGTAATGTGCAACTTAAGCAGGCTGCACGAGCTTTTTCGTGAAGGTAAATGAGGAAGCTGGCTACACAACGACCCGTGTATACCCAGGGACACGTTGACTGTTTATGTCACACACAGTATCATTTTAATAACAGTGTCATATACAAACAGCTGATCCACTTCTCACTTTAATTGTTCTCATTTCCAGATGTGTCGGAGCCGGGCCCTTCACACCGGCTGGCTTCTGCTGCTGGTCCAGATGCTTTGCTCAGAGGCAGTGCCCATCAGTATGGATAAGACAAAAGTCCAGGAGCCAGAGAAAAGAACAGAAGAGCCTCCAGCTAGTGTGGTGAGAAGACACATGCATTACGCATCAAAATTCCTGCTAGTTTGTGTTACAACCATAGTTAATAGCCTGTCAATGTAATTGTACACATCTAGCAATGTCTACTTTTTTTTTAATTAACCACAAATCTACAGTTTATCAAATATTGAGATTTGTTTTGCTTCAAATTATCATGAAGATTCAAGAATGTATGTAGGCTTTGGCAACTTGGAGTAGACTGTTTATAGCTTTATATAGAAATAATTGCAGCATCAATTTGCAGCTTGCTATGTCGTTAGGTCGCTGTTATCAACGGCTTCATGGTCAATAAACAAGAGAGAGCATGATAACAGCATCCAGACTAATTTAAATGAGAGACGGCCTTATGTCTCATTGTGCTGCAATTACATTACCTCAATCAGGCACTCTACTCAAAACTCATGATCGCACAAATCCATTTCATCAGTAAACAGCTCCAGATGTTGTAGCTTTGTGCTTGCACAGACTGCAGTCTCCAATTTCTGCCTCAGGAAGAGATTGTCCATGTAACATATTGACATTCTGACTTAACAGAGTTTAAACAAATACCATGCAGATTCTGTCTTCAGGTAGGAATGCATACAAATGCATTCTTTTTTTATTGGATAATTAAGTAAGTAGTCTTTAAACACAAAAAAGCTACAGCATATGATCATTTACAGAAGGTAGGTAATACAGTTTATAGACATTGATGACAACCTGTTTTCTCTCCATCAAATATCTAGATCGAGGTCAGCAGACTCATATCCTTCAGTGCATCAGACCTCTGAAAGAAGTGATGATCATTGTAGGATTACTTGGTGTGTCATCTGCAATATATTACATTTAAGTGACATTTGATTTGTTCCATTTTATAGGACACAGGACTCCACTACGACCGCTACCTCAGGGAAGTCATCGATTTTCTAGAGAAAGATCAGCATTTCAGAGAAAAGCTCCACAACACAGACATGGAAGACATCAAGGTATCCTACTTTTCTCTTGTTTATTTGTTTCAGCATGGCAGGACATTTCCACCAGCCCCCTGTAAACTAGTAGTGAATCATTACTCATTACAAAATGATGGGCTTTTACTTGTCCAGGAACGAGATGTGTATTAATAGGTTTTTTGGGGGAAATTCTGGTCCACTGCACCATTAATTTCAAAATCATTTAAATCAAATGTTTAAACAAATGTATTCTTGTATAATGCAGCAAGGTAAGCTGGCCAAAGAGCTGGACTTTGTCAGCCACCATGTCAGAACCAAACTGGATGAGTTGAAGAGGCAGGAGGTAAGCCGACTCCGAACTCTGATTAAGGCCAAGCAAGACATTGAAGGAGGGAATGGTATGTTGTGCAACAAAATTTATATTTTGTTTTAATTTCTATTTAAAGTAAAATATATGTTTTGATTAATGTCATTGATTACTCCCTTGATAGATATGGCAGTTGACCACCAGGTTCTGCTGAAACAGTTTGAGTACTTGAACCACATGAACCCACATACATTTGAAGTGGATGACCTGGATCGGCTCATTAAATCGGTAAATGTTATTACTACTTCATGCCACAACATTTTTTAATTGAAGACGTGTTCACATAATTTCCCTTATTTTAACTGCCATTGACCTTTTTTAAGGGAAGTAATATTCAGATGGAAAGTACACACTTTACAGAAATGTTGTAGTAGAGTTCTGCAGTAGAGAAGTTAGAACAAGACCGCAGACAAGTACTGTATTTCTAAGCCACCAATAACGGCAAAAGAATGACCATGTGTTACAGGGATTGTAGACAGCTTAACATTTTTAACATCCAGGAAAGAAAGGCGGGCAGTTAGAGGTGTAGAGAACAGCTGCGTTATGGGAAGCTGGTCTACCCTCTCCAACTGCTTTTCATCATTACTACAATTTAGTTTTTACTTTTGAAGTTGGTTTTCACACCTCATTGAATCAACAGACAATAATGGAGCCTGCGAGCAGTAAAAGCATTCAGAAGTCTCAGTAAACAGTACTGTAATATGCAGTTTAATAAATGAGCTGTTCAGTTTCCAGATGGGCTAACAATGTGGAAAAAGGGAAATGCCCCCTAAATATTAAGACTTTGCACTATATTGACTGATTAATTTGAATCAAGGCAGATTTTCCAACCATTGTAATTTCCCCCCTACGTATTAAGGCCACTAAAGATCTGGAAAACTATGACAAAGACAGACACGAGGACTTCAAGAAGTATGAAATGACAAAAGAGCATGACAGAAAGGAACATCTGAAAACACTGGACGAGGATGAAAGAAAAAAAGAGGAGGAGCACTTTGAGGAGATGAAGAAGAAACATGCTGACCACCCGAAAGTCAACCACCCAGTAAGTCTGATTCCGTTGCACCCACTGACAAGATCAACCTGACACACACAGACATGATGTGTTTTGCTTCAGCCAATGAAGAGTAACTTTGTCCCATTTCGTAATGCAATTTTAAGTCCAGATTTTAAGAGTTTTCTTTCTGCAAACTGTACATGGTAGGTTTTATGCCAAGCATTGATGTGTGAGCCATTGATGTTGAAATGCATTGTTATTTATACAGTTGTATTTTAAATGTGATTTTGCCTCCATGTTGCAGGGTAGCCAGAATCAACTGAAGGAGGTGTGGGAGGAAGCGGATGGCTTGGACCCTGAAGATTTTGACCCCAAGACCTTTTTCAACCTGCATGGTAAGACCTTAACTGGACTGGAAGGATGATCTCCAGAGCAAAATAATCTTTACTGTATTATATGCTATTTGTTCTTTCTTTCTTAAAAATGAAGATGCCAATGGAGATGGCTTTTTTGATGAACAGGAACTGGAGGCACTGTTCACCAAAGAGGTAAAGCCATGGCATCAGGAAATTTTAAATGTTTCAGTGAATGGTCTTTGTACTGACTGTTGGTGTCTGTGATTTTAGCTCGAAAAAATCTATGACCCCACCAATGAAGAGGATGATATGGTGGAGATGGAGGAAGAGAGGCTACGTATGAGAGAGCATGTTATGAATGAGGTACAGCAAGTTGCAAACAGTTGCAGTTTCATGAAACAGTTTTTTGCATATGTATTTAAATAGAGCCTCTTATCGATTGCATAACTCTGTCAATAAATAGCATGTGTGATTGATTTATTTGCTGCTGTCATCCTCATAGGTAGATTCTAACAAAGACAGGCTTGTCTCTTTAGACGAGTTTCTGATTGCTACAAAGAAAAAAGAATTCTTGGAACCAGACAGTTGGGAGGTGACACAATCAATTCATCCTATCAATAGTAATGTACTCTTAAAACCATTTTGTAGGACGTAAATACATTATCTCCACTCTGTGCTCCTCAGACCCTTGAGCAGAACCAGGCTTACACAGACGAGGAGATGAGAGAATTTGAGGAGCATCTTGAGCAGCAGGAACAAGATCTTAACCAAAAAGCTGTTGACCTTCAGAAACAGAGAGAAGAGCTGGAGAGACAGCAGGAGCAGCTTAATGCACAAAAAATAGAGCTGCAACAGGTAAGGAGGTGGTACATTCATTTGAAATATATATATTTTTTATTAAAACAAAAAAGTTTTGTAAAAGTTTCACCAATACACAGATACAATTTATATATAAGATAACCTTGTATGAAACTTGTTACAGGCAGTTGAGCATATGGAAAGGCTGAAAACACAGAATGTAGAACCCCTTCCAGAGGTTCATGGTGAGTTTCGATCACGCATTTAGTTTTTTTGACAGTTAAATTTTGCTGGTTGACCTCTGAAAACGTAAAACTCTTTCTTTGTTACAGTTGAAGGAAACGGTATCCCAGAGATTCACACATTTGACGACCAGTTGCATCCTGAACAAGAGGCCCAACAGCAGGGACACGAACCTGCACCCCAAGTTCAACACTATCCACCTCAGGAACACCATGAACCACAACATCAAGACCTGGCCCAGCAAGGTCTCCCCCAGACACACCAGGATCTTCCACCAGGCCACCACGAAGCTGCACAAGTCCAGCATAACGTGCCATAACTATGGCGTCAGAACTTGAACCTCCACAACCAGACTTTTGCGGCACCTCCACTCCAGCGTGCAGAGGAGCAGTTCCTCCAGAGTATTAGGCCTCGTAAACCAGCATGACTTAGGGGTTTGGAGGGCATTTGAGATGAATAAGAGGAATCCCTGCTGAATGATACCAGTGTTTGATAATAACTGTAATCCTTTGGATTACATAACGGAATTACAAAAGTAAAATGACCAACCAAGGGCGTACATCTTAAAATGTGCATAGTTACATTTTCAAGGAGTGTTTAATTACATGAGAAATTATCAAAAATGTTTGGTAATACAATCAAACAAAGATATCATTTTGGTGAGCTTTCTTTACTTGCTGTTCAAATTACAGCAACTCTTAACAATGCTCACAATGCTACTGGCTCTACAAGTTCTATGTACAGTGCAGCTGTTGAAGGGGTTAAGGTATAAAAGGTCATTTAAATTTGACATACTGACTAGACTATCAAGAAACCCCCAAACATATTTAAAAAAAGAGATCCGTTTACATGTGTGATTTATGGTGAAATGTGTTTTACTGGGCTGTTTAGAAAATAAGTGCAAGAGACATTTAAAAGTTTTTCTATTATAGCATTTAAAAGAGTCACTATAGCAGTTTTAGCCAGTATGCAGCATCTTGACGTCTTAACCAGAACCATTTAATTCAAGACCTTTTGTTTATGTAAACATAATCTACAAGGGTCCTGTCAGCTCTTTGTAGACATGTATTTTATTTCCACTATCTCAACCTGCCACTGTCACAAAATAGTATTATCTTTCAATCAGAAACACCCTCATGAAGCCCGACTGCTCCGAGTCCTTACATTGTCAAGACTTACCATCCCTTTTGCTACTCTCGTCACGTTGATTCTGGTTGCTTTCAGAACCTGTCAACTGTTTGCCTACCTTAAAACATCATGTCATGTGTAGTACGATTTTATTTTAATTTTCTCAACTGCAGAAATTGCGTTCTCTGCCTAAGAATACATCTGGTACAGGTCTCCAGAAACTGGCCATTTTTGGGCCCCACTGCAGCTGCTCTCCACTGACTTTGATGTCAAAATAAATAAAGGTGCTAGGTTCTTAATAAAGATACGTGTGGAACATCTCTTCATTCAACAAATGTTTCCTCTACTTCATTACAGCCCAAAGTCCTGCAGATGCTTAGGTTTTAGGTTACTTCCAGTGTGTTGGACCTCTGAAATAAATCATTTGCTTCGCTACGCTTCATAGCATGATTGGCATTTCAAATCTGGTCTATTGTTGCTACACAAAATGTGTTTTATTCCTGCTCTTTTGGAGCAAGTGCTGGATTTGGTTAATTAAGTTAATTTCAGGATTTTATGAGAAAGTGCAGTGCTCTGATTGGGTGAGAATATGGGAGGGTCTGATTACCACTGTCTTTTTATTGTCTGATTATCATATTTTCTCTTAGTCAAAAAGTGATATGAAAACATCTAGAATTTGTATTCAGTTCACAGCCTTGTATTTGGCACCAAATGTGCATTACGTGGTCCTTGTTTGAAAAACGCAGCATGGCATATTTTTCCCACAAATTACTAGTTTGGTATAATTGCTGTGCTGTCCAGGAGGCTTTTTCATATGTTGTAGTTTCTTCTAGCTGGCAGACTGTGGCCATGGCAATTAGGCGTTTACCTATTGGCCACTTTTTACTGAAGAAGGCTTAATTTGCATCCAGTGAGATAACAGGTCTGCCATATTGTGAATTTACTTTTTACAAAATCCAGATATGGAATACAATTTAAATGTTGTGTGGTGTCATTTGTTTTCTGTGTCCCAAGTGTTCCTTAGAGACTACTGCATCAACATTTGCACCTAATACAGATGTTTTTTTTCTGGATGCTTGCTGCTGGATAAAATGGTCATTTTGACAATACTGTACACCTCCTCAGTTCAAGATAAAACATGTATGACCATTCTGTTTGTGTACCATATTTTATCACTTAAGGACCTATCATTCTCATACAGAACAATGTTCAGCAACAGTTAAGTAAGGATAATCCATACTCACAATACATTAAAAACAAAGCAATAGAACTTTATTTGTTCCAAGTAGAAATACTTAATTGTATGATTTCATTCCAAGTGGTGTTTGTTCGTACAAAGTGTATTCCTAATGTATCATCTTAAAAAGGGATGATCTACTATAGTTAGGCTTCATTTGCCTGTATACTTGTAGTATGAGCCTCATCTTTGAGTGAACACTGGTCTTGACTTAGCTTTCTATCAACAAGAATGCATGCCATCAAAGTGATTTGAAAGATGCTATAAATCTACCCAGTGACTTCAATTACCTGATCCCACTGACAGACTACTGGTACTCCCATCTGTCATAGGTTTGAAGGGCAGAAGACCCGTCGCACCAAACACACCAATCTGACATGTAAACACATACAAAATTAAAATAGCTGAATTTATAACCTCAAATGCAAACCAAAGCAGCAAAGTAGTATCATTAAACAGTAGGTAATAGAACACAACTTTATTGAAACAGTCTCAACCAATAATATCAGCGTACAAAGAGGTGATGGCGCAAGTGGTGACAGAGGGGTGAAAAAAAAACAACAATAATTAACATAAATGCCTTTATGAAAATTATATGATCAAGAGGGAAAGTGTCTGACAGCACAGGGCAGAAGGAAATCAGTCTCATGGAATCAGATCGACAGTGGCAGGGTATTTTTTGCATTTATTTTGTACAAAAAATAAATTAATGAAATCTTTCAAGTTTACAGGAATATCTATGTTGTTTTATATCACACAGACGTGCTGATAATCCTACATGTGGAGAAGTTCAGCATTTTGTGTTAGAACGTTAAGAGGATCTAGACAGGCTGACTGATAGTACTGAAGTAGGCCAAGAGTTAAAAAAATTAAGTTTACCAATGAGAAACAAAACGTTGTTATAAAAGTGAGCTGGGGCGAACACATTCAAAAATCCTGAATGTTAAACGTGGCGAACTTGACGGTCCTCAGGATCCTTTAGGATCTCATTGCTTGAGCATTTCCTCTTGACAAACTTCGAGGTCCTTGGGCCGGTCCCCGCTTGTAGTTTTGCTGATATCCCTCCTTGAAGAAACAACAGGGATTTACAATAACTGGCAATCTTACAAGTTAAAAAACAACAGATAAACAGATATTATATGTGTGACCTTTGGCACATGACATGTATTTAAGTAAATAATGAAGAGACCCCTTACCCGTTGGTAGGTGTTATTGGAATAGTCCCGAGACGTGTTGAATTGGGTTTGACCATAACCACTGGTGGGAGCATTTGAGAAAGGAGGACGATAGCCTTCATATCCCCCTGACGACAAAATACATTGGAATTAACACATATTTGTGTAATTTTAACATGCATTGTGTCATTACAGTGAATCGTGAGGCCACATGAACACTATATCTCTATAAAACATAATCTGATGCTTGTACCTCGAAATCCATTGGAGGAGCCCCGATATCCGTTAATCATGCCTCGGCCGTTCCTGGGTCCACCCCTGGGCACAGCCCTGCTGTTGAAAAAAGACTGGCCTGACTGTCCAAACCCTGCGCCTGGAGAGGACTCTTCATGGCCTCCTGCTGAGGGCAGGACATGGTCTTGGGGCTGGAACCCACCAACAACTGGACAGAAGCAAATGAAACAAGAGATTTCATAAGTCTATCATGGACCTGTTGGTAGTTAATCATGCAGTTTAAAATAACTTTCTGCAAGCTGATAAAGCTGCAGCTTTTTTAACTCATGGCATGCTGATCGACACTTATTTCAACTTCAACATTGTCAGAGGGATATCTTGTCCTGCAATCCTGACATATTTATTGTATTTATCTACCAACATTATGTCTTGTTCGTACAAAATAAAACATATCTTTATTTCCTTTCTCCTCATACGGTCGGGTGAATGTAAAAGTGATGCCAATCAATGTTAAGAGCTTTTCCAGTGTATGTCAACTGCTTGCTCTTAAGATATGCAGCCAGCCAAAGCTATATCCTCACCTGACTGTAATGTCTCCTGTGGGATGTCAGGCTGGTCTGCAGTACTCTCTGACTGGCTGCTAAAGCCTTGTCCATAGCCACCAGGGAAGTGGCTGGGCTGCTTCAGAGGATCTGCTTGCCCATCAGTGGCTGGAGGTACAGGTGCATTCAGATTAAATACCTGAAGAAAAAAAGAAATGTTTTTTTCTGTCACAATTATAATTCTGATAGAATATCTGAGGCGTAAGATGTACTGTAAGTTTGGTAAATGAGGGGACATGTCAAATTGTTAACTGGTTAGATGGTGCACCAATTATAAACACTTTCTTTGCTGCTACTAATAAGCCATCCTTAAATATTTGATTGACTTTGCTAATCCTTAGCTTGTACAAACAACTCCAAAACCTGACACTTTCCAACAGAATATAGTAAATAAGTGCAAATATGTTCACTGTTATATGAATTACTAAGACTCCAGATAAAAAGCGTACCGCTTGCACTGACTGGAAGGGTGCGGCGTTGACATTGATGCCTCCAGTATGGGTGGATTTGGAGACAGGTGGGAAAGCAGAGGACAGGGAACATGGGGTGGGAGACTGGTCAGACGAGAGAGACATTGAGACCTGGGGGGGATGAGGGAATTCAGAAGGAAAGGAAAAAAGGATTAAGGAGTGGTCAGTGGAAGAGACGGGATCTCTGATTTATCACCTAAAATATCCTTTCCATATTGTGATCATATTCAAATGATTCCAATGTATCCCTGTCACAGTAAATACATCATGACATGTCAGAGAGTATCACATTTAATCCCCGTAGCAGCACAAGAAACAGCCTGTACTACCATTCAAGCAAAACAAAGCAACCACTGCTTGTGCTACCACTCTACTTACTTGTGAGGATTCCTGTGGTCCAGATACTGCACTTGTTTGAGGAAGTCTGGAATCTGATTGGTCTGTTTGGGAGAAAATAAAAATAAAATAATGTTGCCAACTGTTGTATAACGCTTTTAGGATAATATATACACACACATCACTAAACAGTGACAAGACCTTAAACAATAGAATATGTGAGAGAATCTGCTCAGAGGTATGGTAAATTAATCGGCACTCACTTGAAGGGCAGCCCATCTGCTGCAGGTCAAGAGTTTGCACAGGCTTCATCGGCTGGGCGGACACGATGGCTGGGTCCAGAGCATGGCCATCAAAATCCAACATGGAGTCCTAGAAAAACAAACAAGAGTAAATACATTGCTGGGTCATGAATCAGATGTAGGGGCAGTGCAGTCATGGGGTGAACTGGGACACTACCCTTTCACTCAAAGAGCTGGGTTTAATCTCCTACGTCAGCAAGCATTTGCCCCACTCAAGGCTTTGAGCGGCTGAGAAAATAAGACTGGTTGTATCAGTATCATCTTTTAAATCTTTTCCGGCAATATACTTTAAAATTAATGGAATTTGTTTTACCGTAATATATTTTTAACATGGTCCCATTCCATATTCGTTACCTTCTTTTTTCCATTTCCTTTTATTATTGTTGTCGGTTTTTCAGTTTGTGGTGTGATATTTGAATGTGGTTTCTGAACAGGGCCCTATGAAATAAAGTGTCCTACAACATGACTTTCTGTAACTGACTGCTTGACAGGGACCTCTAAGCGAAAGAAGACAAAGATTGAACTGCATGAAACAATTAGATATCTCAATGTATGGTTACACATTAAGTGTCCATCTCTGAGCAGAAACAGCGTGTATCTGGATACTACAGCATATGTGAGGACCTTTTTTACCTGCATGAAGTTGTACGTCCCTTGCATTTGGACCATGAGGTCATGCACAACCTTCTTCCTGACCACTGGGTCCGCGGTAGGTGGGGGACTGCCGTGGTTCACAGAAACGGCTGGCTCTGTAGCCAGCTGGGCAGGGGACTGGTGCTGGAGGGAATTCACCAGCTATTCAACACACAGACACGTGACCGGCACATTAAAGTACACGCAAATACAAGATGTTGAGAAATATGCATACTGGCATACAGAACTTGGATGCAGTAGTGCAGTATTACCTGAGCCTCCACTGTCCACTCCTCCACTTGGTCTTTGTCTGTACTACTGTACATAGTTTCTGGAATGAACTGTCTGTTTACAAACTAGAACACAAGAAAATGTAAAAGAAAAACATAAGCAAGACAATGTAATACAATAAAGAAAATAAACTTTTTCTAAACGTCCAATTTGACTTAACAACTGTCAACTGCAAAATTGTGATTTGTGGAATTATCTAAGCAATACTCATAGAAATATCACCTCTGTGGTTTCCACTTGAATTGGCTCAGTGTATTTTTCCGTAGCGGTTCCTTCTGGAGCGAAAAAGCAAAAAGGTGAAGACATTTTTCTAAAAATTGGTGAAAGAATATGTAACACATGCATATCTGCTAAAGTGTTGTTATTTACCAGGTTCTGATGGCTGCTTCCCAGCCATAGACTCAGCCACCACAGTCTGCTCGTCTTGTTCCTCTTCCTCCATGCACGTCCCATTCTGATGAGTTTGTGCTCTGTCAAAGTAACCACTCAGCAGCACTTTGTCCAGAGTGTCCTTCAGTGACTTGTCTGGAACAAGGACATCGTGACAAGTTAAAACAAAACAAAAATCATGGCATGAATTACCCAATTCATTTTAGGACTGTTAAGATTCAAAATGCAGTGAAGAAAACTGCTGGATGGGTCGAGAATCACGAGAAAGATCAAGAGTCATGAATACTTACATGTGGTCCCTGCCACAGCCTTCTCTCGGCCCTCAACCAGTTCCAACAAGTGGACCGAAGCCTCTTCATATTGGCCAGTCAAGCTGCAAGTTACACAACAGAGTAATTATACAATTTGGTGGTCTTACTCGCTGAACAGGTAAACAAAAGCAGCTATTCACACATTATAGACACCATATTTAAGCAGTGATAATTATACTGTAACCACTGTACATAATGTATGCACACTTAAATATTAGCAGCACCTCATACCTGACGTCGTAGTTCCTATCAGGTCCCACTAGTTTGTACAACTCATCGAGGGATGTGAGGTCAGTGTCAGTGAGCAAAGGAGAACCAGTGGCGTCAGGTCGTTTAAGGTCCTGCCTGACATTCTCATCTCCCAACTGGTCCAGTAAAAATTGAAGCTCCAAAACGGTCTTCAGCCGCTGTTGATCCATCTCCTCCCGCTGCAGCTGCTCCCGTCTAGCAGTCTTCTTCACTGCCTTTTGAATCTTAAGACGGTAAGACAAAAACTATTTAATAACCCTGTTACGTTTCACTCTGTACATGTACAGGGTCTAACAAGTATTGCTGATCAATACCCATCACTGTCCTGTTCATTCAATGACCTATAATATTTAAAAGGTCTACTGAGGCAGTCTGTATTCGGGGAATACTTGCCATGTTGGGTTGTTCTAATATGCTGCCACAAGTCTTATCCTTAGAGTACAATCTCAGTTACCATAGGGCATTGTAGCCCTGATATTTGTAAGCAAGATCTTAATATAGAGGGACTACAGGGTTTCCTGTTTTATAAGCACTAAATGTTACTCCAGAGGAACATCACATTGATAAAACCTTTGCAATAATAGCAGCAGCGTGTTATGAGAACAATCTTGACTCAGGACTTTACCTCTTGACCCAATGCCAGGAAGTTTTTCTGCAGTTCTCGTGCAAAGTCAAGGTTGTAGGTGATCTCTTGGTACTTCGTCAAGGCATCCTTCAGGTAAATCATAAAAAAATATTTAGATTTGGGATCCAAGTAAAAAACATAAAACAATTCCTTGAATGGAACAGGATACATTTACCAAGACAGACTCAGAGCAGAATACGGCACTAAAGTGACGTAGTCGGGGCTATGAGCTGCAATACACTTACAAAAGGTTATACACATCATAACACAGAGGCTCCATCATTCTGAACCAAGAAGGCAAACTTTGTATTGCTCCCATCTTGTCTGTAGTAGCGCTTTTCCGTGCTTACCTTTTACAATAAAAACCATAGACATATAAACTGCATCACTGCTTATGAGAGCGCAGGTAAATTCACTCAAGAGTATTTTGTGCGAGGCAGCTCAAAAAAATAGCTTACAGTACTGCTAGCATCTATCTCTGCAAGGATTTAACCTGTTAGAAGCAGCAGTGGTACATGTAAAGTTGGACAGATCAGAGCTGATCTTAATTAAGAGTTTCTGTTGGATATTGAAATGTATAAACACACTAAGGTCAACAATTCACTGTTTTATGGCATATTTTCTTCCACTTTGTTTTGACAATTAAAAATATGTTCAGTTTTTTTTATATCAATGCAAAAAAGAAGAATTTAAAGTTCCACATTATGTCATCTATTAGTAAATTACTATTCCTTATATTTTAAGTTTTGTTATGTTAGCATTTCAGTATTAGTATTGAGGTACTTAAAACATGAATCGTATCAAATTATAAAATGTTGGTATCGGGACAACACTAAAAACCAAAGTTGTACACAAACTGCCATTGTCAAATCTTACCAGTTGATCCTGATTCAGTTGTTCTCCATTAATCTTCCTTGTCTGACAGTCATCGAGTTTGGACTGTAAGAATATTGAGAAACACAAAACGTTAAAAGAGACAGATGGGAAAAAGAAGAAAAAAAAGATCACATCCTTGCATAACAGAAATTGATCAAAGGGATTGATTGTATATCAATTACTAATGTCATCTTGAATTCTTGAATAATCCTTTGTTTTTCTTGCATGCCACTATTGTCTCACAAGTCCATGCATGAAATGTCAGATTAGGAAGTGTTTTAAATAGTAAGATCATGGCAAAAATGTATGTGATTCGGAAGTTCTGAACATACGACAGTGTAAACGAGACTTGAATTATACCGTTTGAGTTTTGAGAGTAAACTGATTTTTTATTTGCTTTTGGTGATGTTAAACCTAGCCATTCATCAACGATTGCTGTGGTTTTACATTCTCCATTCACCCTGTAGAAGTCACGAAATACATAGTTTTCTACAAGGTAATTGACAAAAGGTGATTTTGAGGGTGAAGCATTCTTTTTATTAGCATTGTGGTTCTATAAGTGAAGGTGGATCCAGTCAGAATAGATCAAATGTCTGACCATAAATAAATTAGTTATGTCATGTCCTATATACTCTGGAAAAAAAGTAATCTACAACACAAAACACAAATATCACATAGTGCTTTGAATTACACAAGAGCAAATGTGACAAAAAAATTCAAAAGAACAAGCAATACCTTTTTCTTTTCCATATTGCGAACTTTCTTATCAATCATAGCAAGAACCTGCTTCATGGCCTCAGAATTGTTTCCATTTGCCAGGTCTGGAATGGCAGACTGGACAGCATTGTTGCCAATCATCATTGAAGGCATCTGCTGAAAGAAAATGTATTTTACGCATTAAAAGATTTAACATTTTCAGTCCTGAGCATAAACAGAAAATAAAGAAATGTAGAAGTCTATCTTTAGTAATAATACAAAAATTGCATGAATCATGAGCTGCTCTATTTTAAATTCCCAATGACAGAGTAGACTAATAAGAGTTATGCCTCGTTATGTGCGGACAACTGATTGTTTTAGAAAGTAGAAAATCATTGTTGTACAGAATAATTAATCCTGCAATTATTTAAAAGGTGTTAAAGCAGGGGGATAACATTGAGATATGCATACTTATACAGATGTGAACTTTACTTTATGAGCTCTTTGTTACGAAATTACAAGGTACCAATAAGATCTTCAGATGAACATGTTTCTATTGGAGCCATCTGTGTGACTATCTGAGGAGAAGCTCAAGATAGTTCGACTAGTAACGCCTTCTTTAATACAGAAACAACTTTAAGTTTGTCTCGGGTGAATCTCAGGACACTAAAGCCAGACTCAAACTCAGGACACTAAAGCCAGACTCAAACTCAGGACACTGAAGCCAGACTCAAACTCAGGACACTAAAGCCAGACTCAAACTCAGGACACTAAAGCCAGACTCAAACTCAGGACACTAAAGCCAGACTCAAACTCAGGACACTAAAGCCAGACTCAAACTCAGGACACTAAAGCCAGACTCAAACTCAGGACACTAAAGCCAGACTCAAACTCAGGACACTAAAGCCAGACTCAAACACAGGACACTAAAGCCAGACTCAAACTCAGGACACTAAAGCCAGACTAAAGCACAAGATACTGGGCCAGGGGACGTGATACCGACAAAATCGAGCACACCAACGCTTCTTTGATTATTTGGCATAAAGAGAGAATAAAAACGATGATTACGTAATATGTTCATCACGAAGTAGCTACTTGGTTAGCTGGGGTTAACTAATTGTAAAGCCATTTGAATAAATTAGAAAATGTGACACGAGGAAGTTAGCACAAGTTAAAATGTCGGCCTTCTATTCAAAGTTAAAACCCTTGTCTATCTTGAAAAAAGCGGACCAGACGTAACTAACGCCAAGTCACGCATTGTCAGTAAACGTTGGACGTCCTCCTTTGGCCTGGTTAGCAAGCTCGCCTTTCTCTGGCGCAACATTATCGATAGCTCGTGTTACATCAAATACATGTGAGAAGCAAACACTTGTCCTAATCTCCCGGTCCCCATTGTTAGCTGAAATGCTAGCAGCGGGCCGCTAGCTAATGCCCCAATGTAACCAGATGTCAGTTAAAAATAAATCAATTCCAACAACTGCTACTCTGGGTTCATAGGAAAGACATGTCGTCGAAATAATGTGAATAACGGCGAAGAAGAAAGACCATCTTGGGGCGCTGTGACAACCCCGCTCTGTGCAGGCGTCTCGACTAAACATGACAAAAGACCATTTATTTGACAAATAACGTTACAGGTTAAAAAGCAATGCGTCGGTGAAGCCATGAATCCCATACCTTTATACTCTTTGTCTTCAAAGAGATTTCCTCTGTCGGATTTAATGTTAGCTGGATAAGAACAGTCTTTAACTTCCAGTGGTATTTTTCTGGAAGGATGCTCACTGACTAACTGCTGCTGAGCTAACGACAAGCTAACGGTAGCACCTACAAGGACCCCTCCGCTAACCTACAGATTGCCTGACTGTAAATATATGTATTGAAATTGGATATATGAGTCATCATCCTTCTGTTGTGTGTCTTCCTCCTCTGTTAGAAACGATTTCAACCTATTAATGTCACAGCACGTCCATCACATATGGTTTTGGGAGTATTACTGGCGCCATGCAAAAAGGTTTAAGATCTGAACCCAGCTGCTGTTGTTATTAAGAGAGTGTACACAATTGAGTTAAAAATAGAGAAAGTCCTCAGGCCCCATGACCTCACCTGGAGCAGAATTTTGACCACAATTGTGGAAAGTAAAAACTAAGAATGAGATAAATTAATGAAGGTGTTGCAGGACATAGATCGAACTGAAAACAAAATCCCGCCTAGTGATAGCGAAGCATGAACAGGAGATGGCGCAGGTGTACCAGATCCTGGAAGGGTATAAAAATGCTGAAAAAACGAAATTTAAATGTATATTGGTTTCTTTCTCTAATCTTTTCTGCTGTTTTCAGTGGGTACCGTACTCATGTGGTGATATGCACGTATGTAGTATTAACTCCTGAAAATAAAGAACTTCAAGCAGCCAGTGAAATATAGGGGTGAAATGGCAAAGACCAGGGCAGGAGTTTCATCTGATGATATCAGATTTACTGTTATGACCAGGTTGTACACATAAATACTACGAAGCCAAAACACAATCCTGTACGCGTGCTGATTTAATATTCATATCTTAAAATCAACAAAGCCAGTGTTTTAATCAGTCAAATCAAACCTTATACCACTGGAAAAAAATACAGTTTTAAAAACATTTCTTAGCAGAGATTGAGTTGACATAACCTACCTATACAATTCCAATTATATCTCCATAATGGCTGTATAATAAAGCATTCAGAACCATGTGTGTGTATATATATATATATATATATATATATATATATATAGATATATATATCTATATATATAGATATATATATCTATATATATATATATATATATATATATATATATAGATATATGTATCTATATATATATATATATATATATATATATATATATATATAGATATAGATCTAGATATATATATATATATATATATATATATATATATAGATATATATATACGTATATATATATCTATATACATATATATATGTATATATATATATACATATATATATATATATATATATATATATATATATATATATATATATATATATATATATATATATATACATATATATATATATATATATATATATATATATATATATATATATATATACATATATATATATATATATATATATATATATATATATATATATATATATATATATACATATATATATGTATATGTATATGTATATACATTAATTTGCATAGAGCTTCAGTATTAACACACATCTGTCCGATGAAGGGTATGTTTATAACACGTGAGGTGGGGGTGTATGAATATCTAGAGCTCTTCTCTCTGATGTGGGCAGCTGAGTAATGGCCGTACATCCTTCAGTGCTCCTCTCCTGCAGCACATCTGACTGGATTGAATATGTGCAGAGGATTTATTGGCTGAAAAACCACAAGAGCCCCACAAACACTTCTTCCCGGACCACTTGTAGTGCAATGCAACCCCTCTGGATTCACCTTTCTCTGTTTCCACCCATTTCTAACCATCTTTATATGTTTATCTCCACAGCCCTTTCTCACAATCTTATTTATCTTAACCATGCCATTATCCAAACATGTTTTAATTTTATAAGTCACCAGAAACAGGTCAAATTGGGATTGTGGGTGTTTCCAGACTTTTTGGGGAGATTGGGAAGCTTTTTCCACTCATGGCCTCTCTTTAGTTAGTTGGACAACATTAATAATTCATGGTTTACGTGTGTTACAGACAGATTACAAGCATCTCCACTTAAGTACCATCATTATCATTATTACAGCCGGAGAACTTTATTCACCATCTTGCAACTTGGGATTCATGCGATTGAGGTTTAATTTTGGATTCTGGTTCCAAGGTGAATTTGTTTACAATGCAGTCCTTTGGGAAAAACTATGATGATTAGCAGCTCCAGTCCAGCGCATTTTAAAACAAAAAATGTTTCTCACTACATTACATTCACCGGACCATAACAGTGAGGCCTTTGGTGATGTGGGTGTTTTCAAAGCTGCTTAATGACTTATGCCACAGGGTTTCTGTGATAATGCTATGTATTCACATTTTTTGACGGTAAGGGCATTATGCTTTGTAAGACTGGGGAACCCATGTTTTGTTTGTTTTGTGAGCAGATTAAAAAAGTTGTAAATCAAAAGGTGTCAGCAGCTGCAGAGGGGCAGGGAGATCCTGCTGGTAATGACCACAAACATACATCAAGGTGCACTTCCATCCATGTCTGGCAATGGGCCTGATTCTGGATGGCTCCTCCGTTTTGTAGGTGTACTCTTTGTCATTTTTCTATCTATGATATAATTATCATTTTCAATTTGAAAGGAATCTCATGTTGAGCCTTTTGACACATCGTGACAATTGAAAAGAGAAACATATTCATATAACGAAGAACACAATATATATTATACACACATAACAAACATTAAGTATAATATATTGTATTTTTTCACTTTACAGTTGGGACCTGATATTAAAAAAAGTTACACTTTTATTTAAAATGTAAAGTTTGTATATAACAAAAAACAAAGAGGTTTCTCTTGCAGGTTTGACGTGTTTCCAGTTTCCACTTGTTTACATGGTTTACTTTTCTTTCATGACAATTTCCTGATTTGCATCAGAAAGCCACATAGAAGTCGGAGAGTTTAAGTCATTAAAGTCATTATGCTTTGATATATGTGACAACTCGTTAAATTGTGATGATATCAAGCTTTAATGCAGAACATCTCCCTTCCCTATAAAATATTTCAAGAACAGTTTGTCTAAAATCATTAAATTAAATTAGATAATATTACTAAAAACTTAAACAAAGTATGAAATATTAATACAATTATAACCTGAAGGCCAGACCCTAATGATATACATATATTTTTTGCCAAAGCCTGTTACTTTTGGCCAAATTACAATTCAAATGAAAATAATTGTGGATATTTGAGTTTAATAAAAAACACAAGGTATCAGAAGCAATGACTCAATGAATTACATCTACAGATATTCTAGCAGGTAGGACAAATGTAAGTCACCTCTTGATCATACCAAAAGCCACACATGTACAAATTCTAGGATGCATGCAATACCTCAACCACAATCAGCACTCTTTGTGAGAGAAATAGATTTCAACAGATCTCTGATGCAAATCAGTCTTTGTCAAGAAGAAGAATAGAAGAAAAATCCCTTATTAGTCCCACAGAGGTGGGGGGATTTATTCTCTGCATTTTGACACATCCTTAGTATTTTAATGAGTCGTGGGCTGCCCCTAGTGAAGCGCCCAGAGAGCAACTTAGGGTTCAGTGTCTTGCTTAGGGACACTTCGACATGTGAACTATGGGGAGATTGGGGATCGGACCGGCTACCTTGTGGTTGCAGGACGACCACTCATCCCCATGAGCTACAGCCGCCCTATAGTCAAGTGCCATTGACTGTATTTACATCTTGAAAATGATGTTCACATGTGATAAAAAGGAGGGTATGCACAACAATTACACACTGAGTTGTTTTTCTTTTTTTTAAACTGTTTTTCTGTTCTGCATTTGTTTTTGGCATAAAATCTCAAACAAAAGATCCACGGCAGAGGCCTCAAAGAAAAAAACGGCAGAGGCCTCAAAAGCATGCTTTATACGTTGTGAATAAAGTCACAATCTACTCTTGCTTTCCCATATCATAAAATTGAATCATCCTCCATGCAGAGAGAAATTCAGGCATATTTGTTTTATTGTTGTTCAACTATCACTGTAAGAAATTACCTTAATAAGAAGGTGGAGGAAAGGTAAACTCTGGCCTTTGACTTCCTGTTCTGCATTGCGTGACTTGTGTTGGCTCCAAACCTTGGTACTCGGTCAGCACTAACCTGGTCTGCTCTGTAACAGAAAGCCAACACACAAACTGATGGTATCTGACAGCCTGAAACCGGAGCAGATCTGGCACTCCTGTCCTACAGAGCCCGGCCCAGAGGGCATTATGGGAACTCTTGGAAAACTGGCTAGGGGATGAAACGCCAACAGAGGTTCATATAATTTCAACCACCTCTGAAACTAGATTTGGAATAACATCTGTCAGTCATTTACGTGGTTAGGGCAACTCTCCAGCTATATAATTAATATTTCAGAACTTTTCACCATTATATCAATTAATGCGGGACAGATACATTATTGCTTTAAATGAGATAGTATAGGTGGTAAATATGTAATTGTGCAGGCCATACTCAAAGCAACAATATTTACGAGGAATATTCAAGAGCAACCATGTTCATGTTTATAGAAGATGAGGGAATAGCAATAAATGACACATACACAATTGGAAAGATAATGTGGTATATTAGCATAATAGACATGTATACTAAGAATGACACACACACAATCCATATATTCAAAGTCAAAATAGACAGATGCTTGGTTTCAGTAGATCCACACGAGAGACAACAGAAGATGAGTTTAGCTGAAATACGTGGCTGTGCGTGGCTTTGAAACTTTCTGTGTTTTTTTTAAAAACTCAATCCTTTTTGCTGTATAGCGGAGGGAATGTGTCATGTTTACTCTGAGTTTAGATTCAAATCAATTTGGATGAACATCTAAACCTAAACTCAGTGCCAAATAACCTCCACCGTCGATCTGTGCATTTTAAAGTTACGGTAGACTCTTGGACTTCCGCCGTTACCTCGGTGAAATCTATCCCACTGAAAAAAATAAACAAAAGCGATGGGGAGATAATAATACAGCATGTTTCATCCAAGCACGTCAAACTGGAAACATACTTGGATATAGCCTGACTGTAAAGATGGTATCCACCACCAACTGCGTGAATGGCCACAAAAATGTCTGATCTCTTCAAATTATTTGCTCAAATTAAAGAGTTTGTGTTGCTATAGTAGAAAGTCAGTCTATCAGATCTTCATTTATCACTTTCTGAAATAGAAGCATAATTATAAGGTCAGTAAAAGTGAATTGCATCAGCTTAAATCTATGTGTATAAATGGCAGACCAGGTGGACCTGTACAGAGAAGCCCACATGACTGGCCTGGAAACACAGTGCCTAAATGAGAAATGTATACGCATTTATATGCCAAGTATGAGCTTCAACAAACAAGCGTAGACCTGGACAGTGACAAATGCATGACTGTTTTAAAAGGGTGTGCACAGAGCTCTCATGTATGCATGATTGTTTCCTAGAAGCATTCATGCCACATCAGGACACACAGGCGGTTGACGTCTGGTTTACATCCTCAACAAAAGTCTGTGTCGTGACTCCCATGTATCCCAGAATTCCCTGAGCTTCTGGTTAGACGTTTGCACAGAAAGAGAGAGTATCTGGATTCTGTCAGCATTTCACTAAAGACCTCAATTATACAGACTGGCTTAATTAGATCAACTCTGATTGCTATTTCAAATGACGGTTTAACATGAAGCTGTGTGTTCGTCATTCCCACCCATCTCTCGCTGTCGTGGTGCTATTGGAGTGCTGTGTGCAATTCTGTCCAGCTACCAGTCTGTCATGTCTGGAGCTGGTGTGTGAGTGAGTGAGTGAGTGGGCGTTGTAACGGTGATGAAGGGCCGACGTGGCAGGTGCTCTGCGAATGATCTGGGGTCAGACTCTGGATTGAACCTGAAGAGCTTTTAAGGAAAGGCAGGCTTTTTACATTATGCACCAGGCATCTGTCACAGTATGTGAATTTATACAGAGGAACCAGCACCTTTATCCTCCACACACACACACACACACACACACACACACACACACACACACACACACACACACACACACACACACACACACACACACACACACACACACACACACACACACACACACACACACACACACACACACACACACACACACACACACACAGAGCACATTTAGGGAGAGTACCAGAAGCACCAAGAGTACACCACAGGACCGAGTTTAGTCGTCTAGAGCCCCACAACAGGTCTCCGTTTGTGTCATATGTCTGTGTGAACAGGAGGTCATGTGTTTTTGCCATGTGGGTAGAACAGTATAAATACGACTAATAATACTCTATGTTTACATGTGTGTTTACACTGTCTTATGTGTCTAAAATTAAGTGTAAAGAAAAAAAGCACACATTATTTAGTGATCTCATGGAAACATTTTAAATCACACAACTCACACTATTTAATCACTGAACTTCATTTTATTGCTCAAGTGTTTACAGCGTGGCTTTGAGTCAAGAGTGGAAAACAACCATTAATGTGCAAATATATTGTGCGATGTGATGCAACAGATGTTTTTTTGGTACTGAATGGTATTTAATGTGAAAATATGTTTGGCGCTGATACAGTTTGTATTTGAAACAACTTTCTCCCTCAAATATTTTGCCTTCTCTTTTTCAAGAAATATAGGATTGTTAATTCACATGTATAAAACATAAATGGGCAAAGCAAAATCTGTTGAAATTGTTTCTGAAAGAAAAATAAAATACCACGTCTTTTTGGTTCTTCTTTTTGTGAGGTAGATAAATTAAATATGTATTTTCATCTTTTTTTTACCTTTAAAAAGGGTGCTGATGGTAGCTGAGGGAGAGATTGTGGAGGGAGATAGAGGCAGAAAAACAGAGCGAGACAGAGAGAGGGAGACAGTGTGTGACTGACATCTGAGGTGCAACAGTTCATTATGTAGTTAAAGCTGCATATCAAGTGGTATTGGTGGTGGTGTGACTATGCATTAATTGTGAAGCAGCCTTACATCAGGTAGAGGAAAACAGGCTATAGAAAATTGAGCTTGGCTACATTCCCATCGTCAACCATTAAATTAGGTTGGTTTATTAAATCGAAGGCAAAAAAACGGGCAGAACTTACACAGAGCAGCCTCATCCCGAACACTACCTCTGACGCAAATACTCCCGCAGTTACTGTATGTACCTTCATGTGCGAACAGTGACTGTGTCAATTTTGGATTGAGTTGAAATGGGATTAAAAATTGGCTTCTGAAAACTGAAGCAAGCAAGACTTTCCAAACTTGTTTTCATTGAGCAAATGACTAAAACTCTACTAGCCTGGCAGGCACCTGTCCCATGATACTGGGATGTTGAAAGCTGCTGGCATTCTAGCTTGCTAAATCACGTAGAAGAATAATCAGCACATAGTGCAGCAGTAGCCTCCATATGTGCAAACAGTGTGTATCCATTTGGCTTGTCTTGCTTTGACTCATGTCAAGCTGTGGCTAATCCCTCCTGTTGCTCTGTGTCTGCATGATGAAGAGGAGACCATGATGCTTTGTGCTCAGGCTGAGGCCTTTGATGTCCCATGCCCCTGTGTCCTTAAAATCACTGCTGATTTCTTATTTAGTAATACAGTACATGCTTGATTTTAGTCTCCTTCTCTAAAAATGAACTATGACTTTTACTATCTCTCTGCTAGCTTGATTAAAAAATATTCCATTCCAATTCTATTATCCAAATTGCTTATCCTATTTTAGGGTTGCAGGGTTGTTGGAGCCGATCCCAGCTGACATTGGGTGAAGGCAGGGTTCACCCTGGACAGGTCTCCATTTTATCGCAGGGCACAAATAGAGACAGACAACCATTCACATTCACACCTACGGGCAATTTAGAGCCTCCAATTAATCTTAGTTGCATGTCTTTGGACTGTGGGAGGAAGCCGGAGAACCCAGAGGGAACCCACGCTGCCACGGGGAGAACGTGCAAACTCCTCACAGCAGGACCGTACGGGATTGGAGATCAAACCAGGGCCTCTCTTGCTGTGAGATGACAGTGCTAGCCACTACACCACCGTGCAGCCCCAGACTCAAAATATAGCTCTTTTCTTTGCAAAACCTTCATCATGCCCATCTATCAATAAACATGTTTTGGGGTCAGGGGGTACACGTTTGGGTTCCTCGGGATTGGAATATAGATGTGGTTATTATTTTAAACACACTGTAAGAGAGGGCTTCTGCGCATGCAGACTCTCCTGTCAGTGAAATAAGGCCAAGCCATGCAGATTGCCAGCAGGGCTTGTTTCCCCCTGTCAGTGAAGAGAAGAGACCATGAACAGCCTAAATACAGCACTTCCTCCTCCTCCTCCTCATGGTTTTCATTTCCAGCAACATTCTCCTACTCTCTGTATCTCCTCCTAGATCTTACACAGACAAAAAACACACAGATAAATATACCCACACTCTCAATTAGGCAGGACAATGTGTCCACTTATGGACAACCTGTTGAAATTGACAAGAAACACAGTTCAATCCCATGTTGACAAGGCTAAACAAGCAAGAGTTAATTTTACATATGTGATGTTAGTTTGTGCATGCATGTTTGACAAAAAAGAGAAAGAAGTCTCGTAATTACACGTGACATATTTTTGCTCCAGTGTACTTCAGGACAAAATCATGCAAAGTAATTACAGTGACCTTACATGTGCAATCAAGAGTTCAGTGTCCTCAAGCAGTTCTCCTCTCTTTGTTCCACAGGACCATCTTATGTGCTTGTGTTTGCTGCTTGTTTGACTAAACAAACAAAGACAAGCAGAGCTGGAACAGTGATTAAAGGAATCAACAAATCCTGGACAGGACATGAGCGCATGGGCCTCAAGGCCGGATCAGGTTCTTTGGAAAGGGTGAGTCAATGAGGTTAAAGGACGAAGAGTGAATGCAAGGGGGAGTGAGGGGACCAGAGGTGTGAACTCCGAGCCGACAGAGGCCTCTCTCAATTTAGTTTATCATATCCGTCATGGGAACATCACTGCTATTTTCTTTTCATTACAGGACCAATCTCTTCACAATCATTACAAACAACAGTGAAATAACTGCTTATTTGCTCTGTGTGGCCTTGTTGGAAGGTGGAGTGAAGTAGTATGGAGAGCTGCACTGCTCAGCAAAGGTGAAAACAATCTTTTCACTTATTGTTAAAAACAGCCCTTTTTATTTTTGTCTGCAGCTTTACAGGTGGACTAGTCACAAGCACACACATGATGCTGGAAATAAACAAATACAATACAAGAAATAATGAGTCAGAATAGTCAGAATAAGATAAATGCAATGACTGATGTCCAATCGAAAATAAACAGGCCGCAATAATGATATTATAATATATATGGGTGGTTATTGCTTGCAGACGTTAGTTAGACGATAGATATGATGTTGCAACAGAAAGCTAAAAATAGACATATGTTTTTGCCGCACAGCTTCAAAACCTCCAAAGAACAAAATGAGACAGACATTTTTGCCAAGTTTGAAAACATGAGCAGATGTTTCCCTGTCTTGGTTTATTTGGCCAGACAGGTGAGTGATGCATAATGCCACAGCTTGGCACGCCCATGCATGGCTCAGCTCTGTCTCTGCTTAATTGTCCTTCCCACACATAGCCTGGTTCAGATCAGATCTGACACAGTATGCGCAGCAGACACACAGAATGGCTCTCTGTTTACGTGCAAAACACTTTAGGGTCTGTTTAGAGTCTCCCTGAGGACTTGTTTAAGATGTGTTTAACTGTACAGATGGCCCTGGCTTTGAGACTGGGTGGGGTGGCTACTAGCATATCAAAAGAAGATAAAGATGATGATGGCACGATATCGGTTACAAGGCAAATGGCGAAACTGGAGGAGTCTGTGAAGTTGTCAAGGTAACATCAATTGGCAAATGTGATGACAGGCTTTAATACAGTATCTAAATGAATAAAGAACTGAATAAGTTGTCAAATTATTTTTGTCGTTCAAAATCCTCTGCAAATCTATCCAACCTCATAAAATCTCCAAAGATGAAGATCCACTGAAGTGTGTTGCATCCTTAGTAAAATGAGTTTAGTAAAGGAGACAGCCAGTCAAATCTGAACACATATAGATATCCTCATGATCAAAAGCTAGTTTTCCCCAGGGAGTTAGAAAGACAATAAACCACCGCAGTGTTGAAGGGAAGAAAAACGATGGTTAAGTTTGGTTTGCTGAAATGTGTGTGTCACATCTCTGCCGGGAGTCCTTGTGAGTTTCCTGCTCCAATATCATGTGTGAAAAAGAAGAATATGAGTCGCTCATTTTGGAAATCACGTTAACACTCAAGTGGAAATGGAAAATGTCTGTTTTGAAAAATAAATCCAGGGCTTAGTTTATAATGTTTTCAACATTATGTTGGTAATTTTTGTCTGTGGACTGTGATGCTATCCAGCTATTCAGAATGCTTTTTTTTAACAGCCAGACACTCTGTATACCCCTCTTTTGTCCAAGCTTAGCTTTTAATGTAACTGCAATCAACCACAACAAGATTTTTGAGGCCCAGGGTTCATCCCTCAGAAATCCCACCAAACGTGAGTAGTATTGGAATTCCGGAGCACCATGCCAACCGTGAAGCCTCCCTGCCTCTCAAAGCGCTGCACGGAGGGGCAATTTTCCTCCGGCTGAACTTCCCAAAGCTGCCTCACCTGGAACCAATCTGTAACACAATCGAAGGGTCCTGACTTGAAAGCCCATTCCTTCCCTTTGATAGTCTCCTCTTGGTAGCCTGCACGGCGCTGGAAACAGGCCTTTTGTAATCTGCAGATACAAAAGAGCCAGGGATTGAGATGAGTATCCACCCATCAAAGTGCATTATGCAAATAATCGAGAAACAAAGCTCAGATACTCTTTGTTTTTTTCTGTCCTTTTTCCTAAAATGAGGGGGAAATTGGCCTCGCAATTGGAAATTTTAAGTGTTGTTGTCATCTGTTCTTTTCTTCTGGATTGTGAGACACAGTATCGACATACATTTGTGCTTCTCTTGACTAACGTTTTAGCAACAGGTGTGAGAACTCCTTACCCACAGTAGTTCTCAAATGTACTGTGGTGCTCTCACAGCTCTTCCAATAGGCAAGGAGAGCAATTCAACTTTAATAGCTGTCCATTTTGGGCTCCTGGGAAATTCTGTCTTGAGTCAACATGCCAAACCTTATATACTCCCTTCACTTTCTCCCTTAAGCAAAGATGTATCATATGTCATTCCTCACTGATGTAGTTTGTGGCTGTACTGCCATGTAGTGTCCTGAAGTTGTGGAAACCTTTTTTAAGACTGTTATATATAACAATGAGAAAACACAAAATGTACTGAACTGAAATATATTAGTCTATAGTTTGTCATCTATAGACAATTTTGTTTTACAATATCCAGGGTAAAACGGACCATAATCCACTTCTTTGTCAGAGGTCCAAAAAAGAAAAGGTTATTTCTGTGTACAAACCTAGGAATTGTTTTATTTGCTTGTTCAAACATGTGATTTCAATTCAGGTGATTAACTGCAATTGAATCAGCAGCAGAGGAGCCCAGTGAGTGGATGCAAAGCATGACATGAAAAGGACATTTGTTCAGCGAGACCTCCTTCTACACGGTCACCGTCCCTGACTTTGACAGTCAGTAAGTCACGAGCTGATGTCGACACTCGGCCAACAGTCCCCTCTTTGCTGCTCTGCAGGCTGAAGTCCAACCAAACACACTCCTTTCATTCTACACAATCAACTTATCCTGTCTGCCTTTAATCATTTGTATTCTCACATGCAAATCTTTTTTCATTCAGTACATCTGTCATTTTGTTTCATAGCTTACAGAATATTTCGATTGAACTTTAATTTAGGGTGAACAATCAATGGTGTAATGTTTCTGTTTGTAAATTGACCGTTACATTTTAACAAAATGGAGAAAAATGGAATTGGAGAATATTTGGAAAAACAAATACAATTTCTAATTTAGTCAGATCCAATCCAATATACATTTTTCATAGAAGACATTTTGCAATTGTTTAAAAAGGCCTGAGATGTGTAGGAGTCTAATCTTTATTGTGAGGAAACTGAGCAAACTATACTGATCCACTGTGCCATTTATACTTTAGTGGCACAGGGCCCTGAAATAGACTGCCAACATAAGACAAATACCCTTAAGAAAGGCCTTCATTTGTAACAGTATGTTAAAAATGTATGTTTCAATATAACCACAAACTATTTGGGGAGAAATCAGACAGTAGAGCACAACCAAGCAAATCTAGTGAAAACCGCTCTTCGTACATTGTCTTCAGTGAACCCTCTGAATTGTCCTGCACACTTGTGACATATGTAGACTTTACTTAAAAATATATATATATATTTACTTTTTTTTAAACTGTTTTGGTGATGAACTGTTTACGTTTGATACTTCTATACATTCTTCTTCATGTCATTGTTGTAAAAGCACAACTCCATGTTTATGTTAGTAATCCCTAACAGTGATAACATGTTACCTATTTAAAAGTTATAAAGTGTTTACTTCATTGTGTTGGCAGCAGAAAGTTACTTCATATGTGTCATACAGTCCAAGTTTGTGTGAATGTATTGTATGTTTGTGGATATGACTTCACACAACACAAAGAGAAGAATACATGTCTAAGGATAGTGATATATTTCATGATAAAACTCATTAGTGCTGTGTAATATACTACATACTGTAAAAGTTGAAAGGTCTCAGGTGCAGAGAGACTGATTGAAGCACCTGATTGAAAAAGTAGTACAGTGGATCTCAGTGTTTATGTGAACAGACAGCCAGAGTGATCCAAGGTTCTGCTCTCTACTTGTAAGATCAGACTCCTTCATGTTTGACTTGCACGACCCCAGAATCAGTAAGCAACACATGCAGCTTTAATTGGAATCACTTGGTCACCCTGCAGCAGGATGAACAGGGCTTTGTTGCCAGCATGGCAGCTTCCAGAACCTACACAGGTTGGCTGGACACAGAAACCATATGAATAGTTTATGGACATCATAGCCTGCACTGCTACTAGTACTTTTACTGCTCATAATAATAGTATTACTAATACAAACTTGAACTAAATGGACAATATTAAAGTTGATGCTGTTGGAAATTATAGTATTTTCATCTACTGATTTATGAGATATATTTTCAGAATAGCAAGAGGAAAAAATCATTGCAAAGCAATGTTGTTAATTAGAATTTCAAATAAGCAATGCTTGTCAATAAATTATAGTCTTCTTAAAAACTTTTACGTTTACTTTTAAATGTTTCCCTACTTAACTGATCCATAGTAACAGAAGGAGCACATGCAACATGGTTCTTAAACACAATTAAAGTAGTTTTTTAAATACATTTTGAATGGAGCACATAATTAAAAACTAATGAAAATATTCAACAAAGGTTTAAAACAAAGTGGTAGGTCTGTGTAATAAAGTAGTTTTTAATTAAATGGATGTATAATACAATCTAATGCAATCGTCTGTTCAACTTTCGTCGGGACTGCAGAGCATGTACACCATCACATGTTCAAATCCCTTTTATCAAGATGCTGTAGAAGACAATATACTATATCCGACAACTGGCGCAGAGGAAAGGACAGACCAATGAAGATGTACAGGATGTGATGTATCGATAAAATATCTTGGGGGTTTTTCAGCCCCAAGCTCCTCCACATCTTTCTTATAGGAACAAATGAACTGGAGGAAAGGCCTCAGGACGGACTTATGAACACAGAAATAGTAACCATTCATTCTTATGTGATTCCTTAAATTTCCTTAAGTGAATAAATAACTGAATAAAGGGGCATCTACATCAGCGCCAATATCCTCTCAAATTAAATAAAGAACATGACTGATTAAGATCCTGTTTGAAAGGACCTTTTTTCCTCTCACAGCTTCCAGGACATTCCAGGATATTAGACCAGTGAGTGAGCTCTCTGTTTTCTCTTGCTGCTGACCTTCACTAAAAGGGTCACTTTTCAGTGCTGGTCATCAATGCTGTTTAGCTGCTCAATTTCTTAGTAGCTCAGCACAGCATTATCACCCATCCTCGTCACAGGATGCTTGCTCCTGCTGTTATAGACGAGCAGATGCACTCAGCTGACGTCAAGAATGATGTTGAAACCTTGATTGAAATGTGATATTTTCCCTGTTTCTAAGTAATTACATTACTGAATTACGTGCTCGTCTCTGGTGTTCGCTTGTTCCTTCATTTGTAATTGAGTGTGCACCTCTGTCCCCGGCTACCCTCACTATTTTCTGCAGCAATTTGACTAACATTTGCGTATCTATTGCCTGCATACATGGCTGCTTGATTTTGAGTTTGAATAAAGTGTTTTTTTACGATCCCTTACAAACTCATCGGTGTCTGGACTGAGGATAGCAAATTTAATCACACAATACAACGTGTTGTTTCTGACACACTTACCATCTTCTCATTTGTGAAGGACAACAATGAAAAACTGGTGAGGATAAACAACTTAAAAACTCTTTCACACACACACCCTAAGGATCACTCTGTGTAGGCCTTTTACATCTTTCTTGAGTTGGCAATCAGCAGACACAAAGGTAGGACACGTACATCTAAAGCATTTAGTGCTGCAGTCCAGTGCTTCTTATCAAATGATTGCTCTCTTTAACATGAAAGAAGGTAAAGATAAAACATCTACACATCATCAACACGTCTATATGAGGCTGTGACTAACTATATTTAGGGTAAGTCTCAATCCTTTACCGCCATAGACTTTGGATATATGTTCTTCCATGGTTCCGACTAATCGATCCTCATGATGCTCTAAGCATGATTCCTGATCGTGAACAAATGGCGTTCACTGTCTTCAAATCTTAATATGTAGTTGCTCTCTAATGCAGCCTATCAACAGTAAGCCATTGCAGTTTACCCATGATGCAACAGAATAAATAACATTTCCATTCAAGTATATGAAGGCAGCCTTGAGTAATAGTCATGTTTATCACTTGGTACTATGAGTGAATGATCTCATGAAGGAACAACATCAAATGTGTTCTGTGAATGACATTTCAGGAAATAGAGTAACTGAGGTGTCTCATGAGGTTTTCAGAGATCATTCATGCACCCGTGTAGATATTATTTATTATTTATTATTATGACTGCTTTTGCTCAGTTGTCTTTTGACTGGCATCAAACACTCTTTAAGCTCATGTAGTTGCCATGTAAAATTAATCAATCTTAATGCAATGCTTGTGTGAGTTTGAATGTTAACATGCAAAGCGATGTATGTTCTCATGTCAGTGTATGCGTTTGTTAATGATGACATGACCAACTTAACAATAGTGAAAGGAACAGAGAACAATGATCATAAAAGAGCACAAGTATATGAACATTACCTGGATTTTATTCAAATTAAAACTATTCCACATAACAAAAAACATGTGTAATATAAATAGGTGTATATGTTGTACTATCACTCTCCTCTTCACCTTTAGTAATCACCTAGGCAGGGTACTTTTTCTTAATTAGCTGGCTCCTCAAAACTTTATGAACGACACTAAGTTATTTCTGGACATCTGTTCACATGTTCAGCAGCAGCCATGCTATTTGACCTCTTCACTGAGCATCGCACATGCTGCCGTGGCCCTCTTCACTGGAGTCTTGGTGATGTCCGGCGGCCCGAGTTCGTAGGTCACAGCGATGACAGCAAGCACCTTGCTGCGAGACTCCTCTCTGCCCACCAAAATAAACACAGGAGGTTTCTGCTCCAGCCCTCCCACAACACCCCTTGTCCAGCTCTGACTGAGTCTCAGAGATAAAACACGACGGGTGCACCAGATCCCGCCTTCTCTAATCAAAATACTGTCAGGGTCAAAGGTCAAGCTGTGAGATCACAGCTAACTTTTATCCCAGCGACAATGTTCCACAGAATGTGGCTTTACTCTGGTGGAGGGAGAGTTTGGGCTGTTTTCCTTTGCTGGACTCCTGTTTGAGGAGCTTTTCCTTACCATCTGTCTTTCTCTTTTCTCTGCTCTCACATAAACAACCAGGGAAAGACCTAAATATGCACACCAACGCAAGTGGAGTACAACACACACCGTCACTAGTAGATAAGCATATAGCTGTGTAGCTCTTTGTATCTTCCAGATTGTATTTACATGATCTAAAAATGGTTGGAAATTGATCAAACCTAAGTCAGAAGTATACTTCCTACAAAATGTATATGCTAATGAATATAAATTAGGTTAGGTGAAACTCGCAAAAGAAAGAAACAATTTAAGATAACTGTCAGGATAAAACAATTGTGAGTGTGTCTAGAAAATTGTGCTCCTAAATGCCCAACATGCTCAAACACATTCATATGGGGGATATTGATGGTTTTGTTGTATAACAAGACCACAGATAGCAGAAACATAAACACCTGTGGTTCATTTTAAGCCAACACTGTTTCTTATGACGAAACTGTTATAAAACAATAAGGGTTTCTGATGTAATTAGCTATTGAAACTAATTAGTTAGTAAAAAAAAAATTGTGAAACAAAACCAGATATATTGTGTTTTGGCATCAACTTTAAAAGAAACAAGATTGAGGTTCACATTAAGCAGGAGATCTTCACGTATTGACCTTAGATTGAAGAGATTTATCAGATTAAACATGTCTGTCCATCCAATTGGCTAACACTTGGCACATACATTGCTAGAGACTGTGTGGGAGCTTTTGAGAACTTCATATTTATTTGGAGTGGGTTGAGACGGGACCCCTATTAACTGTTACACCGCTCAACGACATTTAGGGTACAGTTCTATCTTTGTCGATGTTCATGTTAGCATTTTTGCCCAAATAAGGCTTATATTCCAGCATCACTATAGGGATGCAATTATATGTCAGTGGGTAAATTACTGAGGACCCAAGGAAGTGCAGTGTCAAGTGTGAAGTTGTTTCTATGAGAGGATCTCAAGAAAGCTGCAAGCAGCAACACCGGAGGCCAAGCAACCAGCCCGTTCTGAACAGGCACCGTACTAGTTGATTGTCTGTAAAAGTTAATCTAATCTTTAAATAATAGATAGACGTTTAACCCTCTTCAGATCTTATCATGGTACACTGCAAAATACTGAGTTTAACGTTCTTTGTAGACTTTCAGTATTCTTGTCTGCATGAAAAGTCCTGAACTGTTTTATATATGTGTAGAAAGAATGAAAAAGAAACAACAAAGTGCAAAATAAAAGAAGAGCCAATGGAACCAAAGAAAGCTGACAGCATCAACCAACACTTCAGCATCTGGGCATTTACAAAGACAGTGCGGTAGGGAGGGAGACAACAAATTGCTGGACATTTGTGTAATTTATTCAGAATACAGTGTCCTCTAGATTGCAGCCTGCAACCTATTTGCACAGCATTATCTCTCAGAAGTGGTTAGAGTTGGGTGAGGTGCCAGTGCAGCGTTTCTGAAGTATCTTTATACTGGTACACATTAGCATCACATGTGTCTACTGCTTGTTTTTACTTACCAAACAGTGGAACTTGAAAATAATACTTCAGTTGTATTGGCAGCATGTTGACTTATTTGACAGTGGAAAGTATCAAGTGCATCCTCTCAATTCATGTATCCTGCAAACAATGAAAAGATTAAACCCCCAAGATCTGTATCAAAAAGCCTACAAATTCCTTCCTGCCACTGTTTTAATGAATGAAAGTGATTGAAAAAAATAGATTTTTGTTTACAGCAACACACAGTACAATAATTGTGCCGGCCTTGAAAACACACAAACAGTAGCACATTTTGAAAGACTGCCATCACATTTGTTGCTGTCAGCTGCGCAATCAAGCCATTTTCCAAGGAGACCTTCGGACATATTTGTGGCCACGGTTTCCAGAGACCATAAAGCCAAGTGAAGACCTCCCGAAAAGCTTTTTGCCAAGTAGAGCTGGTATGGTTTCTTTTGGCAACTAAATTATAGGTAAGGGCACACACTAGGCAAGAGAACTTACCAAACATTAGCCATTTAAATACCAGTGGTTTATCGCTAAACAGCCAATAATTTGATTAATGGAAACAGCTTTTTCTGCCTAATACAGTCTCGGTAACCTTTTATGAGAGACAGCAAACACAAACAGCTTTGTTGTTATCTTTACTGGGAAGGCAGCTCCTCCTGACCCCAGTCTACATAGGTAAGATACATAAGCATCTGCTGAATGTAACGTGAACGATGTGCAAGGATTCACTTGAAAAGAGAAATAATTCACTGCAAAAGCTGCCTTTCACATCAACATGCATGCACTCTAACGTTTTACTTTCAGATGTTAACCCTTAACCGTTAACAGCTCGAAAGCAACTAAACGCTCCACAGCAGGCGTCCGTGTTTTTCACATCCTCTGATCTTAAATGCGTTAGATAATTAAGGTTTTTCTTCGACCAACCACAAATGAACACAGCAACAGTGCAGGCTGGTTCAGTGCGAGCAAACCATTCATGCCAGTGACAAACACTAGTGGGAACACCCTGACTGTGAAATGAAACTCTGATCAGTATTAACTGATAGCAAAAATACAATCCCATTTTCCTCAGACATCGCACGCACACACGCGCACACACACACACGCGCACACACACACCGCTTCAGTGCCGCATGGGTGTGCTCTGAATTTGATGAAGCAGGATAATTCTCTCAACTGATAATATTAGTAGAGGTATCCCCGAGATCAACACCAGATTCTGGAGGTAGACACATATGGGAAACATTTTTCCAGATCCTAATAGACTTTCATCTGTGGATTTTGTGTATAGACGGTCTGGATGGGCTGGGCACCATCTCCAGGCCTCCTGCAAGTTCTGCACAGCCCGAAGGTCAAGATGTTTTAAAGGAGACAGATGGAAAATAATAGCCCTGAACTCAATTCTCACTGTACTGCACATACATGTAAATGCTTATACATACAGTAAAGACGACAATAGGCTATGTGCTTTGCACACAAACAGAGGAAAGAGACTGCTAGAAAACTATGATTTAAAAACTAGTTTAAGAAAAACATTGACTTCACATTTATATATATTTTTTGTATGTGCATTTATTGAACCATGAAATCACATTTGAGAATAGAATTCTGTGCTTATGAACCAGGAACACAGAGGTTCACTGAGAGTTTACCTGCTCCGTCTTTGAACCTGCCACACATGAGGTGCCAGATGTTTAAAGCTCCTTCACAGGAAGTCAAGCAGATGTTTCACTGGCACTGTGTGACGTGAAGATGCAGACTGACTGACTGAACACCAAGATTACACACCAAACCAAACTCAAAGTGAGACCAAAGAGAGCAAGAACAGATGATTTTTCTATCTTTAACTCCTTAGGCCTTTTTTTTTTTATTAAATTCAAGATAAGTGCAACCACTGGGTCCTTTTGCTTTGCCCTCGTTCTTCATTTAATCAGAAAATCTGCTAACGCAGTTTGGTCCCCGACTCATGTGAAACCAATTTCAGCAGCACATAAAAGTCTGCCGCAGCGCTTCAAACAGGCAGAGCGCCATCTCATCCGTGCCCAGAAGACACTCGGTCAGATTGGTCATCGACTTTGCAGGTGAGTCGTTAGAGGTACAAGATAATCTGCAGGCTGTGACGAGCACATGAACAAAACAAGCCGTCAAGCAGTCAGGACCACCGAAAAACAAAACATTGACAAACAAAATGCATCTGTGTCCCCCTGCAACAGACCACCGTTGGCAGGTTTACCTTCAGTATCACATTTTCATTGGTGCAAATGTATTAGAAAGATTTTTATGTCGAGTTGAATGAAAACCATTCAATGTGTGAGACCATAAAGTATACATAAGTCAGCTGACCTTTAAGCCAAACTACTAGGGTTCAGTTATTCACCTTACTGCAGACGTTTTTTCTTCTTTTACAGCAATTTGTTACTGATGAAAAAAGAAAATACACAAAGGAGGAGACTGAAAATCAAATTTGTTTGGCAGCAATTTTATTGTTTCATTTTGACCAGTTTATAGCGTTATATAGCAATTCGGGAAAATAAGAATTAAAGACACTAAAATGTAATTTTCAAGGTCTCTTCTCTTAAACATTGATTTAGGATTTCAATCATATATCATGAATCAGAAATACAGTCATATATCTGTGTTTCACGGTGAGAATCAGACAGCAGGTACTGTGTTCTATTGTTCTCTGATGTACAGCTCAGAGCAATAACAGCATTCATACATCTGTATAGCATTTCGTTCAACTCATTCATCAATACACTATGCGTTATCACTCGCTTTTGTGCCAAAATCTACAGCCAGCATTCCTACAGAAGCCCATTTCTGGATGATGTAATACCACAGAGAAAATATGAATATTACAATTAGCCATGCTGGGAAACAGGGTACAGACCCAAATGCAGACAGACAAGGAAGCAGCAGGATGCGTTTAGGGAGTCATTCACAAAGGCTTACAGTGTTCATAAGGTGGCACGTACCTGCATAGCAGCAGCAATGTTTTGACGCTGAAACAAGGTGAACTGGTTTATATAACCAGTGTGTGACTGACGAGTGAATGATATGCAGGTGAGGAGCTGGGCAGCGAAGGCCAGTCAGAGCTGATGAGGGAAATGACAACAGGTGTGTAGGTGGGAGGGCACTTCAGGAGAGCAGGACTGAGGGCATCTGGTGGATGGTGAAAGGATGGCAGGTCCAGGGAGTGAGAGGAGGCTTCATAGCCTGACGAAAGTGAGCAGGAGCTGGAGACCGATACAGAGAGCCAGGCCAGGCAAAACAACACAGAAAAACTATAGTCATGACAATGAGCACTATCACATCAATGTATTCATGTGATCATTCAACTTTACTTTCCTGCAAGTAAACTAGATTCACAGTAATGTAGAAAAAATGTAAATATAATATCTGTTAGTTTTATTAAAACACATTATATATTTAATGTGATATACACTATAACAGGCTGTGTAGGAGCTCAACAGAGGTTCAGTTTAAGGAACTTGGTGAATTATAATAAATCAATTTTCATTGTAAAACATTATAATTGATTCAACGTAAACATTTGGATCTGCTGCTGCCTCAATAGGCCCTTTTTACAGACGAAATTTTGACACGGTAGAGCGGGGTAAACACAAGTGCAATTGTTATAATTAATTATGGTGCCATTCTATTTAGTGTGTCACAGCCATTCCAGTAAGTCAGCATGAACAATACCAGGGTCCCTAACCACGGAAATGGAACAGGGCCATAGTTAATAGTATTAATAACACCTGTTTTACACTGTGATGATATGCCAAGAGGGCTGCTGTGAATAGGGTCTATAATAGTTAACTGAATAAATAAATGTGAATAACTTGAATGTTTGAAAGTTGGCTTAGGAAATCAACTTCAATAAACCCCGTCACACTGTCACATTACAGTTCACTCAAATGTGCCTTCTAAATTTATTGTTGATTTTCAGAATCTGTTCTTCAGTTGCTGCACATGCTACACAGCTGTGGTTGCTTTTATTGAAGCAACTTTTCCACCAAAATTCCCAGTTTTTCTTTTTTTTTTAATGGTGGGGACTAACCTTCATCATAGTCAGCATTGTTTTTATTATTATCAGAGGAAACAACCACTTAACTTAACATGTATTATACAGCGAAAGTACATTATGATTTCTATAAACAACAAAAGAAAAGGGTCATGGAATTGTTTGTTTTAATGAGCACACAGCTGTACATTCATTTAACTCATCATATAAAGTCAAAGGAATTCAAAGGATGTTTAAATTGTTAAGTCGACTGGAATGAGTAAAACGTATGAATTTATATTAAGTTAAGATAAAAAGTTTTGAAAAGAAAGTAAAAACACATCTACCATTGACATCTTTACTAATGTTGAACTGACCACAATAAGCATTGTGAACATTTCTTTCTGTTCAAATTTACCACATGAGGAAGTCTAGGCATCTAATACAGGTCCATGTTTAGTTTGTGTGTCATTAAATCTGAGATGCAGAGGACTTCATAATCCCCAAATCAGTGCCAGTGGCTCAACTGACTCCTTCAGGACTTTGCCCTCAAACACAGCCATCTTTTCTTTGGGCTAAGATAATCAGCAATACACGGGATATGATACAAACAATGTGCACAGTGAGATGTAAAAACTGGAGGTGTCAGAATATATTCAATAATAGTAACTGAAAAAGAAGTGCAAGTCTATATCTTAGTGTCCCAGTCATCACTCGATTCACTGCACACACAAAAAAGTAAAATAAAATAAAAGCTTATATCTGCATCACCACCATTGAAAATATATGAACTGGGTGGAGTCAAGGAGTCATCAAAGCGTCCAACTGGTGTAGGGCTGTTGTTCCACATTGTAATGGGATTTGACAGGAGGGTAATCTTTAATTCAGTCAGATGCACTGCAGATATTTGCTTGATGAAGATGAAACACTTGAGCAAACCAAAACGTGATTTTGAGAGTCAAAGAAAAAAATCGTAGTATGCAACAGACCGGAGGTGGCAAGATTCAACTTAGCTCATTCTTTACACTGTAAAAGGCAGAGAATGTGGTCAAGACTCATAGCAGACGCTAATATGGGTAGTGGCCCAAAACATCCCTCCACGTTGATTTGCCTGGTGCCACCGACAAGTTGTACTAGTCGTGCTTTTTTTTCAAAAGTCTGCTGCCACGTGTGATGTGTTCAAAATGACCCAGACTGTGCTGTTTTGGTTTCAGTAAATGCTCCGTAAATCTCTGTGCACACACATGATCCAGTACGAGTAAATCTTGGTTTTCATACACTGAGATGTCAAAAAAACTGTCTCTGCAACGATGGAATGTCTCTTTTATGTGAAATTAAATAAGATCAGCTTGTGGGCCTCTCTCCTTCCTGTTTCGCTTTCCGTTTTATGTTCATTTCCATTCCCGAACAAAGCCGTCTCTCCACGGTGTATTAATGCCCATCAAAGGCCTCAATCAAGTTGCTTTGCCACAGGCTAAAGCCAAACTGGAGAGACTAAAGTGTAATGTTGTCAGTTGCAGCAAGGATGTGGGCTCATGTCTCTTCCGCGTCCTTGTATTTTTTTTTAACCCCCACATTCGCAAATATCTTGCAAGTCCGATTAATGGATTAAGGCATCTGAAAACAGGGTCATTTCAGGGTCAATAACCGTGACAACAGTCTTCGTCGTTGTGCCCCATGAACAATGGCTGTATGTATTTACTGAGAGGGGAACATTTTGAAAATAAAACTTAATTACACAGGGCTTCCTAAACATTTAGTCATGGCTGAGAGTCAATAGACTCTTAGTTTAGTATCCGGCAATGAGAAATATTTAAGAAGAAGCTCTCAACTGTCTGCTAACATTTTCAGTAGAATATTGTGCTTTATACTTCCCTTATTACGTATTAACTATATCTAGTCTGTGCTCTGAGTGCATTTGTGAATGTAATTCATTTACATTTTTGGATTTTACAGTAATAGATTCCCATTATATTTTCTCATGCTTCTCCTCACTGAACTGTGAAACTTAAGATATGAATTTTAAGCATAAGAAAGGCAAACATACTAAAATTCATAAGCAATGCAGAAGTTAGTCTCCAGTTTGTCTTTCTGCTGCCAATGAATAAATTTGTATTTTTAATAAAATGCAATTACATATAATAGATTGCATGTGGTAATTTTAAACTAGACAATTTGGACCAGTTGCCTCAGCACAGGAGAATAAATACAGTCAAATCAAATTTGTATTTGACTCTTGATCAATCTGTGATATTAAATATCTAACTTGTGTCATCTATGGTAACTTCTTTACAGCATTTCGGCAAACTATTTCACTAAAAGACAGAAGCAACTTGTGTTTCTGTAAAAGAAGTAAAATATGATGTGTGTGTGTGTGTGTGTGTGTGTGTGTGTGTGTGTGTGTGTGTGTGTGTGTGTGTGTGTGTGTGTGTGTGTGTTTTAATGCTCCCTTATTCACTGCAGGCCTACTGTTAAGGGGAAGCTTTCACTCACATTGCCAGAAAAGAGGAGAATAATTGTTCCATAGTGATCAACACAGCGCCTCACGCTCTCACTCTCACCATCTCAGGCTGTTGAGTCTGTGTATGGTTCTTATAATAAAGCAATTGCAGTTAGTACAACTTGGGACACTTTCCCCTGTGAAATAAAAGGAGATCAGATCATGCTTGTGGCCAAAGCATGAACCACACTCTAAACATGTTGTTGTATATATTGAGTTTTGCTGTATATATCTTTCATCCTTGTTGTTTTTATTTTTGTGTCTGTAAGCTGCTACTATGACAAACAAATTTCCCCTTGGGGATGAATAAAGTATATATCCATCCATCCAAAACACACTATATTCCATCGCAATTCAGAGATAAAAACTGATGAAACAAGATTCAGGTGATGCAACATTACTTTGAAACGGTGCATTGAGATCAAAGAAAAGATAAATATAAGAAATCAGTATGTCTGAAAATGTTCCTTTCATTTAAGTCACTTTCATTTAAGCAACATTTAAGTAAGCCTTTAATTTAAGTAACTTAAATGATCAATGAATGACTTTTCAGCTCCTGGTGGTGAACTAAAAGTCTGTGCTGAACGTGAAACACATCAGAAAAATGCTGCAAACGTAAAGCACTATTGATTTACATTGTAGAAATCCCAAGAGTACCCATTTCACTGTAAACATTATATGTTCCAAAATCATTACCTAACATCAGCTCCCTGCTAAGAATAGACAGAAATATTCTGTTTCAGTAGGTTGAAAATTCAGCTAAGTAATCATTATGTCTGGTTCACTGCCATCATGCTGTTGACATACGGCGAGAGAGAGTTCAAAGTAATGTGATATTTGTTTGACTGTATTAGATGAAAACTTAAAGTGTTGTAAAGCCATATCTTTCCCCCTTGAGACAGGCAGTTTGCAGCCAAGTGTGAGCCATACTACAAATATGGACACCTTTCAGCCTGGCGGACTTAATTTGAAATCTAATCATTTGATGGAGCAGATTTCTTTCTTAATTCCCCTCACAGTGTGCGCGTGTCCACCATGTGTGCATGACTGTATGAATATGTTTGTGTGTTTGTAGAAGTATGTGCACACTGTGTAGAGTATAGCTGCAGACATTACCTGACTAGATGATAAGGGAAAGAAGAAGGCCACACCTGCACACCTGCATCAGAAGATGGACCAAACTGAGGGACGCTTACCTAATTTCATCCATCCATTTTATTATTTTTTAAGTGAAGGAAAACATTTTTGTGTTTCTGAAAACGTTCACATTCAAAGTTTCTTTAGGTTACATTTATATATATTTTCTTCGATCTCAATACAGGGTTCAAAAGATAGATTTCTTTGTGAGCAAAATACTTTTTTCTTTTAAACATTTAATTAAGAGGGTTTTGAATATACAGTAGGCAGCCTGTTATAATTAGTTGAGTATCTTTTTAAGCAAAAGCAACTAACACAAGCATAAATAAACAAATAAATCTTTTGTGCATTATGGGTTTTTATGGCATCCTGTGTGTATGTTTTTCTTAATTAACTGACATGACAAAGAACAGATACAAAACTTAACAAACATGTATTGAAATAAATTGTATTGTCTTTAAAACATATTGTATTACTTTAAATGCATGTTAAGAACTTGTGGATCATGTAGGAAGTATAGTTTTTACAGCTTGAGCAAAACATTTAACACAAAAGTGTGATTATTGTAAACGTGAAAATTGTTGAAAATTAATTCCAAAATTGTCAAGTAAAAAGCACACAGCAAATACCGTGACGGTAAAGAATGATGATGCCATGTAGCTATGAGAATTTTAAGTAATTGCAGTATTCACTGTCATTGCTATTGTCGACGGGGTTCCAGTTAACAAATAGCCCGTTGTTGCGTTACAGGGCTTCACTGGTCCACGTGCACAATGTTCAGACTGTAAACGACATGCTTAGATCGGGTGGCCTTTCTTCAATGGCTGCACATATGAAAACAGGATTTACAAATAACTCAGTCAATAAAGACAGACGGCTGTGAAATGATGTATATCTCATCTCATAAAGATTATGTAGCTTAAGAACGTTTGGATCTTGAAAGTATTTGCAGTAAGTGCAATAGACTATTTCTCAACAACAACAAAAACAAAGATGCAAAATTGATAAAAAAAAAAAGAAAGAAAGTCAATTAGATTATCTGGAATATAATGAGCCTGGAGGCCAACAACACATACGCTATTCATTTATTTGAGTAATCAGATTTGTATCCTAAAATCAAGAGACATTTAAACACATTCATGGGTTCTTCAAGTTTGCATTTTTTTTAGATCAAGATTTGTTATGGCTTAAATAATTATTCAGGATGCAAGTGACTCGATCATTATTTCAAAGTGATAAATGAGGCATTAAAAAGTTATTATAAACGTTTTTAAACAGCCGCAGTTGGCTGGGACACAATCGGCTGAGTATGGATGATTTGCCCTTGATGAACCATCGCGAATGAAGCGTAACATTGTGCCCTCTCCACCCCAGTGCATCGCTCATAGCCTATTCATATCCAAATTGCATTAATGTCATGTGTTAAGCCCCCGCCCCTTTTTAAAACTTTTTTTTTCTGCTAATAAGCGACCTAACTCGGTCATGTCATCAGCACTTGGGTTAGGGTTAGTTCTGGGTCCCATCCTCTGAGGAAAGACGGGTTTGTGTAACTCTGCTCAAACCTGAAGGGGAGTTTGGAGTGTTTGGTCAACGACAGTGGTTCCTGGAAAAGATCTGAATCGTTGTATAACCAAACCCAGCTGCGGTCTGGTGTGCGCTGCAGTCTCTGCGTGCATGTGTGTGTGTGTGTGTGTGTGTGTGTGTGTGTGTGTGTGTGTAGATTCATCTGTCTGTATGAAGTAGAGGGAGAGGTGGGGGTGTCTGCACTTCCCTCTCCAAGAGAGAGAGAGAGAGAGAGAGAGAGAGAGAGAGAGAGAGAGAGAGAGAGAGAGAGAGAGAGAGAGAAAAGTTCGGTCTTTTTCTCCCCTTCACTGTTTTTTAAGCATGAACGCCGAGACCTGCGTTTCATACAGCGACATGACATCCATGGATTCATATTATAGCCCCTCTGCAGCGCAAGGTAGGGATCGCCAGGCGGACCACTTTAGGACATTTCCAGCCACTGACACCAAATACAGCCCCACAGCCTTCCTGTCCAACAAAGGTCAGGCTTACGGAGAAAAGTCCCGGAGCCCCTTCCAGCAGGAGTGCCAGTCATTGGATGCCGCCACAGCTGGGCAAGGCACTTTCAGCAAATACCACCTCTTCATGCAGAGGTCTTCTTGCAAAACAAACCTCGAGGAGGACAAACTGCACCAAGAGAGCGGGCACAACGGAGCACTCATTTCCTGCTATGGTGAGTGGAAAAACAAACTTTCAGATGATTGAGTAGCAAGAGTCCACTTGGCCAGGTGAGGCTTCCTAACACAAAGCTTTGTGAAGCTGTTTTTCATCTGAAAAGAGCGTAATTGTCACAAAATATGCAGCAGAAATGCAAAGCGACATTCTATTAAGCGACTTGTCAGTGCCAGGATGTTTTCTGCGAGCAGTTTAATTACGTATACCTGTGCAGATAATTATAACATCATCTATCATTGCGCCACTTGTTCCGACAAAAACCTACCGATATGGCCCAAAATGATTTCGAAATTTCAATCGCAATTTATGAAACATAAACTGTTCATTATGGCCCCGTACACGAACTGACACGTCGTGTCGTTTTTGATCCTCAATTTGTCTCTTCTGATTCACGAGTACAAAAAAACGATTTTAACGAGTTTGGTGCAAAAAAAACGTGGTTTGGTTTTTCTCTTCTTGTCTCCTGTGAGATGGGAACCATCCTTCGTGCATAAAACGCAAACTTCTCTCTGCAGCCCGCGGGGACATTACCTATCATGAAACGGCATAGCAGTGATGTGCGTTAAGAAGACGCATACTCTTCCCGACCATCAAATTGTCTCTTTGGCCATCAACATTAAATTAGGCCGCTTTTAATGCGATAATCTGCATTACAACCCTTATTATTGGAGATGAGTCGGACAATTGAATTAACAGGTTTTCAGATGGCACAAATAGTGAGCTCCGAACTGGTAATATTTTCAAGTCATTGCTCTGCCTGATTGGCTCCAATTAGATTTAATTGCGCGGGGACTCTACTGTAATGGGTGAATAATGAGGGTGTAAATAAAACTTTGACCCTCGTTAGGCAGGCGGCCACTTTGAAGCAGCATTCATTTCTGTTTATTTTCCCCACCACATAACCATTTCCCCCCAACCGGAAACACGCATGATACAGAAAACTGTAATGTTAAGAATCAAAAACAGACGTCAAATGCTTTTGGTGAATTAAAGCGTGCACACTGATTCGATTGGACGGTCCACAGCCACTTCTCTACCTGCTCATGAAGGATAACACACACACACACACACACACACACACACACACACACACACACACACACACACACACACACACACACACACACACACACACACACACACACACACACACTGACGATTTATATCTGATATTGTGATAATATATCCTCTGTATCTGAATAGGCCCATAACTTAAAAATAATGAAGTGGCAGAAATTAATAAACAAACAAAGTAAAGAAATGACGGTATCACTTGAGCTGCTAATGCTGCAGATGCCTCATCAACGTTTCTCAGCTTTTTATTAAATTCAAAACGCAATCATGTCAAATCTTTCTTCTTTTGAAAAAATAAACTTTTCATTTTGAGGTTATGGGCAATACAAACATTGGGTCTTTGTGAATAAAGCCACAGAGGCTGAAAGTATCTTCCTCACACTCTTCCTCGCATATTACGTGTATATAATGTGTTTGATTTACATGTGAAAATAATCCACTGATGAGTATTGTTGTAAACGGATCAACGAAGTATTCTGTTCCAAATACCGTCGGTTGAAATCCCAAACGGTAAAAACACTACATGCAGTAAATGCTAGGCCATTTGATATTGTTTGCAATAATAATAATAATAATAATTGAAAAATCCTTTAGTCCTTTACGCAGAAAGTCATCACTCTTTTTTCCTCGATGTCCCGAGCTGCTTGTCCATCAGTATTACATTGGAACCTTTAGTGCATTCGTTTCCCGATGTTTTGACAGTTTTGGGAAATCGGCCAGCAAAAATAGCCTTTACATCTCCAAAATGTCAGAGATCAATCTTTTCAAAAGCTAGTCTTTTTTATAATGACTGTTAAGTTTTTATTAGCTATTAACCTTGACATATCCGGTAAATCGAGACGAAATAAAATTGTTATATTGCGTTGAAAATAAACTGCAGATAGGCTGCGAGTAAACCGCTCTTTTAGTCCAAACCATGAAGAAAGCCAGTGGCAAACGAATTAATATCGCAACAACCATCTTTCAAATTCCTACAATATTTTTACATTTGTATTACTATTATCATTATTTCACGCTCAACGCGGAGTCATCAGATCCTGTCCGCAGCAGATGCGCGCGAAGGGGCGGGTTTAGTTACACATAACATTTCTAGACTTATTTGGATTTTTTTTCTTGCTTGTTTTCTTTCTTCCCGTTTGACTTTTAGATTAAATATATCGCAGGTTTACTTGCAAACCAGGCGATCTTCTTTTTACAACACGGAGACTTAAATATAATCACCGGATTCATGGCAGGAAAAAACATCCCTGCGCTTATAGAGTAGAAGAGCTCTGGCATTAATGCGACTCAGATGTCAAACCTCTCTGTTTGCCTTTATTTCCTGCTCACAGTGACTTGGTCCTCAGAGACGAATCTCCTATAACTCTTCAGACTTTGAACAGGAGAGTTTTTATACTTATACATTAATGTTTTTTATCGTTTTATCTCGTAGCTGCAGAATTTTAAAGATCTAAATGCAAAGATAGTAGATGCAGTATTTTTTTTTAAAGAACTAGATAGTGTCTGTTTTCTTTGTGAATCTCACAGACGACAAATTCTAGTTAACCCATCATTTTACTGACTTCTACCACTAACTGGATGTAAATTGAAGGCAGCAGTAACATATACTGAAGTTACTGTTGAGGAGAAAAATGATAAATGGTTCCTGATGTGTTTATTGGAAAATGCTGGTGTATTTTACTCCCGAGTCATTTCTTTAATCAAACCTGTATTTTACACAATGGCATGTTTCATGTTTCAAAAAATGACTTTGTTGTTATAATTTGTGGCTTCATCCATTGAGTAAAAGGTGATATGATGACTCTTCTCAGGGCTGCCTGAAACTGTGACTAAGACATTGCTGTCTAATGAAAAGCAGCATGTAATAAACATTTATAACACAGAAACACTAACTCGAGTTAAATTGTTTCTACACATTGTCATTCTTGTTGTTACCTGAAAACAACAAGGCAGCTGCTGGAGCATTACAGAGCTCCGACAGAGCCGACAGCATCCAACTGGAAGAAATTGTGTGTGAAGATTTAAAAAAGAGTGGGTGTCTTACAACACTAGAGGTTTACATCCCAAAAGCAACACTTTTTATTTATTTATTACAAAATAAAAAAAAACAATGGTGGAAGAAGTGCTCATGCGTTTCCTTAAAAGTAGCAATACAACAATATAGAACTACTTTATTACAAGAAAAGGTCCTGCATTTAAGATATTAGAGAATTATTGTGGGAAAAGTATACTTAACGTATCAAAAGTTAAAGAAGTCATTATGCAGAGTATCCGTGTATATATTATTATTGGAATTTCAATGTTAATTATACAATACTGGGTTTATTCAACACAAATTATTTTACAAACTGATTATATCTTATAACTGTAAAATCTTAATCTGCAACGCCACTATTAAATATAGCTGTCAAATAAATGCAGAGAAATAAAAAGTACAATATTTCTCTCTAAAATGTGGACAATTTAAGTTGCATAAAATGGAAATACTTGTTTTTAAGTGTATAAAAAGTCATCCTGGTCACCAAAAAATGAAACCTTTACTGCATCGATTTAAAAACTGATTGAAAGTCCAGGGCTCAGGGGATTTTCAGTCAGTCCCTTCACAGTCTCAGAGGAACCACCTACACATCTTTGTGATCCTCCAGAGACAACACACTTCTTCTTTTGATGTCCGTGCTGTCCCTCAGTGTCTCAGGGTGCTGACCTTTAGCTCGGCCTTCCTGCCCTCGTCTGTTTGGAGAGAAGGACGAGTTTCATGCTCACACAGAGAAAATCCATTCGAAACCCCCCATTTGAAACCTTCTGGTGTCAAAGTCGAGAGCATTGCAACATTTGGGGTCCAGTTTGACATGATAAACATTTAACTACACCAATAAGACAAAGGATATTACTTTGATGTTTCATGTTGAATTGTATAGGCCTAGTTATGGTGGGATCGTGCCTTTATTGCTTTTATGTGTTTTACAGCCACTGGTTTTGCAGAGTAATGACATCTTTGCAACAATAACACTCCGACTTAAACCATTATTTATTTTTTGGGCAAAGCGAGAATACAATCCGGTTCTGCTTGTCTGCAAGTGTCAACATTTCACGACGTATTTATATCCAGTCGGACCAACGCTCAGGTGTGATTGTACTTCGATCGCCTGCCTTTTGGGTTCCCTCGCCATCTTCACCCTCGCACAACCATTTTAGCCTCTCGTAATGGCCGTCTGCGTAGATTGGCTAGAGCAGGGAGTAATGGGAACCAGCCATGCAGCCCAGACAACTGTGGCACACTTCAACAAGTCAATGACATGAGTGGAGGTGACAAGGACTCAGGATCATTATACCATTTAGCTTTAATTTTGGCAGGGCAATTTACATTAGGCTCAGTTTGCATGGCCGAGTGAGAGCAGTAGGGCGAAAAGGCTCATGTAGTCCAGCACTTCCTTTAGTCTCTTTGTCACCGCTTCATGTAAACTGAACACTTACAGGACCGTCTGTGAACGACTGTGTCAAGACTGCACACCAGAGAGTGTCTTTTTTTACCTGTTGTGTCGCTATCGTAAGGGCACTGTTTTCCCTGCACTCACTTGACTTGCATTTCTTTTTGGAAAGGATAATTGTTTGTGTGTTCTCAACAGTAATGGCTGACCATTTTGTGGTATCACCTTCTTGTACAGTCATGTGGCTTCAACGATGTTGTATTAAACACTAGCATAAATATACTGCCAAAGGGCTGTTTTTTAGAAGAGAGCTATATATCTTTTTTATATTTAAGCTAATTGGTATTTGAAACTCTGATATCTTTTGAAAAGTTAAATAGTTACAGTAAATACTTATAGTTTGGTAGACGTGTTGGCCTTAAACAAATTATCATTTAATATTATTTTCTTTTCTTGAATAGTTGTTAGACAATTATAATATTATTTTTTGTATCCAAAACTCCCAGTATTGTTGCATTGCACATTGTTCGGATTGATGTCTTTGGGTTTTTTGGAAGTTGAATCCTTGGGGAAAAATAGATTGTGCATGGTTAAGTGAGTTTCCCAGCAAACTATATCTCTTCATTTTATGTGCGCACACACAAAAATGTACTCTAGCAATTCTCTCCACTCGGATGGAATGTTCTCCTTCGATCAGAAAACAAAAAAAACATGAAATGAAGGAAACTCTGTTTTGCTCCAAAGTCTGAGAGAAACATTTGGAAGACAGCAGTTGGGCGGAAGAAAACCACAGAGGGAGAGAAAGCGAGGAAGACAAAGAGTGCGTGATTTATCAGTCTTGTGCTTTATAGAGGTTTTTTTTTCACACTGAGTTTTGCACAGCGTGCAAAGATGGTTCATTGCTCTGCTCAGTAAGTAGCGTTGGATTTCAAAGTGAATGGCTACCTATCACATGGTCACAAAAGAAAACTTAGGAGTATCCTGATGTTTGCTGAGGTTCCGTCAGTGAGTCACATCGACTGTTTCCAAATCACAGCAGTGGTGACGCCAATGTGCCTGTGTGTGTGTGTGTGTGTGTGTGTGTGTGTGTGTGTGTATTGTCCCAAAATGTTTTGATGAATGCACCTGACACCACACCAAGCAAGTATAGCGCCAAGCTATTCATAGTCGTGTTATTTGTACTTCCAAAAGAGACGAGGTTGGATTTCAATAACAGAGGGTCAGAGAAACTTTGACTGCATCTTCAGAAGTTTTAAGATCCTTCACTTAAAGGACTGTAACTTTGTACATGTATTCATCTTTTTTTATTGGCAATGGTCAACATGATTGTAACGCAACTTAAAAAATAAGACTGTCCCCAACTTTTTCTGTTTCCTATAAACGGCTTGTGGACATATTTCTATGGTTAAGGATTTAGGGCGTTTTGAGGGGGGAAATCCAAAGGATGTGACGTTAATCGCTTAACCCCTTCGAGTTAGTCCCTTAACTCTATTCCGCTCCCCTACATTACCAACAGTGTTCAACATTACCTAACGTTAGCTTAGAAATGGAGTCTAACAAACTACCGGCACCCATCACAGTACGGAGTTCACACATGCTCCGTTTCCGCTGTGTACGTTTTTCAGCGTCGGCCCGTAGACGCTAGACGCTTTGTGGCGTTGGCTAACTAAGTTTGCAAACGGCAAACTAGCGTTATTCTAAATATCAATGTAATTTATTTTCCAGCATTCTATCAACATGAAGAGGTCGCTCAGGTCGCTCGTAGTGATGAGCCTAAAGAGAATTATCACCTGAATCTGCAGCTCTTCACGGCTTGAAGGAGCTTTAAAGTGAGTTTCAGGTCATTGTTAAGTTGTCTGGCCTCCAACTTTACTGTTTTTGGTTCATTCACACTGCTCTTATAATGTTGCTTTCTACCTTCTCAGCAGCAAACATCAGACAAACAGTTAGCGACTAGCTGGTGAATATAGAGGAGCATTTAGCAGCTAAAGAGACAGATATTTCTCTCAAGAATAGGTTGAGACCAAAAAACAGAGCTAAAAGAGAGTATATATTGGACTCACATGCACCGGGTGGCCTGAAACAGGATTAATGATAATATTGTTCTGGATGAGTTAATAAGCAACTGTTGGCTAACAAGATCCCCATATCAACTTAAAAAGTGATGGTAGGTCTGTGTTGTGTTCTCAACTTGTTTCCGCTGCCCCGAAGTGGCCAAAAAAAACCAGCTATTGTAGATTTAAATAAAAGTAGCAATGCTACAGTATAAACATACTCCATCAAAGGTCAAAGTCACATATTTAGAAGCTTTTAGTTTCAAAAGTTAGAGCACTGTTTACCGTACAAGACAGAATTAACCCTGTCAGTGTTATAACATTATACATTATTTAAAAGAGATATTTTGACGGTGCATTAATGTGTAAACAGTATTTTAATGAGCCATTTAACCACTTTTTGTATGGCTAGTTTAACCATAGCCTATGAAGCACAAAGTAGCATAAGATTAAAACAATCAAGTACCTCCATTTTTTTTCTTTCAAGGACAGTACTTGAGTAAACGTAGTTATATCTGACCACTGATCTTCATTTTTTTAAGCTTGTCATTTGTTAAAGTCCCTTTAAGGAGTCATAAATAAATTGTAAATTATACAGTATCATATTCTTGCCTTGGCTTAATGGTCCAGACCACATATCATCAGAATCAGTGTCTCAGCCCGCTTCTGTCTTTGCAGCCAAGCAAAGCTTAAGAGTTATCCACTGTCAAAATCTTCATGTTCAAGCCCAATCCATATTTTAAGTCAGTAAAACTAATCTTAGACACACAACTAAATACCTTGCTCACACGTTTCCTTTCCTCTGTTCTCTGTATTTAGTTAGACAAACTGTAATTTATTTTCCTTTTCTATTTCTCCATCTCTTTTCTCTCTACTGTTTATGTTTCCCTCTGTTTCGGTTTGAGCAACATGTTGTTAATCTCTCCCCGTCGCCGTGTGGTATGTAATTTATAGTGTTTCCTCTTAACACCGTGAGCTGACCCCAGTCATCCCAGTCAATAAAGACCCAGTGAAGGTGCCCTGTCGCTTTACAGCCAGTTAAATTACACTTTGATGTTTCCCCCTCACGTTCAACTGGGAATTAATAGCTGTCCATGCTGAATGTCTGACCCACAAGCACATCATTTTGGCACTGGTGTCCACATAGAAGAAGAAAGAAAGAAAAATGAAATCAGTCCGCAGTTATATTTTTACATCAGTGACACGTTACGTTGTAAATCTAAACTGTGTTGTGTGTGTGAGAGTTACATGGGAAAATGTAGACTTGTATACAAACTACTGTGTTGTTCTGTAGTCAGGTGGAAATATTCACGAGATAAACACATGACTGCTCACCTTGTTCTGAAGCATTTTCTGTGTATTTCATTACTGCACAACTTTCTCTGCGTCCAGCACACAGAGCTGCGTACTCTCCTCTCTTCCCTGTAACACAGTGACTGGATCCACTTAGTGAAAATAGTCTGTTTTGGTTGGTTTGCTGGATGTTGGGACATATATGTGCTGCAGACAGTACAAGCCCAAGTACAGGTGTAATATGTTTGTTTTTTTGTGTGGAAGAAAAAGCCAATTGTATATTGAGATGGAGGTTGTGAAGCGCCGTATGTTTTTCATAGTCACTCCTTCCTGCCTCCTGCCACAGAGATTATATCCTGACAGGCAGTGACTTTCCTATGTTCTCCATACATATGGCGTTCCTTGCAGGAGGGCCAACTGCTGTTCACCTTGTGCGCTGTTGGAGAGCCTCACAGCTACAGCAGATCGTAGGGATAACAAGCAGGAGATTGTCACAATATCCCGCTCTCGCCAAAAAAACATCAATGACATGTGATATAAACAATGGCCTTTGATCAGCCAGAGGCCTCATGATTTCAAACAGCCTGACAGCTCTTGCATTGTGGGGACTGTGGGTGCCAGCCAGGGAAAGATGATGAAATAACTGGAGAGTATTGATGCTGAGATAAAACATATTTTCTCCCTTCAAGCCGAACAGTATGTGTTCCTCATGGACAGCGAGGCAATGTCGCTGGCGTTAGACCCCCAGTGAGCACAAACAGAGCCACCAAAACATGGCTCCCCAGCACAAATCCGTTTCCAGCACTATCGGGCGAAGATCTCAAGAACCACAGACACAGTTCTCAGTGAATCTTGCAGGGCGGAAACGCATCACAGTTCTTCAATCCTAATTTACAGAGTGTAGACTGGAAAGCAAGACACTCTCTTGTCGCAAGACTAAATAAGAGAAAATTAACTTTATTTGATGATGGGCTTCTGCAGGCTCCCCTCAGCGAGGCTTCAGGTGCAGTGAATTAAAGGTTAGACCGGGGCATCAAACCTTAATACTACGACCCAAATGTGTTTGTAGCATTGCTGATAAAACTTCCAAATACTGAAAGCTGGCAACATTAGTTTTATTTTTTTATCAATGCCTTTTTATATACTATATGTTTGTGTATATTCTTTTACAAAATAGTATATTGTGAGCACAAAACAAATCTGCAAAGTAAAAAATGTAGCTTACTTACCTGATAAAAATGAAATAACATCAGTGCAGCAACTTCATCTAACGCTGGGCATCTGCAAGCACAGTCAAAGTCAAAGGTGACATAGTGACAGTTAAATAAAACTAAAGCTCCCCAAAAATAAAGACAAAAAACTAATAAACACTTAAAAAGAATAGAATTTTTTTTGGGTAAAACATATTCATCCGTTACATGGACACCACTGTCGCAATAGTTTGAATCAAATGGAGAAATCTGACAACCTTTTGACTTTTTTTTTAAACACCTTTCTGTCAACATCTTGGCACTATAATTCATAATATAACCTACAAAGACGAAAAAAGACGCACTTGAGATATACACTTTTGTGCATGTGTCTGTCAAAGAGAATCTATGACAAGATATCCATTCACCTCACCTTGCAGCACATTACCAAACATGGCTATGAGTTGCGGGTCACTGGGTGTGTGTGCGAGATCTCCTGTGCTGACTGAGTGCTGAGAATTGCACCCGGAGCTCACATGAACGCACACACCTCCGGGTTCTAACCTGACAAATGGTTTGATGGGCAGGGACCTCGATCCTGAAAATAACTTCACCTCAGATGGTATTGACGGAGCAGGCAGGTGCAGAGCTGTGAGTCACCACTAGACTGAGCCAGAGAGAGAGAGAGAGAGAGAGAGAGAGAGAGAGAGAGAGAGAGAGAGAGAGAGAGAGAGAGAGAGGCTTTTTAAGAAGCTTGAAACAATACACTTTCAGCTTTTACATATTCCTCAATGTGTATTAATCCAAAGATATGTGTATATGCTGGGTAGTTGAGTGAAGGGCAGCAGCAGGGCAAAAAGAGCTGCCAGCTTACACAACAACACAGGCAGAGACACGGCAATGGAAATTTATGATCCTAGAGCTGTCCGAGGTTTAAAGTTAAGCTGTAGTCGTGGAGAACGCAACTCTGTGTGTGTGTGACAGAGAGAGAAAGAAAGAGAAAGTGTATATAAAGATGGGGTTCTCATTTTATCGTTGCTCCCCGGCAAATGAATTGCAACAGTCTTGCTGCCAGCTGACTTTGCAGCCACATGATAGATCTCAACCAACTGCAGGGCTGAGTGAACGAGAGATTGAGAGAGTGGTGTGTGTGTGTGTGTGTGTGTGTGTGTGTGTGTGTGTGTGTGTGTGTGTGGGGTGTTTCATGTGTTTGTGTCGAGGAGCTGATGGTGGTTGAGGAAGGTATTCAGTAAAAAAGCTGCAACTTTCTGTCAGTCTGAAATTATGGGCCAGGGTGTCTGATCTCCAGCACATCTCAGAATGATCAATGAACTACAACTGGATCCCAAAAGCAGCCAATGATCCAGGCCATCCATTACACAGGCAGACACAGACAAACAGATTGACACACTACACAGAACCACGCGCCAGATTTCACAACTGTCACAGAATTTCCCTTACAAAGAGCAAAAAATTCCTTTGTTCCACCCCATCAGACCCCATGAGGCAAGCGACTGGATATTAGAGTTGAGTGAAGGCTCAATAAAAATTGTTTAAATCCGTTTGTTTTCTGAAGATGCAAACACAAATTAGCAATGTTTCTCCCAGGTAAGAACATATATCTAATGTAGGACAAAAGTCATACTAGAAAGATAAGGATTTGAACTCTTAATATAAAAAGCTTTCCTTGCATACATCTTTTGTCTTATTCATCTGAAGAATCCGCACACATCACTTACATCAGTTGACTCTGCTTTGCAGCCTAAATTTAGAACACTACGCATTACATGCACATCATTATTTTCACGTCCATCTTTAGTGAGAGGGTACACATTCACAAAGATCTGACTCCATCCTTTCCAATCGTGCTTCAATCATAAAAACGAACCATTTTCATCTCCTTCCTGTCTCTGCAGGTAAAGACAGTTCATGTCTGCCAGACTCTGACTTGGCGCCAGACTCCGACCCACCTGGAATGGACACCAGCTACCTGGCAGTGAAGGATCAGGGCGTGAAGGCGGCATCTGATAGGCCACCAGGCACAGACTTGTCAAGTCCTCTGGACAAGGGCGATGGCGGCGAAAGCAACAAGGGCAAGAAAAGGCGCAACCGCACAACCTTCACAAGCTATCAACTGGAAGAGCTGGAGAAGGTTTTCCAGAAGACGCACTATCCTGACGTTTACGCCAGGGAGCAGCTGGCACTGAGGACTGACCTGACTGAAGCCCGCGTGCAGGTAATGCAGGACACTCAATAACAGTGTTTTAGGTATCTCTAATTCAGCTCAATAAATAGGCAAAAAAACAGAACAGCAACACAAACTAACACACCGAAAGAAACCTATCCAATTTCTAAGCAGAATTTCAAAAGGTAATCATGGCAACCGGTCCCATCAGTGAGTAAGAACGAGCTCTTCGTCACAGCAGCACAGAGGATGTTTTAACAACACAACCTCATGGATCCTTCAACATCTGCAGAGATAACGTCACTCACACAACATGAGAGATTTATCTGGTAATGTGGGAGTAATGGGGAAAGAGTGGGGGAGTGGGAGCTAACAGAGGCCAGGGGGCCCATGGGGCTGAGGTCGGAGCTGCCTGGGCCTCATATGTGCAGTTTTAGGAGAACAGACTTTCATCAACAGACGAGGAGACTTGTTTGAATCTGCTAAGTGTCGATGGGATCGTCTCAGTGGCTTTTTGCTTTGTGCCGTTTCGATACGATGTGATTTCAGTTCTGCAGGTTATCAGTTTAGCCTGATGCCTGTAGGTTTACATACAGCATGACTGCTGTAATGCACTCCAACATTGGTAAACAGAGAAAGAGACCGCCACCACTTCTGTTCATATATGTGGTGCATTTTGTGTGTTTACACGTGTGTGTGTGTGTGTGTGTGTGTGTGTGTGTGTGTGTGTGTGTGTGTGTGTGTGTGTGTGTAAGTGTACACCACAGACTACCAAAGCCCTTGGATTTTCTGTGTTTTTCTTTCATTAACATCCTGTTCAGACAAGAATGTGTCCCTGTTGTGGTGTACAGGGTAGGTGTGAAACCCTTCCCATGAGCTTTGAGCATTTTGTCATATCTGAATTTTAAACACATTTTTAAGCATATGACATATTCCAGTTTTGGCTAAAACCTAATGCAAAGATACAATATTTTGGGAACATTTTTATTGTGTGCTAGTACCGTACGTTTGATGAGATAAGAGCTCTATTGAAAGCGATCTTTTACATGACACGCTGGAACAGTGACCAGAAAACCTCCGCAGTGAAACACAGGAAGTCTATGCAGCCGCAGGGTTATAACTCAACCCCGAGGCTCTGAAGGTATGCCGCTCTGAACTGCTGCTCATACCATCACAGACCCGACTGCTTCAGACTGGATGCAGCTTTACAGCCCTCGGCTCTCCCAGCAGCCCTTTCAAACACTCAAGTCAGATAAGATAAAAGACACAAGATGCCTAGTCAGTCAGAAAGCAGGGCTCTGTACTCTGTATGCAAAATGACTCGCAGCTCGTGAATCTGGAGTGAAAGAAAATGTACTGCTGCTGAAAAGTTTACTTTAACTTTAGAAATGTACAGGCATTTTGGTATTTAAAATACAAAAATATGTGAATATAATTCTGAAGAGGACCGATATTACACCTCATTGTCTCATGGTTCTCTCATCAAACAACAAGGGACGCTCAGTTGAAAAACTTTAAGGTTTGGAGTTGTTTTTCTTTTCAGTCTCAATTTCAAAGGGAGAAACTACATTCAGATCAATCATATGCACTACAGATACATGGGAAGGTCAGGGGTCAAGGGTCGGGGTTTCAACAACATCACATTTCTCAGATTTGCCATTCTGTTAGCCGAGAGAGCTCACAGAACCGAGATGACATCTGACATGTGGAGTTCACCGGGTAAACACAGGAGTCCGTATGAGTTTATAGATCCAAACGGTTAATGGAAGATGAAACGGCAGGAAAACCTGATTTGAACAATTAGGAAGGAGATGATCGTTCCCTCTGGTCAGTCCAACTAGCAGACCTGATACTTTTTATTTTAAATCATTTGAAACAAAAAAATGGTTCAAACATTAGCGAAGACAATCAAATTGAAATTTCATCATATACATCTATCACTGCACTGTTGTCCTGCACTTTACCTTTACTTGACCAGGGAAATGAGAAATTATGTGGTTGAGGATTCTGGGCAAAATAGAACTAACTTACATTTAATGAGCAACAACACTGGTCAGAGGTGTTTCCATGATATTATTAGTGCTTTGGGGGTGTTGGAAAACTGAAGCCAGGCTCAGCCTTGGATTTCATTTTACTTTGGAATGGAAGCTGACATGAGTGACAGCAGAGGCGGGTTATCAATCCTCTGAGCCGTTCTCTCACTTCAAAGTGTTTTCAGGCCCATACAGCTCTCCTGCTGGGGCCAGTTTGGCATTTCTCTGCTCTTTCTCTCTTGGGCTGTAACATAAATAAAGCCTCATTGAAAGTCCACCACCGCTACTTAAGCTGTCATGGTCTTTACCAATTACTGTCACAACGCAGTGTGTGCAACACAAAAATATGTTCTCCCTGTATAATAGCCAACAGATTTAATGCAGACAGTTGGCAGATGAGGGCTTTGGTGATACCTTACATGCATATTTAATGTACAAAAATCACAGAGCAAAACTTATTTAGATAGAAACACAGGGATCTTGTCCGGGGTTGTGGATCCTGAGTGACAGGGCAGAGGAAGATGTATGAAATCATCAAGGAGAGATGGATTATGTCCTCTAATCTGTGTGCTTCTTTAATTTAGAAGGAGACATCATCTCAAAGCCAGGAGCTTTCAGCCTCAGGAAATTAAAAATGAAAATGCAAACAAACCCCAGTTATAATCCCATCTCACTTTTCAATTTCCCACATTGCTTCCTGAGAGTTATGTGCAAAGAGTGGATACATGAAATAAGAGAAATCTGCAAAATCACATCGAGGAAAAGTCAGGAAGGAGAAGTTTTTCTGACATAATCAGTCCAGTCAGTTCTCAAGAGTTGTATAACATTTTGACATTTAAAGAAAAGCGCGTCAGGTTCAAAGCCCATCAGAGAGTATGCAGATCACTTCCACACCCCCTGATGGTAATTCAAACACAAGCATGATTTCAATAAACAACAGTGTCATATTTAGATGTCAGAGATGATTATGGGAAACATAAGTCATGAGAAAAAGCTCTTGTTAGACAACAAATAAGCAAAGGTGAGAGGGACGAGCTCCGTTTCCATTTTGTTTTTAGAAACCTCAGTGACCTCACACTGTTTACAAAGGCTATTTCCCTCTTCTTTTATTTATTTATTTTTTACATTCTCCAGTGTCTTTGCTCCCTCAACTCTGCAGACTCACATCTATGTTACTTCCATTGCCTCTGAATTATATTTGTACCATTCAGACTTAAGTTTGATGTGCTGTGGATATCATGCAGGATACTCATCTATTTCCCTGCTTTGGATGATCTGAAAGGGTAATTTAGATTTGTATCGACATAAAATAATTTCCTTCAGATTAAGGGGAAACTTCCTGTTCAAGAATTTATCTGGATAAGTCATTGCACTCATTGCACCCTTTCTAATTCTAAACATCACCTTTACCAAAGACCAAGACTTGATACTTTACTAAATGAAAAAAACGATCCAACAAAACAACGCTAACAATCCTACCAGTTTTATGACATTCAGACATTTTCTTTCTGCAGGTGTGGTTTCAAAACCGAAGGGCCAAATGGAGGAAAAGGGAACGTTTTGGTCAGATGCAGCAGGTCCGAACTCATTTCTCAACAGCTTACGAGTTGCCTCTTCTGACGCGTCCTGAGAACTACGCACAGGTACAAAACACAGGTTTGACATGTTTTAGCCCATTTACTTAACATGATTTTATATTTTGTTATATTGTTGATTTTTTTTTATCAACCTCAAAATCATTACTACTTGAAGACCGGAAACTTGCTTCATTATATCAACACTTTAATAGCCTTAATTTTCTATGTCAAAGACAGATCAATGCTCCTTTTAATAGTTTGACATTCTGGGAAATGTACTTTTTCACTTTCTTGCTTAGAGAGAGTTAAGTGAGAAGATTGATATCATTGTCAAATATGAAGGAAGAGCCAGCAGGGAGTTAGCTTAGCTTAGCATAAATACTGGAAACAGGGGGAAAAAGCTAGCCTGGCTCTAATAGTGTAACAAAATATGCCAATGATTAACAACTCTGAACAACTCTCTGAAGTCATTCGATGCACAGCAAGACAGCAAATAACCGCATATATCCAAACTATTCCAAAACATTTCCTATTTTCTGCAATTCCTGTTGGATTCTCCAACAACTTGGCTAATATATGCAACGCTTTTCAGCAGCTAAGTGGTTTTGAATGCGCAAATTATTAGCCTGAGAGGAAGGACATCAATCTAAAAATCTTTGTAATAGCCTGCAGTAATCTTGATAGCTAACATGCTAAACAGCAAGTACATTGTGTCACAGTTAATGCCACAGTTCTTTCACTCTTTTACAATGTTGATTTCAACCATATTTCAGATTCAGAACCCCTCTTGGATTGGTGGCAGCAGCGCAGCCTCTCCTCTGGCAGGCTGCGTTGTGCCCTGCGACACGGTGACTCCCTGTATGACACCTCACCCCCACTCTGCCAGCGGGATGTCTGATTTTCTGGGCATGTCGGGCCACGGAGGTCATTTGGGACAGGCTCACATGGGCAACCTGTTTGGAGGGCCTCCTGGCATGGCTACAGGCATCAACACGTACGATCTGAACATGGACCCTGACCGCAAGTCCTCCAGTATTGCTGCTTTGCGCATGAAGGCCAAAGAGCACAGTGCCGCCATATCTTGGGCCACATGATGTGCTGATGTCGGCTGGATGGGGGACCTTGTTGACCCCTTAAATGGCTACACAAACCCAGCATGGTGAGAGGGGGCACTATAATCGAAATCTAAAAGCAACCGTGACTACCTTCATAAATGTTGCAATAAAATAAATATCCAAAATACACGGACGGGTGAAGATTACTCCAAGAGAAAAAAGGAGATTTTGCAAGATAAGGGGCGTGGCACTGCCATGTTTCTCAACCCCTCTGGTGGGAGAAAGCAACCACAGTGTGTGAGTGAGCTTTGTGGAGAGCTTGGTGGGAAGTGATGCTGTACTGTCTAACAGGAGTTGCAGTTTAGTTCAGATGATAGGTAAAGGAACATGTTAGGAAAATAATTTCAAACAAATCCATGCACTTATTTGCTAAAATACAGGAAATTGTGTTTGTACAGTCCTTTCAGTGTCATTGTAGTTCTCTGTTCAGGTTTTATTCTTACCTTATTATTTAAATTTTGAGTGTTATTGTTGTTGTTTTTTCCTCCAGTCATTGTGTTACTGGTTTTGTTTTGACAAATAGTTCAGCAAGCATCCTTAAAAAAAACTGAAATTATAATTTTGTTGTTATATGATATGTTCATATTATTCAAAGGCAATCTTTATCAGCATACAGAAGCGTGTAACTTCAGTCACACTGTTGTTATGATAGTGCCAAAGAAAACTGTGTATATCCAGCATACCTGTCACATTATTAAGCTTCTCAGATTTAATGCAAACATTTTGGTTACTAAAAAAGTTACATTTAAAAGTCAAAGAGTTGAAATGTGGTTTGTTTTAGTGTGGTCAGGGTGAGAGATCCACCTGCTGCACTGACTCAACCCACTGATGGCCAGATAGAGGACGGGATGGAGGAGGAAGTGGTGGGTGGGAGTATGAGCGAGGCACAGCAGGCCTGCTGCTCTCAGGGCTGGAGAGCCTGGGAGCAGCAGCCTACAAACAGAACCAGCTCTGTTTTCAGGAGGATGGACTGCAAGTGAACATGACTGTGCCCAGTTGCATTTCCAGTCTGAGGAGTTTCAGAGAGAGAAGTGCCTACTAGTCAGTCATTCTGCCAGAAAAAACACCAAACCCAGCAGCAGCCACCTTTGAAACAGAGGAGGCTGGTGGAGATTACACAGAGTGTGTTGACACTTATAAGAACTGAAAGGATGTCAGCGTTCAACAGCCTTTTCTGGACTGTGACAGACCGTGTTTGGCTTTCATGGCCGACCGGTAAATGGTCATGAAGCAGCTCTGGCATAAGCATTATTGCATTTTTCTGTCATTATTTCTGTTGAATCCTAACAAAGGAAGCTATCGACCCGATTGTTGCAGAGTAAACTTTATCGTCTTTTGACGACATCTTGTTGGATGCTGCAGCTTGGACGACTTGGCACATGCTTGAGTATTAAATATCAGCTTCATCATCCATCTTCAGACAACCGGAACTCCTTTTATAACATACAAAAACATTCTCATGTTCGTCACATATGCATCAAACATAACTCAAAACCATGTTGCATGGCATTATTCAATTCTAGCAAGTTAGACCACAGTAAGAGTCAAGGTGATTTCTATGGAAATGATGTTACAACCGCCTGCGATAGCAAAGCTTCATCATCAACCGGGCCCAGTGGGAAACTAAACCCAGGCCCCAAATTCCCAGATTAACTCTGTTGTTGTTTTTGATAATTTGATTCTTTGCAAATTTGCAGATTTTGCGCTGCAAAATGCAATAACAATTGGATCCTGCATTAGTACTACTCTTTTGGCCTTAATTTGTAAAGGAGCTGTGTGTCAACATCCAGCTGTAAAATCTTAATTATCTTAATTTATATTGTGCTAACATAGTGTATAATCCTAAATGTTTAATCAAACAGCTGTACAATAAACTAAATGACACAGAGAGAAAGCATTGGGATCGGGTGATATTCCAGTATAGGTGTACTGGTCGGCTGCTCTACAGTGAGCTGTGTGCACGGCGCTTTAGGGCAACTTGAAGGCAGCATGACTAATCTCAACCCCAAAGTTAGTTAGGTAAACATTTTGTCGAGTAGCAGAAGACACAGTGATAGATATAATGTCAGATAGTGTTCCAAAGTTTCAGTGCAAACAGGAGGATGTTGTGTGAAGTTTGAGCCCAATCTCATTAGTTATTTGGCATGATATGTGAGCATCACCTGTTATAGTAAAACCAGTAAGGTGTAAAGGCTCGAGCTCCATCAGGAATCGTGTTCCCCGTCTCCACTCTGGTTACAGTCTTCACTCCCTGTTTACTCCAATCTAGGCTTGGAACAATACGTCTGTTTGTTTGTGTCTCTCTGTGGAAAGAGAAGAGGAGGGGGGCAGCCAGAGAGATCCATTTCTTTGAGCCCAAATCATATCTATGTCCTCATATCATAAAACTAAACCTTGTTTTTTCTCTTCTAACCGCTTCCTCGAATGACAGAAAATAGCAGAGGTTATGTTGTTTGTGAGGCCTGATTTAAGCGGAACAAAGGCTTTCAAGCAAACCTCATACCTTGTTCTGTCGTAGACCCTCAGGCAGAGCAACCATTGCTAATCCTCTAAACTGAACCACACTCACTATCCTACTGGCCATGCAAGAGAAGTGGGTGCAGGCTATAATGTCATCAGAGCAGGTCACCCGAGAGTCCTTCAAATTACAACCAGTTCTACTCTGCAACCTAATTCCAAGGCATATGCACAATCCTGACTATCCTGTACATATCTCTGACTTAAACTGAGAGGGTTTCCTTGCAAAAGTGGACATGGGGCCCCCCGTGCTCTAGCTGTGGGGTTGGACGGAGGGCGAGCCGTGAGGGCGTCTGCTGTGTTCCGGTGTTCTGGGAAAAGGACAGTGCACACAGCTGCGCTCAGGGGGTAAATGTAAAACAAACATGCCTCACACATGCTCCCCCCTCAGCTGTTATGGCTCTGCTTTCAGAGATTCTCCCCCCTCCTCAATACACACATACACATTGCTCTGTGCCTCTCCCTCTGCTCACTTTCACAATGTCCACTGGCTCAAAGCTGCAGCCCCCATCCGCAGGGTCCGAGGCACAGCCGCACGGTCAACCCAGGAAGGCTTTTTAATTAACACTGAGCCATGTGGAGGCTGTGGAGAGCAGTATTGTGTGTCAGGACAGACGGGACCGTCTGTCTTCTAGTTGGTTTAATGTAGACTGTTCCTCTGCACAGTGCACACAGACATCGAGTAGCTCAGGTTTACACAATACATACTCACTCATACTCACTATTCCGTGTTAAGCTGCATTATTCTTAGACTGAAACATCTCCAGTAAGATCTTCCTCCAATAGGACCTGCAGACACACAAGGACAGTTGATGCAAGATTACATCAAAATAAAATGAAAGGAATCTCCTCCTGTATGCTGCGTAACTCTATCCCTGAGTGAGGAAGTCATCATCCATTTCCTCATTTTCTAATACTACTGAAGTCAGGCAATCAGTATAGGAGTACATTTGTGATAAATATGCGTGCTGTTGTGTGCATGTACATTTTCCGTGCATGCAAAATGGATTGAAGTGTTAAAAGACTCTTGGAAACGTTACTAATTAGATGTTATGTTTTATTTTGTGAGACAGTGATACAATTGTATTTCCAGAGTTATGTTTGAACAGCTTTTTCTCCCCTTGATATGTAATTCCTCTGAATTTAAATTTGGGTTTTTGTGGCTTAAAGCTGTCTTTTGAAATGTGTATGATTTAACTCATGCTTGTGTTACATTGTGTGTGTAATTAAAGTACAATAAGTTATTGCACTTCTATTCAGAATTTGTATTTTTCATTTAAATGTAGTACATCTTTGACACGGTTAAAAAAAAAACAGCAAAACACAGTACTGCGGTTTACAGTTGTAACTGTAAAAATTCCAAACTAGTCACAGTTTATATAACTCTTTTGCGGTGTATGTGAAGGACACACGCAGCCATTAAGTAAACATGAACCCAAGCTGTTGCCAAGCAATGCATTTCTGTTAAAATGGTCTATAGAAGGTACATTTCAGGTCATCAGCTAGAGACTCTGGTCGGCCACAACTTGTGAATACGTTGTCTGCTGTTGTTAAAACAATAAATCTTTAGCATCTTATTGCATTGCAGCACCCTGCCAAAATATTGTGTCACCCTTTAGTCACATTCTGAAATCACCACACATTTATTGAAAAGACACGAGTCCTGAAATGAGATCGCACAACCCGCAAGAGTATCACACTAATTTAAGTTGACAAAAATACGAACTGCGCCCTTTTGAACTGCTGACATTGAACAGGGTGGATTAGACCGCGTATATTAACAACAGGTGACGAGCAGGAGTGGAGCAGTGCATCGCCGAGTCACGGGAGATTTGCACCGGACGGTCACAGATTGGAGTAAAGACAGACTTAAAAAGGAATAAAAATCTCTCTCTCACTCTCTCACTCACACTCACACACACACACACACACACACACACACACACACACACACACACACACACACACACACACACAGTGAGACATTAGTGTGGCCTTTACTTATCATGTATTAAAAAGTCATATATCCACACACACTTCACAAAAGCAGTCAAATAATTTTAAACAATTTCACTGACCTTGTGAAAATAATAATAAAAAAGGCAAATAAAACCATCAGAGGGAAAGTTTAACATCGTAAAGACTGCATTGCTTTCAACGTTAAATTAAATACTGGAGAGAGACAAGTAGTGATAAAAGACAAACATGTACACACACACACACAATAACAGGAATAATGGAACATTTAAAACAAAGCAGTTTATACAAATTGTTTTGAAAAGTGTGGATTTGGTAATTGTCTAGTAATACACAGTACATTTCTTCATATGCATGGCAAACAAATAATTTATCCTATGCTTGTGAAGTGTTCATACACATAACTCATGATGACATGACTTATTAGCTGCATCAATTATCACTGCGATAGATTATATATATATATATATATATATATATATATATATATATATATATATATATATATATATATATATATATATATATATATATATATATATATATATATACATACATATATATATATATACACATATATATATATACACATATATATATATATACACATATATATATATATACACATATATACACATATACACATATATATATATATATATATATATATATATATATATATATTATGACAATGCAAGATGTTCCAGTAGCTCAGCATCAGTCTTTTCAAACCATTAATTAATATTTGTAAATGTTATATTTCTGGTTCCAGCTGGGCAATCTGATTAAAACAGAACGTATGTGAAACATTTACTGTACATTATCTTTGTTTGTATACTGTTTGTTATCACATTCAATTAACCAATAGACACAATCTACATAGATATACGTCATTGAACAATATATATGTATCATGTAAATTAAACATTTATTACTTTTAATACAGGACAGCTAAAAATAAAAATCCGGTCCATGTATGTCATCTGTTAAAGGAAGGAAAAAAAATCCTGGTTGGAGCAACATAAATTATGACTATTATACAGCACTGCTGTAAAATACAAATATTTACACTGATTCCAGAGCAGCTGAAGCCCAATGCTTTCAGCTCCAAAACAGTAACAGTGAGCGACCACAAGCCTCCAGTCAGTCAGCTTGTCCATCAAACATCATCTCAGGTTGACTCTCCAGCAGTTCATGTAACATTCATATTGGTAAATGTTTGATCATTCACTTTCAGCCAAATAAACAAATCGTTCTCATCACACTCATCACCATATAGCAGTGACCTCCATCATTTTGTCTTCCAAATTAAATCTAAAAATCAAAGAGAAAGTCACTTGAATCAAAAGGTGAGAGGCGCATGGACGCCTTTAGTCTGAATATTGGTGTCTTGATATAAAAGACAAAGTTGGTGAAAAATGTTGCAGAGTTTAGGCTGTGACGGGGTGCAAACATCTGTTACAGGCGGGTCAGAGGCTGCCGATGTTGGGGAAGCTCTTGAGCTTCTCTGGAAAATCGTCTTTATAGAGCACAGGGTCCGCGCGGTGTTCCACCACCTTCAGGGGCATCGTACCAAAAACGGATGCAAACTTGTTGATGCACTCAGATCTAGGGACGAAAACACAACTTATTTAATTTAAAAGCAAAACACTTTTTTTTTTAGCAGCTTCTGATTAGTAATGTTTGCATAAGTATTTATTTTATTAGATCTATATTTCCTGGCATGTAGAAAATATATCCAGTCATTGTTCTTGTGTGTATATTTTGTACAGGAAACTGGAAGAATTTAACAATAATTAAGGCGTAACATTCTTTTTTACTGTACGTCACTGTTAAATATTGCTTTTCTTTAAACAGTATTTTAAAAATTAAGTTTTTGCTCAGATTTTGTGTACCAAATTTAAATAGGATTTAAATACGTATTTACATATTCAGAATAAAACAAAGAAAGGATCAAACTTAAGACGAAGAGCTATAATAACTACTTCTGCACAAAACCAAAGTAATGTGGTAGGTGCAACACACGCAACACTGCTTTAGTTACAGACAAAAACAGAGGAACAAGATATTTCCAGTTGTACACACACACACACACACACACAATAAATAAATACATATTTTTTTCATATATTTCATTCATGATTTTGTACCTCTCCACCATGTGTGTCTGATCCAGGGACAGTCCATCAATGGCAGTGCACTCAGGGCACTTGAACTTCTTCCTGGGGGTCACCTAAACAGAAGCAGAACAAAGTCACACCAGTAATGTCAGTTCACTACAACTGTTTGTTAAACCTGAGCAGCCAAGACAGACGCGAATAAATCCGTCCAGTCTGATGAAATAAGTCTGTGACATCCTACAATAACTTTTGTTGAGCACAGCTTGTAGAAAAAAAGTCATCTCATCAGTGGAGTTGGAGAGATATATGGTGTATGGCTTTCCTCTGTCTAACCTCCATCACATCCAAACCCCCCACACATGCCTGCACCCAATGCTCTGAACCTGTGAATGTGTGTGTGTGCGTGCGTGGAGAAGAAAGTGACAGAGAGAGGAAGACAGAAGGGGTTGGTTGGAGAGAGTGGGTGTTTTCTGAAGGAACCTGATATATGGGAGATATGATGGGATGGTGGGAGAGCGGGTGCAGGCGTAGGGAAGTTTGCAGCTTGTGATTTGATGGCAGGGTGTGCGTGAGCCCCGGTGAGCTTAGGATAACATACTCAGAGGGGGAGTGCCAGTGAGTGACACCGAGATAAGGGAAGGTTAAGGCTGGGCTTTAACTCGGGCCCCTGCACCTGGGCACAGTCAGTGTGATGGGAAGGGGGAGTGGCGGAGAAGTCGAAGGGTGAGAGCTGATCAAACCCAGAGATGTCGGTCTGCTCCGTTAGGCTTCAGCCTCCCCTGCAAGCTCAAAGCACACTGGCCAGTCAGAGATATGAACGTACCTTTATGGGAGCTTTTCCCGTGATGTTAGCCACCAGGAAGTTCATGGCAATATCTTCACAGTTCATGTGAGCGTCCACCCAGTTCCTGATGTCTCCAGGCATCTTGTACGTGTACAAATAGTTGAAGTACTGGAATGGAAGCGGATTCAAAAGAACAAATGATTACTAGGTGTCATATATAAATATACTGCAGATTCATTATGTACAATAATGCAGACACTGTTTGACATGGTGACCCAATAGTATGTAGGAGGAACCACCGCACTAGAATTTGCTTTGAACTTAAGTGGGTGTTTGAGCGAGTGAGATAACCTTGCTCTACCTATGACACTCTGCTTGTCGATCACTGTAATCTTCTTCCCCTGAAATACTACACATACCTATAACAGAGGTCTGCAGGAAATTCTTAAATCCTTTCTGCAAATGTACTTTTTTAAATTCTATATCCAGATAAAATGGACCACTTCCTTTTCAAAATTGGTTCTGTGTGCATCATTACTAAGCACAAGTTCAAACATACAGTACACCCATGATGTGTGTGAAATAGGCATAGCACAAGCAGCCAAAACGTTTTGATTTCAGGCTTTCCCCCATGTCACCTTGTGGTAGAAGGCAGCTCCAGTTAGAACCATGGAGACCTCGTTCGTCCACTCCGATTCATACTTCCACTTCCCCATTTCATGGTCCCAAAGGTGCAGCCGGCCTGGGTAGCCCACCAGCCTGTCTGGGAACTCCCTCCATACCTGGAGCAGGACAGGAAACAGATTGTCATCCAGTTTCATGTGAATTGACCTAAAGGTGATAACTGATGTCTGACACTAAAACATAAATGATTAAGGGGTGTTTTAAAGAGAGTTTAACAATTCAAATTGTAGTCTTACATTTAAAAATATCTCTGAACGTTTTTGTCTGAACAAAAAAAATAATAATCACAACTGAGATATTTTCCGATTTGATCGGCTGAAATTTCTTCAGGTTTGACACCAGCAGCCGGTCTGATCATCTGGTTAGACGGACAGCTCCCCTATCCAGCCTACAATTCCATGTAATTATCCTTAAACTGAGCACAATTTTATTAAATGGCTTCTAAATGGATTCAGGTGAGTGTGCCTGGCTAAGTGGGGCCCGACAGGTATGTGGGCATGGAAAGCATCAGCTCTCGACCTGTCATCATTCCTCACACATCAAACACGTTCAGCAGGCAGTCAAATGAGAGCAGAATGAGACCGTAATCCCCTTGAATGACTTTAAACTCTGGGATCAACTTGAAATGGGTCCCTGCAATACATACCGTCAGGGGAAAGAGGGAAAGAATGGTCAAGGTTAAGTTTGTATTTTTTGGAATTTTTTTAATTTATTTTTATAAAGAGGGTCTTTTTCTCACCTCGTAGCCAAACTGCAGTTCATCAGATGTCAGCATGATGATGTCATCATCAATCGCTAGCACAGCTTCTGTCTCGATCTCGTCGTAGGGGAAGAAGCGGTTACTTAGCTTGTTCTCTTTCGTCCGCACTACTTTGAGAGGAACACCGATCTTTGGCCAAAGTGACTCTGTACGGAGGAAAACAATACAATAATAGCAACCGCATTTATAGTTTTGTACACAGAGATAAAAAGCTGAAACAATTCAGTCGATTAATCGGTTAAAGTGGCAAAAAAAGGAATTGGCAAAACATTGCTGGTTCAAGCTTCCCAATGCAAAGATTTGCTCGTTATATTTGTCATATATGACAGTTAGTTTACCATCTTTGGATTTTGGACCGTTGGGCAGACAAAACGCATTTTTCGTAGATGTCACTTTGGGCTCTGGGCAACCGTGATGGGCATGTCACACTATTTTCTGATGTTTCATTAACTTAGCAATCAATCAACTAATTGAGAAAATAATCAGCAAATTAATTAATTAAAAACAGTTGTTAGTTATATTCCTACATAGGTACATATATACATTATGTCACACTATAATGTATTTTTCAATAGGCGGAAAAAAATGTATAATGGCTATTTATAAATGTTGTTCAGCCTTTAAAAATGTGTCTAAAGTTGGGTGAGAAATTATGGTATTATTAACCACTGAAAGATATTTCAGATAAGTCTGTGCTGCCAGCGGAAAACAGTACTCTGGGAGTTTAACTTCACTGACTCATATAGCTAAGCTAACCTCAAGCATGTGCAAATCTAACCACACTACGATTCTTCAAGATCAACAAAGTGTTTTTTCAGGGGAGCATTTCAAACGTCTTGGGCAGTGTCCATGGCACGGACTGTGGCAAAGACAGATCACACAGAATGTGTCCCTTCATTAATGGGGTAACTCGGAACTGGCAGCGTATAAGAAGAGCTTCAGGTCCTGCTAACCACGTCTGAGGTCTCCTGTCAAAAGCTATTCTCGGTAAAACTGCTATGTTAAACGCCCAGAATTGCTTCTTTCACTCTGTCCATGTTGCCGTCATCTCTTCTTTTATTTCTTAAGTTGGAAAGAGACGGCAGGAATGAGGGTACTATAGGCTATTATGTGAATTTTAAAACTATCTCGGCATGGGTCAAAATGCAGATACAGTTAATTCTTCTGTGACTTCTCCAACTGTATTCAAGAAGCAACTAAACTAAATTCCATTTTCTTGCAAACAGAAAAGGCAATAATGCTATACTGTGTAAAAAATAAAAAAAACCTTTACAGCCTTTTCTTTAAGAAACAACAAAAGGACCTTAGGAGCCTGTAGACACACCAGATCAAGGCATGGTGCGAATGGGGAACTCGGCCTTCATATTGGACTGAGCCCCATGAGCCTGACCCGTCAATGGCCTCCAGTTAATTCTAATAGGTCACAAAGCTCCAGCCAGGCGCCTCCGATGCCTCTAATGAAACGGCAACTCACAGCCACGAGAGAGCACTTCAAAGTCGTCTCATTACTTCATTACATTTGCTAACTCTTACAGCAGCAGGGCCGATTTAATTCCAGGTCTAGAACAGTCTTCGTCTGAGTTAAGCAATCAATGGGGAAATGCACGATTGCCTTAATTGCCATATTAAGGCAAATCATCTGAGCACAAGGTGTAATAAATAACAACTAATAAGAGCTTACTATGACACATCAATGATGGACTACAACTGATGATGAACAGAAACGAAAGACAGACACCTAAACTTAGTGTATATTCACAACCATATATTTTGGAAAGCTTCATGAACTTTCTTATTTTTGATGATAATGTGTTACACTCACCCTCAGGAGGACTCTTGTTCTGGTTATTCCACACCACCAGCAGTTTAGCCAAGCTAGGCACTTTAGAGATTTCTGTGATGACTCGGAAGAGACTCTCAATGCGATCGTAGGTCAGCACCACTGCAGTGAACCCAGGTGCTCTTGGTGGGATAAGTGGCAAGAACAGAGGGCTGTTCACACTGGACCACTTCTACACAAGATAGGAAACAAAGAAAAACACAAACATCTTTTTTCTTTCATCCATTTTCATTTCTGTGGAAAGCTACTGCAGAGCTTGCCTCACGTCCCCTGTGTTAACCCCGTCTGTCATAATTTCCATGATTTTATGCACCATAATAGTGCTTCACTGGACGGTGAGGTCACATGCAGTAATTTCCAGATTGTGGTTTTTATTATGGAGCAAAACTCATCCAATAATGTATGTCAGTAGTTAACAGAGGCCGAGCACAGAATGCCAAAAGCTCGCAGTCAGAACGCCAAGTAAGGAAGCCACAGGTGGTTTGTCTGATGGCATGTGTACTAAATACTAAACTTCAAAATGTTAGAAATTTAGAGTTTAGTGTGCAAACAATAACGTTTTTGTTTACAAAATAATGTTTCCTCAAGCTAAATAAAAAGACAAACTGGATCTCTCATTTACAAGCATGTGCTACTCAAACACTAGCAAATATAGGAGCACCAGGGTTCACGCTTGATAAACTTCATCAAAGGCTATACAAATGTTCCACCCTGGTTACAGTGACAATCTGAGAGGAGCAATGAGAGCATATCTAACACAGTAACTCTGTGGGCTTCTTGAAGTACATATAAACCCTGTTTCTCTTCTGGGCCAAGGTGATTATGTGGCTCCTTCCAAAGCATCAACACAAGTCTGTCAACAGAGACACAGCCACTGCCTTCATCAGTGACTCCATCACCAATAAAACATCACTTTACTGGCAAGTGGAAACTTCCTTGTGGCCATTCTCACATTGTCAAACAAGCAGGCGGGGAAATAATTAAACTAACACTTATACCCAGTACAGATGCATTTAAACAGAATAAAGAGGTTAGAGACCACTTAAGTAATTTGTCAAACTGAATAGATTAGATGAAAAGAAAGCCGCAGCTCATTATGTCACAAACAGATCTGAGGGAGTGAAATGTGTTTTTTATACTTTGACACAAAAAGAGAAGAAAATAGGAATTTTATTTGGTTATTTGAACTGCTTAAGTGGTTCCTTGTTATGTTAGGGGGATGCAGATTATGAGCAAGATAAAATTAAGATCTACAAAGTATTCAAATTGCCTTTATCTATCTGTCCTATCCATCTATCCGTAGAAACACTCCCACTGAAACCAAATACATTTTTACATTAGACGTTACCACAGTCACACATAAGTATTACTTATGTACACAGATCCAGAAGTATAGTACTGGTAGATTATATCTAACCTTTTGATTTGAAACTCAACAGTGCAATCAAAGTTGCAACCCAAGATACAGTATCATCACCATCAGTATTAGGACAGAGATGTGGTTTTTGTATTATCTTGGCTCTATTTCAGCCAACTGGTTTTCAAAAGAAAATTACTGAGGTTAAAACTGCTGAGTTTCAGTTTTCAGGGTATTTAAAGTATTCCCATCTATAGTGGGTGAACAGTGGAAATGGTGAAACATATACATGTGACTTTGATTGGTAGCACATCACGTCCATCACGCAGCAGCAAGTGTTAGTTTGCAGCTTCATGTCACCGACGTCCATTGAAAACTACTTGTAGCCTGTTGCTTTGTCCTCCTTAGTGCGAACATAGCATAATACACTTTATAGTACATGGTTAATCAGTATTAGAATGTAAACACCCTCAAAATAAAGTTGAAAGTCAACACTTTCTAGTGTTAAAAACGAATGTGCAGCAGAAGAGATTCAACACTTTTAAAATCTAAGATTGTGATCAAATAAGACTTTCACATGCCCAGGAGCCAATCACCAAAAAACATTCCTTTTTAACTCTGTGATGCTTCGATTCATGTACTGTAGACACCTAACAAGTATGCCCACTACCTACAACTCCAAAACAAAAAGCAGCCTGTCCTTTATTTTGAACCCCACCCCTCCAAAGGCACTAGCAATCCTGGGAAATGTGCTTTCAATTACCAGCCTAAAGACTACAGGAGGAGAGGGGGGGAAATGTCTGCCTGATTTATTTAGTGCTCTGCGCAAGTTCTTCTCACCATCCATTCACTGAATCCATCGAGAAAACACTTCATCTCCTATCTCAGGCTAGAATGGCCAAAGGTCTGTACCCCGACACAATTAACCTCCTCTGGGTCTGAAGAAACCTTGAGACCCGAGTGGTACTGATGGATTGGACACTTTGACTTAAGTGGGCAATGTCAGGTGTAACTGCTGATTAACAACCTACAAACAAACAAAGACTGCTAATTATCTTCTCAGAGAAAAATAGACAACCGTGGTCCGCTTGACTGTAAATCTATTACTCCTGAATGACAAACATCAAACAACACCCCTCAGAGCACTGCTTGTTTACTCCAACGCAACATGATTGGGACTGCCATCTAAAATTAGCAATTTAGTGGATCTACTTATACTAAGATACTTGTAGACATTTGACAGATGCAAAGACGCTATTATCCATGCACACACATGCTCACATGGACCCGCCTCTACCCCACAGACTGTGGATGGAAGAGACTCTAGATCAGACCGTACTGATTAACAACTCCTGAGAGATGATCGCCCAGCCAAGCTGTCTGCAGCCACAAACTCCCACAACCACAGAGATGCTAAACACACACACACACACACACACACACACACACACACACACACACACACACACACACACACACACACACACACCATTCTTCACATCCAGCATACTCTCTACAAACACATGACTCAGACATACAGGAACTTATTTTTTACCACAATGGAGGCATCCTCCTCGAGCAGAACTGCTGACACAACCTGGCAGCCTCAGAGCTAGCTGGGTGTATACCAAACTGTGAAGAGCAGCATGTGTGGCGCTTCAGAAAGACTGAAGGCATCTTCTGTCACTCTTCCACAGAGGCTTCGATTTACAAGGCACAGGAGAGTGGGGAAGCTTTTGTGGCACTGTGAGCATCCGCATGGTCAAAGCGCCATCCTGGATGGGTTTTATTCAGATTTCTGCAATAAAACGTCTTCTCGGAATACAACAGTATAGTAGAGCACACAGATTGTGTAGATGATATAGTGGTACGTTGGAAGAGATATAACTCAATAGAAGAGACTTCTGAAAGACAACAATGGAAGGTCAGGATATATAGTCTGAGCAAGAATAGTCTTGCTCAATGGTTTACAGTTACAAATACTTGAAAAAAAGCACATGAACATCAGGTCTCCGCAGTTACATACCACCACGGGTGGATTGTTCCACTGCTCATAAGTCCGTGCAGCATAGGGGTAGATGCGATCATTGATGATCTGGAGCGTTGTCAAACCAATAGCCTTCATGGAGCTGAAGTAGGCCTCCCAGAACCAGCGTGCCTGTGGACAGATGAGACAGACATTTAACAAAATGTATCTTTCTGCCTTAACCTTCAAAGAGAGGCAGAATTATATAATTGCATTGATTTAAAAAAATGACATGTGTTTTTTTCATCAAAGTGACAATCTTTTCACTTTTAAAACATGTTGCATACAGGTGCAACATGTCTAAACACTTATTTAATAAAATCCTACATTCTAACTTTTTTTTAGTTTTTCATGGAACTGTTGATATGTTGTTAACGCTTATATAACAGTTTTTCAGTCACTCAGTTTATGCTGTGGAGTACCGTCACTACATGTCAGAAGAAGTCATAGCTGTAAAATCCAGATTTTCCCCTAGTCAAAGTCTTTAAAGACAACTTTGTGGCCCTCTTCAGCTTCCTGACCTTCAACAACTCTTCCTCTGAAGCTCTCTAAAAACTATTTGGACTGTGCCCATTTTGTTTCAGCAGATCTCTGATGTGAAAAGCAGACTTTAATGATAACTGAACTCTTAACCCATAGCTTAATGATATCACATTGGCTGCTGGAATACTCAACTCCACCCGTCCTCATTCAAGGTTCACTTCATAATTTTATAGGACTAATAAGATGAAAAAAAATACCTGTATATTGAATTTGTTTATATGTGTTAGGGTTGAGATGCAAAGAAGAAGAAATTCTAAATCAATGACAATTCCATAGGGTTCATGAATTCTTTCACTTTTTATACCATAAAACATGAAAGTTACAATGGACTGATCCACTTAGTCGTGCTACTGACCATGACGTATGTGTCTTGCCCCCGTGCCCCCTGCAGGCTCCTATTCTAGTTAGAAACTTCAAGGGACAGTTCGGAGGAAAGAGAACCCTATAAGAGTTAATGACGCTTCAAACAACACTGTCCCCTGCCAGGAGGCACCGTGTTACACTGACCCGACTCCACCCCACCAGCTACTCATTGACCCACAGTTCTGGAGGAGAGGATGTGAATATTTAAGAGTGTGTGCGTGTGTGTGTGTGTGTGTGTGTGTGTGTGTGTAAAGCACTGAGCTAGATTTATATCTCTTCCTATTGCAATGAAACAGCATGTACTGCATTATTGGCTTATGTGTGCCGCAAACAAAGACCACCCGTAGAGGCACATGAACATGTGACCGTTGTCTACGTCTCCCATGTCTAAGTAAAAGAACTGGGGTCGAACAACAACACAAAAACAGCATATATTTTCATAGAGGGGGTAAGGAGAATCCAAAAAGACTTTCTAATCTCAGGGGAGAATCCCAACGGCCCGTAAATCAACCAGTGATGAAAGTTTCTTTTCTGACTGGGGGGAGGCAGAAAGCAAAATGTGCTGGCCCAAAGGCCCATAGCACCACCTTCCACCCTCTCTCAGCGCCTGCAGGAATATTTATGAGCATGGAAGAGACAGTTTTCTACGAGAGGAAGAGAATCCTTCTACTCTTCCATTGCCAGCACCCAGCTTCGAGTCTACATTTTGTTTCCGTTTGATCTACTGACGAATAAAGATGTGTAGCAGCAAATATAACAACTCTGACTAACCAATCAAAATGTATTTCACCAATAAAAAGGAAATTACCGGTATGTGTAATGCAAACTGTAATTATAAAGCTGCTACAAATATTGAGAAACAATGCTAACAATTCCAAGAGTCATGTCCAACACATATTCCTCTGCAAGCCAAACAAAATAGAGGTCCGATGTAACGCTTGTTTAAAACACAAATTATCTTCTCATTTCCTCCTAGTGGAACGAGTACCACTCCAAAATCATTAAAATATAAGGTCAAAGAGATGATCAAAAACAATTAATATTACAGTAGTCTGCATCACTTTGTTTAACTCAGAGGAAGTTGTCAAGTGCCTGACAGATGATTCAACCTTTAGACCTGAATTGGTGAGCTGTGGACAGAACCAGGTAATCATTAGTGTTTTTGACTTAATCAAAAATAGCAGTGAAACCAGGTCTGTCTTAACTCCGGCAAGTTGCTCACTGGGAATATTGTTGTTCTCAAGATTTATTAGCACTTTCCTTTTAACTGTGATCAAAACATCTCTATACTCACATACACAGACAAGTGAGTTCACAATAATAACCTCGTCTCCCAGGTGTAAATCAGTACTTATCAAAAAGGGATAAAATATAAACTAGCAGGACTTTGGGTCTAGAGGACCACGATTGAAGACCACAGCTTCAGCAGCAGGAGTCATGTGGAATTATAGCCTTGGTGCTAGTTAGACGCATGTTGACTACCTCAATGACATGGTGGAATGTAGTAAGTCAAATTACTCAAGTACTTAACTGTAATACTTAAACTAATTGCAATAAAGTGCAATCTTTAGGCACTTGTACAAAATTCTGCTACTTATACTACACTACATCTCAGAGCAAAATGTTATTTTTACTTCACTTGTTACTTTTTGCAGATTCTGGTTAATACAAAAATATAACTAATATTGCACAACAATCAACTAATGAATTATGTATTATTATAGATAAATTAACTGGCAGTAAAGTAGAACTATAGCTCAAGTATTACCAGCTGCAGAATTGGTGATGCTTACATATTGTGTCAATAATTATAATACAATAATATAGTTATCATTCTTAAAATGGATTTTTCTGCATGATGAGTACTTTTGGTACTTTAAAGGTCCGTAATACAAGATCAGGAGCATTTCGAACAGTGTTAACATGCGGGAGAACCGGTGGCTGGATGCTATGCTTCCAGATAACACCGTCTGTTGGGACGGCTCGCTCAGCTGTAAGTACAAGTGTGCTTTTAATCAAGTAGTAATTTTGAATGAACTTTTAATTGTAACTGAGCTTTTGTGCACTTATTACTACTTTAATTTAAGTAAAAGGGAAAGTTTAAGAGAAAAGAGAATTTCTTCCAACACTGAATTAGTTTGTGTGGCTCTAAACATTCTGCAGTGCAACAAAGAGTTACCCCATGTGACTATTTACACTTTAGATCTCATAACTTTGGACAATGAAGTTCTGGCAAGTCTGCATTTGTGAAGGTAAGAAAAGAGGATATGAATCAGGTGGAGGCCCCAAGTTGGTCGCTCAAGGATATCAAATATGCAACCCTCAATTAAGAAAATGTTATTATATTTTTGAGTGATCAAAAAGCAACTGACACCCATCATCATCGTGGCTGGCAGTTCAGTTCTGTCGGAGGGGATTAATGGAAAAAGAAGACTGGACTGAAGAAAAGCAGATGGCATTTACTGTAAAGGAGAGGAGAGTAGACCGTCTTGACATGTTCTATAAATCAGCTGCAGCCAGTGTACTGTTCTGCATGGTGGATTGCTGGGAGGATACTAAAACGTTGAACCCATCTTATATACAGTATGCTAATGAAATAACCAATTAAACTATTTAAATAAAGGTCTGTATTGTATGTGTCCTATTTTGAGGATATGACCACATAGACAGCTGTTTAGTATGTGGCCTTCTAAAATGTGACCAAAATGGATGTATTACATCATCTTCAAATTTGAAAATTAGTTCTCCTGACTACGGATGGAAGTTCAACTGTGCTTTATCACAGTTTGTCCTGTTCCTGCAGGATGAACTAAAACTGCACTCCTTACATATCAATATAGTGAATTAAAAACACACTTGAGACTTTCCTAATACAATTTCTTCAGAGCAGCAGTTTTTTGTTGATATTATAGGTAAGTTAAAAGGAGTAACTATAATTTTTAGGAAAATCTTACAAATAAATGATGATATGAGTTGTTCATTATATGGGTTTTCCTTTCAGCAATTACAGGTAGATTATTCCTAGTTTTACATTTGTAATCACAAAAGTCATACCACATGGGAACACAGGCAAACACATCATGAAAGCAAAGGCTGCTGAGCCCTCTGTTGGCAAAACTAGTGAAATGCATCAGCTTAACAACATAAACTACAGAACATACATCCTTGATGAGGTGGCCTGTACTAATGTCTAAGAAAAATTTGATATAATTTCCATTCAGAAATACATTTCTGTTCCTGCAGTGTGCTTTAGGATCTTAAAGTTGAGAAAAACTTCAACATGAAGTATTCAATTAAGCCAAACAAGTAGGATGCAGGCAACTTGATTTTGTAACAACTTGATTTTTTTTCCTAGAAGACGCTGTTTAGATCACCATTTTGTTCCCATAATCTTCCACCATTGTTTACTGTAGGTACAAAAGAATCGTATGATTATTCTTTTTTCAATACTCAGAGAAACTACATCAGAGAAAAATCCTATATTGTGGTATACCATTAATTTCACTAAATTAATAGAAAAATGACTTCTGTGGAGAAACCAATTCAATCCATTTGCAGAGCATCGGAGCAGCCACAGAAGTACTGGAGGACTATATCAGACCAGTGCTACCAAGTTAGCAGAGTGAACCCTTTTGGTGTAATCCAACCCTGAGCTCGTCTGGACAAATGGACTAGAGTTGATACAAGGAAATGAGGAACAGCTGAACAGCTACACTTCTCTCAAAGCTGCTCTCACTTTTGTTTATTGTGGCTCAATGCAGATATCAAATGAGACAAGGACGTGAGCCGTCTTCAATGCATTTCACTAAAGATAAAAATCAACATAGTTGAGTCTTCTGAAAGCGGTTTAAAATCTAGACTGCGCAAAGAAGGAAATTACCAAAAGTAAGGGTGGTATCCACATTTCTGTCTTTTGCACATCACATAAAATTTGTTTTGGCTTCCACTGACTTGCTTGGTTGGTAAAAGGTACTGGCACATCTCACACATGACATGCAAGTGATCTAACCCTAGTGGCAACACTTCTAACCTCAACGTTTGCCTAAGAGACATTTTCTCTTCCCCACATTACCTGTCTTTGCATCTCTTCGACTTGTCTATGAGGCACACTCTTTAGGATGGTGTACATCTCCGACAGCTTCTCCTCTGGAATAACCACAGATGCCCTGTGCAGAAACAGAAACATTCAATTTGTGAACCAAAAATGGCAGACTGTCAAATTAGTTTTTTCAACTGTTCGGTGACTTACCTTTTCCAGTCGAGTACTTCAGAAAATGGCAGAATGTAGGAGTCAGCAAGGATGACGGGGACACAGCCAGCTTGCAGCACATCACTGAGGGCAGCCTGTCCCAAACGCGCACCCCGCAAAACCACGCAGAATGAAGACTCCTGTGGAGACACATTGGGAGCAAATTCTTAATGGGACATGTGATTTTCTATTGGACATACAAACTAAAACCAGGCTCTATCGACTCATGTTCACAGTTGGAGATGTGTTCTAGAGCGAAGGAACATTTTCAGAAACTTTAACTGCATTAGTTTGAGTTCCTGGGTTGTAATTCATACAGCATTGATTATGTCTATAACGAGCACTAGTTGTTGGTGGCTGACTTTTTTTTTGCCATCAAATTTAGGAAAGTTGTGTATTTTAAACAACTACAGTGTATCTTGACTAGAGCTGCAACAACGAATAAAAATCGATTATCAAAAGAATTGGCAACGAATTTCATGATCGATTCGTTGTGTCGCGCGATTATTACGCCAGTCAATATGTTGTTGAAAAAAAAAAAAAAGAGCAGAGTGAGACGAGGAGAAAAGCTGAGGTCATGATCTTTGCAAAATAGAATATCTTTGATGTGTCGAGTCTTGGCCAATCAGCGTTAACATGTCGACAGCGTCTTCATTTCCCTCAAACTTGTTTTTGATGAAAGCTAGTCAGCTTGCTATCACGTTAGCTAACGTGTTTGGGTTGTGTATTGTCGTTAAAGTTACTTTATGTTCTGTTACAGTTCAGTCTTGCTTGTAAAAAAACGTAACGTGATGAAACATGCCGTCACCCCCCGGTCTGGTTCAGTTCACGCTGTCACTCGTTAACGTTAAACCGGCACACCGGCGGATCTGGCTGCAGGTTTTTTTTTTTTATAAGAGACCCAGAAGGAAATAGTTTAAGGAAGAGGACGCTCTATATGCAGCGCAGCTTGATGCAGGGCTGAGATGAAGTGGAGCTGTAGCTGGAGGTCAAAACAGACGTGAGAGGAGCAGTGCAGCTTCCCACTGTTCCAGTGTTTCATACATAATGATAAAGCAGAGTATGCTAAACACAGCCTCTGCTCCAAGGAGATCAATTACAGTAAAAATGGCTCACATTTGGCAGATGTAAAGCATACATGTGTATGTTTTTAGTGTTAGTCCATTTTAATTTATTTTTTTTAATTAACAGCTCAGGGATGTTCAAGTAGCAACCTGTTTGTGCTTTCTGAAGATGTTTTGCACTGTCAGTTCTGTTTTTGAATAAAGGGTTGGAAATTAATGCTTTTTTCATTTTTAGTTTTTTTAATCTGATTCATCGATTAATAAAAAATAAAACGATTAATCAATTATTAAAATAATCGTTAGTTGCAGCCCTAATCTTGACCCTGTATGACACGGTTGTAATGCAGTCGTGTGTCCCACCTGCAGGATCTGCGGGTAGTCGTACACCTGCCCCTTGCAGCAGCGTTTTCGTGCAGAGGCGGCACCCTGAGAGAGGTTGCTACACTTGTCCAGGAGGAGCAGCGCTTCTCCATTTTCTTCCTTCAAGCGCTCCAGTTCAGCACGGTACTCTCGGTGGATAGCAGTTTGAGAAGACAGAATGAAGTAGCGCCGTGGCCTGAGGTAATGTAGACAGGAGATATGCAGCTGGTTATCCTACTGTATATTGTCAACTTTAAATGACTCCTCGATCAAGACTAGCCGAAAGAGTATTGATAAACCACAATTACGATATTTGATTTAGATATCTATTATAAATATCACAGATCATTACGTTCCCATGGCACACTTTGTGTAGAAAAGTTGTTGATGGATAACTTAAGTAAAGTGACTGTAATCTGGTCATGATGTGATACACTAACAAGATAATAATGTGTAAGATGTGCTCACCCTGGTTGTCTCTCAGGCAGCTCAACATCCGCAGAGAGGGGGCTGTAAACTGGAATGCTGACATCATAACCTTGTCTGTAGGTCCATGTAGAGAAACCGCCTCCAGCCAGCAGCGCTCTGAAATAAATGGCCCTGGATTGTAACAATGTTTCAACACTTCGGGGATTTCAAAAGACATGACCTGCATGAACATCATTTACAACACAAACTCATGCATTCATTAAATTGCTTCCAATGAAAACTTTTGCTACCAACAATGCTAATGTGAGACAAGAAGGGCTCAGTGCTTTGCTTAATATATTCCACTTGGTGTTGAAAGGTACTTTGGATTCTGTTCTATTCTCAGGCAAGGTGAATATAAAGTGGAAACACACTGTCAGTCACACACCTGGTTCTGATGAGGCTCCATGTTAAATTGACTCCAGCTGAATGAGCCAAGGAAATTCCTTACAGCTAAAGATGGTGTTCATTGCCTCTAGGATGTTTCAAAAACTCAACCTCTTCCATCCTCAACCATCACTATAGCCTACAGGAAATCTTGAGACACATAAGGTCTTAGCTGGCAAATACAGCCAGATTTGAAACATTTCTTCGAGGCCTCTTGAGAATATGTTACATCTTAATTGTTAATATATAAAATCCATTGTACTTTGAAAATTCATTTAATCTAGCCAGGAAACAATGATTTATCCTTTTGATTTCTACCTACAAGAGGGAAGGTGCTGACAAGAATCCAGAAAACATTCATCTTGACAACATGCTTCCGTCCTCTCTGGTGTACTTTTAATATATCAGTTTGATGACACTGTTTTGGTTAATTAAACCAGTGATTCTCAACTGGTGGGTCCTGAAGATGCACTTTTGGGTTTTTAATTAAAATGCAGCTAATTGAGTGTAAAGGGGGAATAGTTCCCTCTCTAGCATCGTTTTGGTTTATCATTAAACTTATTTTTGTGTTGGCATACATATTCTGTACTCTCTCAGATTCAAACTGCACCATCTTTTCATTCAATAAATTTGAGAAGTTGAGAATGTTCCTTTGGGTCGCGGCTTGTCATTCAGGGGTGATGGTGGGTCCTGGAGCCAGACCAGTTGCCAGTTTGCTGCTTTAAACTAAATATGAGATCAATAATACCAATATGTGATTTTTGTTAAGCATATTTTCATCTCGATTATAATGAACACATTCTATAATATTAAGATGGCTTTCAAGATGTACGGTAGGTAGCTACCTGTCTCTGGGCACATCCAAAGCAGTATTGTAGTCTGGAGGGCCTCCGGGTAACATGTTGAAAAGTAGGTGATTCATCCCTTTGTCCCATCTACCAAAACGTACACAATATTAGTGCTGGAGGAATACATTAATTAACAGATTATTTGAAAAGAAAATTGAATTGGTGTTTTAAGCAATTATCAAACGGTCACTTGAATTTACTTTTTCTTTTGTAATGACTTGCTTTTTCTATTTCATTGCCTTGTTTATTAAAAACATTCTATATTTTGGAATGTTGGCCAGAAAAGAGAAACTTTTAAACATCACTTTAGATAGAAATTTCCCATAAAAAAACTTAAAGTTTCTGTCACACTCATATACATTGTTAAGTGACCATAGATACATCTTTAAGGAATTAAAATGCTACATTTGAGATGGAACATCAATGACAACAACACAGATATTCAAATAATTTGAGAGTGAGCTGTACATAAAAAAGGGCTAGCAAAGGGCAAATGAGAGAAATTCTACTGCACAGTTGAATTGGAGCAAGACAATAATTATTTTCTAGTGTAAACTTTTACCTGGGTAGCATTGCCAGAGCCTGGGCAGTCTCTCTGATACGCAGGGAGTTCTGGTTCAGCACATCAGCAGATGGGATGAAAAGACAGGCCCTGGTGACGTCGTCAGTGTAAAAGTCACTGTCAGAGATGGCACTGAGCAGGTCATTGTACTCTCGAGACAGTCCAGTGCTGCTGATGGGAACCCCCAATTCATCCACAAACTTCTGCAGAGGGTAGATGTACACCTACAAAAGAAACATTTTAAAAAATGGGGTATCATTTCAACAAGGAAACACTTCAAAATACAGAAACAATATGCTTACTTAAGGGTTGTTTTGAGAGACAGTTACCTTGATTCTGTTTTTAGGATTGTAGCCACATCTGTACACGTCAAAACAGGTGTGCATGCGACAACTGAGATCCCCCCTCTCAGGAATCGGACTGGAGACAGGGAGGCGGACCAGAGGTGCCTCGTGAACACTGCGTTTATCAAGAGTCCAGTCCGATGCGGACTCGATGGAGTGGGGCCAGAACTGAAACATCCCGGTGGCGATGAGGCCAAGCAGCACCACAGAGAAGAGTGTGATGTAATATATGCGGTGCTTGGTTTTCATCCGCGGGATGAGAGCAGGGCCCCGCGAGCTGTATTTCCCTGAGGCATACATGGCTGACAGACAGACCAAAAGATCAATGCCAGCTCCTGTACACCATGAAGTCTCTCTGTGCACCTAATGTTACCATGGGAAGAAAAGGTAACGTCATCGTTACTTCAGAGAGTGATGTACAACGTTACGACCACGGGTACGCCCAAATCTCGTATAAGTTAGCTCACATTACTCATTCACAATGAACATTGGTTTAAATTACTCTGATTGCAATGTCTTTGCTGTCAGCGTCACGACTAGCTAGTTAGCTTAATGTAACGATACAATACTCGTATGTTTGCAGATGACAGGAAGACTACATATCAGCCATAACGCGAGGGAATAATCCAACACATTGAGGAGCTCAGTAACTTAATTGCAGCAGCGATGAGAGTGAATGAAGGAAGTTGACTTGGCTCATCGCAGCTCACGTAGGAGCTAAGCTAGCTAACGATAGCTAAACAAACCAGCTGTGTAAACGTTCACGCTAAGTTGACTCACTCGCGTCAACTGAAGTAACTAAACGTGATAAAACCACCGCAGAACAGCACAATTCAACAGTTATCGACACGCGATTAACTCACCGAGGCGCCAAACAGAACGGGGCTTGAACCGTCGGTCTTAATTCATGTTCATGGTTAGAAAACAGGCTGCATTTGTAAACACAGAGCTAACGTTAACGGGAGCGCGACGGGGACCTTTCGGTGGAATTAGGAAGTCATTCTTCTTCGCTTCTTTCGTGACTCGGGAGGTAGATACTTTGCTGCCCTCTGGTGGGGGTGAAGGTGTACTGCCACATGGTTTCCCATGGTTACTTGTCATACTTTCTTTACTTTTTGCTCCTTTTACTTGTCATAGACTCATAATTAATACAACTATTTACATCAGTAGTAGCATGTCTAAAATAAAATTGTGCAATGGCCAATTAAATCTAGAGTGGATCCAATCTGGACAGTAATATAGTTTTTTGCTCCTTTTACTTGTCCAGAGATCAGTAAGGCTCATAATTAATATCCTTAATTACATCAGTAGTAGCTTGTTATGTCTAAAATCAAATTGTTCAATGGCCAATTCAATCTAGGGTGGATCCAATCTGGTCCACAAGGTGTGGTAGATGCTTGCCATCCAGTGTGGTTTGACCCACACAACCTTCATGAGGCTCAACCGTAGATTCTAAAAGTTCTAAAAAAAAAAATACAGCACATTCATATAGCTCAGAACAACTCAACAGCTGTACTCAGCATTCCTAAAACACATTTACATCTAAAGCACAATTTTTTTTTTCATAAGAGGTTTATTTGGCAAAATCTACTCCAAAGTACAGTCCTTCTTATATCCATTGTACTTGATATTACAAGTCAGTAGTCAAGTTAATGGCTTAAATATTTCTATGACATACATTATCTTTCAGGAGAAACTCAACAAGTATGCTCCTATGACACTCTAATACACTAAGGCTAAACGGTATCTTAACAATTTGTAGCAGTGAGGTAAACAATAAGACCCAGAAAACCTGAGACATTTGTGGCTCATTTAAATAGCAGATATATAGCAATATCAGAATGCAAACAGTACACTATATTAGTAACACATGATGAAATAGATATGACAGTAATTCTAGTTATTTTCATGGTTTGTAGTTTATTCCATTACAGGCAGGGCAGTGAGGGGGGGGGGGGGGGGGGGGGATAAATACATTCTCATTGTGGGGCAGGAAAGGAGGGGAAGCAAACCAGGTAAACATGGACAAGTCATCGTTGAATTGTAGTTCTTTCAATAAAGACCAATTTGTAAAAATCTGCCAATGGTTTGAATAAATAACTTTCAGATTAACTCAATACTGATATCTTTTAATATATTCATCATCTCATTGTTATATAGTTGTTTTCCTGCGTGACTATTGGAACTCATCGTTTTTTGTTTTTTAAAACATCTGCATAAATAATTACACATAGAACATGGTGCTGTACACATATTGGTAGGAAGTATTATAGTGCTTTCTTTCAGCAGTGTTTCAGTGTATGACCGGCTGCAAGCAAATTTACCAAAAGTAGGAAATTGATGGCCCAACCGTAATTGTATCTGGTGAGAGTCTACTGGGACTGGCAGCGTGACTTGAGTTGTGTCAGACTGTAAACTGGCTGGAACGGTCTGCGGTGAGGAATCACAGCAAATCTTAATCCAAATAGAGAGACTGTGCAGATAGATTGTCACTGTGGTGACTCCAGGCTTGACGGTGGCGCTGCACCAAAGGTCACTGTGAGCAGGCTGTCACTCTGCAGCATGTCTCACCACCATGAGACATTTGTAAAAAGAGCATATTGTCACCATGCCATGGCAGAATGTCAAATACTTTTCAACTCGGGACAGAAAAAAAGCGGAAATAGAGAACTCCTTAGATTTGGGGAAAGTCTAAAAAGTTCCCCACACTGTCCCTAAAAAACTGAGATAAAAACCACTAACATCAAATCAATCTGTTGCAAGAGCAATAAGGATAATAATACCATCAAATATAGCAATAAAAGTGATAACAACATTAACGGTAATAAATAATGCAAATTATGAGCCACCTGTTACACCCAGAGTGATATGGAAGATTGTATGCCACGTAAGTGACGTTTGAGCCCATTCATTCATTCAGTCCATCAAGGATGTTTGAGATGAACCACGTTAAAGGGAAGCAAACACCTTGACGTCCAAGATGACTCCTTGAGAACGAGAGAGATGAAATCCTGGGACATTTTTAGAATACACAGTTTGGTCATGTTTGGTGACCCAGGTGTTTTAGAAGCCTTTATAATGTTTGAATTTACATATATTATATTGTCTGAACATGTGTAGATCTTATTCACTGGGACTCAATGACAAGACATTTCTATACCAGCCATGCTACCATGAAATGCATAAAGCATGCTTACTCTGACCTGGGCACATTGCTAAGCGCTCTCCAAAGAGAAAGGTACAGTAGTTATGAGACTAGGACGACTATTATTAGCAAGTTATTATTATCATTGGTTCAAACCGAAGGTACAGAGGTTGTGTTTCCCAAATGAAAGCCATGGCAGTGTTTTAAGGTCAGGGTAGCTTTTTTTCCGTGGTGTTGCTGTATAACAGTCTACATGGGAACCAACAGAATGGGAAGGAGATAATGAACTTAACTTGTGTTTAAATAAAGCAATATCCATATACATATACAAAACTATATCTCATAAATACATTTGGCATACAATGTATTCAATTTTTTGGCAAATATTGTGGGGGTAAATTGAGCAAAATGATGTGTGCAAGAGTATCCAAACGTCAATCTAAGTGGTTTCTTGACAATTTCTCTTTAAAAATAAAGACAAAAAAAAACCTTCATGCACTATAAAGAGTAACCAAAAGACTCAAAAACATCCATAGGCGTCTGTAATAACTTTGTCACAATCACTACATTTTTAAGACACATGAATTCTCACCAATGTAACACACTTACTCGCTTTCTCAAAGTCAATTCTTTGTAGACCTGAGGAACATTTCATAATGTCTTCTCACTTCTATGGATTGATGAAAATGTCCATCTTCACATTCCTGATCTGAAAAAATAAAAATGAAATGAAAGCTGGACAAGGTTTCCGGAGCTGCTGAGGATGCAGGAAGTTGTACAGGACACCAACCCAGACGATGTGCCTGTGCTAACCTCTTTACAGTGTTTGTTTTTGAATCCCTGCTCAGTAAAGTATTCTCCCTTTGATTTTGTTAAGTTGGGGAACTGATGCAATGCTGACGCGTCCCTTCGTGGGTGAGACGACATTGTTTTGGAATGGCATTGTGAAGCTACAGTTATTTAAATTCACCCAAAAGCAGTACGGCCCCCTGGCATGCAGAGAGAGGTATCTTTTTTTCTTAGTCATTGCAATAGTGTGAAAATGCTATAAACAGCGTTCACTGGGGACACCTGAAGAATGGAAATAGTTTGTGTGTTGTTCCGTCAAGTTCTATCATTGGATCTCTGATGAGTGACTGCATTCCGTCGCATGCACGTACTGTGATATGTTGTACATTTTAAATGACTGCACCTGTCAATCTAGAGCAAAGGACATTGGAGTCTTGAGAGCACACTACACCATAGATGATAGTGTGTTCTCGTCAGGACAGTGGCAAGGGCTAGATGTTCGTAGGGAGTGCATGGCCGGCAGGGCGCCCTCGCCGGGGGAAAGGTCGTTGAGCTCCTCAGACGACGAGAGAGGGAAAGAGGGTGACAAAGAGATGCCTGAAGACGGGTCAGCAGATCCAGCAAAAGTGCGTGGGGGCTTGGGGACTAGGTTAGGCTCCAGTGTTGCTCTCGCCAGAAGTTGTTTGTCATCCAACAGCTGTCCATCTACGAGACACTCTCCCTGTCCAAAAGAGCCCCGGCCTGACTCGGACTCCCCGTCGGACAGCTCCAGAGGTGGGGAACTGCTGCCGTCCAATCTGAATAGAGAGTCTAAGTACTGGGCAAACTCCAGCACTGCCTGGCTGGGGTTTCCATTGGATAGTTGGGATGGAGGAGTAAAAGCTGTCGGTCTGGTCTCTGCACATAACTGTTTCTCTGCATTCTCCAGCTCCCAATCTTCATTATCTCCATCCATTGGTCTCGAACCAATCTGCGGGCTGAGGGGAGCGATAGGAGTGGTCCCTGAGCTGTAGACACCAGGCATCTGTTGGTGATCCCCATCAGGAAGCATTTTTCGGTTGGTGTTAGGCTCCGGCTTGAAAGGCTGAGCCAAGGTGCTCTGATTTAGCAGAGCTGGGGAATGGTTTCCACTGTAGCGAGGTGTGGCAGGAGACAGCCGCATGGGGTAATCCGGGGTGGATCTGGATTCCTGTGGGGTAAAGAAGGGCCCAACCTCACCCAAGTGCTCTGGTGTTTCCTGGCAGAGGCAGTCGGCAGCCAGTAGTTCAGTGCGAGAGCTGAGAGACGGGTTCTCCTCAGGGATCGGGGCATCCAAAGAGAACGGGAGGCAACTCAGCATTGGCGAACCTCTTAGTGCAGCTGAAGAGCGTCGAGAATCCAGACTATAGAGGGATTCTGCGTCCGAGAGACTCTCCATGACAGCCAGCGGAGCTTTGCGGTCCCTCAGCTCCACTGCCAGGCGCTCCCGTGCTCCACGCAGAACTACAGGCACTGGAGGAGGAGGGCACTCAGCGAAACCATCCAGAGATATTTCAGACTGGGCACACGAACTAGAGGAGAGGAGAAGAAGGGGTTGGAGAGTAGTGACAGGGAGAGGAAGGGAGAAGGGATCCAAAATACAAGACAGGCATGAAAAACGGGTCAAAACAACTTACGGAGGGTTAAAGAAGAGAAACGGGAAGGTGTTAGTATGTAAATCATATCTATATTCTACAGACTAGGTGGACACCAGAACAACATTACATAGATGGAGAGAAAAGGAGACTGGGATTCCAGGAGTGTATCCCAGTGCTCTTGTATTAGTGTCTAATACAGGAGAGAAAACATCACAATTCAACCCCTATTAGGAGGAGTTCACACTGACTTTGGACAGGGGCTAAGCCAGAGGGGGCGAGGTGGGAACTGAATACTACCATACGTTGCAACTGCTCTGTGGTCAGACAGCGTGCATGCGTGCATGAAAGAAGGGAGCACATTATGCAAAATTAGTATTAGCATGCATTGCTTACCGTAACAATGGTTTTTGTCTTGTTTTTTTTTAACCAAAAGGAACAGACAGAAACGATGATTTTGAGAAAACAATAAAGTAGCAGTTAGTAGCAGTAGTACTGTTTAGTATTGGCTAGAACAGACATATCCCCATGATTATCCCTATAGTGTATGAACAGGTTTTGAAGAGGCTCCATTATATATCAAGTTAAAGGGGAAACTGAATATAGAGAGGATCAAACAAACGGTTTTATATATGTATTGTTTAAGGTTCCAACACACCCACAGTGGTGCCTGGTGTACTGACCGAACACTGCTGTTCCTGCGGTGGTGGGTTGTAGGTATCGGCTGCTGAGTTGTTGATGTATCCACGAACATGCTCTCTGGGTTTAAGTCCACTTCTGTGGGGCTCACCATGATCTTGGCTGCTGACAGCAAAGCTGTTTTCCCTTTGTTGTAGTTCTCCAGCACCTGTCCCAAGCACAAAGGTGTACAGACGCATGACTTTAGAGGCACGATGAGACCAGGAGAGGAGGATGGATGTGCATTGAGAATCCACATGAACAGAATAACTGCATTCAGTTCAACTTAACTGCTTTAATAAAACAAGACATTCAACAGATTTAGCTTGCATGCTGAGTTTTGCAGACAAATTAACTGGATGAAGATTAATTATTAGATTGATGTATAATCTTCTGGCCATTATTAGTTTGGAGATCCACACACACACACACACACACACACACACACACACACACACACACACACGCACACACACACACACACACACACACACACACACACCTCCTAAATCTGTATTTAACTGTAGATATGAGAACTATTATTATAGTGTTAAAAAATTGTTGGCATTGTTGTCCAGATAAATGTAAGTGTAATCTAATAGTGAGACATCGCCTCCTCCAACTGACAATAAACTCCCACAATGGAGTCATGTTGTCTGAGCAAGAACTATGCAATACCTACATTCTGATAAATGGACAGTAAAATATGACAACTGTATATGCAACTTCAAACACATACAGAAACACCCTGACCCACGCACATCTTAACGGTGTTAATAATAGTTAATAATGTGAGGAGAACAAACACTAACAGCAAATCACATCAACACACGATTACATGTATTTGGTTAACTTTAATGAGTTTAAAGACTTGGTTGAAGCACATCATGGTATAAAACAAGTGGACCAGTGATGACATGAAAACAGACAAAAGAAACATACAATTCATGCGACAATGGAAGATAAAATGGCAACATTATTGAAAATGAATGTAAACAAAGACTGAACATCTTCTTAGGGACAGAAGCCCTTTAAGTAAAAAATGTCATTAAAACAAACATGTTTATAATGTTTGGGTTATGCAGATGGTTATGTATCACACTAAACATGATGATGTTACATGGGTGAGTGTGTCTGATGATACATGAGGACAAGATTTCTGTGAGTGATAAACCGCAGCAAATATTTGGCACCAACAACATCAAAACATCACCTGCATTTGGAGGCACAATGACTAAACAAAGCATGAGACTGCAGCCGGAGTACCCAGAGACAGATATCTATACTTTATACTTAAAGTTTTCCATTATGCAATAATGTACTGCAACCACTACAGCCATAGATTCATGATATATAACATTTATGAAAGCCCATTTTGGCTTGGCATCATAAAATGCACAGTGGAGAACATTAAAATAGTATTCCAGTTTTCAGTCTTAAAGCCCTCCACTGCACCAAGTCAGTAATAAGAGAAAATTATGAATTTGTTAAGATTCGTTGAGCATCAATTTTACAGCAGAGACGAGCAGATTACTTCATATTGACACATTTGTCCCCCCGTGTTACTCCATCTGCTGCTGATGAGTAATTGACAATTTCTTGAGGGGATTATTGAGGAAAAGCTAAGTATGTGCTTTCAAACGGCAAAAAGGGAGAAGAAGAGAAAAGCTGCAGCGACTGAAACACCCGGCCAGGAAGGAAGAAAGAGCAGTTAATGTGGAAGAAATTAGGTTACCATGGAAACTTTGTGCATACAAAGAAAACTTGTTAACTTGAGGAACGGGGTGAGCAAGTTCATGCCACAGCACTTGACCAAATGTGCAGTAGCTATGAGAGAAAAGGAAAAGAATGAAGGGTTGATATGTGGAAAGCTGGATGGGGAACCTCAATAACAAGAGAAAGAGTGCAGGTGAGTTTGGACTCAACGTGCAGGGTTGTAAGAGGGTATTTATGACTACAGTTTAAAGGGAATACATAGTATTGTACTGTTATATGCACCACATAACAGTGATGTAGCCAAGAGGCTACTTTGTGATAACAGTTAACTCATCACATTACTGTCATGTACACACATGCCTTGCCTCAGATTGCTTTGTGACGGCATCTGGACTACTTGCCTGGACTTGTGGCACCCAGTCTCCAGTTCTTATGTGCAAAGGGAAAGAGTAAAAGAAATTCTCAACGCCGCAAGAGATACATTTATTTCCAGTTTTGCTTAACTGTTATATCAGTTGAGTTGCTTTGCCTCATTCATTTGGGACTTCTTTCAGAGGAGGAACTGGCCGGCTCTCTCCACCTCATCTATGGTCACTTTATAAATATTAGTACTAGTCATTTGAGAAGGTCTTTCTCTAAGAACCAACACCAAACCCTGAGTTTTAACATTAGGAGGCAAAATGTTTCTCCTGTTACACCTCATGGGTATGACATCACATCATAAGTTTGGCCACAGTCACAGTAATAAAAGTAACACTCACAGTTTTCAAATGTTCCACAATTAATTATTCCTTTTACAGATTTGACTAGATGGTTAAATGTGTTGTGCTAAGAATCTGATGAAGGCCAAGTCTACGACTGTGATGTCATTAAGTCTATACAAGAGTGTCAGAAGGACTGTTCTGCACTTGTAAACTACATACGTCATGTTTTTGCGACGAGCTATGTGTTATTACTATCTTGAGGGGAGAATCTTCTATCCGAGCACAGTGCGACTGATCGGATGGGATTTCAGAAACGGAAGCAGCCATCACATCTACGCTCAGGTGAGAATCAGGCAGGTCGGATTGGGTTTGTGGTGGAACGCATGAATCATCTCCAATTGAGAGGGCTTCCGAGTGAGAGTTGGAAGGACTGTTAGACAGCGGAGGGACAGACACCGAGACCGGCTCTGAGACAGCAGCACAGTCTGACAAAGGAGGAGGAGGAAGAACAGACTCAGCATCTGAAAAGGAGGAAGAAGCAACGACAGATCGAGGGACGGAGACATCCTCAGTCCCTGTGAGGGAGGCAGTGAAAGGCACATCTGTGTTGGCGGGAAGGGAGGAACCAGAGGGAAGAGGACTAGAATTTATTTCAGTTTGGATTATGAACACAGTAGTATTGTTGGTGGGTTGATTGGCTTCCAGTTCCTCCGGTCCTGAGTTTTCCTGCTCAGACCCGAGACATAATGGTTCCAGTACCTGCAGAAACACCAGAGGTATCATACTACAGACTAGGCACAGCAGGCGCACACAGGCACACACACAAATTCAAAACAAAGTAAAAAACACAAGAAAATGCCCTCCCAACAGTGGATCTGTCACATGCAAATATACATATATATATGTTATCAAAACAGATGTTCAATGCCCCTGAAGATTACGCTAATAAAGATCACCATAAAACCAGGAGTGAGCAGTCCCCATGCTTTGAAACTGGAAGAAAAAAACAAGGTGAATTTAGTTATTCGTTAATGAAGGGTCGCATGCATAAATTGACCACAAAGTAAAAATCTAAATCTGACAAAACCCTTAAGGCATACCGTTACATGTTCTGTTATTGCAATGCTTCGGTTTTAGAAATAAATCCCTCGGTTTTTCAATAATGAGATGGGTTGATTTAAAGGCCTTCGAGCGGATAAATGCGTCACCCATCATTAAATACGTTTTCCCGTATGCATGTATGTATGTATGTATGTATGCATGTATGTATGGCTAGAGAACCACTGGATGTTGTAGCTTCTATTTAAGGAGAAAGCAGGGTGCAGTTTTTATCAAACATACAAAATGGAACCATATTAACCAAATATTAGACTCTAAATGTACTACTCCAGTCGAACCGCTTAGCATCCTGAGCTACTGGCATTTACTGCCGGCACAATTACACTGTCAAATCTGTAACTTTGTAAAACAATTATAGAATTTAAGAGAATTTAATAAATTATATAATAATAATTTCAGCTGAAAAATAACCAAAACTAATTTTCAGGTCTCTAGCTTTACTTAAAAAGTATAATCAAAAAAAAAGTTGTATCCCCTACATGAACAATCAATACAAATATTTGTGAATGTATTTGAATATTTAAAGTTAAAGACGATTCTCACACACTCATCATCCACCAATTCAGGTATCCAGTGTTGGAAATCATGACAAACAATTAAAATGAATTCCACCACCATTTCAAACACCTCATACCAATCCATCTGCATGCACTCAGATAAAACAGACCTTGTTTAGGCCCTCCATCACCATATGGGGCATGTGCTCATTAAGCATGGCAGGTGATATGATGACCTCATCGAAGGCCTTGTTGTCCCCCCACAGAGCCGAGTAGGTTGGTTCCTCCTGGCCACAACTACAGTGAACGAAAGAGTCTGTCAATCACGGTGAAGTACAAAGTGAACACACATGTTGATTCAGCAACAGCCTGCCTCAGTATCCATTTGGGAGAAGCATAATCCAAGCTATGACACCACTGAGTGGAATATTTTGTGACTGACTTTGGAAATGAGCTCATTTTAGAAACTAGAAAAGACTCACAAGTCTGAGCAAAAAGCTCACTAGCAAAACTAGTGGCAAACTATAAAATAACTTAAAGTACAGCAAGAATAGAAAGAAGAATAGGACGAAGAGTGAAGACGACGGAGAAAAACTAACCAGTAGCTTTATTGTAGTTTTTTATTTGTATTTTCTTATTCCATTATCAGATTAGGATAAACTGGCCAAACCACTTCTGCCGTGTGGTTTTGCACGAGCTTGCAGAAGGTGGTTACTTGCTACCGTCTGATGGCCAGACACACACAGCATTACTGCAGCAGCAGTAAAGTGCTACAGGCCAGAGATCAGATTGTTGCACCTACATGGACTTCCTTTGATTCAATTGGCTTCCAGTGGTGGTTTGAAAAGCAACCATCACACCTTTGATTGTGTTATAGAAGCCACAAACACTTCAACCCAACGAGACAGTGTTATCTAGCTCGACTTGAAGTGAATAAAGATAACAAGCTATTATTTTCCAGCTGTTAAACAGTTATTACCATCCCACATCACAGAGAACTTAAAAACATATTGTTTTTAAGCTATGGAATGACAGCCATCTGTTATTCATAAGATAACTGAAATGTATTCTGGCCTTGGATAACAGCACAGCTAATGCAGGATGTTTGATACCGGCGTCGAACTGAATCAGAATAAACATTTAATTAACTTTAAACATTATTGAAATGAGATATAATATTAGGAACGCACAGCAGCAAGTGCAGAGAGAGGAGCAGGGGAGCACCAGGTGTTAATCTGTAAATAAACACTATCCCCAGTATACAATGTACACCTTTTCCCACTGAGCTTCCAGTTCTTTGTGTCACAGGTGTGAAACAAAATACCACTCAACTGATGACTGATCTCGCTGATGGAATCTTATGCATGTAAAACGGTGACAGTAAAAAACAATATTTGGGGGGATTTAGTTGCTGTAATCTCCAAACAATTTTCTCACCATGTCTCTGGTGGATGGTTGTGCACCACATGGATGATCCTGCCAGGAGGGTATAGGGGGGTGGAGGCTGAAAGGGCAATGCTGAGGTCACTGGGGTGGAGCCACAGGCGACTGCTGGGGGGCGCTGCTGGCTGAGCTGGAGGATCATCATCCTCTACTGGAAGCTCTGATTTGGGAATGCATTTGGTGCCTCCCGCAATGATCCTCCACTGTTGTGAAGAAAAATGCATTTTAGTTATGTAACATGACTTCTGAATCTAAATATATATTCTGCACATTGTATGCGTTTCTGCAGCAGCCAGCGGTTTACTCAATTAAGCACTATAATTACAGCAGAGATACCAGGCCTGCAGTGTAGTGAGAGCTTGTGTGGAAGCCTGCAGTTTATTTTAATCAGCCTCTGTAAAACTTGGAAAATAATTCAGAAGTGTGATGCTATTGGGTTTATGTAGTTGATTTTGATGGGTGAAAATGCAAATATGTTGTCAATCAGATGACCATTTAATCATTCATTAGTATTTGTATGGTAGAGATATGTTTTTTGTCAATAGTCCACAGAGCATTCCCCCAAATAACTGCAAGGCGGCACAAGATGTTCTTGGCAAGACCAGATAGACGACTGTATCCGTTTCCTACTTTGTTCTTTTTTATGTTAAATAGTACAGCAGGTCTACTAGTGGTATATATCTGACTGTCATCTTCTAAAGTGTCAAGAGGTTAAGTCACCTTTGGCTTGTTACTTTTCTGCAAGACTTCCAGAAGGTGGCGTCGGAAACCCTCCAGTTGTGACAGGCCGAGCCTACAAGAGACCAGCAGCAGATCTAATGTGGTATTACTGCAACAAAGTAAAGTTAACCACAGTCTACGGAACATAGAAGAAGAGATACCTTGGTACCAGGTCTTTTCCTAATACCACGGATGTGACAAACTCTTTGGAGTACTCCATGGCATCCTCACTGGATAAATACAAGAAAGAAACAGTGGAATAGTGTGACCCGGACATGTGGAGAGAGTTATGGGTGTGACCTGAGAGGAAACAGTTATCTGGACACATTTCTAGCTCACGCTTCAAACAAACATTTGTTTTAAGTTATTCAATTAATAGAATACGACACAAGGTACACTATTGTACATCAAGTATTGAGGGAAAACATTTATCTGGCCATATACACAAGAAGGCCCACAAATGTGAGTGGAGTTATACTCCAGTGACTCCAGTGATACAATACTGGAAATGAAACTACAGAAAGAATAGACCCTGATTTACCACGTGTCACACCATACACAGGTCTAAACTACAGAAACTACATTTCCACACTATTGCACGTGACCGGAAAAGCACATGATCGATGCCTGGAAAACGTGCTTAAGCGTTGCTGAGTTTTGAACAGGCATGAACAACCAAAACACAACACAACCATATCATCACGTGAGCAATAGCTCTTGATCGATCGGGCCAAAATAAGTCTACAACACAAGGGTAAAACAGCACAGTGCAAAAGTGTTTCACAATAAAAGATGTTGGGAAAAGAAAACATTGAACTTTTGCTTTCATAGTTCATAAGTGTTGATGACTGGAAAAAGGTTTCCTGGTTTGATGAATCGAGGCAGAAACTACAATCACTAATTCTACTTACTGAACATCTGGTGGCTTTAAGGCCAACGGATACGATTTAGATCATTATCATACTTAAATCCCCCAGTGACCCCTGGATTAACTTCTCTTGACTTCAATAAAAACACCAAAGGTGCACTGCAGCATTTAGTTACATCTTTGTACAGAATAATACAAATCATTTTGGGATGATCTATTACCTCTAATCCATTATTTATTGTTAATGAGGTGTTCAAATAAATAAATGATTGATGAGGCGGAAAATACAAAACTGCAACGTTTCCGGTATGATTCAACAGACCTTTGTTGGAGGCCATAACCCCCCCTCACACCAAACACTACATCATATTGCTCCTAGTCTCATGTTTAGTCTCCTGTGTAAACACAGCAGGGACCATTTCAGATGGACTGAAAATTCCCAACTCTGTAGAGCAAAAATATTTATAACATGTGTGGCATCATGCTGAAGTTTAGCAGTGATGTGTACTGAACTACAGCTACAGACCCAGCGCTTCAGTAAACAGTGATGACCATAGTATAATCTTCGACGGTGGTCTGGCATGAAACGGTCAAACTTGGGTTAAACGCAAGTGGGATTTATACGCATCAACATGGGATTTATGCATGAAAGTGGCAAACAGGCTTTTACTGGCATCTTGCACAATGTAGACAAACTGAGCATCTGATCTTCTCTTGAAAAGCCTTTTGTACATCCTGTAAACACACACAGATGGACTCACCTAAAAAGGCCACCAGGTGGAGAGTAAGAGTAGCAGTGAAGTGTGGGATACTGAGGTCTCAGCAGGAAGGAGAGGATAGCAGCAGTGCCTGCGCCAAGAGAATGGCCGACTATCACCAGCCCATAGTGCATGGTGCCCTTGTTCTGTGAGAGACGGCCGCAGTCATTACACTCACAACAGCAACACTTTGTAAAGAGCAGGGTTAGCTAGGGTTAGTGTACTATTGCATGCAGAGTACGAAAATGATGGAACATTTTCATTATTGATTGAATTCTTTAGTATTACATATACTGAGTCGTGTACCAAGTCTCTTCCGAAGGCTTGTGACAAGATCATTTCCTGCTCCAGTTTCTTCTTAATGTATTCTGCTGAGTAAACCATCCCCTGAGAGTGGACAGAAAGAGACAGAAATATAGACAGGAGGTTTGGTTATTAATCTCTTATTAAAATGAATGAATAGTACTAAATAGTACTGAAATGTACTACTATTGACAACTGAAATGACCTTTGGAGTCTGGAATAATGTTACTTGTTCAAAGTGTGTAATGGAGAACAGAAACGCAAAAAGGAAAATCTCTTAGGATTCTGTACAGAGGAGTATACTCAGTGTATCAATGTATTGTAGGAGAGGGTTTTAAACCATGAATCTCTCTGACCTTGTGGCCGAGCCAGGTCCCGTGCTGCTCCTCGACAGGCAAACGCTCAGAATCCCCTGTCAGATCAGTCAAGGCATCCTGATACACACAAGACAAATACAAAATTATAAAAAGACAGCCTAAAGCAGAGAACAAGAGTGGATAAACTGAAACAGGAGGAATTAGACAGAGAAAGCAAAAAGCTTGTCTTAGTAATTAAAGTGCACCTATCAGACAAAGGAATTTAAAATACCACTCATAATCTTCATTGTAATTTGGAATATTATTGGTTATACTATATTTACTGTAGCAAGAGCAGTAAGCCTACAGATAATGGTATATGCTCATATAAGATACATACATCATTCTTACTTTAATGCTTTTTTCTCCATGCAAGGTTTTCCTTTGCTTAACATTAAGCTTTAAGTGGTACTTAATGTGTGGAGAACCACTGCCTTTGAAATGGTGTTTTTTTATCTTGATAATGCGTGTCAGAAGTTTGGTGTTAGCCCTGAGAGCTCAACACTTACTTACTTAGATTTACATATTCAGAAATACCTCGGAAAATGCTTCTTGAATCTTTGTACTGTAGTTGTAACGCTACCCTACAACTTTCCACTGGCTGCGAGAAAAGCATCAGAGCTCAATGGGATAAGAATCATGGCCTTTGTAATAAGGGCATGATAAGCCCTCAGCTGTTGGTTCAAGTCAGGAATGATCAAATACTCATGCAAAAAAAATAAAATAAGACATGCAGTTCTAAACGTGGCCAGTTACATTTCTCTATGCGTGAAGGGTGTAGGAGTTTGAGAACACTGCATAAAGCTGAGAGGATTTCACCTGCTCGGGGGTGTTGTGAGGGAACAGGGCGCACAAATGTTTAGAGGTATCTGAAAATATATTACTATTAAAACCGAATAAGAAAGATCAAATTCACCTTTGGCGATAGGGTTCCTCTAATACTGATGACAACCTTCTTTTTCGCATGATCCACTGCCACAAAAAACGGAGTCTCATAAACCTGTACAGAGTGGACAGAAAACGGTGGTGAGAGTGAGAGGAACCAGCAACGGGCAAAGTGAGGAGAAGACAAATAGTTGGTAGTTCTACTTCCATCCCAGCAAGCTGAGCAGTCTTTGTCATCAAATATTTCTCCACTTGGCACCGCACACATAAGTCATATAATTCAGTCCCTGGCAGTAATATATCGATGGAAACTCAGCGCTAACCTCACCAAGAAATGCTCTGCTTTATAATCATGTGGCTCAAGTGCTAATGTGAAAATTCCACCTAAAAAATAGAATTACTTAATTGAATATCCGGTCAAATTAGGAAACAATTTCAACAACTATGTATATATGTTCTTATGAGTGGGAAAGTGATGGGAGGGGAAATTATTTTTACTTTTTATTTCCTGTGTTAACTTTGGCTACTATATTTTAAAAGTTACTGGCATTTTTTCTTATATTTGATCAGCTTGAGACATATTTTTGTAGTTGACACCATCATGCCAATCAGTTTGAAAGGCCATTTTTCTCACCAACGTAATAGAGCGAGCCCATAGCGATGGAGAAAACAATTCATTGCTCCCCATTGACTTTTATTGCGGGAAGGTCCCTCCTTGTCAATTCTGTCTGCTATCAAATAATATACAATTGCCTTCAAGCTTCTGTGTGGTCGGATGCACTCCCAACAGGGTAAAGAACCCAGAACAAAGTTTTTTTACTTTGCCGAAGGAAAAACTAAGGATACAGGCAACAAAACTAGAGGCATCAGCAGGAAGAAAACTGTAGGATCCTGACTCTGTTTGCCTGAGGTTATGTGCGCAGCAAGCATTTTGCCCAAAAGACAGTTTTAGGCCAGGTATATTTCGGTAAATTGAGCTGAAGCCCTTTGATAGTACTGTTATAGTAGAATGTTTTGTTTGCATGATGGGACATGCTACCTGCAGCTTGCTAACAGCTAACACGTCCCATCATCATTTTTGTTATGAAAATGCCCAGTAAGACAGCTACTGCGCATTTTGTTGTCATTAGTTGCATACTATGGCGATTGTTCTCCCTTCCGAGGACTTTTTTTTCAGGGTATGGGGCGTTGCGCTCCGTCTCTGTTGCCCTGACATGGGGATGCAGCAGCTTTAACTAGATACAGCTTTACAACAAACGTGCACTCGACTAGGCAACAACCAAGTACTGATCACTCACCAGGAAGTGAAATCAAAAAATGAAGATACAAATGTTTGCCCCCCTCTCACCACAGGGGATAAATCTCCCTCAAAATAATTTAAACTGAAACATAATTTGAGAAAGTTAAATGTAAATGACCAAATTGGACCCCCTTCACTCTTCGGCTGCACCTTAAAAATCTGTCCATGCCAGTCACAAACAGCCTCGGCGGAGTCCAACATCTACTGAGAACACACTGAGAACGTGGACACATCAACTCAACTCCCCATATCTCAGCAACTACACTGCTGAGTAAAGTGTTATCAAAACATTTACAAATGATGGCCAGAACGACAAAATGAAGCCACTAAATGATCAGACTGGCTGCTAGTTTGTGGTTGTGCAGCAGTGGCCCTTTGTTATGTTTGTTTGACAAGATTACCGACTGGTTTGCTATCATAACATTGTATGCAGGACTTTTTGTGTTAACGGCTTTAAAAAGGCAAACAATAATTCACCGCAACAGTGTATTTTGAAAAAAAAGTAGTAAAATCGAAACAAAAGCATGGACAAACGCTGTTCCTCGTACTTCTTAATCTCCACACAACCAATCCATTGTCTAATTTATGAAGTGAAGGCCAAACACCTCTGACTGCTCGTTAGCCATTGTCAGATTACTCACAGCATCGTGGCAGGATGTGTAGACAATCTGAACCTGCTTGAGGTCCCTGTCCAGGAAGTGTCTCCGTATGGCTAGGACATTACAGCCGCAACAATTGTCCTCCTCCACCGTCACAGACTGAGACAACCGAGAGCCAGAAACTGAAGTACAGCTGGGGTGAGAGGGAAAGAGGAGGAAAGAGGAGAAAACAGGAGGATGTGAACACAAAAAAACGATGAGTACAAGAGAAAATCGTTAACAGGTAAGATAACAGATAAGATAACAGATATATAATCAAGTATCCCAGTGTAGGCGATGTGCAAAGGAGAGTGTGATTAATTCGACAAATCAGCCTGTATCGGCGAGTGAGTCTAACTGGAGTGGTATTATCTCAGTGGATTACCACTTGGCAAGTGTTGACGCATGGGAAATTTGATCCGCACTGGAGAGGCTCAAGAGACACAGAAGCCAAATAGATCAAAACTGTGCAGGTGTATGTGTCAATGCTTACGGGCAGGAGCTGGCGAGGCGGCACAGCCCACAAGCAGGCTTCCTCATTAGGTACATGGGCCAACCGTACGCAGCCAGGGCAAAGAGCATGTAATAACACACATCCTTGTACATGTTCATCTCAGTCTGGAGAGGCAGACAGACACAGAAATCTTGAGATATTAATATCCGCAGGTGTCATTTTAGATTACTACATACAATAAGCTCACACACACACACACACACACACACACACACACACACACACACACACACACACACACACACACACACACACACACATACTATTTGTATTAAAACACATTGCACACAACTACAGAAAAAAACAAAACAGGTGGCTGTGTTTTTTGTTGTTGTTTTAAACCAAGGAACTCTGGGACACCTAGGTCACGCCAATTATTGTTAAATCTACTTCTATCTTAAATAATAATGACTTTATCAGCTACAGCCTCTGTTTGTGCATTGTATATCATTTACGTGACTTAAAGAAACTAAAATAGTTTACAAAAAAAGCAAAGCATGTTGTATTTTTATGATCCAGTGTTTCATTGTTTACCTGAACTCTAAAACATCCATGTATCTATTTATCAACTGCCCACTGTTCATGTGATTAAAACACAACCTTCACTTTGTCAATTTGTCACACAGATATTAACTTACAGAGTTCTTAAGATCCAGGTATCGAGTATTACGAGTGACAGGCATTCCAGATAAGAAGGCTAAGATGTCATTGTTGGCCTTAGGGAGAGAAAACAGAATAGAAAGGTTGTTTTCATTATAGGTCATGCCTACGCAAGCGCAGAAATACGGACATTTATTTATTTTTATAGACGGTGATACCTGGTCCAGGATAGCAGATCTCTTAGACCTCTGCCTCTGGCGGAGAAGTACCAGGCCAGCAATAATATCGCTAGGCACAATGTCCAAGTCTCTGAAGAACTCTGCAAAAAGGCTGGCCACTTCTGAATACGCATCCTGGACAGGAGAGCAGCAGATATTAAGACATGTGACAAAAAGAGAATTGAACAACAGTTTATTTTAATCATGCAACCTATTAACTGGTCTGACTCTCTGCTTGTTGTGCTCTGTCCAAGTGAATGATAGTTCATATCAAATAATATTCTCCCCACCATAATTGCAATTTTGTGTTATTGGATTATAGGAAACACAGCTTTAGCCAAAAGAAGAGACAACTTTGGCCTCTCAATTTCACAAGCAATGCTGATTAATATACATACTTGGAGATCACCAAGTATGTTTTTATGTATGTAATGTAAGGCGGCATAGTACAACCCTTCAAAGCACGCTAACCTGAGGATTTGTCAATTTGTCCCAATAGTCAGAGCGAAAAATGCTTTAGACTGCTGGCTAAAAGCTAATGGTGATCTTTCTGGATGTTCTACTTGCATAACTTCAGTTCTGCAGGCCAGTCTCATGACTAGCGGTCACTAAAGTTTACATGACAGCTTGTAAATTGATTTAGACTGAAATTAAATCATTTTACATTCATGTTTTATATGAAATGCTTAATGTTTCTGTTAAGTAGCTGAGCAGTGAGCTCCTTTGTGTCACAGCCGTGACTCATCCTGGCAGGGATTATTTTAATGACTGGCTCACTGGACGGTATGCCTGACATATTTATGGTTGCATTCCTCTGTTTTACTTTAACCGCAGAGAGGAAACGGACAAGTGTGTGTAGTGACTCACTGATTGTGTATCCTGGGCTCTTGTGCAGCACATGAAGAACTTGAGTCTCCTGCTCCAGCTGCTGGCTTGGCCTTCCTCGAGCCGGTGTCTAATCGAGAGAAAAGGGAAAGGAATACTATCAAGACTGAATTTTTGTGGAAAAACAGACAAGATGTGCATGACTAGATGCTGTATCAAGACAAAATAAGAGACAGAGGAAGAAATAAAGAAACTAAGTGCTTATTAATACCTGAGTGTGTACGTAGTGAGGTTGCGCTGACGCCGACGGGTGGCTTTCAGTTTGACAAAAGTCCGACCCGTAGGATCAAAGGTGCATGTGAGGGTAATGCAAACGCTGAAAATGACTAGCCAGTTGCATGCAACGATTCCTGCAGAGAATATTAAAACATCATTCACATTCAAGCACAACAAACCACTCTTTAACTTGAAATGTCCATTCTCCTTTACATCCTATTTCTCTCACCCAAAGCCAGGTTTTTGGCAGTGACATCAGAGCATGGCTGATAATACTGGACGAGCCAGGCAATCCCCACCACAGCATATACTAGCTCTACCAACAGAATAGCTTGAGAGAGAAAGAGAGAGAAAGAGTGAGGTGAATAATGATCGATATCTGTCCAATCAATATAAACAGTGTTCAAATCTTAACTTTGAACCACAAGTAATCCTCACAACCACATCCTCACAGGCATCAAGAGGTAATCCTGTTTAAAGAGAGCCTCAGAAGAAGAAGTGCTGGCATGTCTCACCTAGCCGTATATAGATGACATACTGCACAGCTTCCCTGGGCTGTGTGTACAGAATGCTGCCTCTCATGCTCAACCACATGATGGCACTCTCACAGATAAGGCAGCTGACCAGGATGCCCAGGTACCCTCGGCCATGGTCCACCAGCGTCACAGAACAGGACTGGTCGGAGCCATACGGGAGGCCAAACAGCACCACGGACAGAACCACCAACCTGAACATGAAAGAGAAGGGTACGAAATAAATATACACTCGTTTATTAAAAGAAATATATATATGCAAAAACATAATTACGGTGACTCACCAGATGCAGTGCAATAGAAAGAGGAAGAGGGCGGGCAGCACCAGGTCATCACTTCCAACTGACCAGCGCCGCCGAAACATCACCATTCCAGGCATCACTGCCCTGTGGGAAGACCAAGGGGAGAGGGACAACTTCAGGGACAATGAACACCATTTTAAAACTGGCGTCCATGTCGAAAAAATGCATTATGCTTCAATTCTCTCTATTCAAGTCTCCACAGGTATTTTTGAAAAGGTTTGACCTAATGTCCTACATACTGTACATCACAATCTCCAATGAGAAGCTTCTAACATCTAAAGAAGGGGAAGAGAGGACTGATGAACAAACTCAGAGCAAATTTTTTACTGGCATGGATTTCTCAACCGGTCAAATATTGCTTAAAGCTTGACGTCATGATTAGGCCAGTGATGTACTTTCTGTTTATCAAACCCTCTTTACTGAAACTGAGAGAGGGCTGCAGGGATTATAACAGAAATAGACTTGCACAAGAGGAGAAGATTGAAAGATAATGGACCTGAAGAAGATGAGATTAAGTGGGTGAAGGGATGCAGAGAAAATACACCACTTAATGAACAAAAGAAAGAGAACCAGCTTTGATATATGATGGTACCAGGCTGGTTATGGCCATGTAAAAAGCCTCTGTTATGTCACTCTGTCCATTCTCCTCGTTGGAGAAACATTGTGAGTTTACTCAAGTTGCCTCTGGGCTTTACTGAACTGAACTGTCAAATGCATGGTAGGGAGGAAGTAGTAGGGAGAGAAGGAGCCACCGAGAGGCTGATGTAGGCCTTATGGCGCTGATACAGGCTGACCCAGCCTTTATCGTGCACTGCTCCTGCGTATTTGCTGAAAGCTAAAAAGGACAGATGTTACAGTTCTGTCCAAAACGTATGCTATCCATCATGCCCAAACCGTCAACTGTGAAGGATAAAGCAGCACAAGTTAGTTTTAAGATTTCTTGTTGGTCACTATCCAGCACTTCTCTGCTTTTTAGTATTGTTTCAGAACATTTTTTCAATATTTTTTGGTTATTGAGAAACTGGCAGCACACTTCTGGTTTCACCCTTAAATACCAGTCATCACAGTTGTTAAAGTCTCACTTCTCACATTGTGCCTGTATGAAATAGCCCACACGGGACAATTGCATCATTCCCTCGTTAGGTAAATGTGATATTATACAAGATCTTCCCTTTTGAAATTGACAAATACTTCAGCAAAGATGCAGTGATCTGCATTCCTGCAATGGCTGCAATTGCAGAGGCAGTTTGGTCGGATCACATTATGACCAAAAATCAGGAGTTGGAAGACCTGGGTTGCTTAATTAAATGGGAGAAGTGCAATTGCACATTTACAATACATGAACTCAGCTGTTGGACCAAGATAGCCAAGTAACAACTGGAACAACTTGGTGGTGTAGCAAATGTGGCATTCCTCTTTGTGATATTTTTAAAGTTTGTTCACACTTCTGTTTCCTGACATTGTGCACCTTGTTCCTGTTGCGATTTCCCACTGGTTTATTGGAATTACCTGGACTAGAATGTGTAGTCATATTTTGTTTCCCCCTGTGCATATCAGGTGTCAAGACGACATCCTTATCATTCCATTCCGCTCTTTTTGACGGGGATGGTGCAAGCTGGCAGTAAAAATCCAGCTCAACAACAAGCTGTCGGTTTGCAGAACAATAGCACTTGTGGTCCTTTACCTTTGTGTTTCACAATGTTTTCTAGGGTAATTCCATGCCGTAATAAGGATGATAGACCTAGGCAATAGATGGTGTCTGACAGGACTTGCTTTTAGAGGAGAGTCCTCATTTTCCTGCATCAACATGAGTAAGGATGTAAAATAAAAGAGCATCTGTACTACGAGTTAAAACATGTAATAGATCAGACCCTGGACCGACTGCAAGGAGTTTCCTCTTTCGGTGCAGAAGACCAAATCACTCCAATGCTCCATCCTGACCAAACCATGTCGTACATGTATTAATTATACTAGCTCAGCACATGGAGAGGCGTGAAAGAAGGCCTATAGTTTGATTAAGAAAGAAGAGAGGACATCATTCAGTAGAACTAACCCGAAAATACTACTGTTCCTTGTCTGTACTTTGTAATTACCTCTGAAGGAAGAAATCACACAAAGAATAAAACACATATTCATTGAGGCATTTGTGCTACCACCTACATAGCTCTCAGTAGAGACGTGTGGAGTATCAGAAACACACTGGCATTTCCTCTGAGCAGATCTGAAGGAGAAATACCTTCTCACAAACCTTTCTCTTTTTTTCATTACTGAACACACCGAAATGCTGAAGACCTTGCTGTCAGAATGGATCCTCATGCCCCACAGTTTCACTTTCAATTTGTAAGTTAAAGCTTTACATCTGCAGCATGTACTGTAAATTGTATCATATCTTCAAATCTTTGTCAGACTTCTCAGCGCCTTTTTCATCACCAATGTTTAGCTGCGTGCCAGTTCCCTCTTTTATTTCTACGCAAAGACCTGCGCTGATTTATGTTTTGTCTAAATACAGATAAAAGGTTTCCCTTACTGTTTGGGACAAACATGAAATATGGGCTTGTGTATTATATGCTCCTTTATGTGCATACATTTAGTAGTTAATTTACCTTTATACAGGTACAGGGTACAGTCTGTGATCTACATTACAGTAAACTGGAGACATCCTGAACTGTAATAGCCTAGTTCATCGCTTCGCATTATTCAACTTATATACAGGTGGCCTTCATACACTCTCGTGCCAAAATGCATGTAAACAATCCAGGTATCAATTGTTTGTTTGTTTTTATTGGCTTTGCCAAAGTCTTATGAGGAAGAAATGCATTCAGCATGTTTGTTAAGTCTCAAATAATGCGTTTTGGTGAGCACATTGAATGTTAACATATAAAATATCAGCTTGAGTATTGAGTATTGAGCTGTAAATGAGCCATGGACACGTGCATCATGATGGGTATCAGGTTTGGTATTGTGACAAAAATCAAAAGATGTTAAGTTTCAGCTAAAAGTGGATCACTTCAGGGTATCAGGAAATGGCAATAATTAACTTCTTTTCTACTCCAGTGACAGAAAGAAATGACTAGTGGCATTTTGAACGACCATAATCAAGCAGGCACCTGCTATTCACTCGACTGAAATGCTTTGGCTGCTTGAAATTGTACATCAAAGAAGTCTACTACACAATGATTAGACACTCACTGACTGAAAGACACTTAATACTCTGTTTTCTTAACAGCACAATAAACTACAGGCTCAAAATACAGCTATGAAGTTTAATCCACACCGTGAACAGCGTTGTCAGCTTCCTGAAACTGGCATTCACTGTAGGGCTGCTACATATCATTTTACAGTGCTTCTGTTATCTCATGCATCCCTGTTTTCAAAAAAGCGGTCACATTCATACAGTCGAAGCTCAAGAGTAATATGAAACTACTCGATTTCTTTGATTAATACAACGTACAGAGAAAACAACACACAAAGAAACTGTGATTTAATGGTGTGTGCAAAAATATTACAGGACGTTTTATGCCCAGGAACGACTAATCCCTTCAGTGTTTTAGTGGCACGAAGATTGTTTTCACAGCAACTAAACCCGAGTGTTGTGTTGGCAGGTGATTAACATTGGCAAACTGTAGGGTAAAACCATGAGCCGTGGAGTGACAGTGTGGAGGTTTTCTGTCCAATCAAAGCACTACAGCAGGTGGTTTCACTGATTGGCAGACCTTCAACCAAAGAAGACAGACGACACAGTGAAACCAGCTGGAAGACAACCTTCCCAAGCTTTGGCACTTGCTGTGTTTGCTTGTAAAAAGCCAACGCTCCAGAGGAGACTTCAGGAATATATTGTGTGGCACGACTCTTGACCCACAGATTCCAGTTCTTACTTTCAGCCTATTTTAATGTGGCTGCTCAGATTTGAAGTAATGCCAGAGAGTGGCGGAAACAATGTGTTACTGGAGTCACCTCACAGCTACTTGTAAAACTCTTATCTGGGTTGAAGTAACATTAAAGAGGACAGTGGGAGGAGGGAGGGATGAAAGCAAGGAGGGGAAAAAGAAATAAGGGAACATCTGAACTCCCCCCCAAATCTCATTAAGACCAAAACAATCAGGCCGATGAAATCAAGTAGATCTCTTAAATGTAGAAGGCGCACATTAGACCTCTAGGGACACTGCTAGTATCAGCCCTCTCCTCCAGGCCTGTTGTTAAGATTTGGCTCATACTCCCAGCAGAGACCTCAACATTATTACCAAAAGACATTATGACATAATTATAAATTAAATGGGATTACAGCAGAGAGTTACAGTATGACCTTGTAGAAGTGTAGATCTTCTCAGTAAAGTTATTATAAATTATTAGTGCCAGCTCCTTCCATCTGTCCATGCATCCAACCGTTTAATATCCTGTTCAGGTCACGGGGATGCAGCCGAGTAAATCATGTACTGGGTGATTTATGGTTTACATGTATATTCCTTTTTGTGGCCTGCAAACTGCTTTAATCCCCAATATAACACCATGTTAATTTTGGCAATTAATTCATTTTTTTTTTAGATCATCACTATCCATTTTGTGCTTCTTTTGTTTCTTTTTAAGTGCTTGTTTCTTACATATTCCTTTTATTGAGTGCCTTTTATGGTACGACTCCATTTAGTATAATTTTCCAAATGTATAATTTTATTAAAATCTATGAAACGTTAAAATATAAATCATGAAATTGGCAATCACCATTACTTAGAGAGCGTCTTTAAAATGTTTGTTTTGTCTGACCAACAGTCCAGAGATGAGCCCTCAACATTGATATGGAACAGAGAGAAGCAGCTAATCCTCAGTATAGTCTCAGAAATCCTTTGTAACACAACCATGAGCAGGCCGAACAATGTTACATGTATTAAATCTGTATTCAGGTTGTATTCTCACTTTGTAGGCCTCTGTAAGGCATTAACTGTGACCACATATTCGGAGTTCAGTCAATATTTCTGATTGATCAAGCCCAAAGTTCTGTGGAGAACAATGTCCCTTTAAATCCAAAGTCCAGCTGCAAAGGGCTTGGTCGAGTACAGCTGTGACTAGTGCTCGAGATTAGACTCCTCCCCTAAATTAACCGTGGCAATTTTGAAATTGTATACTAATATAATCAAGGCAGGTAAGTATTTTCAAGTTTATTCACTACATCGTACTTTAGTAACACACTCATCAACATAAATTCTACACATCACATGAAGAGTATAACAGAAAGGTGACACAACATGATACTATTGTCAATACAGTGATTGATCATTGTAGTTGATACACCGTTGGACTGGGTCCAACTCAACCGTCGTCATCATATGCATTTGACAAGTCTGGCAACTGTGAGTTAGTACAGCTTACACCACGGCATTCTCTGCACACATTTGTGCAAGGCAAGCCATATTATCGGCATGTGCACGTCCTGGTAGTACAGTCCTTTTTACAGCTACAACAGATGACATCCGGTGCCTTTTGAAACCTTGTCACATCTGCCGGTATCGTACGCCGTCTAGTCCTTCGTCTTCGGCACCACCATACATTGACACCAATGCCTTCTCTCATGCTGCAATGATCGCCTCCTTCGCTTGATCAGGTTGACTGAACACTTAGGCCTGTAGAACGATTGTAGAACAAAAGGGGTAATTCTCGATTTACTTGAATGCCACGCCCTTCCCTAAACCAAACAGGCGAGAGGAGCATCACAGCCTAGTATCACAGCCTGAAATTGCGTGGAAAAAGAGCAGATGATCACAAAGTTTCAGATCGAGCAACTCCCTGGATTGTTTTATGCGCCAGACTCTCTTCTTTTTGGGTGGATTGCTTAGGCTCTGGTGCCATGAACAACTCGTGTGCATCCATTTTGACATGGTGCAATAGGAGAATCAGCAAGTCTGTGTCACCCCCGATCATTACAGTGTCTTTTGATTGGGCAGAGGCAACTGCTGTTTGAACAATCAACACGTCGGCATCGTGCATTGCCTGGTCTATGCTACAGCCAGCTCTCTCCAGCTTGTCGCTCAGATAATGGATGAAACGCTGCTTGTTTGCCTTGTTCAGGAAATCTTCTTTCTTTGATTGAATCATCATGTCACCATCAAATTGTACTGTCACACCTGCACAAGCCCCTGTTAGTCTCAGTTGTGTGGCATCTTTAGTTGCGAGCTCATCTTTGTACCCATCAAAAACAACGACAGCAGCGCCATACTTATGTGTGACGTACGCAACGTACATTTGACACACACTGTCAAATGTAGATCCTCTTGGCAATGGTATCGATGAAGTAGAGCACCACCATCTAGCACATACTGGACATTTGCACTGGGTTCTCGTTGCTCTCCCTTCATAGACTTCCAGAGCACATCGGCCAGTGTTGCCTTATTTGCCTGCAGGGGGAGTGCAGCTGATTCAAACAGTGCAGGTGGATGAGTGCAGAGCTCATACTTGAATAAGGATGAAACATCTTCTGAACTCTGTTCTACGGTTACCAACCTCTGAAATATCAACTGTGGATCCACCGTTACAGATTCTCCTTTGACCTTCACTGTTTATCTTGATCCAAGTGCCGTGGCCTGGTCAGCTTTCCTGAAGACATAATCTTCTACAGATACCCTGACCATGGAGTCTAAAATATCTTCCCAAATTTCTCTTGATCAGTCAACGTTGACTCCTTTTTGGGCCGTCATGCCATTGGCGATGTTGAACAGTGATGGATTCTCAACGAATGGATCCCTCTGTGCGAGGTAGCTGATAAGATTCAGGGTGTCATTGACATCTCTAGCTTGTCTAACATTTGACATATCCTTTTGTTGGTCACTGGTCTCATATGACACACCAGTGAACTTATGCATGCTATCATTCATGTTGACACAGGCCGGCATGGACATGACCCACAGTAGGTGCTGAGTTTCGGTCATCCCCTTTCCTCGTGTAAGGCCTCCATGCGTCTTCACTACATGATACCCTTCCTCGACTTTCTGATTGACATCGGGGTGTGTTTCAGGCAGCATGGTCATCGTTTGCAGATATACGGACTTCGCAAATAATTTGTTGTGATTCAGATTTCAGTATTAAATACCCGAAGTATAGCAAACTGGTGATTGATGAAGATTCGCAGCAAATATATGATAATATATGGATTTTTGGTGTCCATATTGGATTTTTTTTCCATGACCATTGCATCCAATCAAGTTGTACTTATTCTAAATGATTCCTTATATCCAAAAACCGTGCAATAGCATTTTAAATAATACAAATGTCTCTGGTGATAGTGGAGATATGAGACATTATAGATTTATGGAGGCCATCTTTTAGTATGTTATTCAAGACACTTCATAGAAGACCTCTGTGCCCAAATAAATTCAGTTGCATTTTTTTCCATTTCGAAAGTTAGTTTGCCTGGACTATATAGCCTCATAATCTGCACAGTGGCAGACATGAATCAGTTCTGTGCGCAACTAATTAGCACTGACCTCTGGCGAGATGGGCTCTGCTATCCTCATTTCATGGAGGACTGCGGTCATCAGTCCATGTCTCAACCCCTCATCCTCACCAGTTGCCTCCTTAAAGCCTCTCCCATCTATCACCCAGGGGATGTTAGCATATTAGTGATGCTGTTAAGCTTATACTGTAGACATTAGGGGATTCACTGAGCGTGATCATTACACTGTACAGTCAACATGTTGAATTGCATGATTCTAGTGTGCTTTTGTACTAAAATTCACTTATTTTACAAACTGATAACTTTTTTTTTTAATAAGATATTTGCAATCAAAAAACTGCAAATCTTCTGAAAATAAAAACACGCAGGAGTGTGATATTAGGGTGGTGAAATACAACATTCCTGTGAAAATGACAGCTGCATAAAAAAGACTACAACACACACAAACGCTGACAAATCCATCTAAAAAAAATTACTGAATATTTATTCAGTGCAATAATTGATCATCTTGTAAAAAATAAAGTTAAATGTTGGAATGTTAAGGCCTCACTGGACACACAGCATACTGATTATTTAAAAACCTGCTCACAGCAAGAACATGTTTTTGACAGGCAAAGCTGACTAATTCGACTTTCCCAGCGTACAACCACTAGCTCAAGCCACACATGAACATGTAATTGTATTATGATGAAACCCTTGCGAATCCAATAGACATGATGAGTAGCTGGCCAAGAAGAAGAAGAAGAAGAAAAAGAACACTATTAGGATGTTATCAGTTGGATCCTACCCAGCACATTTATAGCAAAGTTTAAATATAGAATACTGGATGTTATTAACACTTTACAAGACAGTCTACATATGTATCACAGTTCTGATTACAGTGAAATAGTTTTTCATGAAAAGACATTCTGTGCATTCATAGATGTTTTGTCAATTGTACATCATGTCACCTTGTTTCATGCAAACCTTTCCTGTCTGTGAAAATATACAACGTTTCAGTTCCGACACAATTTGCATATATGTTTTCAGATACACTAAATGGACTTTGAGAAATTGTGGGTGGAACTTCTCATATCCATCGTTTTAATAACTTTGAAATTGATGCCTGTGTAACCACAAATAGATTTATTTACATTTAGAAAGCATAAGCACCCAGCTAAGCAAGTCTCCCTTACCTGTAGGGCTATTTATTGTAATTTAAGATAGGACCACAGATGTTTTGTTCCACTATCCAAATAGCCACAATTTCTTGTATCACTGTGAATATTTATTCAACTAACATATACTTTGCTCATATAATGTAAATGATACCCAGAATGCAGACACAGGTTAAAAGCAAGAGCTGAGCCAATCAGTTATTAATGTTGAGGGAATAGTAGAGAAACGACCCAATGTTGTTATGAGGTTGAAATTTGTATTTCAACCTCATAAGTTTGTATTTTCAAACTGCCTCAAGTGATAAATGCATTCAGTTCCAACAGATGAAGCTGGCACACCACACACACCCTGCTGTGTTCTTAACCTGAGATCAAAAGAACATCTAAATGTCTAAAAAACCTGACCTTTAGGGCAACTCTACAACACAAACCACTTCAGGCCGAGCTGCAGTCTCCGACTCTGCTTAATGCATTCGGCATGAGTCATGCCAACTCTTCACTCTCATCCCGACTTAGTAACTCCGTCTGAATCCAAATGACATGTGTTTTGTGAAAAGACTGTGACATATTCCTGCTTGCGAGCAATGCTTTTGTGCTCCGCACAGCGTGCTAGTGTGTGCCAGGCCCAGGCCCGCACCCACGTGATGCAACAACAATGATGTAACAACAATGACAGTGCTCCCCGTCCGTCATTATGGCTTTGTGTTTGACATGGACATGAGACAAACGGGGCCAAGCCATGCAGCACAGCATCAGAAACGTTTTACTGAGAGTGATTGCTTTTGGATGGTCCGATGCATACCCTACACGTGCTGTAGCCAAGTCAAATCCACTCACATACGTCTGTGAACACTGTCATTCTAAACATAGCTCTTTGGTTATGTCTTCATTTGGTTGGCACACACACACACCGTTGCTAAAAAAATGCAAAACGTTAAAACTCACCTGGTCTCACTGTTGAAAGGATTACGGAACACTGTCAATATATTCAAAACATCATTCCTGAGGTAGGAACAGATACCGGACCTGAACACACTCACACTTTGAGAATTTTGAATCCATTATCATAATAAATACAAACCCCGTGTCCTACAAGTGTTTAATTTGCTACTGCCACATCATAGTTTAAACCTTAACCATGAAGTACCAAAAAGTGATCCGACCATAATCTGCAATATTATTTTATTTATTTAAAAAGGTACTTATGCAAAGTTTGTTGTTTTCTCATTCTCAACTTCACTTTTGACGCTTGTGTGTCCACGTGTGTACGTGATGTCAACATCACGTACACAACATATAATCAGTGGAATCCTTTTATCTTACAGGCACCTCCTAGACCTACAGAGATTGTTTGGCACTTATTATAAAACATATACGTGTGTATGTATGTATGTATATAAAAATACAGGATGCCCAGTTGTCTTAGAAAAGGGGAAGTTGTGCATCAGTGGGTGTGTTGTGTATTATGCAGCACTGGCTTAAATCAAATGTGAAACCTTGTTCTGCTTTGCGTTGTCAAGTAGGTGATAGTACTACTGGATGCCATTCTGAAACTGTGTTTTTCTGTGCTCTTTCATGCATTGCCTATGGTGTGCTTCAAACAGACACGAAATAGGAGTGTGATTCTTTGCTTGTCCCTGGTTATGCAGTGCATCTACCGCTCTTCACATACACTGAATGTCAGCATCAAATACACAAGCTTTCACTCACATAGTGGAGGTAAAGAGAGTTACATAAACTAAGGTGTGTCCAACAAGACACAGGTGAACAGACTCACTTCATCATCTGAAAACGTCCTGAATGTGCCTGACAATTCAAAGCAGCACATTTAGTTCCTGCAGAAAGTATGGATGTGAATGCTCACATGGCACTTTTATTTGGTGAGCTGGGAGTATCTACTTTTTACATTCACAGGCCAATATCTTAAATGTCGTTCACGCGGTCTGTATTCAAAAAATGTAAGTCAATATCTTGTGATAACTATTGGGGTTATGTATGATACATTGTTGTACAACTATTGCACAATCCGTTAGTGAACAAATGTTAAAGAGAAGATCTGTTGACACACATTTAGCCACACAATGCAGTGACTCCCCTGTACTGCAGGTAGCTTGTTGTGGTGTCAGAATCAATAGGAATCATCAAGTAAAGAAGGATGGGGGAGGGGGCTGAAGAAGAGTTGGCACACAAAAGAAAATGATGTAGTTATGCCCGGTTCGCGTGGCGGTTCGACTGCACCAGTCCTAAAATCTCTCCGTCTCCTCTGCTCTGTCACATGTCCATCTGCTCCGGTCTCTCTCTTTTTCTGCCTGGGTCAGTGTTACACTCTGTTCCGATCAAAATTCTGTCCAGCATTTGTCACATCCCTGGCTCTGCTCCCGCTGTCTGTAATGATCCCGTCTCTTCCCATTCTGTCACACTACAGCAGCGTTCTGTCTGTCCCAAAGAATCTCCAGCTCACCCTTTGCCTTTCTCATCTTCTGTCTTCCCATCCTCCTGCTCTCTCCTTCTACCCACACACTCATTCAGTATTCATATTTTAGAGGACATTTATGAGCATGAAACCGAGCGTGTGCATCTGCACCATTTTCGGTGCAGAGGAAACCTACATTTTCTCCTTGAGCCTTCCCCTGTCCCCCCCCCTTTCCTTATCTAGCTAATCCAGATTCTGGTTTCGTGTTGCTCATCTTTTTTTAGACTGAAAGCCATGTGCCACTCACTCCTACTCTCCCTCTGCCTCTTTCTCCATCTTTTTCTCCCACTGCCACCCACTCAATCCCTTTCACCTCTTCCCACTCCATTTTCTCTTCTTTCAGTTGATGTGATAGTATATGTGCACTGCACATCGCATGTGTGTTTGTGTACAGATGAATGTTTTTTTGTGTGTTGGGGTGGTGACATGTGCTCTGCCAACCTGTCTGTGGCATGCTGCCACAAACCATGTACAAATCCGTTTGTCATTGTATCTGGTCCGACACTGAAAATAACTGCAGCAGTTTTGTCCATGCAACGCACTCCTGCAGCCGTAGCTTTTCAGCAGAGTACTTAATGTAAAGTGGTTCTTTAAATTGGTGCTTTTTCACACGTTAGTATTTTTCACAGTCTTTTCTATTAATGGCTTTGGTGCCAGATCATCAATACCGCCTCCCGGGTACAATCACAGAGTGATCCCCATTTCCATATGGCTTACTTGGATCACATGTCCCATGATGCGCTTGAAAATGTTAATAGGCTGGTTATCTCTCGTGAATTTACATGTTCAGCTCCATGTTAGACAAGTGAATATAAAAGAGGGAACTGGCACTCTTGTTTTCCCAGAATTCAATTTATACCTGAGCTGAATATTTGCAGTTTCACTTAAAGTGTAAAGGTTTCACTCAAATCACTTCCTAGTTCGACTGCTATATGTAAACATGCATTAATGTACGGGATTTTCCACTAAATGAGTGAGTACAGCATCTGTTCAAAATATAATTTTGTTTCATCTCACACAAGTGCTCATCTACATCCAGATGCAGTACAGTACTAAGATTGTAAAGTCCTATAACAACATACAACTTTTGTTACCAAACTTATGCCCATTGTCAGTTTAGGACTGCTGCTTGCCGTGTATACCTTTTACATGGTATGTGTTACAACTACATATATTATAGCCTGTCCTGTAGACAAACTCACTATTCTTGATCTGAATTCTGATTTACACATGCAACAGGACTTCATACATTCATATAAGGCTGTTGTCCGAATTATATGAAAAATAAATGCTCTTTGCTGCGACTTCATCCCAGAGCAGTGTGATTCCTTGACTACCGGTTAACACCTAAACACCAGCACTGGCCCCTGTTCAAGCACAGGTCACACATTGTGTGTGCATTTTGGAAAACAAAGACCAACATACTGCATCTGCCAGGACTCCCTGGAGGAACTTGGTTTCTATCAGGGTTGAAGCCTATGCCAGGGAACAAAGTGTAAACACTGGTGTTGATGCAGCCTTACATGGATGCGCCTTGGTTGATTTACTCAACAGGCAGGATGTAAGAGGCAGGATGCAGTGCATACATTAGTATAGAATAAGATAATAGTGCAGAACTCATCTGTGTGCCATAACCTGCCCCCAACAAATTCCTCTGGTGTCCGAGCATAAACAGAAGACTACAAGTGTCTGAACTACAGTGTGTGCCACTTTAAGTGTAATGACTAATATGTAATTGTCATCTCTTGTTTTGCTCAAAAATTGTACAACTATCTTAAACTGGATTATCACGCTGTTAAATTACAAAGCACTTGGAGCTGTTCATTATCCTCAGGTGACACCTCATTTGCATTTTACACTTTCACAGACCATATCCACAACTGGAAGTCGTGGGAAAAGAGGTCCCTAATTATCCGTGTGAGTGATAAAGAGGTGTGACATTCCCCTTACCGTTGCTGTGCCAGGTCCTTCTCTTAAAAAACAAACATGTAATTTACTGATCAACCAAACGCACATATGGTCTGCATATTATACAAAAGTCTGGTTAGTCAAGTCTCCTTTTCGTGGAGTGATCATAAAGATACGAAATAAGAATATGAAGATAAGTCGGTAATGGGGTCTATCGCTGCCCTTACTTCAACTGCATACTTTGGAGAACAGGCAGTACTTTACAGCAACTGAAACGGTCACATCACTTTGTACTCGTGTAGCTCGTGATGGACATTTGCCATGATCGTGGCATTTTATACAGTCAATTTAAATAAAGAAAAAGAAAACATACACTATAACTGAACCACCCAACTAGATTTAGCTGCAGTCCTGGGTGATTAAATGTGCCAAAGCACGAGTACAGCCAGCAGTAGAGCAGCAGCGACAGTAGTGTGTAATCTGGGTTGATCAGGACGGCTGCAGGTGGCATCTTGCGGGCCTAGCTAATGGAGATGTGGCCTAAGAAATGGGTCTCAAACGAGCGCTAAAGCGAAGATTAAAAAGCCGGGTCACGCCGTCCGCTCCGCGGCGGATTGTCTGCGCTGCGTGTGCATATATAGCTTCGGGCAGGTAACGAGCCAGGCGGTCAATCAGTCCGTCCCTTCATCCTGCCGCTCACCTGTATGTTGACGGTGCCTTGCCAAGACCCACTGCATCGGATCCGCTCGCTCTCCCATATCCTTCCGACCGCCAACCAGCCTCACTCTCCCCGACACCGGCCCAGGGTTTTGTTTTTTTACAGGGTGGGGGTGAATTCACAAATGCCTCACCGATATAATTACAATAACCGTGCAGACGTCATTACAACGGGAGGATGAATGGCTCCAGAGACATCAAAGAGCCGGAGCTTCCTCGGTTAAGAGCCCGACTGTCAGGCAAACCTGGAGCATGCCATCAAAGACCGTTATCAAATCACACGGTCGTTTTCCGGAGACCGACGGCTGCTTGGTCCTCCGCTTAATTGCAACACGTCGTCGGCTGTGGCAGCTCACGGAGAGCGGCGGTCATGTCCACGTCCCTCCGCCGGCGCTCGGCATGATGGTGACTTCTATCCACAGAAGGTAGCGGTGCCGCGGGGCTGACAGGCGAGACGACCCTCTGGATTCTCAAGCTGCAAGTCAGTAGCGTGTGTGTGCCATCAGCCGGGCAACTCCCGAACCCCAGCACGGATAGCAGCTACACGGAGGCAGCATTTTTCCACAGGATCTGGCCCAACCCCTTGGACTTTTCTCCCACAGAAGAAAAAAATACGTGCGAATCGGCTCTTCTCCTTCCGCGTCTGCCTGCGCAAATCCCGCACCGCGTTGTTTTTACGCACACCTGACTGGGGTTTCGTAAATGGCTGACCGCAGGCACTTCGGAGATCCTGCGGAGAAAGGGCGCCACCGGTGGTTTCTGAATATCAAGGAATCTGCAGCTGAATCAAAGAGGGCGGTGTTTTCCGAGAGGCTGCCGCTCCTCCGTGTTAAGTCACACAGGAAGATCCCGAGGGGGATGTGGCTCGCTTGTTTGATTAGATAGTTGTTAGTTTTAAGGGAGCTGTCTTTGTTTGTTTGTTTGAAAACGCATTCGACTACCTTCACACAAAACATGTCAAAAAACGTATTGTATTGGCCCCGGTTTTGTCTCAACGCATGCGCAGTTTAGAATTGACCAAAAGTCTCTGTTCCAAATCGTTCCGCTCCCACAGCGATGCAGGCAAATATTGACTTGGGCGGCAAATGAACACGAATTTTACAAGCAACATGTGTCTAAAATGTATATAAATCTACATTTTAAACTGTTAATAAAATCCTGTTGTTTAATGAGTCTGATTTCGACTAAACATAGGCCATATAGTCATAAAGGACTAGCCGCTTTGTTATTACTAAAGTCTACACAGTGAATATGACCTTTCACAGTTTAACGTTAGAGTTTTGGGGCTTTATTTACACTTATTTATTACTTTGTATCGCCCATATTAAAACATTAAATTGTGCTTTTATCTACCACGTATATTTCAAATACATATTCGGTGAGAATAGAGTTGTTGACATTGGGTGGGCGGACTTTTCGAGTTTGAGTTGTTTCGACAAATTTGGGTTCAAATCCTATTCGCTGTGTCTTTTGCGTCAACCAGTATCCATTTCAACGAAATCTCCATACTTTGCTGATTACCATCTTGACATACTACGACGTGTACTGGGCGTGGATCCGCGTCACATCATAAGATGTACATATGAAAGTGTGCGTATACTATACTGTCATCTGTCGGAAAGAAGAAGAAAAAACAACGGAAAAGAGAAACCTATGCCAGCAACAATCTATTAAAAAAGAGATCAAGTCCGTGAGAAAAACACTTCCTCGTCCAGTCACTGGGACTTCTCACTTCACACAGACTGCTGACCTCAGGGCTCCAGGTTATTTGGCAGATATCTCCTGGCTGAAAATAGACACAGAGCTGTCATGTCATTGGTGTGTCAATTGCATCGGAATTTGTCATAGTTATTTTGTATTGTACTACTGCTTACATCATAGAACAGATTTCTATTCATGAGGGCGAATGTGATCCAGGGTTACACCCCTTCGAAGAAAACAATATGAATCACGTATGGACTAATTTAGTGTCCAACCCTCAAATGGGAACTGACAGAAGGGAAGATGATGGCGAGGAGTGTCACGAAAGTATGTGCTTGTGGGGGAAAATGCAGTAAATTGACTGTTTCACTGCTAATTCAGCTTCAATGTAATGACAATAATCTGTCCTTGTACTGCATTTGTGACCTTCTGTGTGAGAGTTGACTTGTAGTCAATCAGTGGTAATGTCCCTCTGACATGCTTTTTTTGTTATGAGCTCTCATAGGTGTTGAGCCCTCTGCACGACACAAGCATGTATAGGCCTACGCATGGAGGGAGAGAGTGCAGCTAATGTGGTTACCCACAGCATATATTGTAACTGGCTCTGGAAATAAACTCAACAAATGAATAAATAATTATCAGAATTATGCTGTGTAGTGCAGACTGTATTATGTGTAAGTTTAATACCACAGCAGAGGGTGTTGCATCCATGATAAACAGTGTACAGTCTGTGTTCTTGCTCTTGATGATTCCTACACAAACCAGAAGATTGAAAGTCAGAATCAGGGTTTTGACATTTTCACCCACCAGGAATTTGCCTTGATATTTTGGTGTGGAAATATGCAAATATATGGGTTTATTTATTTAAAAGAGCTGTAGAGTGTTTAAAAAGAACATGATGGGATTTGTAAAACACTGAAAGTCAATAATATGGACATAAACACCCTCAAACACAGTCAGCACTTTAACCATAATTGTAAAAAAAAACATAACTAAAATGTGTTTGAGGAGCCAAAGCTATTAAAAATGTAATTGTCTAAATACTCTTTCCTGCATCATAGCTTGAATATGACCAGATTCTATTATTTTCCAGAGGCTACTGAGGCTATTGAAGTAATAGTTATTCTAATAAAAATGTACTGGATTGAGAATATTCTTTAATAAAAAAGCTGTATGTAGTAGAATAGAACTCCCCTATTTTAAGGACTAGATGGTACATCCCAGTCTCTCCTCGCCCTCTCTATTTCTCCTCCCTCCTGCTTTCAGTGTCCTCCATCTTTCTTCCTATCATTTTCTGATTCTAAGGACATTCTCACTTCCACTGTTGCAGTTCCTCCTCCATCTGATATTCTTGTAATCTCTACAGAGCTGCTGGAGAGGTATGTAATGTCCTTATTTCCTCTCATCACAACAGTGCTAGCTTTAATTGGAGGCATTTTTGTAAAGACGTTTCCAGCCTGCATTCTGTAAAGTGCAAGCTAATATGTGTTCATTAAATTTAAGCAGTGTATATTGTTCCTCATTTTCTTTCCTTCATTTGCATGTTGCATAATTTCCTCGCAGTCATGATGGTCCTTATTTCCTTCCTCCATCTTGTCCTCCAGGTATAGCACATATGATTTGTGCAGTTTTACAGAGAGAAGTGAGAGCAAGACAGGGAAAAAGAGTAAATGCACATGTTTATTGCATCTAGATTTGGTTCGTTTTAGGGTCAAATAAATAGAGACTCAGTCCTAGACACTGAATAATCTCTGCAGCTGCAGTTCCATCTTCCGCCATTCCAAAACAGATAGATTTTACAATGAAAAAGCATTACACAGGAAACTGCTCTGACATAATTTTTTCAATAGAAGATTATGTCACAGCTGCTTGGACTAAAATATCTATTCCCTGTCCTTTGAGCGTCAGCGTGTTCTCATCAATGTCATATTTTTCCAAGGTCACATATAAGGCCCCACCGCCACATGACTGCTTCGCCGCTTACAGTGAATACATAAATGTTAAAAGCCTCCTTCGTATGCCAGTGTGTCAACATTCAGCAGAGCAGATAAAACGCTGTCTGAGCCTAATTCAGACGGATAATCTGGCTGTGCCTGTTTGCTGTGTTTCTTCAGTGAAGCACCACATAGCTGACCTAATAAAGACTCCTCCTGACCAGACCACACCTCTGTCCCTGAGTCAATGGAAGCCAAGGCCAAGTCCGGGGCCCCCATACCCAAGGCGGCAACTAAAGCAGAAAAGAAGGAGCCGGCAGCCCCACGTAAGGCTGAGCCTGCCCTTGCAGCCCCTGAGCCGGAGCATCCTCCTCCCCAGGATGGGGCAGAAGCTGAAGCAGCAGTGGCAAGTGACGAGGCTCCAGCCTCCGACACGGACTCTTTGGAACACCTGAAACCCTTTCTCATTGGTGGTGCCGTTATTGCTGCAGGAGCCATCTTGCTGGGAGTCCTGCTACTGGCTAGGAGAAATTAAGACCAAATCATTCTCTCAAAATAAAGTATGTATTGGGTTATGAGTTAGAGTTGTGTTGCCGGGTGGTTTACAGACTATTATGGTACAGATGGGGGCTGGGGAGGCACTCTGCATCCTATGTTTTTTTTTTTAGCCTGCTTTCACTTAGTGAATCCAACCATTCAAGTTTCGATAAAGGCTGTATATGGAGAATACTTACACATAATATCTGCATGAAGTTGCTGAGAACTGTATAAAACATTTATTTGAAAAAGTCACACTAGAATTTAGCTAAAAGCCTAAACTCTTTAAAGGTAGCTACTTTAACTGCTTTATCTTGTGTAATCCTGTTTGCACAAATATTAACAAAAGCTTGCAATATATGTACATTCTTCCTCCGGAAATCAGCCTGGTTCACTTTGATAAAGGATCATTATTCATGAAGTTGAAACTTGTGTTAATACTGGCCATCAGAGTGGTTCTAGGTTTATTTCACTTTAAAGTAAGATAATGGAAAGAGTAGGTCTGAAAACAGAAAGGAATAGGCTTTGTGACAATTTGGACATATATATATATATATATATATATATACATATATATATATATATATATATATATATATATATATATATATATACATATATATATATATATATATATATATATATATATATATATATATATATATATATATATAAAAAAAAGTAAAATTGAGAACAGCACAGTGCAATTTCAATTTTCAAAAAAGTTGAAAAACAAGTAGTGGTTTACGAATGGGATGTAGCAGATCGTAAGAGATAAAATATGTAGTATGTGTCAGAGAATTATATAGTGAAGTTACCTCTTGATGTAGAATAAGAAATACTTTTATTTTCCTGTCAAATTATGTCACAAATCAATAACCTCTCATGTCTCACACAACATTCACAGTCGTGCTAGCTGAATCATACAGTAGATATCTGTAGCAGGCTGAACAGCCATTAGTGTTGCATTATTAGGTTTAAAGCCTGCTACAAAAACATTAGAGTTGTTTATGTCTTCACTGTACGCCACTTAAGTGGCTGTCGGAAAATAAAATGTCCAACCCTCATTCATAACCACATACAACTGTAATGTAAAGAGCGCTGTCTAGATTGTGAATACAATGGAAGGGGGATGTATAGATTAACTGTTGTAAAGTTAAAAATCAAGTCACACTTCTGTTGCAGGAAGCTCTTACCTGTACAGCTGTCACAATCGTGTCCACTCATAGTACAGCTCATGGGGCTGTCCCTGTTGCATAAGTAGATGACAGAAAAACACTTCTGACTATTATTTGATTTGAACTGTATGGGCACTTACATGGGCATTTTACAACACTGGCTGGCCAAAAATATTGTGAGAACATATCTCATTCACCACAGTCAATACCCCAAACACATCAAAAAAGATGGTATGCCAACACCAAAACAAACTTCACATTACATTATACAAGACAGTGTACCAAAAAAAAAGAGAAATCCTATTTTCATAATTTCAACAGCGTATAAATGCAATAATTCAGATAGAACTCCTCATTTAGCACGTGCTGTAGCAAGTTAAATTACATAAATGATAATGTAACAATACTGTTGGTGATGATGATGATGATGTATGAACTTAGTTTTGGCAATGATGGCGATGTTACAAATGATGATGATGGCAATGATTATGTTTTTCATGGTGACTGTGATAATAACAATGGTTATGATATATTTTTGATATATTTCTAACATATTTTCCTTATGCACACTCCCCTCTGCCCCCAAACTCCTAAATGTAAAGGTCGTTATCTAATCTTTATTAAAGACAGTGAACCAGCCCATGTGAATATTTCTTCATTTGCAATTATTTAGAATTAGGGATCATATACTTGCAGACAGGGCTTCAGCATGATGTGTTTCATGTTTCAAAAGTCATGAAGTAGTACTGTGGCCCATAGGAAATTCTACAGGCAAAAAAAATGGAGTTCCATGAACAAAAACAGCTCAAAACTCAAGGCTGCTTTAAAAAAAGTCTTAAAGTTAAAACTTTTCTAAGTACATCATTTGACAACAGCAGCTAACCTGAAAAATAGGCACTGTCAAATTAAATATTTCATGAACACTGAAAAAACATAGTTTGGCTACTTATATTGCATTAGTCAGTACACATCATAATAAAAGATGTAATAAAGCATGCACAGTCTGTATGCTCAGCCAAAATGATTGAAAGCCTCACTGTACAGAATGGTTTGTTTTGGGGTGTGTCATTCAACACATTTACACAGTGACAGCGTTTGAAATTTACACAATTTACACTATTTTGCAACATAATCCTGCCCTAATGGAGGAATTACATGTTTATTAATGTAATTCATGTTTTTGATCAAACTGTTTGAGGGTTGTTGTATCAACTTCTAATCAATAAATAAATCAAATTTGTATCCAATAAACTATCAACCTAAAAGTTGATTATCAGTAGCCTTATAGTAAGCTACGCTTTTATTTTGAAGGACCGGCCCGGAAATGTTACTTCTGTTGCGTCTTGAGAGAACGAGGGAAGCTACAGTCACGTTCACTACTCAGACAAACGTCGCATTTAGGCTTTAGGTAAACTTGATTGCTGACGGTGAGTAAATATGATTTGACATTCATATATATTTAGTTTTGACGTGTAAATGACCAACAGTATGTGAATTCGTGGTAACGTGTTATTGTCGGCTAACGTTAGCTAACAGTTAGCTGATGTGCTAATCGCGTGGCTACAACTTCACACCACATGACATTAAACCTTCATTCGCCTACTGAATACGGGAAATACAGCGTGAAGATAAACACTTCTCAGCAGACAAACCACTGCAGCGTAAGACTGATCTTTGCGTTAATCTTAGAACGAAAACACGTCCATTACAGCTAAGCTGTGGCGCTGTAAATGTAGCGTCAATAAAACATTTAAGTTGTCGCGCTAATAACGTTATAACCCTCGGGAGGAGGAAGCCTTAACGCTACTTGTATGAAAAGACGTGGTTTCAGGAATAATTCCTGGTCAATTGGCGCCAAGTAGCTCTCTGTAAACGTTTGTTATCTTGCTATACGACATGTTTCATTCGGATATGGTTGTTAACAGGGTGGTGATCCTCTGTCCTCAGGTGTCTCACGATGATAATTCCCGTCCGGTGCTTCACGTGCGGGAAGATCGTCGGTAACAAGTGGGAGGCATACCTTGGCCTACTTCAAGCCGAGTATACTGAAGGGTGAGACAGGGTTCTTACGGTCATGGAAAACCTGGAAAAGTCATGGAATTTTAAGTTATTTCCAGGCCTTGAAAGGTCCTTGGAAAAAAATTAAATTCTCAAAGTTTCCTCAAAATCATGGAAATGTGTTATATTCATATGTTCATTTATATAAATGTGTATTCTTTTAATCAAACTATTGTCTCATTCATTTGCGTCATTTAAGATATACTGTATGCTTTGGAATTCTCATTGGTTCAGACCGAGATTTCACAAAATGTTTTGTCATGGAAATCCATTGGTCAGAATGTGTATGAACCCTGGGTGAGATGCATAGCGACTTGTTTATCGTTGCACTATTGTTAAATCTTCACATGTTGCGAGCAGTGACGTTCTTGGCAATATAGTAGTTAAATCGTGAATACGTCTCAAGTGTAATCCACAAGTACATGTGCCATTTGCACAGCAGCAGTGACGTGGAAGTACAACAAACACATTGAACTCTTCAGCCTGTTTCTGTTGTGTTCATTTCCTCCAAAGCGTCGCGTTATCTACATTCAGACTTATGATGCGATGCATCCTTGTAATGAGCTGAAGCCATTTACGATGCGATCCTGACTTTTCTGCTGTGAACACTATTTATTCAGTGATCTGTGTGCCATATATTAGGACTAACATTACCTCTTCTGTCCCTCCTCAGCGATGCCCTTGATGCCCTGGGCCTGAAGAGATACTGTTGTCGACGGATGCTCCTTTCTCATGTGGATCTTATTGAAAAATTGTTGAATTATGCTCCATTGGAGAAGTGATTGTTACTGGCTACTTGGACTAAGGACATGGACTTTAGGGACTGTGGCATGGACAGATTGAATGTCCTTGCCACAGCCCTGTTAAAATATGTATGTGACAACAAATGGCAACTTAAATGGAGGCTTTTGGAACATTAATTTGTGCACCCATTTGATTTTTTTTTCTAAATAAAAAAGGTGATAAATGACATTGTTACCAGTATTACTGTTTTATCCAGTTACAACATATCTTCCAGAACTATATGGTTAAAATGAGCTCTCACACGTGGGCTTTTTCACTGCCAGTCATTTGTCCCTATTTTTTATTTATTTTTTACCCAGAACAGACCTTAGGAAAATTGGGTGTTTTGCAGATGAATCACCGTCTTAGATTCTGCAGTACAGGTGTCAGAATGATACAGCAATCGCAATTCAAGTATTCAGTTACAAAAGGTGTGCTGACTAAAAGTTTAAGTTTATGTCAGGAAATAAAACAGATTATATTTTCAGGGAATGTGTTTTTAATCTTTAGATTTAATACAAAAGAAAAATGATAACAGTACACTGTAATTCATAAGTTATTAAGAGGCGTTCCTGCACATGCAAGCGTTGGAATCTGATGTCTCAGCAGCAAATCTACAACCACATTTTTTTTTAAAACAGGTAAAAGTCCCAGTATGTACAGACAACAGGTGGAAAAAAAAGTAGACTTTGAGATACATCTTCAGTCTCACCTTAGATTCCTCAAGATTTTTATGCAACAGCAGAAACAAAATCTCGGCTTCCCACTTGAACACCATCAGCCTGGGGGGAAAAAAACAAGGCATCATTTTCAGTCACATTTATTTGAATCTAATATGGACTGCAAGAGCCCCAGAATGTGTTACATTTTCTTACAACTACAGTACTAATTTGTACTAGCATCTTATGCCAATTCTTGGGAATTAAACTAAAGAACGTCACAAACCATGGTATTGATTGAAAATATTTCTTACATATACCACTTTGTAAGTTCTGCATATGCTTCACCTCACTATTCATTGCATACATCAGAGTTATAGCCATGCTCGGTCTATTCATTGACAAATTGTATTAACAGTCTGCTGACGTAATAGGTTGCACACTTTTAACAGTTCATTGCACAAAAATGTGCACTAAAAAGTAATCTGAACAAGTTTTCAGGGCCGTTTAAATAGCACTAGGAAGCAACGGTTTGTAGTTATTTTAATGGTCTATCCAATACAGCCTAAAACATAAAAATGAACCTAGAAATCTTTACGCTTAACCTATATAAATAAATACAGCGGATTACAGGCTATTTTATATAAATTAATCACATGCTTAAAATAACTCTTGGACTGAAATGTTTCTTTTGGCCAGATATGAGACGACCGACATCCATAAAGAAGTTGAGCAGAGAAAAATAATATACATGTGATTTTATATATTCTATGTGTAAATTTAAAAGTGGTTTAAATTATATTGTGATTGAATAAAATAGTAATATTCTAATGATTCACATTTTGTATCGTGTTTGTTAATGCTTTTTACAAATATATACATTTTTCAAATCAGTTAGTCTCATTGAGATCAATACTATAAACCAAAATGTGACAGTGTTAGCCGTAAGCCCATGATTGAAGAAAAGAAGGTTGAGCATGGTGACCTTTGCAAAAAATACAAAATCTGTAGGTAGGGAAGCTACTCAATAATGGTTATTTCTGCATTATTGGGGACACTGAGCAAGCCAGCTAAAGGATGTCTTATGACAGAAACTAACCAACACTGTATGAATCTGTGATATTAAACTCCTTATATTTGGACATTAAACTCTGTTGTGGTTTTGATGTACTTCAAAACACAGAAGCTCAAAATGATACAATATACTAAGAAACCCAACAGTGGAACCAATAATAAAACATGCACCAAATAATAAAACGGTCTGTTGGATGAAAAAGTACAAGTATATCAATTAAAGAGGGTCTTACCAAGTTAGCGGTATCGGTCTCGGTAATCTCGGTGCCTTTCCCGTTCTCGGGAGCGTTCCTTGTCCCTCTCCCCGCTCCGGGAGCGTTGTCTGTGTCTTCGAGACATTCCTGCACCTTCCCAACCAGAAGAATCTTCTCGGTCACGTTCTCTATCGCGCTCTCTGTCGCGACCCCTGTCCCGGTCTCTTTCTTCTTCCCCAGAACGACTGCTACTGCTGCAGAGAAACGTGTACTTGTGACCGACTGATCCTCAGCTTGGGTTTCTGTACGGACAACGGGAAGTCTCAGAGTGCCGACGCATTGTTACACAAACCTGTAGCCATAGTTGCCCTGGATAGAGACGAGACAGTCCTTGAGTGAGGTGACCAGGGCTTGGCAGCGTTCATCTGCAAACACTCTAGACTGCTTAATGATGGCAATAGCAGTTAATAGAGTCTCCATGGCAACCCGCAAGTCTCCTGAATTAGAAATTGGAGAAGTGAGATATTAGAGACAGTTAAGTAGTTACGCACTAAAAAAAAAGTTTTAAAAAAATTGATGAAATTTACACTAATGCTTCTCTGTGAAAGGGATTGGAAAATAGGATTGAAGTAACATGCACAGACACAAATACAGAGAGCTTGGCCTTGAGCTCCACTGAATATCAACTTTACAATAAGAGAACTCAAGTTCTTTTTCCACCAGACCAAATAAGTTACTTCACAGAATCTGATCAGCTCTACTTACCAGCTGTTGCTCCAGACACCGCTTTGCTGATGGCACTGCTGGCAACGGCTTTATTTCTGTTCATCAGCTCCTCAAAATCTCTATCTGTATTTCGAGGTGTTTGTCTGAAAAGTTCCAGATTGTTGTAAGAATTATTAACCATCAACGCAAGTTATTAAAAAAAAAATTACTTTGGCACTATGACAAAAGTATTATTATCATGAATATGTTCTATATGCTTTACTTATCTGCATACGTTATATAGGGCGGCTGTAACTCATGGGGGTACCCAGCCTCCCCATAGTTCACATGTCGAAGTGTCCCTGAGCAAGACACTTAACCCTAAATTGTTCCCATGGCGCTTCACTAGGGGCAGCCCACTGCTCCTTGAAATACTAAGGATGGGTCAAATGCAGAGAATAGATTTCCCCACTGTGGGACTAATAAGGGATTATTCTATATAATTTTTGCATTCCTCTCTGTATCCTGGTCTTTTGCTACATACAGATTCACTTTCCACAACAATATTATCATTTTATATAATTGTGAAACCAAAACATATAACCGTTTATAGATTGCAATCACTTTAAATATAAAACAGTGTATGCTCTTACTTTTGTTGGCTGTAAGCTTGGCTGCTGTGCCCGTCGTGTGGTGGGGGAAAGAATGCCGGATTGACATGCAGACTGGGAGGTGGTTGGCTGGGAACATGGATTGGATGAGGAGAGAACAAAGGGGGTGGCATGGGTTGCATGGGTGGAGGGATGTTTGGCGGCATATGTGGGAAAGGAGGAGGTGGATGACTAAGGAAAGGGCTCGGTAATGAGGGAAACCTGTTCACAAGTGGATGTGATGGGAAATGTTGAGGTAAAGGGGGATGACTGGGCTCCTGTGATAATAATGAGGGAATCCTATCCGAAGAATCAGACTCCTTAGGATCTTTGGAACTAATACGCAGTGGTATACCTACAGAGAAAACAAAGTTTTTGTGAAAAAAGACAATGCTTACATTTTGCAATATAATATATACAGTGCATCCGGAAAGTATTCACAGCGCTTAACTTTTACCACATTGTGTTATGTTACAGCCTCATTCCAAAATGGATAAAATTAATTTTTGTCCTCAACATTCTACACACAACACCCCATAATGACAAAGTGAAAAAAGTTTTGGGAACATTTTTGCAAATCTATTAAAAATAAAGAACGAAAATATAACATGTACATAAGTATTCACAGCCTTTGCCATGACACAAAAAAATTGAGCTCAGGTGCATCCTGTTTCCACTGTTCATCCTTGAGATGTTTCTACAACTTGATTGGATTCCACTAGTGCTAAATACAGTTGATTTGACATGATTTAGAAAGGCACACACCTGTCTATAGCAGGTCCCACAGTTGACAGTGCATGTCAGAGCACAAACCAAGCCATGAAGTCCAAGGAATTGTCTGGAGACCTCCGAGACAGAATTGTATCGAGGCACAGATCTGGCGAAGGGTACAGAAGAATTTCTGCAGCATTGAAGGTCCCAATGAGCACAGTGGCCTCCATCATCCGTACGTGAAAGAAGTTTGGAACCACCAGGAATGAGCGATCAGGGGAGAAGAGCCTTAGTCAGGAAGGTGACCAAGAACCCGATGATCCCTCTGACAGAGCTCCAGCGTTGCTCTATGAAGAGAGGAGAACCTTACAAAAGGAAAACCATCTCTGCAGCACTCCAAAAATCAGGCTTGTATGGTAGAGTGGCCAGATGGAAGACACTCCTCGGTAAAAAGAACATGACAGCCCGCCTGAAGTTTACCAAAAGACACTTGAAGGACTCTCAGACCATGACAAACAAAATTCTCTGGTCTGATGAAAGAAAGATTGAACTCTTTGGCCTGAATGCCAAGTGTCATGTATGGAGGAAACCAGTCACTGCTCATCACCTGGCCAATACCATCCCTACAGTGAAGCATGGTGGTGGCAGCATCATGCTGTGGGGATGTTTTTCAGCGGGAGGAACTGGGAGACTAGTCAGGATTGAAGGAAAGATGAATGCAGCAATGTACAGAGACATCCTCGATGAAAACCTGCTCCAGAGCGCTCTGGACCGCAGACTGGGACGACGGTTCATCTTTCAACAGGACAACGCCCCGAAGCACACAGCCAAGACAACAAAGGAGTGTCTTCGGGACAACTCTGTGAATGTCCTTGATTGGCCCAGCCAGAGCCCTGACTTGAACCCGATTGAATATCTCTGGAGAGATCTGAAAATGGCTGTTCACTGACGCTCCCCATCCAACCTGATGGAACTTGAGAGGTTCTGCAAAGAAGAATGGGAGAAACTGCCCAGAAATAGGTTTGCCAAGCTTGTAGCATCATACTCAAGAAGACTTGAGGCTGTAATTGCTGCCAAAGGTGCTTCAACAAAGTATTGAGCAAAGGCTGTGAATACTTATGTACATGTTATATTTTCGTTCTTTATTTTTAATAGATTTTGCAAAGATTTCCCCAAAACTTTTTTCACTTTGTCATTATGGGGTGTTGTGCGTAGAATGTTGAGAAAAAAAAAGAATTTAATCCATTTTGGAATAAGGCTGTAACATTACAAAATGTTGTAAAAGTGAAGCGCTGTGAATACTTTCCGGATGCACTGTATTCAATAGTGTTTTTAAGATTTGTTGTGATCTTACGTTTATTTGCGACGTCCTCAAACGCACCGAGGTTCTGGCGAGTTGCAAAGCGACAGTCTACCTTATCCCCATTAAGCTCACAATGGGGTATTTTTTCCAATAATATTTTCAATGACTCTTCTGAGGTTACCACCACTTCTGCAAAGCTGTAAAACACAAAAAAAACAACAACACATCAACACTAAGTCAAAAATATTCACATCTTCTAAAAATTGAAAAGCACACGCTTCCTTTTTTGCAATGAAAAGCTCTCAATATAAACCTTAGATCCGCAACCACTCACCCTCTTGACTGGCCATTAATTTTGTTCTCCGCAAATTTAATCTCTTTGATGTCGTTCACACCCAGCGTTTGAGCCATGCACGTGATGTCCTTATCAGATGTCCACTGGAGATAGTAGCAGTTTTGGAAAATTGAGGGTGACAAAATGACAGGATAGATAAAATACTTGTGATCTTGATTGTGGAAGTTATTTCTCCATTCATTTTCATGTATTCATTGTTCTGCAAACCCATGTGGACAAAACAACATACATGGTATTGGACAATAAAAATGTAGTCCATATAAACACAGAGAGGGTGTTACTCACCCAGGGGAAATTTCCAATATATAAAGACAGTCTCCTCAGAGAGTGTCTTCCTGGTTGGCTTTTCACAGTTGTTGATTTAGCCTCATCTTTAGGTAGCTTCTTGATAGGAGGAGTCACATTTGCAGTGACTTTCTTGTCCCTATCGACTGAGCCAGTTAGAACAGCATCAAAAAGTTCATTTGCTTCAGCAATTCTGTCCAAATCCTGTGTGAGATAGAAAAAAAGCAACAATAGCCCATTATATTCTGCTAACCTCAATCTTCAATGTAAAGAGCATATATTAACTGTAAATTCCCAGGCTCTCCAGCAGCTGCAGGAAATGTGGAGAAACATGAGATTATTTCTTAATTCTCTGGAAGTGCCAATACTACAGGGATGTGTGCATAAAGTCTCTGAAATGGGACTTGATTCAGTGCATTTTCCACTTTGGGGAACATAACACACGACAGAGCATCACAACTCCAAATGGAGACTTTTCTAAGATGATGGACTTGATGTTGATACCCGAGGCTGTAAATGCTTGTTTGCAGTTTAGTTATATACAAACATATTTCAACTCAACCAATGCGCCGACACCTTTACATTTAATGTTGCACTCCTATGCAATTGCTTTTTTAAAAACAAAAATAGCATAGGTTACTATCAGACTCACCTCGTCGTTTTGATTCAGGTCACTGTAAAGATCTACGAGGTCCGTCTTGGAGCTACTTGGTCCGGCTGCAGGTCTAGCAGCCATCCCGCGGGCCTAAAATGATCCAATTGATGAAACTGCAGCTAGTTCGGTATGTTTAGTTTGTTCTCACCGTAGTTCACACATGCACACGTAGCAAATGATCCGCGCACACCAACAACAGGTGCACTGACAATATTCAGGATTTGTTGCTAACGTGTCGCCTTGTTGCTAACGTGAACCAGCTCGAGTCCGCACAAAACTTACGTTAACGTCAGCTGAAACAAAATATGATAAACCGAGAATACGACACGCGAACATTAGTCAAGAAACATTATTTTTAATGATCACTTTCAAAATACATGCATGGTCTTTCATGTATGAGTTAAGATAGTTTCAGACTACTGGAGGCTCGCTCGCTTATCAGATAGCTGATGATGCTAATGCTAATATTCCTGTACGTGAGCATTTAAGTGCGTCGGGAATATGTCCCCGGTTACCAACAACAAACAACATTTGGTTCCTACTGTACGTCTCTATATATTTTCATTTCATTGATTGTCAAAACATATACTGAATATACACAAACTACGTTACAAAACTTAAATGTAACACGCTGGGGCCACTTGTGTTTTTATATAGGCTAAATATTACGGTCACTTTGGCACTACGACGTCATGTGTGCGCTGTATCCGGTCCCCACTCGATAGTTGTCCGTGTGCTGCTGTAACGTGAAACCTGCTTGTGTAATTTTACTGTTTTGTGTCTGACATTCAGACATCTGCAACGTTTTCACGGCGGAGAAGCACTTCACCTAGAAGTCTCTCAACGTAACAAGAAATACGGTTACAATGATCTCTTCTGTTGTTGCGAAAAGGGTGAGTTATCTAATAAACGTTACATTTACTGTAGATCTGTTGTTAGTTCACTCAAGGAAATTTGAAAGATTTAACTCTAATTGAAAATATCAAAAAATGTAATATTATGATGCACCAGTATTGTATTACGGTTGTAGTTAAATAACTATGTTAACGTTAGATTGCTGAGTTCAGCCTTTTGGCTGGAGGGCAGTTGTACAATCCCGGGGTAAACAGTTGTACAACAGGGCAGCGTGGGATGTTATGCAACTCCCCTCTGGTTCGCTCTCTTCTTCAGTGTAACTATTGATTTTACATTTAGGCTAACTTAACTTCAGGTTCTTTATCTAATAGAAGCCAGCAAGCCAATTAAGTTGCATTATTGAATGGAAGACGTATAAAGTTACAGTTTCTTTTTAACCTTACTTATGCATGGTTTTACATTGATGCAATTGTAAATGTATCATTACCGTAAACTCCTTTTCTTGAAATTACTTTATTCCACTGTGTTTTTGCACAATAAGCCAATACATCAACATTCTTCAACACAGCAAAAACAAAGCGCAAAGTAATTAGAGTGTGATGGCAGAGATGACCAAAAACACCACAAAAGAGAGGTAATGGGGGGATTATACCAACATATCAGAGTAAATGGCTATATATATATATATATATATATATATATATATATATATATATATATATATATATATATATACATATACATAAATAAAAGAACAAGCCTACATAACATCATTTGGTCTCAGTGTGACCCACATTTTCCTCATCAAATCAACATGCACCTCGTTGCATAAAGATGAGAGCAAGGACAACGAAAGGAGATGTGTCAGCTCAACAACATTACGGCCTATTTCAAAATATGTTAAACTGATTACACAGTGAATTATTTGACCCATCACATGAATGCGATGGAACCATTCATTACAATGTATTCGTACTTACTCAAACCTGTGTATTTGTTGTCAGCTGGTGACAGGTATGTGCCAGGCAGCATGGAGACCAGCAGTCACAGGGCTGGTATCATCTCGGGGTTACCGTGGCGATACGCCAGATGACACAAGGGGAGACCTGATTGAGATCCCTCTGCCCCCTTGGGACGAGAGGACCGGCGAGCCCACTGACATCAAGAAGCGACGCCTGCTGTATGAGAGTCGCAAGAGGGGCATGTTGGAGAACTGCATTCTTCTCAGGTGGTTAAACTTAACTGTTTCTCTCTTATCTGTCTGGCATCTGGTATATTAAAGGCGTGTTTCAAGTTTGTACCCTTTGGCCCACTTTGTAATTTAAGTTCACAGTGTAGAATAGATTGAAGGGGGTACACAAATAGGAAAGAGCAGGGTAACAAGGGCAACAATAAGCATGATGATAATCATGCATAGTGATCATAAAAGCACAATTTTCTTGATAAAAAAACATCCCACAGGTGAGCAATGTCAGCAGGCAGGAATAACAATAAGGAACCCAAAGAAGAAATGTTTTCCCAGTGAGCAGTCCATTCACGAGCGGCTCAGATAATTACCAGCAACCATGACTTTCCATTTTTAAAATGAATTCTCCACCTCTCTTCCAGCCTTTTTGCGAAGCGATACCTGAACACAATGAATGAGAACCAGCTGCTGCAGTATGACAGACTGATTAATGAACCAAGCAATGACTGGGACATCTACTACTGGGCAACAGGTGAGAGAATAGCTTATAGTTTCTCCTCAGAGGTTTGACATTGCCTCTCATTCAGGACAGTAAAGCTAATGCATAAGAATCATTAGATGGAGAGCTGGGAACAGATTTAAGACACTGAATGGAACTTGGATGTACTATAGCTTCTCTGCGCAAAACACATTCATATTTGATGATAAAAACATTTTAGCTTTGCAATATTAATGTTAATCAACATTAGTACAAATTTACAATACCACCTAGAGACCATCTTGCGATGGGATCTCACCAGCCATGACGCAAGGTCAGGCCAGGGGCGTGGGGTGCGTGCGTGCGGTGATGGCCACTTCCCCGCCTTCTGCCGCCCTACTTCTGGCACCCTTGTTCGGATTACACCCATCTTCGAACTCAACCTGCATTTTGTATGGTTTTGATGTTGCGGGGGACAAATTCTGTCCACAGACAGACAGAAATATAAACATTTGGCAAAGTGCTCAAAACCACTCCTGCATTTGTTCCTCTACAGTAGGGGTCTCCAGGACCACCATGATGACACGCATGCACAGACTCACAAGGTGCAAACTAAATCCAGCGTTGCTGTCACGGCTGGTCAATATTTGCTATCACTTGGGGTTTTGTGTTAACAGCGACAAAGAAATCTGACTTTTTTTACGGGTAATCGTTCAAGGCTGATGATGCAGAAATAATTAAACCACTGCTCTGCTTACAATCGAACATCAGTTCTGTTGCTTATTCTTCCCTGCTCCTTTTGGCTCCGACTTCATTCTGGGAGCTCATTCACTGTCCCAGTATAGCGAACCACTCTATTCATAAGATTTTCTCTAATTTGATTCAATTATGTGTCTGTTTTGTTGTGCAGAACAGCCAAACAACATAATCAGTGCGAGAATAAGAGTCAACATGTCCAATTTGCAACATCGCTCTGGAAAACCAAACAAAAACTGTTGCAGGCAGGCTGACTTCACTGAAAACGATTATGCAAGGATCATTTTATATTCTTCAATTGTCAGCTGAAATAGTTTTCCATCTTGAATTAATAAACTGAACATTTTGACCACTGAGAATCTGGGAGTGAGCCCTGTACGAGGCATTAAAATGACCAGATGAGACATTAGAATCAAGAATCCAATTTCTTCTGCAGAGACACTGTTGTTGCTTGTGAGAAGGATCATAATTGTGCTTTGCCATTACTACAATATCAAAATGAATGCAAACGTTCAGGAGGATTTTTTTTCTCGTGTCATCTTCATGAATAAAATATCATGTTGAATCAGCAGGTCAGCCTCTCAGTTTTATGTTCTCAGCTGGTCCTAAAATAGATCAAAGTGATGTCAGAAGGGCTGCCCTGTGTGTGCTCATTGTTCCTCAGCTATCTGTCATAGGTCAACCTGTTCTCTTTGTGCTTACAGAAGCTCAGCCCACCCCTGATGTTTACCAAGGAGAGATCATGGATATGTTGAAGGAGTTCACAAAGAACCGCAACCAGGAACAGAGGTTAGATGCACCCAACTTGGAGTACCTGGATAAGGAAAGCCAGTGAGGTCCATGGCCCTTTGGACCTTCTGAGAGACTCATTTTGCCTGGGACACGTGGTGAAATATCAGTGTCACAACCCACCAGAAATTAATCTTCATAGCCCGCTCCATCCTCTATTTCCTGTGCCAACTCCAGTCATTATAGGGGGAAGAAGATTCATGAAAGCTGAGGGAAGTTGGATCGAGTGAAGATTGATGCAACGCAAAATATTAGCAAGGTGCTGTTGAATTGTCATGTTTGTGTTCAATGATTGTACTGTGCCTATCACATACATTATGGGTTATTTAATAAATGGTGATGCTTTACTGTCTTCTTCTCCTGTTACTATTTTCACATTCCAGAGGGTTAAATAACATACTGATGGTATGTACGGTATTTGTTGCATAATGAAGGTTGCCTGCAGTGTCACTACATGGACACATGGTGGAAGCAGATCACCTTGCTTTCAGTGACGGTCAAACTGAAACACCTGCTGAGCTTGGTATCGTTGTGGCAAATGGGTCACCTGCGAAACGCACAGCTCACATACCTTATTATTCCTGGAGGGTGCAATATGAAAACATACGTCCATAGTTACCATATTTGGAGGAATCCTTCGATCCAATAGATGATAAAAACGGAGGTACAATCTGCCTAAAAAAACATCAACAAAAAATAACCCTACTGTTACTACCCTACTTGATTTAATGATGAAAATAACGTTAGCCTTTTATGAAGCAAAGCATCAGTGACAATTTGTGTCAAGCCAAGTTTCCAATTAAAGCACATATATTTTTGCTTCAAGCCATTTGAACAACAAGGTTAAAATTCTCTCCTCCATCACTGGATCAGTGTGTGTTGGCTGTGGGGGAAATTTCTTGCCCGGCTGTGTGTCATGTTGGTTCAGTGGAACCTTGTACTGAGAGCAGAAGGGAAATGCCCTCTGGCCAGGAGATGTGCACAGAATCTCAAAACTGATGACAAGCCTGCTTGTGTACGCCCAGAGAATCATAATGTGCACATGATCCACTGCCTAGGTGTTACACAAACAAGGCAATCGTACAGCTATGAGACAAATGTTGATGTGCATTTTCATTCTCATCACTTCTAATGGAAAAAATATGTTGAGTAAGCATCAGAACCTTCAATATTTATGTTCTTAGCTTGTCCTAAAATAGACTCTGGTGATGTCAGAGGGGTTCCCCTCGGTGTGCACTTTGCTCTTCTGCCATCTGTCTCTCCTTATATCTTAATCAGTGGTGGAGAGGACATTTACTCAAGTGCAATTTTCTGTGACTGTATTTCCATATTGTACTTATTAGCCCATAACATATTTTGATAACTGTAGTTATTAGCTATTTCTTTTTTGATTAAAGGTATATGATACACTGATAAAATACAATGTAAGATGAAAGGTAAAAGTAATATTTCGATAAATAGAGCAAAGATTAGGAATTGGAAGAAGATTAGAAATAGTTGCTGCCGAAACATTGATGCGTCCTTTTTATATAGTTTGTATACAATATGTAATATATAGTAAGGCTTTTGGGGGGGGAATTGATACTTTTAATTTTGATAATGTAAAATTTAATAATGATTATCTCAGTGCATAAAATAAACCAGTTTGAATCTAAATCGGTCACCTAATTGTGGCCGTGGGAATGTCCTCCACACACTACTATTCGTTTGACAGTAGCTAATTCTGAAGTTTACTGGGTGTCACAATTTCCTGCTTTCCAGAAAAAAGGATGCCACCTGTGGAACCCACATGCAGGACAGCACAAATAATGTCTTTATTGCTCTGAGTGTATGCTCATTTGTTGCCCACGCACACCCACTGTGCCTATCTGTAGCCATGCGCTCCTGTCATCCTCCACTCCTGCTTCCTGTGTCGTGACAGCGCTCGGTTTTATCCTCAGCCTTGCCGTCTCCCTCTGCTCCCCTGGAATTTCACTTCACTTCATCTCATGTTCTCTTGTTTCTTCTTTCCACCTCCAGCCTCTCCAGCCTTCATCCTGGGTTCCCATGTTTGCTGGAGAGTCATGAGCAGAAGTGGAGGAGCGCAAACGGAAACGGCTCTCACTGGTAAGAGTTACTACATCTGCCAAGTTTAACTTGGGGGATAGAGGTGGAAGATAGGCTGGAAAATAAACATGCACACCGTTTTTCTGTGAGATGTTATCTTGTGTTGAAGAAGGAGTGAAACGTAGTGTGTAGGAGGCAATTTCCTTAATTCTAGACATTAGCACCAATTCCAAAGATCCATGTTAATTACCCTTCAAATCTAGGCCTGAACTTGAAGGGAGGATGAAATAGAAAGCACATGTGTGTTTCCTGCTGTAATAGCCGTAGCTGTATCCCTTGAACCATGTATTTGCAATTAAACTTCAACAAAAAGAGTTGACGATATCAACACCTGAAATCAGACTAAACGGAGACAGTGAGTTGGCAGCACATCTCTATGAAATTAGTTACTTTGATGAAAACTGCACTTAAAGTCTCCCAGTTTATACTCAGATCTTTATGGTTTTAGATTAATCAGTCGGGGTTGTAAATCGAGTTGCACCAATCAGTGGAAAGTAATTACATTTACTGAAGAACAGTTTCACGTCACGCTGCTACATTTCAGCGGGATAATTGTACTTTTTACCCACTAGATTTAATTGACAGCTGAAGATACTTGTTACTTTTTAGGTAAGGATTTTACGTAAAAAATTGCATCGTTAGCTTATAAAATAAAATGTATCGTTAAATTTAAATCACAGGTTTTTTGAGACCCCATAGTTATAGTTGATACGTCTACTTTTCTTGAATACGGTTTTTATTGCCAAACCTTTACTTGTAATTGAATATTTATTACTTTTAGTTAAGTAAAGGATCTTTCTTATTACTTCTTCCACCTATGCCTTCGACCTGAATCTAATACACAGAATACACCTTTTTATTGTAATATAACAGAAATTATCCCCAAAAAAGCTTCCGAAAAACTCATAACAATACCAGAAGTATCTTTGTTTTATATACACATCTATATTTTTATATACACTGTACAGATTTAAAAAAAATAAATGGTTGATATTTAACATTGTGCACACCACAGATGTGTAACTACAAAGAGAGAAGGGAGTGAAAGAGGGGGCTGAGTGATACCAAGGACAGACAGATATCAACAACCCCAGTAAATACAGATTTTTTTTCTGATTTTTTCATACAGGACACTTCACAATCATTTGTACAGTATATCAATTAAAATGTTGCTGGTTAACCTCTCTTTGTCTCAAGCAGTCCCCCAAGCTAATGCCCTAAACCACATTTGGCCATTGAAGAGTGTAGACATCCAAAATCTAGCTTGATTTCATAAAACTAAAATATACCAAACCCTGACTGTTAACCAATAGTTAGGTTGCATTGATTAAATTGACTTTCACTAAGCCTTTGGAATGTAATGCTTCGTCAGCAGCACTGATAACAATACCTTGTTTCTCACCCATGACCATCAGGACAGACAGATGACTGTGTTCCTGGTTATTTTGGGATGCTCTGATGCTCTGCTCTGACCTGAGAAGTAGCTAACAGTGATGCAAAGAGGTGATGATTATCTCCTATCTCACCTTGGTTTCTCCCCACCTCCCACGTACCTGACACTTGGAGAGGGGAGCACATATGGCGAGGAGCAAGGCGTGGTAGGGTTTATAAGGCACACACAGAACACTTTGTGCCAGAAAGCATGTGTGCACGACGGGGGTGTTTTGGGGGAAACGTCAGCTGTGTTAGTGCCACCCTTCATTTCTTGGATCAGAAGGACAGATAGTCTGAACTAAACAGTATTAATGATGGTGAAAGAAAACAGGTTATATGTGTTGTAAAGCATATTTTTTCCTTTTTCAGCTCATGTATAACACATTTGCCTCCCTCCCAAACCAAATGTCCCATTACACCACACACCAGGAAAATAACCCTGCTAAGAAGAGAGGTTTGTTCCAGCATTGTCAACAAGTGCAGTAAATCTTAAAGAAGTGACAACTTTAAAAAAAAAAAAACATATATCTTTGTACATCTGGTTTGTTTCATACAGAATAAAAACGGTAAACAATTTAGTTCTGTATTAACCTGGCAAAATAGAACTTAGTGCAGATATATACACACACAGAGGGACTCACAGTAAACAAATACCAACACACACACACACACACACACACACACACACACACACACACACACACACACACACACACACACACACACACACACACACACACACACAAACAGTGGAATGTAAAAAGACTTGTTCCTCTCTTGTTTGTTTTATAAATGTCTCTATGGGACTTGGGGGAGGTCACATTCAGGCAGTGAAGCAAACAACTGGAAGACTGCCTTGATATTGATAAAAATCTGGTTGAATATTGTTCTTAGACTCATAGTTCTTGGGGGAAAAAAACAGTTTACAGTGTTCTGTAATGGTTTTTGAATTATTTATTTATTAATATCCAATTTCAACCACATATTCTACATTAACATATTCAATGTTCACCGATGTGTTAGTTTTAGTGTGTATTGGTTCAATGCCACTGTGTGCAGGTGGGCTGAGCTGTCTGTTTCCCACGATCAGGGGGTCCTGGACTCAACAGAGTGAACTCTATCTGCTGAGGAAAACTCTGAGATGTGGTTAAAAAACATGAGCAGCACCAGCATGGAGGTTGTGTTCAAATAATTGATGGATAGATGTTGTTTTCACAGGCAGATTCACAAAGCCATTCATTTCGGGGTCTGTGGAATATCCGATTAACCAGAACATTGTTTCTGGAAAGACAAGCTGGCACAGCTATGGAATGTTTTAAAAGCCATTTCAAACGCTATAATGAAATCCTACTTTACTTCTTCATATTTGAGGTGGCAGCAGTGATTTCATGGGATCAAACTACAACATATACATCTGAAACCATCCGCTTGGCTTAATACGAGAAGTACGTTAGAAAATACTGTACATGTGTTTGTGTTTTGGGTGGACTGACCTCCGTGACCTCCCCACACCTTTGCTAACTTCAACACCACAAATTCTAACAATACCCTATTTTCATCATCGTTATCAAGGGATATTTTCAACAACATCTTAGTCTTAATTTAGCTGTTCAAGTCCAAAATACTCCATCATTCACACACACACACACACACACACACACACACACACACACACACACACACACACACACACACACACACACACACACACACACTTCCACACTTATGTAAGCTGGCTTTTCGCTTATTTTTAGTGTCTGGAAGAACAGGTTGATTCTCTAAGTTCTTTTGAAAAAACAAAACACAACATTAATCACTTGACTCTTTTTTTCCTGTCCATCTGGATTTCTTTTCCAAAGAAAAAGTTCTTTTTTTGGGACACTTGCCCTATTGGACCAGCGATAAATGTTCATATCCTTTTTTTGTTGAAGAACTTCATTTGGGGTTACAGCACATCACCCACAGCACGTACATACAACAAAGGGTTACCGCCAAGGGAGAATGCCAGAGTGAAAAAGATCAAACATGAGTCCAATTCCAGTCCATTTTCATTTTAAATATAGCCCATCACTCTTCCATTGCCTGTGTCGGTTTTCCTGGTTTTTCAAGCATTTTAAGGGTATGGAGGACTCGTGACATTAATTAAGAAGACTCAAACGAAGGGGCGAGGAGCAGAGACACTGTGATGAAGGTGGTAAATGGGTTGCACAGCTCAGGTACATGTTTGAATGAAGCCCGTTTTGTGCAGCAGAGGATGGTCGGAATATTAGTTTGATCCATTTTTGGTTGGTAGTTTGTATTCATGGGTGGCAAGAGGTGCTGCTCTGATGTTAAACACTGGGAGTGGTCGACATGGAGAAAAGACTGAGAAGTAAAAAAAAAAAAATCTGATAGAAAGAGGTCACAAGGAGGAGGTGAGTGAAGACATCAAATACATTTTTAAGTTCAGACAGAGATGAGACAAGGGGTCAGGTGGGAATCGGAACTTGATATGGGTTAAATTTAGGGATGGTGTCACGAGGACTGAGGGCAGAGGATATCAAAGAAGCCTGAGAACAAAGAGATGACATACATTGCCTGCAGCCCAATACTGCAGTTAGAGGGATATGTACTGAGGGCAGGGGTTGAGAGGCTGATGCTGAATTCTCAGGGGGAAAACTCTGCAGGCAGGTTGGTTGCTGGGTCCCTCAGGCCTTAAGAGCATGCCACTGGGACACAGGATTACGAGGACGACCCATCATGTCTTTCCAGTGTTTTACCTCTGCAGGGCCGCTCTTCCATGAAAGGTAAATCTGTGAGAAAGAGAAAGTCAATGTAACCCAAGTACATACAGTTGATTGATGTTATTTGTAAAAAGCCTCGCCCTCCAAAAAATACTGGGAAGTATTCAGTAAAAAAACATTGCTGTGAGTCTTAAGTCTAGCCCTGCTTTTACCACTAAGCCTGCCACTCTTATCGGAATTTAACTCAAATCCTGGGCAGAAAAAAAGCCATTACAGGAAGGGATTTCACTTTCTAAAATACTCTGAGAAAGGCTAATTCTGCTGCTAATGAAGATCAAAGGCTGAGTCTTTAAGTAATTCTCATGTAGAAAGAAACTCCTGATCTGTACATGCCACAGGAAATACTGTTCAAGCTGTCATTGTCCTCCGACTAGTTGCATGTTATTTATGAGTGTGGTTATAATAGGCAACATATTATTACTGCTGTGAGTAGGCAGATAATATATGTGGTTAGGATGGCAATTACTGGAGATGTGTGTGAATGATAGAGAGCACAGGGGCTCCTCCATGCTGTACACAGCTCAAAGATGATTATTTTTACAGTGTCTGAAAGAACAAGGATTTTACTGGAGCTTTGGGTTATTTCCAATAATTTAGACAGAAATGATACATTTATGATTTGTGTTAGAGCTCTATTCTCCAGTTAAGTTGAATACTGATATGAATGAATGTGTGTAATTTCTGAAGAAGTTTCCTGAAAAGAACAAAGTCTTTTGGCAATAATTATAGCAGAATAGAGTGTTACATTGGTACACTTTCCAATGAATTAATTCCAACTAATTGTTGAGCAAGCATAGCTTAGACTCTCTCAGTCAGTGAACAGCAGGTCAGCTGAACTTGTATAAATGTCTACCAGCAACCATACAGTCGAGCATATATGAAGGATTACGTTTCCTATGATTAATGAGTAATTCATTAATATAATCCCATAAAACCAATAATACCATGTTCCCTATATTCAAATCAAAAGACAGTTATAGTTTTGGACCCAGCTGCATCTAGTGAAAATGCAAAACGTACATTTTAAGGAGGGACTGTTAGATGTAAGAGCATGGACCTGCATTTGCATGCATGTCATGCTTATTTGTTCTTGGTGGAAGACTAAATGAAACAACTGGTCAACACTTCAAATGAAGTGTTCTTCTCATTTATTCATTTCTGATGCACAAGATGGGTCTGCGTGTTCCAGCAGGGGTCAGTAGAGACTGGCTGATCAGCTGCTGTCAGGACAGTGATGATGATGATGATGATGATGATGATGATGATGATGATGATGAAGAAGAAGAAGAAGAAGAAGAAGAAGAAGAAGAAGAAGAAGAAGAAGAAGAAGAAGAAGAAGAAGAAGAAGAAGAAGAAGAAGAAGAAGAAGAAGAAGAAGAAGAAGAAGAAGAAGAAGAGATACCTTTCCAATGACATCATTGCGACTGAGCCTGTCCTTGTCCATGACGGTGATAATGATGGTGGTCTCCCTCAACACGTGTGCAGGCACATCAAAGGGGAAGGACTCGTTGAAAACAGGGTTCAGGCAGCGCTTCATCACCACCGTCTTCTTCTTCTCCACACGCTTATCCTTGTGCATCAACCACACTTTTACATAAGGGTCTGTGGAGAAGTAATGTATCAATTTGTTTACAATATCTCATTCCTGTTTTACCATGTAGTTGAACGCCATGTTAGTTTATGTGCTGTCATAGATTTGATATCAAATCACACAATTTTCTTATTTCATTTTGAAGCAGCAGTGATGGAGAAGGGCAACAATAAAAGGAGACGGGAGATGAAGAAGCATCTATACCAGAAGTGCCTCCAATGTCCATGGCTTTGAGGTTGCGGGCTTTGATGATGCTCACAGTGATGGTGTTGGCTGTGGGGTTGTAGCACAGAGACACCAGCAGATCCCCTCGACTCCCCTGGAGAAATCACACACAACAACAGCGAATCGTTTACTTTTTCATCCCCTTTTCACATTGTTGTCCCTTCGGTTGCTCACTGTGTATTTCTCTTTCTTCCTCTGGCTGTCTGTGTTGCCTCTGTCTACCTGTCATCGTCTCCATATTCCCTTCTTTCTCCCACCAGCACGCTGCCACATTTCCCCTGAGAGCATCACGGCAGCCAGGAATGACATCACCCGTTACATTCTGTCCCATCCTCTCTCTCCCCTCTTCCCTCTCCTCCCTGTTCCTCCACCTCCTTCCTTCCCTCCACCTCCTTTTCCGTCTTACTTACGCTGCCATCACTACATGGTTGAAGCTCCTTCCAGAAAGTCTGCATGTTGGCCAGGTCCAGTTTGTTGAGGGGGACAGACACCTCTCCTATGGGGTCATTCCTGCTGAAGCGGTCGTAGTCGAGAACCTGCAGGTATAGAGTCCTCTGGACCACCTTCTCATAGGGGAACCCTGAGAAAGAACATAGTCCTCACAAGTCACAGGGATAAAAGAGACCGCTAGAGAGTGCCTGCATGTGCTATGAATTGTTAAGTTCATGTATTATGTATGTATTAGGAAAGCTTCCTCTGTCAAACCTTCAAACAGGAAGGTCTCATTCCAGTGGGGGTTCAGATTCTTCCTTTTGACTTTGGTCTCCAGCTTGTGCTTCTTGTCTGGCAGCAGGTAGAGTTTGACAAACGGATCAGAGGTGCCGGAAAAGTCCTTAGCAGGCAAATCCTGGCCCTTGAGAATTTTGACAGTGAGGGTGGAGTCCTGAAAACTGTATCCAACACTGAACTGAACACGACCCAGCTTCTCACACACTGGACCCTCATGGTCATCTTCCTCTGAACCTGGAGACAACTAAAGAAGACACAGGAGGAAGAGGAGATGAATGTGATGTTATCTTTTTATTCAGCTCCAGGTGGTTGATACCTTTTATCTACATGAAGCAGTATTTACTGGTTTATTACTGGTGCAATACTCCATTTTGAACCAAGATATTACAAGATATAAATGTTGTGCTGCCCATGAGATATGCACATTACATTTTCAGGAGCACCTTCATCTTTCTTACAAAGAACATCTCGCCGGGATTCATTACAAGGTCCAAGGCCAAATAATTTCACTTGTGATTAGGTTTCTCTTTAGATGACAAGTATTATTTAATTATGAAGTAAACCAGGAGATAAACACTCCCCAGTGTATTGATTATCTTATGATACAGCTAAATGACGTGAACAAAACATTTAAAACACGTCTCAGTATAACACTGGGCAATCAACACTAGTGTGAATGGCATGTACACTCCTTTCTCCCACATTGCAATGTCGGGCCTGTTATGCGATAAATTAAAGTTGAGCCACAATACAGTCTGAAACGTCAATTTACTGCTCACCACTAAGTAAACCACTAAGTGTCTGTAATACGTATAATGATGAGAAGTGAATGAGTGAATGGGGGAGTGATTTGACATTCAGCACTCAAGGAAAGTAAGAACACCTGCTGTTCAATAGCAACTGAACAAACCCAATTTCTTCACAAGAGTCATTAGTTACAGTCGAAAGCTCCAGAACAACACAACTGAGTGGACCTTGAGTTTTCCAAGCTCAACCCTTAAGTTGGATCATCACCTCTAAAATAGTCAACAGACAATGTTACAGAGGAGGATGTATTGCAGGTTTGTGTTTGTTTTAAGGTGACTAATGAACTAACAGTGGAGTGTATACGTCTAAACAATATGTAACACTATGGGAATTGCACCTCTATCACCGGAGCTCTGGGTCAAACTCAGCCATATTCACAGCATATTCACAACACTCCGGGGACACTAATTCTGCACTTCAACATGAAAAAGCCAGCTCCCAACTGGCTAACTAACATAATGTTTTGTCACATGGCTGCCTTCTACTGTGCGATAAAGGCAGAAATTGTCCACGGTTGTGTGGAGATGAGAGGCAGATTATCTGTTGGTAGACAGACCCTCTGACTGATGGTGGCTTGGCCTGGAGGGAGGAAGAGAAATCCAGTTTAAAACGTGCTATCTGATGAGGAAAGAGCTTATGGCATTACTCAAGGAGCAATTCCAGAAATGTAATATCCAATTCTGTATTCTCCCACATATTTCTAATGGTGCTGCTCAGCCCCTTATTCTCCATGCTGCATATGATCACTTTTCATTATGCAGTCCTCCCAACAGCTGGCCTAAATTGCTTTCCCCCATTTTCTATGTTGGGCTCTTTTTTACCCAGAGTCCTCCCTTCTCTTTCAATTCTTCAATTCTCCTCTCTAATTTCTTTTTCTGAAACCCAAACATCTCACGTGGAGTAGATGCCAACAAATATTGTCTGTCTTGCAAATGCCATTGTTGTCAAAAAACTACAAAAATGAGCCACATTTTGCATTGTCTGACGTTTGCCTCCATTACAAGTAACATGGACACTGTAGTTTGTTTTGGAGTCAGGCCCACATACACTGTCCTGTTGCTGTAAATACTCACTAGTCCACACACCATTTGTATCAATCAGCAGCTGAAAATAGTCCCCAAGAAAAGCATACTATTGTTTGAGTAACATTTGTTAAACGCTCTTGTGCCGTGCTGTTTTAGCCTTTTTTAAAGATTTAAGTATATATTCGTAAGAATGAATGTGCTTGGTGCTGAGTACCACATACTGTAAACTGGGGAAGTCAAAAAGTATTGAGTGACAGATTAACGCATTGCTGGTTTTGGTCTTTTTATGGGCTTTGTTGACAAATCCCAATTGAAAAAGCTAGACTATCTCTAGCCTCATCCTTTGAACAAATAAAGCACATAAAAACCTCTGCAAATGTGTGGATGTGTGTTGACTCAGAGGCAAAGACACGTTCACACCACACTGTCACTGGCCCTGAGAACACATAAAAAAAATGAAAGCAGCGTCAGAGCACATCTTGATAAGAACCATGTGATGCTGACAGGACCCCCACCCGTCCTCCCCAACCCCTATCACCTGAGACGCCTGAGGGGGTTGGATGTTTATCTTCTCTAACATTCAACGCCATCTCTCTGCATTCCTTTCTCCTCAGTTAAAGACTGTGAAATATAAACTATATGTACTGTTATTTCTACAGCAGCACAAGTGGCTCAAAAGTGCAGGATGGGTATTTTCAGCATGAAAGGATGGTTGTGTAATGTATAGACGCCTTTGGCAATACTGCCCAGAATGAGTATTATCATTAAGCACTGCCACTGTGAATTCCACAGACACACCACGAGACCCACATAATTACACACGGCTCATACTCATCTCTGCCATATTCTCGCAGCACCCACAGCACTGTGTGTTCTTTCACAGCTAATTACCGAACCCCGCTGAAAACGGCGCACTTCCCCTCCCCTTCCAGTGTCTCACTGCAGGGTGATGAGTACTGTATGTTTCAGGGAGATGAGATACTGTATGGCAATAACTAGCAGTGGTGCTCTACAGGTGGGTGAGCTGAGTGGGATGAAGACAGTACTTTCTGAGTGATGAAAGACTTGTGAGGAGGAAACACTTCTCATAGGACTTTGCTCAATTGAACTGAATTGTGTAGGCTTTCTTTTCTCGCTTTCTTCTCCAGAACTGACACAGTGTACTATTTACAGTAGGTGGCGGACAAATAAATGTAAACAGCGAATGCAAAACAACTTTAAAGGATAAATATGGTTTATTAAAACTTTTTTTTTGCATTGGCCATCATTTCAATTACAAATGAAAACATTGCACTCATCAAAATAACTACTGTGATCTGGTGAGCAAAGTTAAACCAGGAGGTCATTCAGTAAATAGTGATAGATGTTTATAAAGGACAGTTTTTAGGTTTTCTTCTCAATACTTTTGGAATTGTTTGAGTTTTCTCTCCTAACGGACATGACTTTAGCAATACTGCCATGTCCACAGATCAGAGCAATTAATTTGAGAAGTACAATTATATTATCACTGACAGAAGTGACCGCCAAAACAAAACAAAATATACCAGAGTTCTAAGACAGTGGACTTGCAACACCGAAGCTAATATAACCTGCATTTATTAGTGTTTACAATGGTGATTAATTAGTAATAAGTCATATTTTTGTGATTTACATTATTGTTGTGTCAACACCCACTTCATTGTCTCAATGCCTGCATGTAACTTTCATCTCAGATGAGGAAAGATGATCATGAAGCACCGCTGAAGTCTCTCAGCTGTCTCATTTATTGCGATTCAAAAAGGCTTGGCTGACAGCAGTCCCCCTCGTCTTATTATATAGATGAGGTTGGCAATGCAGAAATCACATCACGAATGAGTTAGTGGTGAATCAATAAAACGTATCTCGAGGCTTCAGATATACTGTGTCGATATTGTGTGTTACCATGAGCATGTCACTGGTGACAGAGTTGGCCAAGTCAGAAACAGAGGAGTTGGCATCGGTCTGACCTCTGGGGCTGCTGCCTGGTTTGTTACCCGGTGTCCTGTTAGAATAGACACAAACACACAAATATTTACATAAACATGCTCATTATTAGGGGTCTTTTCCTGTTAAATAATTACATTTCTTCTGCGAACAAAGAGGGGTTCATAAATAAATGTCCACATACTTTTGGACATGTAGCGTCTGTCTCTCAAGGGGTCAGAGGCTGTGGTGAGCCTCACAATGTCTTGCTGTATTAATATAATTCAAACTAAACATGCACCAATGTAAAACGTTTGTCATCACCACCTGCCACTTCATATATATATATATATATATATATATATATATATATATATATATATATATATATATATATATATATATATATACACAAGACCTATACAAGACAACAATATATGACTGATAATCCTTGAAACAACAAGGTAGAAAAATTGAAAATACTAAAATTAGTAAAGGGTAAACATGACTCCTGGGTCATATTGTGTAACAATTTGATAAACAGGGAAAATACAAAGATCTGATACATGTCTAGGCGCATTGACAAATAAGACTAATGATCACTTATCGCTGTGAGAGAGATGACTCAGAAAGAACAAACAGACAGAGTCAGAGAGACAGAGATAGTGAGCGAGGGAGCAGGTGAGCTGTAAAACACAAAAGGTAAAAGCAGACGTGAGATTAGAAGACACTATTGTGGGAAATAGGATCTGAGAAGGAAAGAGGCATTTGAAGACTTATCTCTGCACAGAGGTTGAGAAAAAGTGAAGGAGAGGATTTGCGATTGTTAAGATTCAGAGGATTAATAGAATGAACAAAGGGATGTTACGAAGAAATTTTTGTGAGACACACACAATAACTCACACACGAGCTGAGCGAGAAATCGAAGTAAGGAAGCAAAACAGATCTAAAGGGGAAAGGAAGCCAACTGACACGTTACATGAGCAAGAAAAATGGAGGCTGGATGTGAAGAGGGGTGAGAGATGGACATGGTTTGTGCAGCAAAGAGACAAGTAAAAGCGAAGCGAGGGAGAGGAGAGGAGGAGAAAAGGATGTGGTGTGGAAGAGAAAAGAAACAGATTCGTCACTCTGCCTTTATTTCCTGAGAGCCAACAATGCAGCCACGCCGTTTCCGAGGCGTACTATTTTCTGTATCAGCTGATAAAGACATCTGAGACATTATTTCTGTAACAGGTCAAACTGATGTGCGCAGAAAAAGCTGAACATTTTCAATTAGAGCTTCTAACATCAACCCCTAACACATCAGGGAACAATGTGTTACCTTAAAATGATTACTTAACACCTGGTCTCGCTGTGCCACTGAGTTGACTCCCTCCTCTAATGTAGTGCATTAAAAATAGTACATTAACATGATCCTTTTCTCAATGGTTGTTAATCTTCTATGTGGATTTTTTTTATGTACCCCTCCATCCTCTTCTCCCCGCCATACAGTTCAATTGCAGCTCAGGTACATAGACAGGCCTTTAAAGGCATTCCCCACTTTGACTCTAGAGGACATAATATATATATATATATATATATATATATATATATATATATACATATATCAAATACCCAAAGAGCCTGTAAGAGCTTACTTACAGGAAGGCTTGGCTCGTTGACAACCGACTGAGCCCTCCTTATTCAACACCCAACACATAAGACAGAGAACACATGAATCTTGAACAATCAACCTAACATAAACACAGCCGGAAATCGTCTTAATGTCATGCCACCCAGCCATACAGAGCACATGCTTTACTTTAGCACAGTGCATATAAACCATTGTAGTTCATACGGGCCTGCATATCATGCAGGGTCTATAAACGTATTCACTGCTCTGTATATTCCAGTTCATAAAAGGGGGCATTGAGCCTACCACTCCTTTTCTTATATAGATTTGATCAAAAACCAAACCGTAAGTTGCATTGGTTTAAATGAACAGAGCAGATATTGTAAATGTTTCCTTTCTATCTTAATTGAGGCAAATGGGTGCTCATTGGGGAGGCAGACACAGGACAAGATATAACTGATCCAAAAAACTGTTTTCAAGAATATACATTCAAACTGGATGTTAACCGGGTAGAAACCTGATGACGACGTCTGTGACATCAGTGGACAATGAAAGCCAGAGAGGGTTTTAATACCGTAACAGGAAGTAAATCAAAGTAAAGTAATACCTTCACTTCATCTTTGTGACCTATTTATCAGCTAAAAACATCATCATTGCTAATGACACAGCTTCTGTCTCTCTCTGTGTATATGTGTATCTGTCATTGACTCGCAAGTCTCAACTCATACTGACTGAAGATGAAAACACAAATATGAAGCAGCTACATAAAACAACATTATGCATTGTGAGAATACATCTCATCTATATTGTGTAACAGTGATGACACATCCCTGTGTGTGTATCTTGAGAGGGGTAATGAGTTCATAAGAGGAAGCAGATTCTCTGATGTGTTGTTGTGCTGAAGAAATGAGAGCAATATGTTGCTTGATTTCATATTTTGTCTTTTTTTTCTTACTGACTTTTTGTATGCATTGTGCTTCTTGCAGGTGTACAAGTGCAGTTATTTACTGGTTTGCATGATGTGTCTTTTACAAAGATAAAGGTTTCATGCCACAATGTGTTATTGTGTTGTTTGTTCTCCTTTTTTTCCACACTGGAGTTCCTGCCTTTATTGTCCTATTTTGTTTCGGGGACACTGATACTTTTACTGGAGATAAATCAGCATGATAATAACACACTTGTTGCATCAAAACCCTGCATTCCTAGAGGATTTGTAGAAGTTGTGGCGTCTGCTTATCATCGTCACCAAAGATTAACGTCTGCTGACATGAAAGGCAAATGAAGACCTGCTGCTGATGCACATAGTGTCCTCGAATCGAGACTGTTGACACGGCAATGGCCTGCGGGACATTGAGATATTGGGTGTGGTACTGAGGTGAGTCCATCCATGCGTGTAAATATATATATTTACTCACCGTCAAACACACACACACACACACACACACACACACACACACACACACACACACACACACACGCAGGATGCAAGGCTCTGGTGCTGCATAATGTGATATGATAACATTTCAAATTGAGTAAAAGACAATGAGGAGCCATGTTGTCGTCGTGACACTTAGGAATTCTTAATTGTCACTAAAAACAAGTACATTATTCTCCCTGCATTTTTTTTTTTGATTCACTGTCACAACTAGACATAAAGTCAAATATTTTGTAGCTATTAGAAAGTAAAAAATGTGTGCACATTTATCAACTTGTGAGATGCGTCGTTCTGCCTGCTGGTGACGATCCCGTCAGTTACATAATTCGTTCTTTGGAGGTTGTTGTAACCATGACTACCAAAAAGTGTGCTCCCACTTTAGGTTGTACTCACTACCATCATGGATTTTGCACAGGGTTGCAGTAACCATGGTAACATGAGTAAAAAAAGAGGGCAGTAAAAATCTAAGGAATTTCCACAGAGAGGGGCATATATTAAAAATAGCGAAAAGGCCACAGGGCTGAGGGACCGCGCATTTAGAAAGCCTTTGAAACGCTCCTGGAACACACGCTTCGCTCATAGCTACACTTCTTCTCACAACCCCCTGTGACCCACACACCACTGGGTATATGTAAGCTCACGTTGAAAATTGCTGATACATGAATGCCCCAAAAAGTGCAGAACAACCTGCAGCCATTATACTCATAACAACAGCACAGAAATGAGCAATTATAGAGCAACCTTCTTCTCCTGCTCATAAAAAGAGTCTGGATCATCCAACTGAAACCAACTCTAATTTAACTCTGCACCTCACTGTTTTGATGGGAACTGCAAATTATATAACGGCAAGTCTATAACAAAACAAATGAGCACACACACACAAACACACACACACACACACACACACACACACACACACACACACACACACACACAAACACACACACACACACACACACACACACACACACAACACACACACACACACACACACACACACACACACACACACACACACACACACACACACACACACACACACACCACTTTGATCTGACACACATCAAAACTCAAAACCCTGACTTTTAGCCTTAAGGCCTCAACCTGGGACTGAGTTGAAAGCCATAGTTGGTGTAATTGGACAAAGCAGGTCATTACATCTCAGGGGACAATGCAGAGACACCTTATCTCCCCGTATTGTCTGTTGGAAAGTCTGTCCAACATCGATTAAGAGAGACTGAATATATGAAAAGAACATGCTTCGTTTACCCAGCTTTGATAAAGGTATATCATGGAAGTAATATCAGGGGAAGTGACTGGATAAGAAAAAAGAAGGAAAATTCAAGCAGAGGTCTGGCAGCAAGGAACAAGAGCAAGAGACAACGTCCTTACAGGAGATTCAGATCAGGCAAAGCAACGTGCAAGAATTGTAATCATCGTGTTTGTGTTTTCACATGTGTCAATCTTTGCAACCATAGTATTGTCCTGCTGGATGCCTACTCGTAGCTGGGACACAAGAAACTTTAGCTGCAATCAGTTTGCTTAGAAATGGCAGTTAAGTATCTGCACATTTAATGAAGCACGCGTGGAGTTTTTATTTTCTATATATAAACAAACTGAGGGGTGAGAAGAAATGACTGGAATAAAAACGTTATCACATGCTGAGCAGAAGAAACATTCTGCAGAATCCGTCTTCAGTGATCCATTAGAAGCACTACACTCCATAAATGTGCTTATGTGTATGTATGTTTTACTCTAACTGATCTAAATAGGATATATACAGCATATTCTAAATAAGTTGCATTTCAAGGGACGTGAAAGGACTTTTTTTCATTTGACAAATAACTTCTTGACCTGCTTGCACTTGAGACAACCCTGTGTTTTAGAATTATGTTTACTATACACTTATGTACAAGGACAAATCATTTTGATTATTTAATGAATATAGTTTTCACATGTTAAAAATCAATCTCAGAATGTTGTAAGCAGGAGGAAGCTGTTGCTGGCTATATTGAGGAACTGCAGCATTTGTTTACGTTTAAGGAAATATCGTGGCCTTTAATTCAGAAAATCAACAGTGACTTGAAGCATGAGACAGAATGTGTTTACATTTGAACATTTAACTGAAACCACAAGGTTTCCCCAACCCTAGTGTACTTTTGTTGACTGACCCAAACCATATAAGACGCAGGGGATGGTCTCACAAATATATACAGAATTCTAGCCGGGTCATAATTTGTGGTTTGTTCACAATATTGTGGAGCGAGTAATGAGAGGGGAAAACATTTTTACAGGCTGCAATAACGCGCTGGAAGTATATACAGCAGTGAGGACGTTGTCATTCGTTTGTTTTTGTCTAAAGAAACTAACTATGAGCCTGACTGATGGGTTAGCAGAAGTAATGATTCTTATCACATTGGGAAGCCACAGCATCTCAGCTGTGCAAATGTTATGATAATGGGGAGCTTTTTTTGGTATCGTTACACCCTTCACTGAATTGTAACAGTAAAATGTCTTTGTCCTTGTTGAATTCTTGCTGAAGCCAAACATTTTCTGCTGGAGTGAGCAGAGAGCCGAGCGGTTTGAGGTGGGCAGCTCAGTAAGCCACACTTTTTAAGTTTGGGAAAAAGTCTTAATTTACCCTGGATTCATAGCAACTACTACATATTAAAGTAGTCAAGAATTAGACAGCTTTGTACAACAGATAAATTCCAACTATTAGTTGGATCCAAGCTACAGTCAAAAGTCTCCAGTATCAAAGTCCTGTGCTTTGAATCCCCATCATCTCCCATGACTTATGTGCCGTGTAAAAATGGACCACTTTCCATGTAAAAAAAAAGAAAAACCAAATGTTTTTTTTTAATCAAAATGTAATTGCAAAAATAAATTAGTATTGTTATGTAATTTCAATGATATAGGGTTTAATGAGAAGATTTTTCACAACTCTATGAATTTATTAGAAATGTGTTTAGTCCACTGTACGCGGACTACATACTGATCACAGCGATGAACTATGCCTAATAGAAAGCCGATCGGAGAGCTCATTTTTGTTGGTATTTCACCCTCTATCAGTTTCAGTTATCATTCTCTAGAAGTCATCCAAAAATAATTATGATAACGTGTCTTAGGATATGAGATAAGCTATAAAGTGACAAAGATTTATTGCATTTATTTTCATAGCGGCTTGATTGGGGAAAACAATATGAAATAATATAACCAGCAAGAAACAGCTGGGATTGGGTTTATAACTGTGTTGTGTTTCTATATTTGGGGCCAAATCGTATCACATGCAACTACAGACATCTAAACTTCTAAAGGTGATACAGGGATGTTACAGAAAGCTCATGGGCATAAACATACTGTATACAGATGCATGAAAACTGCCCACAAGGAGCAGATTTATCAGTCTGGCCGAGCTGACAGTCATCTGCGCTAACAGAGGAGCGTACTCTGACATTATCCCGTCACAAATCCAGTCAACACCCTCAGGAATGGGTGGATCAGGTGAAAAAAGGAGATAGTGGAATGGAAAATGAGAAAGAGAGAGAGAGAGAGAGAGAGAGAGAGAGAGAGAGAGAGAGAGAGAGAAACTGGCATAAGAAAAAAATGTATGTTTAATGAATGCAATTAAATAAAGCGTGGAGGGGAGATTGAGAGAGGAGGCAAAGGTGGAGAGAGGAAATAAAGGAGAGATGAGGAGACAATGTCTTATTGGGAAACAAAATGAAGTCTGGGGAGGGGAGAGAGGAAATTGATGAGGGGATGGGGAGAGGAATGGGAAGCAGAGGGGGAGGGAGGGAGAGTGGATGGACGGGTGAGAACATGAGGGATGAGGGTTACCAGCAGGGCCTGGATAGGAAGTGTGTCTCCATAAACATTACTGTATCTGGGTCTTGCTGATCATACACTAGCCCTAGGAGACCATGAAACACAATATAGGTTCCACGTCCCATGATGGATGAGGCCAAGGCCCCAATGTCAGCCCACTTAGCGCTCCACACCAACAGGGACAAATCACCCGGTCACCGCCCTCCTCAACACGCAGGCTAATACAACTAATGGAGCTATCTACAGTGTTCGACAGGCATGATGCTCTTCAAATAGACTTCTGCTGCCTTATTCTTGAGATTTATCCACTGGGGAGTTGCTGTTTTTGTAAATAACGCGTTCCATGCATAAATAACCTACAGCGACAACGTATCTGTTTCAGAAATCAAGATACAAGTCAATAAAATGTGTTAAATGACTTCAAGAACACAGTTTCTTTCCTTTTCAGTCCACTACTCACTGTCACCTTCGCTGTGACGTCCCCCTCACTTTTCTTTCATGGGCTCTCTTAAATCAGCTCCCTACTCGTAGCCACAAGCAGGAACCAGGGAAATGGTGAATGAGCTCCAGACTTAGATCTGACAGTTTTTTTTAAAAAGATGCCTTGTTTGTGCTGACCTACATCGCTTTTTCTTTCCAATCATCTTTCTTCCCGGGCCACTGCAGGCTCCAGAGGCTGCCATGGGGACCCGTGTCCGGCCTGTGGAGTCATTGGGAGTCTTGACTCATGGTGATTGCTGGCTCAGATACACAATGGATGGAGTCGGATATGCCAGCTGATAAAGGGTGGCAACAACTTCTTGCTTGATTAATACTGTAAAGTCTGCCGTTCTGCAACTCAGCGAGTGCAGGATGAAGTTATACCTCTGCCAAGATTAGAGCTCTGATTCCCACTGAGACTTGACCAACAATGGACACACCACCCGTTCAAATAACAGCGCCAATCAAACGTATCGTACTGTTGATCAGTGGGTCAGGACGGCGTTATCAGTGGTAACAGGTGCAGTGCAGAACGGTGGCCTTTAGCAAGCCAGCGAGATGCAACAGAGAGACTCACATGCACGCACAAACTGGCCCGGTTAAGAAAACAAACCAAAAGAGAAGCTCCGATTAGAAAACCCAGAGGGAGAGTCACTTCATTATCTTCTCAGGTAACTTTGATAAATATGATCATGCTATTTGTGATGCTAATTTCTCTGAATGTTGTAGAGAGAACCTTGTTTATTCTCGTCTTCTTTATTCTTGAACCAAATGAAAATCTACTAAAAAATGTTTCCGTTTAGACTTTTGGAAACATAAGAAAACACAAGCTACTTAATAGCTTAGTGGGTGGCCATCCAACACATATAAGTTCTGTTATATATAACATATAGATGCACTATATTCATCAGACTAGTTTAAATGCAGAAAAGACAGAGTACATGGCCACTAGTGACACTTTCCTGCCATTTAAACTTTAAATGGCACTCACATTACTCTCGCTGAGTCATACAAATTCTGACTTGACATCAGTCTGTCATTCAAAATTAATATTTACCATTTGACTCAAAAATGAAAAATCAAACTTGGCTTCTTGTATAGAATTTAAGGATATCTGTCTTCTTCCAACCGTAACAGTATTATACAGTTAACCTTCATGTCTGTCCTTGAGTATGGAGACATTCTTTATTATCATGCTGTCCCATCAACACTTCAGCTGTGAAACCCTGTGTATCACATTACGCTTTATCACAAATGACAAATTACAGAATCATTGTTCTCTGTATCAAACGATTGAATGGACTTCCTTACAGTCAAGAAAAAATAGCCATCTCATGTTATTTATTTATAAAGCTCTACTGTTGCCACTTCCAAATTACGTTGCATCTCTTCTGTCTTTTAAATCTATAACCACACGATCCAAGAACTACATAACCTTGGATATCCCTCATGTACGCAATATTGTTGGCAGAACTGGAGTTTAAAACAGGAGTCCTCCATTCCCTTTGGAGACTTAAAAGCTTGAATATCTGATGTCTTTCTTATGGTTACTGTAATTCTTGTTTATTGTGCAATTGTGCAAAAGAGTGTTTCTCATTCTCATGTCTCTTCTGAAAAAAAGATCTTCATCTCAGGGCGACTGCCTGATTAAAGATTGAAACAATTTCTTTTTCCTTCTTCATACAGCTGAAAAGAGGGGGATGAGAGTGAAGTAAAACAATATTGTGAGCTGTAAAACCAAAACAATGAGCTGAAAGACACCTGGGCCCTGTTTCTCGTACCTGGCTAAACAAAGTCAAGCACATGTCCTAATCTCCAACTTAAATTAGCGAGATGATTGACATCAGGCTATCTGGGTTTCTTCACGGCTGATCCGCGCTGAAACGGTCTCGTTAATTCTAGCTAGACGTCAGTCATCTGGATGAATGCGCGCGCCCGCTCCTCTTCAGAAGGGATAATAATGGAGCACTGACACCACGATGTTTTAATAGTACAATGGCAAATAAACACAGAGGAACCTCTTTTTATCTCTCTACTGAGAAGCAGGAGATGATCATAGAGGCATATGAGAAAGTCAATACCGTAGTCATTCACAGCAAACGCATTGCGAATATTCCAAAGTTTTTGCAACATTGTTGCCGTGAACGCAACTTTAACAGCGCTGCAAGACATAAGCGTCGCAAATATATCAAGTTAAATGCGTCAGTGTTGGGAAAATGTATCGGCAAATTTTAAGTGTTTCATCACCCAAATCAATCAGATTATATTTACGAATAAATATATACTTATGAGGATATATGTACTGTATGCGCGTATGAATCATGTACTATATGTATATACATGTATGTGTAGATTACCATATAACTAGGAGTCGGGCGATCAGCTGCGCCTGTGGTGATCAATGTCCGCGGCTCGAGAAGCTCTCGTAAATAAATTATTTCTTGCCGGCAAAATCTATATCGCCGCGTACAGGAAGTCATGATAATGTAAAGGATGGAACCTGGCGATCTAAAAAGAACTCTCTCCCTATAAAACTAATATAACTAATATCGCTCCTTCATCAATGAGGAAGTGAGCTGCCTTTTTTGTCCGTGGGAGTGGCCAGCTTATCCAGTGAATTTCAGTAAGCCTGCCCGGGAGCAGGTTTAAATTTTTGGCTGTGTTGCTATGGTGATGAATCTAAGCTTGCTTCGAGAAACCGAGAAAGCCAGACCTACGTCATCTTATCCTGACAATTAGCCCACTAGCTCAATAAGCCAGGTACGAGAAATAGGGCCCTGGGCCCTATTCTTCATAGCTGGCTTGCATCTTAGAGATGAAATCTCAAAAGACACCAATGGAGCTGTGATTTCAGTTAATTTTATTATTGTCAAAGGACAGATTTGGTTTCTCGCCGATCTGTTATCTACAGACAAAGCCAGTGTTTTCTGGCTCTGCGCTAAGTGAAAGGTCCTCTAATCTCCTATGTGCGTCTTGTTATGTAAGTCAGTTTGGGTCCCTGTGGTTGACTGGACATAATCACCCACCCACTTTAGTTATAGCGGGCTAATTTTCAGGATAAGATGACATAGGTCAGGCTTTTCAGTTCCTCGAAGCAAGTTTAGAATAATCATAGCAACACAGCCAAAAATGTAGTTTTTTAGAGTTCTTAGAGATCGCCAAGATTCGTTCTCACATAATCATGACTTCCTGTACGCTTCTGCCGACAAGGAATAATGTATTTACAGGACCTCCTCGAACCGTACATTGTGAACAGCAGAAGGCGCAGCAGAGCATTGGCCGTCTCACAGACTCTATGCAGCCTTGCGCTTTTTTGCGAGCGGTACATTTCTGTACAGTGTCGGCGAGGCAGAGAACATCGGGAAAGCCCCTGCATGGCGTGCTGTCCATAACATTTATTTAGCGCTTAACTTATGGATGTGTTGAAAGCACTCATAATTATATGACAGTGTTATTAGTACACCATACATAGAAAATGATTAAGGTGGACTCATGATAAGAATACTTATCACTGCTTCAATTGATTGGATTTCTGATTATGAATAATACATACATACTGATCTGCCCATACACATATTCAAACTCCTAGTTATATGGTAATCTACACATACATGTATATACAGTACATGATACATACGCGCATACAGTACATATATCCTCACAAGTATATATTAATTTGTATACTACTGCCAGCAAGCACATTTAAATAAATATAATCTGTTGATTTGGGGGAGGAAGCACTTCAAATTAGCCGATACATTTTCCCAACACTGACGCATTTAACTTGTCTGATATATTTGCAACGCTTATGTCGCAGCGGGGGGCGCTGTTAAGCTGCGTTCACACCAACAACGTTGCAAAAACGTTTGCTGTGAATGCAGCGTTAGACTTTGCCATGAATATGGTATTGACTTTCTCATATGCGTTCATGATCATCTCCTGCTTCTCAGCAGAGAGGGAAAAAAGGGTTCCTCTGAGTTTATTTGCCATTGTACTGTTAGAACATTGTGGTGTCAGTGCTCCATTATTATCCCCTCTGAAGAGGAACAGGCACGCGCAATTATCCAGATGACTGACGTCTGGTTAGAATTAACGAGACCGTTTCTCCACGGATCTGCCGTGGAGAAACTCAGTTAGCCTGATGTCAATCATCTCACTAATTTAAGATGGATAATAGGACATTTGCTCTACTTTGTTGAGCCAGGTACGAAGAATAGGGCCCTGCTCAGTAGAGCCGAGGACAGCTACAGTTACAAACCCAACTAAAATGTAATCAATTCAGCCAAGAAACAACAAGTAGAAACTTTACTTCCCTGCTGTAGGGATACATTCCCACATAAATATGTAAAACAGAAGAGTAATAGCATAGACATTTTATTTTCTATATTATTTCTGTAAATAAACAGCATCATCAAACGATGCAGTGAAAAACCCTGACAAAGGTTGTTTAGCATTTACATAGTCCTTGACATTTGCCATAAGTGTTGACAGTATGTGGGAGCTTATTATTTTTACTCATAACGTATTCTATATAAATGCTGTTTGAGAACAGTGTGCAGAGTTTACTTTTCAGTGTTACTGCCTAGACACTTATCCAAACGATCATGTCTGTGAGGTTTGTCTCTTTTCTTGTTTATTCCCGCGAGAGTTTACAGCTTCTTTCAAGCGTCCATTTTTTGTGATAACATGGTGCATGTTTCTCATTTAAAAGTTTTGAATGGTCAATCACACTGAAGACACTTGTATTATACCACACCAGGGGGGTATTATTTGTATGTGGTTCAACAAAGTCGATCAAATGTTCTATTATACATCTTAAATTAGCGAGATGATCAGGCTTTCCCGGTTCTTCAAAGGTTGACCCGCCCTCAAACAGTCTTGTTCATTCTAACCAGACGTCATTCATCTGGATAAATGTGCGTGCACGCTCCTCTTCAGAAGGGGGAGGAGTCGAACACAAATTCCATGATCTTCAAAAGCTACAATTTTAAATAAACTCATAGAAAGAGCGTCTCTTCTCTCTGTGGAGGAGCAGGAGATGATCATGACTACATATGATGAATTTAAGACCGCAATCATGGCAAAGTCTAATGCTGCGTTCACATCCAAAGCGTAGCAAATATTCACAACACTTCCTGTTTGTGAATGCAGCTTAACGCCGTCTGCGCTGGTCGGGCTAGAGTCACATAAGCATTGCAAAATATCAAATTAAATGCGTAAGTGTTGGGAAAACGTATCGGCTAATTTTAAGTGCCTCATCCCCCAAATCAATCAGATTATATATATTTAAATGTGCCTGCTGGCAAATTAATATATACTTATGAGGATATATGTACTGTATGCATATATACATGTATGTGTAGATTACCATATAAGTTATATGGTAATCTACACATACATATATATGATATAACTAGGAGTTTGAATATGTGTATGGGCGGATCAGTACCTTAATCATTTTCTACAATAATGATATGTATGGTGTACTAATAACACTGTCATATAATTATGAGTGCTTTAACACATCCATACATTTCTTAAGCGCTAAATAAACTTGAGCAGGTTAAGGGATTTCGATGTGTTGCTATGGTGATTTTTCTAAACTTGCTTCGAAGAACAGAAAAGCCTGACCTGCGTCATCTTATCCTGAAAATTATCCGGCTAACTCAGTAAACCAGGTACGAAGAACAGGGCCCAGGACATTCATCAGGTGTTGACAATGTAACAAATATCTCAGTATCAGTGATTTATTGTAGAAGGACCTGGTTATCAAATGTGAAAGCAACAAATGTATAAATATATTCTAGACCTCATGCAGAGTGGTCCACAATCGATATTTGAACGCCCCATCACTAACAGTCTGTGTGGACACAATGTATTATTGGTTTAAATTGAATGGAAGCAGAATTTGAATGCTCCATTTCAGAAAGTGCTGCACATTTTATAGCTTTTACAAACTCAGTGTTCGAAGTGGAGGTTTTCCGGTGCCAATAAGCTCTTTTGGGTTTATTCACATTTATTGCGTCTCTGTGTGTGGTGAACCTCTGAGCTCATTAAGATTCAGCTCTGCTGTGCAACAGCAGCTTCAGAGCTTCCATCATAGTTATCTGCAGGTGGGTGATTATGTCCAGTCAACCACAGGGCCTTGACCGGCCAACCACAGGGACCCAAACTGACTTACATAACAAGACACACATAGGAGATTAGAGGACCTTTCACTTAGCGCAGAGCCAGAAAACACTGGCTCTGTCTGTAGATAACAGATCGGCGAGAAACCAAATGTGTCCTTTGACAATAATACAATTAACTGAAATCACAGCTGCATTGGTGTCTTCTGAGATTTCATCAATAAGATGTAATAAGTACAAGACAGCTTCTGCAGACAACAGCTTGGACTATTTCTGCATCCCAAATCACAGCTTAACATTAAACCTTTTACACAAACATAACACACCGATGAGAATGAACTCAGTAAATTTGTTCAGGAATGATTTTACTCAGCAATCAGCATGTGAGTTCAGCTGTCATCGACTGACACAAGCTCTTCTGCAAGTGCACTGTACACTTTTGTTTTTCTTCCCATTTTTCACGAGGTGAAATACAATATCTCAGACTGTTTCTATGCACACAAAAGACTTATTTCTCTACAACTTTGTTCGTGAGCAACAGGATAATCCATCCACCTGACAGGTGTGGCTAATCAAGATGCCGATTAAACATAATCGTTAGTAGACAGGTGTGTCTTGGGCGGGTTATGACACAAATCCAGTCTAAGATTTGCAGGTTTATCTTGGGGGAAAAATACATTTATTTGGATTTCACAAGGGCTAAATAAATAAAACATTTTGGTCACATATACCCCCAACAATCTGTACGTTTCTGGTGTGAACACCATTTGCTTCATGCAATGCAACATATCTCTTGCATAGTTGATCAGGTTGTTGAGTGTGGACTGATGCCCACTCCTCTTAAATGATTGTGTGAAGTTGTTGGATATTGGCAGATATTGGATCACGCTGTCATACACATCAATCCAATTTGTGGACAAAATTTGAGAGAAATATGTGTGCATAGAAAAAACGGAAAGAAAATTGTGAAAACAAAGTGTTGTTCATGTGTTTTATGTTTTGTTCTGTGTATTTAGTGTTAGGTTGTACATTAGTTACAGAGGGTGAACATAGATCATATCTGAGTCGTATGTTGCAAGCTTTGAAGAGCATTTTTCAGAGTTTAAGTGCACACCACTACAGTGTCTGCCTGCATATCACCCTACACCTATCTAGGCATATTTCACCTTGAACAAGAAATACAAAACCACAGTTTCATGAGGTAATTATGATTCCTGACTACAAGTTTCCAGGCACCGCACCTGGGATTAGTGACAACTGATTGATTCAAAAAACAAACATTCAAGCTGCATTAATCAACATTATTTTTACAACAACAATGTAATATTGTGCAGAATGTGAAAGAGATTGCTGGTAGTGATGAACTGACAAAGAATGATCACCAAGTTAACTTTTTAGCCTCTTTAGCTCATATTCTTTTACAGTAAACAGTAGAAGTGCCACTAAATTCCATGTAGTTGACACACAGTGAGTCAGAGGCTGCAGTGATAAGGTGAATATGGCAACAGTGCAGATGCGAAAGACCGGAAAAAAAACACCAATCTGAGCAGACTGGGCTTTTTCGTAGGGGTGCTATAACGGAGCATTTCAGACAGATGCTTTTTTTTCACTGAAAGCATGTAAACAATGTTCTAGCAGGAACCCAAAATAGAAGTATGAACCTAAAAATGAGCATGATATGTGACCTTTCATGCAGTTTTAATTATAAATGGCTAAAGCTCTAAAAGCAAGAGTTCCACTTGGTCTGCTGGTTTTACCGTCCATATTTAGACTGATCGTAATACAAAGCGCACACAGCTTTTATCCAATCAAATCTCTGTTATCAGATTTGGTGTTTGTAGATATTTGTGCTGCGAGCTGTATTTGATTTTATTAATAAACCAACAGAATCCCACACCTTTAGGGGACTGTCTATTATTATCTTGTTGCATATTTCTCTTGAAAGCTGAGAGCAAAGGTGTCTTTGTGTCTCTCTTTCACTGTCTGACAGCGTCTTGTCTCGTCACATATATTCTTGGCCGGATCATCCTGTTACATCGTTCTCAGTCTGCTGGGCTCTATGAAAATGGCCGGGAGCAAGCCAGCAGACGGACCCAGAGAGCTCACCGCGTAACTACAGAGACACAGAGATGAGAGAGATGGACAGAGATGATGATGGAGAGCTCTTATTAGTTGTGGAAGGACACTACACAACTAGGCCCACGCGAACCCTCGGGGTAGAGGCTCGATGACTGGCTGTGACTACAGTTAGGTGCTTGACAGACCTCCAGACAGTGAGAGGCAGAGAGGATGAAGCAAGGGACAAGAGGTAGCTGGTCCTCATCCCCTGACTGACCCCCATTTTAAATTAAATTTCCAAAGCATAAAAAAGGGTCCTAATTGTTGCAATAACATCAAAAACAAGACACATGTTCTTTTCTTCTAAGACAGACTGCTATTTTTCCTCAACAAATACAAATCTCAGATGACCTAGTTAGAACTTGGATGCATTGCAGAGAGGTTTTGAGCAAATGATTCTTATGTGGGACTACACCCAGGTTTATCCTCAGCCTACTAGTGTGAAAACAGCGGGTTAAGCACTTTATCTCTCAAACACTCTGATATGATAAGAGGGCAGCCGGTTTTGTCCTTTGTTCACCAGCTGAGAGATTGTGTTAGTCTCTGACAGCTGCTCTGAGATCACTGGGAGATGAGAGGTTAGCATATTTTTAGACAAGTGTTTCATGTGAGGAACCTCACTACTAAATAATGAGGGTGCCCTTCTCCTGTGCCTGCAAGTCACAGTATTGAACAGTAAAGAGCTGCAGATAAGCCTTTCAAAAGATCTGGAGGAAGAACACAGATAGAGGACATGATAAAAGGAACAAGTGGACCTAAAATGGGGTGAGCATGAAGCTGAACATAGTATCAAAAAGGAAAACAAACAGAAAGAGGACAGAGTATTTAGTTCAGTGATGAACATTGTGATTCGACTTCAGACAATCAAATAGCAGTATTAAGCAGTGCCACCAGAATACCAAGGACATGTTATGCCCCCCACCCCCCCCCCCCCACCCCCACCCCCACCCCCCCCGGGTATCATGCCATGTTGAACCCATTGGAAATAAAATATTCTATCACAAATCAACTTTAATTGCCTAATTGCTTTTCATAATAATATTATAAAAATAATACACAGCAATTTAAGCAGCTAAAAGAGTTATTTTCGTTTTTAAGGGCAACAAAAAAGTGACATCATCATTTCAGACTATATAACCTTTGATCCTTCATGTCACTCTGGACCGCTACATCGACACAACATGGATAAATAGTCCTGCAAACACTTTCAATTTGCAAGTCTTGATATCATTGCATACCTCTCCACTATAAGAAAAAAAGCTCCCTCATCTACTTGCCTAACTAATTCTCCACTTCTCCCTCTTTCTCTCTTTACCTCTTTTCTGGTGTGGTTTCGTTTTCTTTGCTGTCGGGCGCTTCCTGCAGATCTGGGAGGTTGGCAAAGTCATCCTGTTCAGCCAGCCCGATTGCTAGAGACAGAACAACCATCTTCCCCTCACTGGACACACAGACAAACAAGACATCACGAGACCACACAGGCATGTAGACAAATCGGCACAAAGACACACACACACACAAACACACGCACACACACACACACACACACACACACACACACACACACACACACACACACACACACACACACACACACACACATGCAAATAAACCAACAGACAGTGACAGAAACACATGCAGCACACATTCATTTCACGTACAAAGAGAGAGTGGGAGGAAGGTGGTAGACTGTTGTGAGGACACTATTTCATTTGAACAAATACTTAATCCATATCTAACACTGCAGTGCATCTCAACTACAACAGCTTTGTTCTACGGAGTAAGATTGAGATTACAATACAAACTTTATCAACACTTGAGTAACACTTTACTGCATGCATGGTTTGCCATTGCGTATACTACTGTATACTACACTAATACTAAAATTAAACTTTCTAGTCGTCCAAGGTTGGGTCTCTGCGATGGATATTCCTTCAAACACAATCTGCCATTGTTATCATCAGTAATGGCCCTTCAGACAAATCATTAATGTAATGCTGTGTTCACACCGGACGCGACACGATTTTGTCCGGCGACAAAATCGCGTGAGTCATAGTTGCGTCAGCCAATCAGCATTGAGAATCAGCGTTGAGAAGCTCCGCCCGTCACCACCGCCGTCTTGCCGTCACTGAATCAAACTGCTGCTGGTTTGCCTGAAGTAGCGCTGGTAGCGGCCTTCTTTCAGCCACTGTTGTGGGACTACGGGTAATATTAATATGAACCCAGACACCATGGAGTTTGATGTTCCGACGTATGTGGAAAGCGTAAAGCAGAACTAGTAGTTATTTCCATGGTGGATGAAGGAAATGGTATCCGTTTTACGGAGATAAGCCAGACGCAGTTCCTGGAGTAGTCGGTGAAATCCACCGAGCTGTGTACGGCTACGGATGGTGTTATGAACCCAAACACGAGGGCGTTTCATGTTCTGACATGTTTGGGACTTCCACAACAAGTATAAAGCAGAACTAGTGGTTATTTATTCCTTAGTCGATACCAGAAAAGATAACTATTTTTCACGGAGAGAAGCGACGGCGATAAGCCACGGCCCCTTTGTCGCGGCGTGATTTGTCTTTGTCGCGTTTGGTGTGAACACCCTCGTTTCACTCGCGTGACCAAACTGAAATGGACGCGACGCGATTTTGTTGCGTCGCGTCTAGTGTGAACACAGCATAACTGTCTGTTTTCTTGTATTAGCAAGTTAGACTGTATTATAAATCAGAATAAAACTGTTCTACTATTGCTGAAATGAGCTGTACAGACTGTTTTTTTCTGTCCCACTCCCTTAACCAACTCTGTGAGGTTGAGAGTGTGCTATTAAAAGCCATCTAGCCTTTGAATTTGTACCTTCTTCATCTCACATTTTGTATAATGTGGGGTGCCTATGATTACTTAATGTACCAATCGCTGTAACATTAGTATGAGAATCAGGTGATTTTGCTACATTGATTCTTTCTTTAGTTTTTTAACACTGGCATGATGTCGTATTTGTCATAATATAGTACCCCATGCATTTCTAATATCAACTGTTTTCTTGCCTAATACCGTGTCTAATTAAAATACATTGGATGATACCAGGGATATTCATCATGGGACAACATGCGCTTTATAACCTGTTAAAAACAAGTCACATTTTCCTATAATTCATCATTACAATAATTGAGGTTGTATAATGCATCAGTGAACAGTCTGTGTTCTTACAAGAAACACATTTTCAGGAGTATTTGTTTTTAATCCACTGCAGGTATTCATTGAATGTGAGTTGGCTGAATTGAGCATCATTAGCAGAAAGGCGTAGAACCACTGATGCCTCCATGGCTTTATCATCCTTTGTTTCTGTTTTTGCTTCTGTTTCCTAGAATAATACAAGTGTAAAAATAGAAATGCAGAAGCCCAAAAGAAGTGTTTTGATTGAGTCAGAGAGAAAAAATAGAGGCAATGAAATGACATCCTGAAAAATAATGAAAAAAAGCGAAAGAAATCCATGAAATTGAGGTTGCCTTAATAAAAACCTCCAACAAAGAAACATATCAAGTTGATTTTCAGCTGTTATTGCCCTCTTAACATACCTGAGGTCATTTAAATTAAGTATTCTGCACCGTGAATTCAAGAGGCCATGCAAACAATGACCTTAACAAATAAACAATTGCCCACAACTAACCTTGTAATTTGCAGTCCTAAAATAACAACCCATATGTAAGCACATATTTACACAAGTCTGGCTCCTCATACTTTCCTCTCCGTCTCTACCGTGCTCTTTTCCTCTTTATATCGTCTCTCCACTCTTTTCCTCTTTATACAGCCCCTAACATAACGTGCTGATCCAAGGACAACCTTTTTGAATTTACTTTAACAGTCATTTCTTAAATTTCGATGATTTTGTTCATCTTTAAAGATCTGTTGAGGGAGAATTTTAGGACATCATTATAAAACATTTAGCTAAAGTCTCTACTTTTGTTTTGCAGATTAGCAGCGGTCTCAAAGAAGGTTGATAATTACTCAATGTTTTATTTTAGGACGAAACAAATTGAGAAATGTCTCCCAGTGATCAAAACGTCTATCATCATGTCTAAATTCTGCGAAAATTAGCCAGATACTATGACAGAAATGAATACATGTGCAATTTTGCACACAGCTAAGAAGTCCACTCAAATAGCAATAGGATCAACAGATTGTATCCTTATTAGCCTGTGACAGATTGCTTGTCAAGTTCATCAGTTTCGACTCATTTTTCTTGTGATCTTCTTCCTCTCATCTCTCCATACGTCACAGTTATGATCTAATTTTCCAGTCTGTATGTGCTTTTTGTACTGCATTCCCTCCTTAACAAGAGGCTGTTGGTTGAAGCAATATTGACAACAATAGGGGCACATTAGCACTTGAGAGACCACTGGGGATGTGTAAACAGTACCAACATGGCGCCTGTCGATAATGTGAATGGATTTGTATAGATGTCCAAAAAAGACACGCACACTCCAACCGGAGGGTTTCTGAAATCATTACCACCTACACCAGCTCTATTGATCTGAAATGTAAGCGGGGTGGTTCGGTTGCCACACGGTGTGACCGACTTAGACACATGTGGAAAGTGAAACTGATGCATTTGGTTGTTCATACCCCACTGATCACATGTGTTTCCCCCTTCAGGGTCAACGCTGACGCGTTTGGTCCAGTGAGATTCATGAGGACAGGGACGATGGGTGATGCCACCTCCCTATATATGTGCCCAGCCTTATTTGAATGATGATTCAAATAGGCAGGGAGGGCACTGGCCTGGGGACGCGGTTAATGGGAAGACACGCAAAAAGTACAGGAGTGTAGAGCTGTGTGTGTGTGTCGACGCGTGTGACTATCTGTGTTTGTGGGGAGAAGGGGAGATTGGGGGGATGTTTACATGACGCTACTTTGTGGAGCATATCATCTGTAAACTATCATTAATTATCAGCTCTCTATGCTTGGTATCTCAAACAATGAGTAGCCTTCGCACACCAGCAGCCATCCAACTCAAGAGTGAATGGATCGGAAAATCGTTGGTGTCGTAAGAACCGTAATGATCTTTGCTAACTGTAGGGTGAGGGTAGGTCTAGCGTTTTTTTCCCTGAATTGTTGTGAGCCTATGGATCAAGCCCACAGTATGTAGAGAGTGAGTGTGCGTTCCTGAAGATGTTTAGGAATTTGTATTTTTCACAACTTTCCAATGTTGCCCAGCTTTTTGCACTACTTCATACATCCTCCATGGTGGAGGAGAATAACCTTACAACTGTGAAGTTCATGTATGTTGGGATAATGAACATATGAGAATAATAGAGAAGACCATTCTGTCAAGTGGGGTTTCATGGAACCTTTAAATCCAGTTGAATTCATACATGCACTTTAGAGAAGTTGAAATTAATTTAGATTTTCTTAAGATGCTCTGGAGTTACTAGGTATTCACAATATATACAATACTCTTGTTACCTAATAAGATACTATTTTGATGTTATATCTACAGTAACCCTCTGCATTCAGCAGTCTGTTTTCAATTAACAGTGCACGCAAACAGAAACAAGCATATCCCCTCCACTCAACACATAATTATAGGGAAACAAAAGATTGGATGACCTTCCAAAATGTCCTATAAAAAGACAATATGACCTACTGATGGTGGACATGTACATGACTTGCTATTAATGTGCATAATGTATTAAAATATGTTACATCTGACACAAACATCAACATGAATATGAACTATACCCTGAAAAATTACCAAAGTTGACTTGAATCAGCTTCTCTTGCAAAGCCTCAACAACTTGCTAATGTTTTGCAAAGGAGTAGAAAACCTCATGAAACTCACAAGAACGACTTGACGTCCAGCCCTCTGTGGCGGATCTGCTCCATCATGTGATCCCAGCTGCCAGGATTTGACCTCGATCGACCTGCCCCTCCACCTCTGTACCGGGATGCTCCAGCCGGACTCCCCCGGACTCCGCGCGGGCCCCCACGATGGCCCCCGCCGCCTGGGCCTGTGTGCAGCTGGCCCAGGCTCTGAGAGGTGACTGGGGGGTCATTTGGACCCGGAGGGGGCTGATGAGTGAGAGGCTGTTGGAGACTCTGCTGCCGGACCAAGGGCCGAGGGCGCGCCACGGCTGAGGACGGGATGTGCTCCAGGGTGGAAGCAGACGAGAGGGAAGCGTCCCCGAAACTAAGCAGACACATGGGCGCACCGAGGACAGAGACAGATACAACAAGGAAGACATCAAAGTTAGAGATAACACGAGACATACAGGACAGGGCAGGTAGTTTTAAAAAGGATTTAGAAGAGAGAAGAGCTAAATAAAAATATAAGATATGACGTCAAAAAGATGATTCAGAAGATAGAAATGGTAAAAACAAACAGCATAGATTGAATGTTCGCCGTGAATATCCAAGGGAGAGGGGATCAAGAGAGAACAAACAACAAAGAAGATCAATGAAAGAGTGAGAGAGGAGGAAGAGAAAGAAGAACAGTGTTGTCGAAAAGCTTAAGATTACGGTTTAACATCTGTATGAAAACCACTGTGTAGAATTTCAAGCGTATGCTGCATGACAGTGTGGATGATTTGGCATGCAATATAAACATTCAATTATTTCAAACTGGTGTCAAAACAAACCTCTGCAGTGGAAGTGGAAGTTAAAGTATCATTATCACTTAACTTGAGTCTCTGTTATCCATCTGCAGCTCTAAATTATTTCTGTATGTTACCTCTTCCCTTAATTAGCCTTGACCTACTTCTAACTTCTTGCCTTTTGTTTCCACCAGTCTCTCTCTAAGGTCCTGTCTGCTCCTGCTCTGATTTCCCTTCCCACTCTTCCCATTACCTTCCCACTTCTGAGCTCAACTGCTCTTCATCTCCTCTGTCCATTCATCTTTTCTCCACCCTCAACCTTCACATCAATCCATCTCCACACCACCTCCAATCATCCTTCTTTAAGCCTGCTCTCTCTAATTACCGGTCTGCTACTCTTACAATCACATAATAATGCTCCTCCGCTTATCCTCTCTTCAATCACTGCCCTGCCTGATAGCTGTAAGCTTGTGCTAAACAGCTCTGTCTGGAGCTAATGCTGTGAGGGAGGATTTACTGCCTGAACTTGAGTTCTGTTAGCACTCGTTCTTCATTACTAACTGAGCTCTAACTCTGCTGGAGAGCCAGGAGACAAGCTCTCTGAGGAGCAAAGCAATGAGCAATCAAGTAAATACAAAGCAGAGCTCATATCCATGCACCCATGCATGCAGGCTTTCTCTCATATGCCGTTAAGTCTTTCTTAAGGAAAGGCTTGGATGGGAATGTTTATTATTTTTGCATAATATTGTATCTGAGTAAATATGAATTAATGTATAAAAAGTAATTTGCTGCATTTCTGTTGGGTAGATGTGTCACAGAGTTTTGAGGTGAGAAGATGGTAAAAGTACAAGTTTTTTTTGCAGCTATAACATTGGAAAACTGTTAGTTGGAGCACTTCCACGGTTTAGATGAAACTCCGTTGAATCATCAGAACAAAAGATGAGCAACTTAGTTCTTTGAAAAAAAGTCAAAGATGATAGCATGTGTACATAAAAAGCTAACTAGAGAAGTTAACTATTACTCCAAAGATACATTTTGTTAAGAAATATACAATCAGATAACCTTTTTTTCATTTTTTAGATCCCGTCATTTTGGGATCTATTTGCCAATACACAGACAAGACACAATGGCCATAACATAAACGATGTGATCATAAAATTATCCATTAGACTGTTGAGAAGCGATAAGGAAAACTGAAACATTTCTTACAGTGGCTCCTCACACTTTGTCTCTCTCTGTCTCTCTGAAAGATGTCATAATGTTTTTTCCTAATGTTTGTTTTCTTTCACTGAAGGCTGTGTGCACGTAAATCATCTTCATGCTCATTCATCCTCTAATAAGTTGAAATGCTAAACATAGTTTCATATCATTAATGTTATCTGAACTTATTTTTTGAGTTTCAGTGAACTCCAGATGTAATAAAATAAATAAAAGGAAAGGCATTAAAGTGTTACAAATGTACTTGTTACTTAAACACCCAAGTACAGAAACCAAACAATGCAGCTATGGCAGCGTCAAGTGTCAGTGGTTAAGTGTTTAAGTGCAAGTGTGTTTGCAGGAATCAGGATGAATAAAAAAGCATCCAGTGGCACTCATAGCGAGAATATTTCTGGGTCCGACAAACATGTTATCATTATTGACATCATGATAAATCAATATATCTGGCTGGATTCATTATGGCATTAGGCCAGGAAGCCGGTCCATGTGCTAATTCATCTCGCCAGTCTGTTCAGTGTCCCACATTGGCAAACAATTTACTCATTTAAAAATGTGAAGGCTGTACAATAGTCATCCCTTCATTGATTGTTGTAACTTCTCGTTCTTTCAGGTGCTGCACATCTTTATTGTCCTCTACTGTCTGTAAAGCATCAGCACCAGTCATTCATATTCTCTGAGCATGATCCCTCTTTATCTGCTGTATTCTATTACTGACTTCAGAGGGTTATTTTCACATTTCTTCTTGCTTGAAAGTCAATTAAGATGACTATAAACCTTGAATGATTTTGTAATTAGAGAAAATTGAGGAGGGTGAAGAACAAGGAGACAGGAGTTAGAGCGAGAGACAAAATACTAACAGAGTGAACGAAAGAGAGAGAGAGAGAGAGAGAGAGAGAGGGTGGAGAGGTAAATGCCCCGAAATAGAAACCAATTCCAGAGGAGAATTAGAAATACAGGTAGATCTGACAGGAGTGACAGGAGGGAAGAATAATGCATTTCAGATTGTAGTCCAAAAATAATCTTGCAAGTCTAATTGTCATGGTGTTAAAAAGTCACGTACTGTACCAGTATAAGATTTATTTAACTTTGTGAAAGATCGGACAAATATGAATAATAATTCATTCATTATGCATTGAAGAAATGTATCATTTCTATAAATAAATACCAATTCTGACAGCAGAGTTTTGCTTTGTTGTTTCAAGCTACTGTATCATAACAAAGACGCAATATTTTAGATACAAAGTTCAACTATATTTTGCTCTAGATTAATTGAATGAACTTTAGGAGATACAGTACAAGAGACTGTTTGATTATCTGGGCTATGATTTACATACAGAGATATCTTACATTTATTAATCATGATCTTCTCAATGTGCAAAAATATACAGCTTTTATCAACCACCATTTGTTTTTCCACATACAACTCACATATGTCATATGAAACAGATTATTATTTGAATACAATGCAAGTTCTGCACAGATGGAGATCAGGAGGTGACCTTTGGGTTATTCTTGCTCAATGTTTGTTTCAAGCCTCTTTGCTCTGGGAAGGTGGTGTTACTTATTGTGTGATTTGTGTGCTGGGGCTTCTGACCCCCCATAGGTGTTGCAAAATACATTTGAGTGGCGACAAGATGATTAATGGGAAAGGATTGGATGAAAATCATATTCTGCATATCATATTCCTATGATTCCAGGATCCTATGTTCCCCCAGCCTGTTCTGAATATTAAACTGGGGAACACGGGACACTGGCAACACAGATACTCAAAACTATTTTTTCAGGCTTTTCTACAATCATTGTTAATCCTTTTTATGGATCTAATTTCTACAGTTTAAGTGCAACCAATAACTCATTACATACTGCATTAAATCTAGGACGAGGGGTCACATGTATATATGTTTTAATTTGTGTAAACAGTGAACATTTCTAATTTCGAGGAATTGTTTGGGTATAATAGATAAAATGGCACTCAATTAAGCTACCTAAGCTACCTAAAATACAGTAACATTTGTGGTAAGCCACAACACTTAAGCTTGGTGAATCCTTTGTCTCTGGTTATGTCACACAATGTTTTTTAGAGTTGTGAAGTTGAAGGAGTCGCTGGTTCAAGAGATGTTTTTTGCCAAATCCCTATTCCCATTAAAACATGTCCTTAATCCTCAATGTTATTGTACATAGAAACAGTCTGCCAGAAAATGTAACAATTTGATAGGTTGATGTTAGGTCTACACGTTTTAATTATTTCAACTTCATTCTGCTATCCTAGTCTTAGTTGACGCCTACCTCAAACAATGTTCATGCACACTGGCTTATTCCTTTGCCTTTTAATCAAATACATGAACCTGAACCACCTTACTGTAATATTTTGTACTGATGATTCAGGAGAGTTTCATGCTGATGCAAGCTGAATTGCTACAAACAATAATATTGCCATGGAAAAATGTAATGGGAATTTTACTTCAAGAACCAAGGATGCCTAACATATCTCCTCCCAGTTTGCAACTAAATTTGTGATTGTTTTTGTTTATACTATCAGTTGATCAAGTTGAATATTAGCCGATTGGCTGGTGTACAATCCTAAAAAAAAACACACACCTTCTGAGCCGTTTGCAGAGGTTGATACAAGTGAACTTTGTTAAAATTAAGAAGCATTGCACTATGTTTTAGGAAAGGGTTTCTTTTTCTCTCAGTGGCCTAATAAAACTGCTCTCCCGCTGTTTATGCAACCCACTCTGAATTTAAAAAGCTGTTACTTCAGATGAACAAGCACACCATCTTTGAAGATTTTCTGTGAGCATCTGCTATGTTTGAGATTCTTGAAACTGTCACAGCCTTCAGTAAATTGGTGGCTGCAGAGGAACAGCATTGTCTGAGACTGCCCTGACCTCAGCTGGTGGAGGTTTGGCAGCTGACATAAAAATGGTATTTGTTTATGAGTGACGAAGCTCTCTTTTGTCGAGAGACTTCAACCGACAGGTACTCATGCAACACAGGTACACTCTGCAAAGCAGCTGGCTTCTCCTCCAGCCTGTCCTTACAGTATCTTCATCTGCATGGTGTCAGAAATAGCATCTGTTGATGTCCTTCTTTGAGTGTCCATGCAACAAGGCCATTCACTGTTTTTTCAAACTCACACTCTTCCTTCCTATCCACACCATGCTGTTGTCGTGCCCCCTGTGGCCCCTCATGCGTGCCCCCTGTCACCATGCGCCACTCACTTGCCGAACCGTAGACCTCCGGCATGCATGTGGCTCTGGACCGCCTGCCAGCGCCCGGCCCTGCTGCCCCCCATCACCATGCTTCGAATGCTGTCACTGCGACTGGGCCCAGCCCCAGACCCAGAGCAAGCACCACCCCCGCTGTCACTGGCCCCCGGCGAGGGTCCAGCCCCGCCCTGTCCACCCTTATCCACTGCCCCACTGGGAAGAGGAGCAGTCGGGTTGATCAAAGACAAAGAAACACGGACAGACAGAAAGAAAAGACCAGGATACAAAGAGGAGAGAGAAAGAGAGAGAAACGGACAGACGAGAGACAGACGCACAGACGTACAGAGTCGAAGAGCAAAAGATTCATCAGTACAGTTGGTCAAACTGGTGAGTGAGACACTTTGTGAGCCACAAGTGTCCAGTATACAACAACAACTCTGAGGAGCCACTACTCCTCAGTCAGTACAAAGCAGTGAAGCATTTTGAGTGGAGATTTATTGTGTAAACCATGTAAGTCTTTTTTGTGGACACTTGACTGACACTTTGACTATTGTACTATCTTCAAAAAGTACAATAGTTATATTCAAAGGTGCACAGCATTGATGGCCAACGGATTACTTGATTTGTTTGTATTAAAACTCCAAAATCACTTGTATAGTGCAAAATACAAGCAAAGTAAAGAGCTTTTGCCTTTAGGAAACGTTTTCTTATTGCCAATTTTCACTTTGGTAAAATCAGTTTTTGAATGTAAATCAGGTGAGAAATAGGCAAACGAGTTTGAGTAGTGTGAGGATGCAGCAGGTCAGCCTCATTTCACACCACACAGGGGACAGTAATGAGCAATCTGCTGTCTCTGTGAATTAGGAATAATAGTTGAGTAGCAAGGTAGATGCATCTTCAGATTTTTTAAGATGCAGGTGATGATAAGAGAACACTAATGTCTCTCATCTCAGAGCAGCTCACCTGCAGTTCACAATGAAAACAAAAACCTGTTTATCTAATGAGTTTGTGAAAAACATTTTCCTAGTAAAATAGCGCCAGCCCTGACCCCTGACCCCGACTTGAGACTTCACAGTGACGGGAAGGAGTGTTGACGTCAGTACAGGGACAAACCACGCAACACACAGCTGCACAACACTTAGACACTGAGTGCAGCCTGACGGTAAAATGAATGACTTCTCACTGAACAATAAGATCTTTCTGTGGCTATCTTGGCTGCTGTTGTGATTAACTTGTCCATACTACTCTCACATATGATTTATCAGCACTCATTTCTCTACAACACTTTTATTTTATTTTGGGCAGAATATTACTTAACATAACTACACCATAACTGTAATTTTGGTCTTTTTTTTAAATCTAATTTTGATCAATGTTTAGTGATTTTATTTCCATTTTATTGTATTTTTGAATGTGGATCTAATGTATGTCTTCACTTTATGTAAATCACTTTGATAAACAAACAAACCTGCCTAAATGCATCATTATCTCTACAGTAAGAAGTAAGTCAGGGTTGACTCAGAAATGGCAGTATCATCAGCGGAATAAATGCCGCTCAAATATAAATAATTAACTCATTAACATAATGCAATGCAATCACAACAGTCGTTGCTGCTCACTGATTCTTACAATAGTTTCAAAAGCACTGCACAGATGCAGTAATTGATCAACCTGTGGTTTTGAAAGAGTAAAGTGAGTTGTAATTAAAAAGGATGAGAGTGAACAGGTTCACTTAATGCATCGGTGAGGTGTTAGATGCATCTAAATGATGGAATGGAGGTGGATATGAAACAGATGCTATAGCACCCAAACTCTTAATTGCTGTAATTCACACAGCAGCCACAGTGTCTCTATTTTTGGAACAGGGCTCAGGAGACCAGACTCAGGAGGGCGATCAGGCAGCCTTAAAGCACTTACAGTACTATGAGTGATAGTGGGAGTAGTGACAACAAATGAGCAGAAGACACAGAGTGAGGGGAGGAAGAGGTAAGAGGAGTAAACACACACACACACACACACACACACACACACACACACACACACACACACACACACACACACACACACACACAAAACAAGAGTACAATAAAGTAAAACAGAAACTAACCCATTATAGAGAAACAGTTGAACATTTTGGGAAATCAGCTTATTAGCGTTCTGGCGGAAAGTTAGATGAGAAGCTCACACACCACTCATACAACTGCTAAATGCGAAGATAGCTGGAGTTAGCTTAGCTGAGCACAAAGAGTGGAATCACAAGGAAACAGCTTTCCATGGTCTACCAGCACCATGTTAATTGTAAAAAAAAATTCAGCGTCTCGCAGGGTTGATTTTGAGCTGGACAGTTTCTTGGTCAGGCGCAGTAACTTTCTGGAGTCTCTGCAAGTGGTCTGGACATGGGTCCCGGCTGAGAAATAGTCCTGCACATAACCAAACTTGTAAACCAGGAAATTATGTTTTAACACACTTTTTGTACGGATTAAAGAAACCAGATATGACGTGTAAATCAGTGGGCTTTCATCAGGGCAGCTGTGGCTCAGGGGGTAGAGCGGGGCGGCCTGTCAAAGTCACTTTGAGCGAGACACTGAACAAGATTACATTTTTTTCAGAGAGGCTGGGAGATTGATTTTGTTACCTTTGTTTGGACGGAGCCAGGCTAGCTGTTCCCCTTGCTCCAATCTTTATGCTAAGCTAGCTGCCATATTATAGACCTGCTACTTAACAAGACAGTATACGAAAGTGGTGTTGATCTTCTCATCGTTTCCTTCTGATTCAGGTCTTTGTGCTCAACTAAGCTTAGCTAAGCTGCAGCTGGCTGTCGCTTCACATTTAACAAACAGGTATGGGCGTCTATCGTCTTATCTCACTCCGTCAAACTATTCCTTCAAACTAACCCACTCAAAGATACACCAACAACTGTTGCTCCTGATTTAGTTAAGTGCACACTTAAGTCAAGTCTGCGACAGCAAACTGTAAAACAGAGAGGTTGTGTTGTACATAAAAGGGGAAAAGGTTCAATTTAAACAGTGAGATCTGCTCTCTGAGAAATGTCCGTCTCCATGGTAACACTCACTGGGCTGCAGGTGAGAGGTAACAAGGGTCTGATGAGGCCAGCAGGGCTGTAGGGAATGGGGCTATCAAACCTTTCACTTGTACACCCTGTACACTGTGCGAGAGCAAACTAAAATGTTGTTTCCCAGATTTTATGTTCTGTGTTTTGAGTTTTGACTGTAACGACCAAATGGGACTCAAAAAGGAGGGTCTCCACTCTGTAATCCTCAATCTCAAAAACATTTAGTATTCAATGCCGGTTTTCAAATAAGATATTACATTAATTGAGCACGGCTGTTGGCAGACAGAAACACTGTCACTCTACAAAAAAGCGATCATTTGGAAAATGTCTGCCAATGTTAGGGCAGTCCTAGGAATCACAGCAATATTGAGGGATGGTGCTGCACATCTCTATCAGGTGCTGCATGGCCAGCAGTGCATACTAAACACCACCTCGCTGTCGACATGCCTGAGAGCAAAAACATGAGGATTACCAGGGATGAGAGGAGACTTCTGTTCAAAAGACATGTAGCCAGGCAGCATTACAAAATGAAGCTTTCTGACCCCCTCCAGGCTATTAAATATGACCTTTTCACTGCTCAGAGTGATATATTGATCAACCTTGGCTTTTGATTCTTAGTATATTTTGTGCTATTTGCCAGATACTTAAGCAGACAAATAGCCGAACACAAGACTTTATTAAATTTTTTATATAGTGTTTGAAACAGTGCTAATATTGCCCAATTTGTATTATGTCAAACAGCTTTGAGGGATTTTTCCAAGGTGCACATAAGCCCCTGTTCATTACAGCCCTGCCCAGATTGAGGGTCCCTTACCAGCCATGACTGAGACTCACTTGGGCGTGAGGCGAGGGTCTCCGTAGGGGGCATAAGGAGACATGTTTAAGAGGAACTCCTTGGGCGGGTAGGAGCTCCACCGCTGTTGCACGTTGCTGCTGTCATTGTTATTCCAAAAGTCTCTGTCCAGATCACTGTGGCTGGAGAGAGAGAGAGAGGTAGAGAGGTAAGACGAGGTGAGAGCCCCAAGCAATCAAAGACAGTTATAAAGAAGAAAAAACATGACAGATGATAGAAGTGATTAGGGGGGAACAAACATAAAGGTCTGGGAGAGAGTGTTAATGAATAGGAAAAATTTGATAATGTCGATGCCCTTAAAGTTACATTCTAAAACAGGACACAGTTGACTTGTTACACTTTAAACAGAGATACTGAATACAATTGTTCATTAAATACAAGGTGACTCTAAAATTACATTCATTGTACAGTTTCACAGGATTTCAAAAGTCTATCATGTAAAAAACAAACATTGCATGATATATTGGACCATGATAAAAAAAACACCCAGATTTGAGAAACAAGAAGTGACCTGCACGCTTTATCAATCTGTCAGACAAGGAAACAAATAAAACAGAGGAGGTAAAAAGGTCAGTATACAACAAAAATAACAGCTTATTGAAAAAAACACACATTGGATAAGAAAAAGAAAAGAAAATTAAAACAAATGAGTGATATAAATGACAAAGTGTTTTTTGATTAATAATTATAATAACAACATACATTCTCAAGGTCAGTTCCAATGTTATTATTACAGTCCAAAATAATAAACCTACAGCTATGCAAGATGGCAGCACAGTGCACGGTCATTTAAAAAAGATAGAGTGAATGTTCTGAATTCAGCAATTTCTTGACATATTGTTTTCAACTGAACGGTAGATAACAGTGTTTTAGTGTTGTGCTGTAATAATGTCTATGACTATGCATTTACATGTTTGCTTTAGTTTGTATTCCAAACTGAAGAAAGTAATGTCATTTGGAAGTAAAGCTTTTTTCTTATCAGACAACCAAATCTTTGATTGATACAAACAGAATATACAAGTAACTTTCCTCCACTGTGTTCTCAAGAGACTGTATAATTCAACCTCTTTGATAAATGAGAAGTACACCCATATAACACTGTCTTCAGGGCATCATTTCATGGTGGACCATTTTAGGCCGTGGAGGGGCGGGGTAGGGGGTGCTACAAGATTAGCTTTCCAATCAGAAATGGCAGCTTGTTAAAATGCGATACTATCACCACATCATAGATCATTTCCATATGCTTCCATCTAAACCCTCTCTGACACCTACTTGATGGCTTTATTTTCCCCTCGTCCTCTCACAGAATCTGGAGAGCTGGCAGCCTCCACCCCAGGCTTATTCCTCTTCCCCTGCAAAGAGACAAGAGGGAGACAGAGACGAATCTCAGAGCCGTGTTTTGATCATTCTTCACAAAAGCATTTTTGCAAGTTAAGTGCACATTACAGAGGCTTTGGAACAGCATCAGGTTGCAAACATGTTGGAATATGATGAATGAGGAAACAGCATAAATTGGTTTGATGCCAGGACCCAAGCCTCCTTCTAAGGACCAGGGACCACTTAACTACAATGAGATGCCAAAACAAACATTCATATGCAAGGACATGTTTTCACACACAAACAAAGGAAATGTGCATGCTCACTACACAATTAAATCAGACACAGAACACATGTCATAATAATTTAAAACAGGAAGACCTGTAAACATTTATTAAAACTGAACATTTAGAACACTTTCTATCACAAAGGTTAAATAGCAGCTGACATAGTATGGTGTATTACACTGGTAAAGACAATAAACTCATAGTAATGGTTAAAGGGGTCACCGCATATACAGAGCCCAACACGACACCACAAAGCTGGGCTTGCTGGAGGGAAGGAAGGCAAGGGACAAAACAGAACCAGGGCCGAGGCAGACTGTCAGACCCTGCTGCAATAAAATGAGTGGTATTCTTAAGGGACAATCAAAAACAATACAAATGTTGTCCACAGGGACCGCAAAAATAAACACAAGATGAAATTACCTTGTTGTCTCTTTAAATTGAAGATGTCAGTAGTCTTCTTCTTTTCAGTAAAACCCATTCAAAAAGGCAAACCCCACTGCAAATCTTCTGCTCACCACAACCAGTGCGCTCTATCACAGTGAACAATTTGTGGGGTATAGTATTGATACAGGACACAGCCTGGTCATGTACGATACATGCATTACGTCTCGCGTGTTGTTATCAACAGGTGAAATCCAACGCTGAACTATATATCACAACGCTGTGGATCTCTGCAGCTGGACTAACATTAAATAAAATACAATAAACTGAATTGAATTGAATTGAACTTACTCTCTGCACATTTTTAGCACTTCATGAATCGTGCTTTCAGCAGAGCAATATTCACTGGTTACAGTTATTGAGCTTTACGTTATATTGACCTCTGTACTTATTGAACTCTTGAGGGTTATAACACTGAGCTCTCTCCAGCTGAGTCACACAGACCCTCTGCTCTTACATAATGTTTTTCCCGTGGCAACCTTACAACAAGGACATAAAGAGCACATATGCCATAAAAAAGTCCACTGAAAAGGAAAGACATCTCTTTATTTCTCATCGTGAAGTTTTGGATTCAATCCTGTTTGGAGATCTCTGCTACATTACCATCTGTTGCTGTGGATAATTATCATCATCAACTTGACTGAGTTTGAATCAGATATGCCATATTTTGACAAAATATGCAGAACTTGGCAAATTACTCCTCTAGTTTTTTAAAGAAAATATCACATTGTGCCAGACAGATAAAAAAAGATGAAGATTGAAACTCAAGGACTTTTACGAGTACACAACGTCCCTGGATGACAAAATACAATATGAGGAGAATATTATTTACTGCATTAGGATGAGTTTTATATAACATAAACTCCAAGTCTCTCAAGAGAGGCCTGCTCATCCTGCTTGGTAATGAAGGTGTGTCCTGTTTCCCTCCTACACTCTGTGCTCCTTTTGATTCGTTCACTTCGCTCTTTGAAGTGTCAATCCAACTCCTTCCTTCTTCCTCAGAACTGAAATTTTTCAGCAACACCCTCTGCGGCATTGGTTGCAAATAACCCCATGAAAACAGCTCAAAAGAAGGCTTGTTGGAGGAGTTGATGCTAAATAAGTGATGCAATCTGCCATGACATATTAACTGTGGAAAATAAATGACACAAGAAGAAAATTATCTGTCTTTTATTGATAGTGGTTTCTCTTCCTCTGTCTGCTATCAGCATATGCTGGTGTGTACAAGTCACAGGTGAACATTTTATAGTGGAGTTACTTTAACAATCCCCCTTTTCTTTTACTAAATCGCATTGTGTGCAGGTCCTATGGGTTTTCCAGCAGTGTGGAGGGTTTAGCCCCTGCTTCAGTAACCTCAAGTGGTGTGCAGTCACATCTCCGACAGTATATCTGCTTCATGGCACATGCTATAACTGTTTAATATTCACACCTAGAGGCTATTTTTAGTTTTCTGTTCACTCTGACCTAATGTTTTAGAACTGTTGGAATAAACTGGAGAGTGTACTAATCTAAAAGCTCCATCGGAGTAGATCAATCCAAAGACCCTCGTGTTGTAAGTGCTAACCATGCAGCTATGTGGGAGACAACATAGAGTCTCAAAATGAGGACAGTCTGACATCAGGATTTGCTGAGCCGACTGGATTTTCCATGTGCCTTAAATTATTTATGATGGAGAGAAGAGTCACAGAATCGCACCAGTTGTTGTGTTTAGATTTGTTAATTAACAAGTATGAACAAAATCTTGATATTAGGACATTTGATAGGAATATGAATGAAAACCATATTATATGAATGAGACAAGATGGACAAGACTCCACAGAAAGGTGCATACAAGGGGAGCGTCGTTTGAAGGCTCTGGGTGGAATCAGTTATGTATGGGTGGATTTTAAAGCAACCGTATAAATATTTAATTTTGTCTGAAAAATCTCAGAACAGATGGTTTCTTCAGATGCAGACAAAGAACACTTTGAGTTTCTAGTTTCCTCGTATCAAGACAGACAAAAGCTGTTGTCACTGTCACGTTTTCTGATCTACCACCTCTGTCGTTAAGTTTTGGTCCAGTTTAAACTAAAAGTGTCACATGTGTCATTGATATGAATTGATATGATTGAGGATATTTACTGTCATCAGCAGCAACATGCTGCTTGTCAAGAAAACATAAAACACAGTTTTAAGCGTTTTGACAAACTGTCAATGCACTTTGCATTGACAGTTTGTCAAAACGCTCCTGCAATTTTGCTTCTGAAATATGTGCCTTGAAAAGGGAAAACAAATGTGTATTGCTGCTGTTTATGTTTTAGTTCGTCAACTTTCTCATCTGACGTTGATGGAGGATTTCTTTGCTCTTTTTGGTTGAGAGATTTGTTGCACAATTTTAAACTCAATGATGAATGCAGTACTTGATCTCAATGAAGGATTTTAAGCAGCCTGCAGGCTTTCAGACACAGCAGAGTGCTACATGTTTATCTGAATACAGCTTTCAGTGTGCCGCAGACAGGTGGCCTCTTTATGTATTCTACTGTATCTCCCTCTAATGCATCCACAATACACTCTATTATTTATCATGTCACATCTCATGCGTCCAGCTAGGCAGAAACATTTTCAATTTGAGTTAAGCTTTGGGGCCTGACCTAATATGGACCTACATTCAGCCACTACACTGTAAACACACACATACTGTGTGTACACACAGCACAGAATAATATTAGATTTGGGGACTCAGAGGATATATTTCTAGAAGTCAAGAATATCCTATCAAGTGCAGCACATCAATCATTTAACAGAATCATAAAATCTGGAGGAGGCTGGAGAGAGGAGAGGGAGAAGAAGGTACAATGTTGAGAGAGTGTGGGTGGATGTGAGAAACCAAAGGGAAGATGGAGAAGAGAAACAACGACAGAGTAGAGGAGCAAGTGAGAAACACAAAGGGACAACACAGAGGAGGTTTGAAGCAGACTTCAGACTAATGAAGGTGACCAGCTGTGCAGAGGACACACACCTGGATGTTCAGCACTGACCAGCATCACCTTCTCTTTCTGCCTGTTTGAATGCCTCTGTGGCTGTTTCTGCCTCTGCCTCCTCCCACTTCCACTCCCACAAAACAACCAATGGCATGAGACCAGTTGCAACAGTTTCATCTCTCCTGGAGCAAATGTTTTCATATGGATATTGGATGTTTATATGCTTCTAATTTGTTTTCCAAATTCCTTTTTTGCATGAAATACAGTTGCTGCCAGCTGGATTATGTTCACTGGAAACATTTAGGCAACACAAGCACAGATGAAAGACTACAAAGTCTAAATGTGACTGCTGTTGTTGATAAATAAGTCTGATTGAGTGTTTTTCGGCATTACAGGCTTGAAGGTGACTTTTTAAAAACTGGGACAGAAAATGTATCAACTATTGCTACTATTTTGTTAATTGATTAATTGTTTATGTAGTTTTTTGAGCAACAATGCCAAACATTTGCTGGTTCGGGCCTCTCAAGGTCGATTACATTTTTCTTAATTGTTGAGATCTCATTGAATTTGAGATCCTTGTAATTTTGACTGTTAGTTGGACAAAACAAAGAAACAAAAAGGCTCAGGGAAATTGTGATATGTTTCGCTTTTTTTACAGCCCAAATGATTCATCAAGAAAATTATCAGCAGATTAATAGATGTTGGACCTTTTTAAATTCTCAATTCTCGCACATTGGCTCTGTTGGGTGTTTATTTATTTAACCTTCAGGAGTGTAATCCACAAAACAAACAACAACAAAAGATAATATAAAAGAATATAAAAGATGGGGAACCACAGACGCTACAGAGACGAGAGCAGAACAATCCTGGAAAACTAAATCAGTGACATTCTGACAAGGACATGTAGATAAAATGACAAAAGGACAAATACAAACCAGACTATTTGGTAAAAAGGAGAAGGAGGGTGACAGAAAAACAAAGACAGAGACATAGATAACATAAGGGTAAACAATGATAAGAAGTGGGTTTGTTTGTCAGGTTCAATTTAGTTCTGTTTCTCCAAAGCAATGATTGCAATTTAGATTTTAAGAAGCACTTAACATACTTTGTAACTCGAGTAAGGGATCATAGATATTACTCTAGAGAATTATGTCATCCAGTTCAGCTGTTTTTCTTCTGAATAGCCCAGTTAACTCTCAGCTTGTGTATTTTTGATCAACTGCTGGGCTGCAGTAACTCCTCATACCGAGAGACAGACAGAAATGAGAGTGCGGGACAAAAGGGAGGCAGTGGGGGGAGGAAAGCGTGACAGAGTGTAGCAAATGCCAGCGGATCAAAATGTATAGGAGGAATTACACTTGCTTCAGCAGCAGCCAATAGCTTGGAGTGATGCTCATTAGCATATGAATCATTAGCATGGCGCTGGAGGCTGGAGGCAAGGAGCCATGATGCACAAAGCCATGTTTACAAAGAGCACAAGGTTTCGGATTGTGTTTGTTGCTATGGCCAAACATACAGCCTCTCTCTGGTTCCTATGCCACATAGCACAGAAAGCAAAACTCTATTCAACAACAACAATACATCAGGCAATCGGTATATACATTCAGTTCAAGGTCATCAAAAGAAAACCTGACTGCCCACACAACTGCAGTTCTTCTTCAATAGCTTAGAGTTGTTCAGAAACATGGTCGACTGTAAAGGGGAAAGTAACATGCATTGTTAGGAAAGCCATTTGGCCTCAGTCAAGAGGCCGGGTATCGAACCTCAATACTGTTTTACTACCAACTGTAACGTGTCTGTAGCACTGAGCATCAAAACCTTTAAAATAACAAAAGCTAACTGTGAATGTTTAATTATATTTTGATCAAACAGTTACCGATTTGAATCACAGTTTTTCTACAGTTAGACATTTTTTTACTTGGGCAAAGTGTTTATGTTTAGTTCAGACATCTTTATGAGTTTGGATTCGTTTGTTGAATAAAAAATGACATTTAGAAAAACCTGTAGGCTTCACAAAAAGTAATGTTATGGAATAGGATGGAATTATTTATATTATCAATGAATCAATGATTATTCAATTAATAATTTTCAATTAATCAGTGTGATGTCTTTAAACCTCTAGTTATTTTCTGATGAACAGTCGAAATCCCAAAGATACACATTTTACAATGATATTATATAATAACTCTGAGGGATGCTACAAGAAGAATTCAGCCAATACAGAAAACAATGAACATTACATGATCAACTGCACCAAGGCCATGTGTAAACGATTCCCCTCTTTATTCAGTGCAGCTGTGTAGTATTACATGTTTCTGTCCCTGTCCAAAATAACTTTCTCCAAATCATTTTAAATAAATGTCAACATTGAAATGTGACTAATAAGCACTGCAACTTACCAGTTTACGTTGACACCAGGTGCAGACGCCACATAGAGCTACCAGCCAAACGGCACATACTACGGACGCCACAGACACCAGGAATACACTGAGCGACACCGAGCCTGAGGGAAAGAGACAAAGACACGTAGATAAGAGGGTATTAGGGCATTTAATATGACACTTGCGCCTGAGATTGGAGTTAAAGTACGAATAGTGACAAAACGCCGCATTTCGGGGGAACATGTATAATAAGGAGCAATGCCTTGTAATGCGCCTTCCTTCCTTTCCCCATTCATCCTTGTCATCTAGCATCTATCATCAGTAAGACACAAAGAGAAATGCAACAGGAGTGCGGGGGAAATGACACAGAGCCACTGAAACGGCTTTATGCTCATGTTGCTTATGTATCAATAGGAGATGTGCACATGTCAGGGAGAGATAATATCGTGGTGCCAGAAGCCATGCAATTACCAGCTTCCGTTTTCTCTCTTCTATCTGGTAAATCCTTCAACAACTTTGTAACCGTCTTGCTCCTGACAGATGAAAACTTCTTCCACCGCCTTCTATTCCTCATCTTTGCGTCTTTGAATTACTGCTTCTCAACCATGTCACTCATGCAGATACCTGCCAACTTATCTCCCAAGTGATTCAAAATGCAATGGCACGTTGGCAAAACAATGTCTGCAAACATTGAGCTCATAACTGTGCTACATCATTTTTATTAGCAATGCAGGAGAGTCTCTCTCTCGAACTGAAAAATTAATTTGACGGTTATTTCTTCCCTTTTTCCCTCCATTTCACGTTTCATCCCTGCCTGAGCATGTTCTACATTTAAACTTTATTTTCCGGGCCAACAAACAGAAGAAGTGGATTAGCTAAGCCGATTTAATCATCCCTATCCATCTTCTGCCTTCACATTTTATTAACTTCCTCTCTTCGTCTCCTTCAGGTGTATTATGCACCTTTGAAAGAGAGTTCTGAACACTGTTATTCTCTGGTCACATTGCTGGTTTGTGCATGTTTTCAGTGGCATGCCTTTTATTATATGCTATTATTGTTTTGGGCAATGTTTGTCGCATGCCATTCCCATTCCCAATCCCTTTTGTTCCCTTCACTTTTATCTATACTACTACTCCTACTGCTGCTGCTACTACTATCTACTAAAGGCACATAATGCCCAACAATGCTAAAACAGAAAAATCTGAAATCTGAAAACAAGGTTACTTGAAGAAAATGTTCTAATACACTGCTTGAGGCACGTGACATTGAATAAATATAATTTATCAGAAAGGTTAAGAAAGGACATTGTTCCCAAAAATAACTAACTGCAGGGATGGCTGATACATTACATTGAATCTATCCTTGTATGTCTCCAACAGGCTCATCCACCTTACATTTGTGCAGAGGATTGGGTCTTAGCATTTAGCAGTTTGAATGTCTCCCATTTTTAAAGTGTCAGCTCCTTTTTACCCACCAGCCTCACCCAAATTAAATTCTATTCGCCTGTTTGATAAGGTATCTCATTTTTTGCTGAAATATTAAACATGGCAGAATATGCAGGCAATTAAGATCCCAGGGTTGACTTTTTTCTTGCTCTCAGCCCTGAAAGGCTTGCTGCGGAGAATGTGTTGTGGTAACATCGCTTTCAAAAGTGTTTCAGTTCTTAACAGATAAGTGGTCTCAGTCTTACCAGTGTTTCCTTGCCAATTTCGAGAAACACATAGAGAGAAAACCCAAAGCTTCCTCTGTTGAAAAGGCAAAATAAGATGGAATACTCTTCAGCTGGAGGGAACACAAGCATAATAAAGAAGAATGAGACCTCCTTGTTTTTCACTTGGTGAGGTTTTATCTGCAAATAGACTTTATGATTTCAACCACTAACTCACTAGATCTCTTCACAAGCCCAAACATAATAACATACAGGAAATACCAGAGATTAACAAGGCTTGTTTATGATGAATTGATTTATTATAATAAATTATGATTGAGTGGTTTTGTAACTTTTGTAATCTGCATTCTGGAGTTCCCTCTCTATATAATAGTTTGCATTGTTGCTGCTGGTGGAATATACCTTTCCTGTACAGGATTCAAATAACATGCTCAAGTTTAAGGGACTCAAAAGATGCATGATAGAGAGATTCACAAGATCAAAGCCAGTGCATGCATGCAGTTTAGCGGGTGTCCTCTCAGTCCACATTTTGTTTTGGTGCACTTTAAACAAGACACAAGTTATCTGACAAAAAAGGTGTGTTTGGTGCCCCGAATGCTGGATATACATGCCATTTCAAAAGGAACTCTGGGGTGAACAAATTCTAAAGTTACAACTTTAAAATACAAACTGCAAATAGCAAGTTGTCTCCTGACGATCAGCATTAACAACCTTGTGTTCGAGTTGAGGCAGTTTCTTCTCTGGAAAATTCATAATTCAATAGGACCAAAGTTCAGCACCATGGACAGCTTCCATCTCCACTGTCCATCAAACCCGCAGGGTAAAGTGAGATCTGTAAACTGGGCAGAGCTGAGTGGAGCTCAGGAGAAAGTTTGGTGCACAGTTTCGTCATTCAGGTTTTATTGTATATATATAAAACAAATATCAAGCCATCAGCAATGTCTAGTTCCTGAATCTATATAACCCGGTAAAGCCCTCTTTGAATCTTGACACAAAGATGATTGCATATGTTTTCAGGGGCATGTTTGCTGTCACAAAGAGACAACTCTTCAAAAGGGGGTAATCTCAGTACAATTGGGAATTTCACTCTACATTTGCAGATTTCTTTGCACATTCACAAATCGCACAAACAGATTGAGGTACATTTTCACAACTCTCCACACACATTTGCAAATAATATTGCAACTATAACACCCCCATACCTAACAGAGAGAGAAACCTTATTTAAAATCTCATCCGTTGTCCTACTTTGTGGTTCAGCTCTCACTTTACTATGAGGGTCGGATACAACACTCTTATTATCTCAGCTGCTGCGCCCCAGTGGCAATCTGTATGATCTCGTTTACCCTCACTTGAGAACACGATCCTTGCCAAGGAGTGAGGGCGTGCACTTTAAAATCCACTACCCACTGTGACCTCCCTCACAAACTGGGCATCTGTTGCAGTAACTGGCCCCATTAAAAAAGTACTAATCATCACGGACCCACAATCTGAGCTCCTAAAGTACTTTTAACATAATTAGAAAAACTATTATATCTGCTATTACTGTTTGTTTTTTGTAGGGCTGTTGTTTTCCATGTGTCTAACTGATAATGCTGGTCATCTCAAAACCATCACTGTATTTCTAGTGGACTTATAATAATAAAATATGCAAAAAATGTATTAACAAATCCACAGAGGTGGATGGTCCACTTCAAAGGAAAACGGACATGTTGGTGTTAACAATTCATGACAGGGCGAGGAGCTCAGTGAACCAAAAGGACCTCTTTGTTGAGCAACTGCTCCTCCACTTTGAGGAGAGCCAGCTGTGGTTGTTCAGCCACCTGGGAAGAATACCTCTCTTGGAGTAGTAGTGGCCTTAACATCTCCCATCTGAATGCATGACCCTACTCCTTAAGCCAGCCCAGTTGATTTGGAGCTAAATATGATGGCATCTAGATTAAGCAGCTGAGTAGCCTCATCAATGTTGCTTCAGTCTAGTTGCTGTGGCTTTTGATTTGGGCCTTTGGTTTCTAGCTTTGATCATAAATTACAATCAAACAGTTTACTTTTTTGACCAGAGATTTTACACATTATTTATTGTGTTCTTACAGCAGATACACACAAGGCATCAACCCCAACTCACAGTCCACTTAATAGCTTTCTTCATCAGTGAGTGCCCTGGATCAATTGATCTGTTGACATGCAAGCTCATTGACTTTTATAGTATAGCTGAGCAAACTCCACCTGCTAGTGAAACTGGTGTAATCCCAGTAAGTATGTTTCTAATAAAGTTGGATATAAATGATTTAGTAAGGCAATTAAAATCAAGGTAATTTAATTTAAGAAAGAAAGAAACTGAGAGTAGGACCAATATAAAGCAGGGCATGAACAAGGTAGGATGTAAATAGTTGAATACGGTGGTAAAATAAACACTATTGAAGACCACGAGTGAGGTAAACTACATTTAAAAAAATTATATTGTGCCTTTAGTTTCAGCTAATTTGTTTGATTGGTTACTGTAGGTATTAGTCAATAATTGCTCTGGGAACAATTAACGTTTACACTCAATCTAAAACAGAGTTTAAAAGTAGAAGAACAAAACAGAATTGGACTCAGCAACCATAACGGCACACCTTTCATCATAGCAAAACATCCAACAGGTCTTTGTGATCTTTGTCATGAGGCTTAGACAGTTGAGCCTGTCATGCAGGTAATTTACACAGGAAAGACATACATTTTTCACTTTTTATCAGTATTTTAAATCATTATTTGACAGCTCAACCAGGACTAAACAGAAGCACTAATAATTGGTTCAGACAGAAACAAGACGCAACCCAAGCAGAGAAGCAAGAAATCTAGCAGTGGATTTTGATTGATGTTAACTTCTAGGCAAACATCTCACATATCACAAAAACAGCATTTTATCATTTGAAGAACATTTCGTGATGAATCGCCATGTCTCTTCCTGAGCAATGCAGAGAGACTGATGCACTCTCCTGTAACTAGCGGGCTGAACTATTGCAATGCTCTCCTTTCTGGTCTACCAAAGAATACAATAAGTCAGCGACAATTATTAAAAGATTCTGCTGCCCGAGTATGAACTGGGATCAAAAGGAGAGCAGTAAAACCTTTACACAGGTTTACTGTCAGTTTTCATATTGATTTTAAAGTTATTTTATTATTCTCTTTTTAGCTGTTTCACAAAGCAGAACAAAAACATACGGTAATACTGCTTATAGTCATTTTGCTCCAAGTCCTTGATACAGCCTTCCAGAGAATCTAAAACTCACTGAAAATATAGATATTTTTAAACAAAAACTACAAACTTATTAATTGGTGTATCATTTTATATTTCTTTTAATTCAGATTATGTATATATAGATGTATATATATATATATATATATATATATATATACATCTATATATACGTATATATATAGATGTATATATATACATCTATATATATGTATATATATAGATGTATATATATATATATATATATATATATATATATATATATATATATATATATATATATATATATATATATATATATATATATATATATACAGTGTATTTGAATGTTATGGTTTTAGTATTTATACATTATATTTTATTTCACTCTAATTCTACTTTATTAGCATCTTACAGCATCTTACTTATCAGTTTATCAATGTTGTGTTTTATTGTTGTTATTTTCTTAACTAAATTTGGTGTACATTAGACTCATTTTTTTAACATCCTGTTTTTCTTTGTGTCAATCAATTTATAATTGCATTTGATTTGTTTGACAGGTGCTATTAAAATAAAACTTTTATTTATTTATTAAGAACGACTGGACTTAAAAAAATAATGGATACTAAGGTATACAATAAAACCTGAAGGTTGTAGAAGTGCAACATTGTTGATGCCAACTCAAAGAAGGGATAAGAAGAAGATATCCGTGCCACCTGTGGTAATTGGTCATAGGTCAGAAAGAGGGCAGGAGAAATAAAAATAAACGCGGAAGGAAGAAACAGCGGCAGACATGTGGAGCCATTAAAAAAGATGGTTGAAAAAATAAATGTTGTCGGCCGCACCAGTGCAAACGCTCATGTGTATGGGGCGCCCATTGTGAGGTTTGGAGAAGTAGTTGGCCAAATAGTGATAAGAAGCCTGAGAGGATTTGGGTTCTTGTGGTAATATTTTGGTATAAGACAATTCAGTTTTGCTTATTGTGTTCAAGATAAGTCATTTGCTAATTTCAATAGATAATTGTGTTTAATAGTGTTTCATAGGATGATATTTGTTTCATTGATAAGAGTCTAATTTGTGTTTTAGTACCTAAGGAAAACCAAACCCAAACATCCCATAATCCATGGCTGAAGTTAATGACAGCAATTTAGGCATACAATAGAGTGTTGGAGTGCCACGCGTGTCTCGGGGCATGCTCGTTCACAAGTTTGTGTAGTCAATCTAATGCACCTCGAGAACAAAATGAAGGACATCTATAAAGAACATTGTGCTCACGTTAACAATGGTGGGCTCTTTTTCGAGCAGTAGTAGAACATAAGTAAGTACATTTTGGCTACTCACATACTGTGTTTCAGTAACAAAAATTGTACTTGTACTTGTAATTGAGTATTTCCACTTCATGGAACTTCATACTTTTAGTCCACTTCATCTCAGAAATATATTATACTTTTAGCTTCACTACATTTATTTGACAACATAAATGAAAATAAGACAAACATGAATCAACTAATAAACTGATAAAAAAATGATATATTATTAAGAGACATACAGAAATAACCCCTTTCAATCATCACTTATGACCCACTGCAACTGTGTGGCAGTGTCTTTATCTGCAGAGACCCTAACCCCTGCCTGGATTGTCTCTTTCTGTCTTATTTTGCCGTGTTTGCCTCTGGGAGTCAGCTTTTTGGGGCAGTGGGTGTGAAGCCCCCAGCCAATAAGAGTGCGCAGGTGAGGTCAGGGCTTTATCAAACCTAGCAACCGGGTTACGTTGCTGTCTCCGTCTCTCTCTTCTGCTCTCTGTCTGTGTCATGGATGTATAAAGAGCTGCAGGTCTGTGTGTCAGTTTGACCCTGAGCAGGGTTGAGACACACGCACACGCGCATACAGGCGGAGCAGACAAGAGCTTGAGCTGACAGGATTGTGTTCGCTTCAGCTGCATTTATTCAAAATCCGGCCTTCTTGCAGGGTTATGCAGAGGTGTGGGTTGTGTTTATTAGTGCTTTAGAACGTGTGGAGCAATCAATGATGCATGAATATATTTTAAATCAAGCTCTACTTTTCACTTTTCTGCCATAATAGCACGCTTCTTTTCATGTTCTGTTCTATTCTATTTTGCAATGGTGTCAGTATTAATCCTTTTACACTCAATACATTTATATTTGTATTCTATGTGTTTTTTTGTTGCTATATTCTTGTTGTAATCTTTAATTAAACTCTTGCACAATAATTTCTTTTGGAATTAATAAAGTTATATCTTATCTTATCATATATATTTTTGGAATATTTGCATATGTACTCTAAGGTTATTTATTTATGAATCACTCAACATAGTGCATAATGCACTATTTCATATTCAACTACAGTCATAATTGTAGTGCTGTTCTCCATTTTATCTTATTAATTATTAGTCTTGTCTGCCATCTTCCTAATTGCAGTCTCTCTGCCAACACGCCATCATTTTCACTTATGGTAATTATATAATTTATAACACAATTGCCTCAAACTTCTCATTTGAAAAATAGCCTTCATAAAACTGCTTTTGTCACGCTCCCTCTCTCCCCACATGCATCCCTCTCTCTCGCCCTGTCCTACGTATTTTATTCAAAAATGTTAAGCAATTTACACACAGGATTGATAACCCTCAAGTACTATTAGGAAAATATATAGTACGGTTTTGTACTTGTTAAAGTTACGACCAGGGGATTTTAACTGGCTTTGAAACAGACACACGTTAAACATTGGAAAGAGCAAATGTATGGAGAGAGTGGTTGCCGTCTCTAAATGTCACTCTGACACTAAATGACCTCCACAACAAATGTCCAAAAGGATGGTAGCATTGATGGGAGGCGGAAGTTATGCAGAATTGTGGAGACAACATGTTTATGTAACTTTACTCTCCAATCCTACTGGATCAGATTGATTCTACTTGAGTAAAAATATATTATTGCAGAAAAAGAAAACAGGGATGGGAATTCTCTCTGTGAGAACAAGTTAAGAAAAGGTGTATTCCTATCAAAGCTGTCTGATGCCTTTTAGATTTGCCTTCTTTGCAGACCCCAGCAGTTAACTTGTTGTGTACAATGTCAGTATTACAACCATGTAAGACCCATGTAATAAACTGTAATTATCCTTTATAGTGATGCTCCAGCAGGCTCACCTTCTCTGTCAAACAATCCCCCCTCTGTGCTTCCTAATTTAATCCTTGCTCTCTTCTGTTGTGGGCACCTGTGTCTCACTTTGTTAAACTTGCCCCTTACTCTTTCTGTGTCTCCCCTCTTCCACCTGCTGTGCTTATCTGTTAGTGCTCTGTTCACTCAGCCCCTGGTGTTAGCGACTGGCACGACACAGAGAATAAGCACTATTAGTCACCGGAGACCTCTGGAGGCGCATCTCTTGCCGTAGGTCAGAACAACATGGAGAGGGCCGCCACAGCGGGAGGTGACCCTTGACTCGCACAACAGACGCACTGCCAGCAGGGAGGCAGCCAGTGGGAGGAACATGGGCTTCCAATTATACAAGAAACCAAAAGGGAATGAAAGAGAAGAGCATGTTTCTGTTGAGAAGACTACGGCTGCATCAAAGCTCTGCATTGCTTCAAGTGTCTGTTTCTTACTTTGCGTTGCACGGATTAAAACACTCGTTAGGGGTGGACGATATGGCAGAAATATGATTTGATGTCATGATGTCACTCTTTTTCTTTTTAGTTTTTATGACTATTTTGCAAGTTTTTAAACAGTACAAATAACTAATAGCACAAACTAAAACTAAACTGAGCTAACATTGAACACTTATTTATCAGTCAAAATGAGTCCAAATCCACATGCACAACTTTTCACATTGGCTTAAATTAGATCCACCTCACAGCATTTATTTTAAAATAAAATACATCACTTTTTCTTCCAGAACAGGAGTGAGTTAAGTTTCACTCAAAGTAAATTATGATTGCTGTGTTAACTGCATGCAAACCTATCAGAACCCACAAGCACCAAATTGACTCCTAAGTTACCATATGACTGGTTGCTGACAAACAATGTAATTAAAAGGCTATTTTTTTTGCGCACTCCAAATAAAACTCATGAGGGCTTTACCACTTCGACCAAACAATGAATGCAAAGCAGCATCATAATCTGCTTTGACCGCATGGTCTCCGGTCTAGCTTTGCTAATAACACAAAAAACATTAAAAATCATCAGCACATTAACCTGTCATTCACAACCGACCTTTTTATTATCTTCACTTCACCTGTCTCTCTTCTGCTCCACTCTGTTTTTGTGGATAGCGCACAAGATGAAACACATGCTTTCAAACGACCAATAACAGACTGCAATGGTGAATGTCTGGGGTGTTTGATCTATAATCCTCGCTCCTCCCTGAATCTGGCCCCTCAAAGTTGAGATAGCGAGTTTATTGCATTCATTGTATTGGGGTTATTTTTAAGTAGCTGAATGCAGGGGAAACACTGGAGCCAAAGAGCTGCAACTGATAGAATTTGCACTGATGCACGCTACTAACGACATCTCTGTGTAGAGGCTGATTGGGGAGACATTTAAATTGTTCATGATCTAATATCATTACATTATGTATTCCTCTTATTAAAGTATCAATGTCAGGAGTGAAGAAGAAGGAATAAGCATGCTGCCAAAGAAGTTTGGCAGGTAGAATAGACAGCCGGCTCAATCTTGAATCCCAGCAGGTATGTGTTTGTCTCACATGTAACCACCTGACTACCTCGTTGGCTGGAGTTCAGTTTTGCTGAATCTTGCTGTTTCAAGTACAGGGTTGAATAGTCAGTAAGCATGTATTTGTGCTCTAAATAGAACACAAATATTTCCTTTATGTGGTTACATTTCCTTTGTCCAACTAGATGTTTTTGATTGCACAGATCTATTCTTTGGTTCCACTCATACATCCCTGAACTCCCTCAAGACTATTTGTTTCCAGATACTTTCACTCTAAATCTTTGTCCAAAAACATTGGTTGCCTGGGGGCGCTTTCATTCTTTCCACTGCTTTCCCCCAAAGTACAGCCTGAAGCATGACATTTAACAACTGACAGAGAAAAAAATCTATTAGTCCTTGGATAATCAAAATACATGCTTAAGTCAGGATAACCGAGATGGATTTTGAGGCCTCAGGGTTTTATATGCTGATTAATTCTAGATATTGAGAAGTTTGGAACATATTCAGTGTAGCTTAGAGACCAAATGAATAGAAACCTTACAACTAAATTGTTGATACTGGCTACACTATGGTCAACTATGGTTCAGGCCGATTGCCGATGCTGTTCATGCACAACAAGAACATCCGCTCACTGACATTTATTACGTTAGATCATCCTCCAAAAGTGAAACAAGTAGCCATCCCCTCGTTGCCCAACCAGATCACTCGCAGCTTCATCATCTTTCATGATTCGGGCTCATAAACAAAAACTCAACTCCAAAACTTGGCTCAGTTATACCTGCACAACAAAATCTTTTTTCGTCCTGTTGTTAATGTCAGAGAGTGTTTCTGATCTGTTCCAAAACCCCAACACAGAATACATTGAATAAATTAAACAACAAAGACTCCTAGGTTATACTTGTGCAACGGGTGTTTTTACACCCAGCTTGATAGGTGTAGTTTAAACGAATTCCATCTGCGTGTTTGCCTTATTTAAGCTGATGTGAAAGAGATCATTTGATCGGGTCGAGACATTTTAAAAATAAGAGTGGAATTCAAAATTGATACGGGAATATATTGCAACACGTTATCAATACACTGGTGCCAAATATAAATATTTGTGTTTAAGCTGGCAGGTGCCGTAAACAGCTGTGTTGGGTTGGCTGAAAAGAAACTAGCTGGCTATACTACCATCTTCAGCACGGAGATCAAATGACTGCTCCATGCCCCAAACCTCAGGAGTTGAGGAGAGTCTGACACTATAAACAACACATTCCTAATGTTTGTCTTTTTGAAGTGACAATCCTTCTGCACTCAACCAGGCAAATACGGCCTGCCATTTGTTTTCTCCCGTGAACAAGAAACATTACTACACCCCTTGGTGGTTAAACACTCGACAGCCACGTGCATGTGTAGTAGTGCCACCATTTACAAATGTCAATTTACAAAAAAACTAGATCTTGCATAGAGCCTCTAAAAAGCGTTCTTTCAACTGCCGTCCCAAATTTGTTCCAAAATTAGGTTTCATCCACCCTGATCCTATGTCTTTTCGGCCCAGGGACAACAGGAGATTCTTAAGCTCTAGCCCGGGCTCTAATCATGCCTCCTGCTCATTCTGGCAATTACAATGCCATTTCCTAATGCACTTTTAATGTAAGTAATGAGGGGACAAAATCCGCAGCCTTCATTTAGTGTAAACATGTTTTTTCTAATTTTTTGTGAAGCTTTTAGTTTCTTCTTTGTGTTTCCCTGCTTAGCTGCAGTAGAAGGATGGCAATAAAAGAGGGAAAGTTGTACTAAAAAGTCTGTAACTTTGGAAGATCCACGTATCTGTGTGTATCTCAGACTGCTGGAGTCATTACCTTTAGATTAACCTTAGAGTGTGATTCTTCACAAAGTAGGCGTGTTAATTTGGTCTCCCATTAGTTAAAGTTCAAGTGCTTTAGAGTGGGATCTCTTCATGTCCAGTTTGAGCAGGAGGGACGATTACAGCCAACAAAACCTGTTTCAATGTACATATCGCATATTGGTGTCTGCACCAATTGTTCCACAACCTTAAACAGCTGTTAAGTATTGTCCCCATGACAACTATGGTTCCTAACCTGAATAACTACTAATGATAATAACCTTTATTTGTATAGTAGTAAATTCAACCCAAATCACAAACTTCCTCTTATCAAGTCAATCTTTGTGGCTAAACGTAACAAAACCTGAACTATAGAGTTGTCACATCATAAAACAGATGTATCTTTCAATAGTGATTCGTAACACACATGATGTCGTACTGCAGATAGCGGTGTCAGATCAGAAAAGGCTTGTATGTGCTGTTATACGGCATGGACAAAGTCGATTTGACTTCATGAATACTCCTTCATATAAGTCAGAACACAAAATGGACCAGCACTAAAAGGCATGACAGTAAAATCTCTAACTGTGAGTGTGTAGTGGAAGCACAGTTAACCATAATACAGTGTGACGTGGTTCGTGGGTGCCGTACAATGTAGTAGTGGATTGCACCAAGCTATTTTTCACATTTTGTGAACGAGACATGAATGGGATAAATCTCACTTGCATATATATATATATATATATATATATATATATATATATATATATATATATATATATATATATATATATATATATATATATATATATATATATATATATATATATATATATATTGTTTACGACAAATTTCCAATCCCACCTGCTATTTGTTTCCCTCTCTCTCAGTAAACTATACGTCCCCTTTTCACATCATTCCCTAACACATGCCAGCTGACTTCATTGCACTCCCGCTAAAGCATCACTGTGACTGTGACCCTGCAACTCATTCAACTGAAACGTCAAAAGCATTCCCTCCTTTTTCCTGCTTTTTAACCAAGCCAAGCCCCACAGGGGATGGGCATTCAATCACACCACTGGCTACTTTCCAGGTTAAACAGTATTTTTTCTTTTCAATAAAAAAATGCAAGTCTATCAAGAGAAATGTGTGACTACTGATGGATTTAAGAAAAGAGGGAAACCTCGTGCAAAACAAACACTTGTGCGTTTTCCTGTCAATTGCTAGAGTGACTAAACACAGAGCGTCATGTGTTTTGTCTCAGCACATGTGAAGTGCAGCAAAACAGGCTGTTTGCTGTCTCAGAGGACCGTAACATCACACACCCATGACTCATGGCCTAATACTCTTTACTGGCAGGTGTGTTTATCCAGGCAAAGCATCTTAATTATCTGCAGGCAGAGCCATCAAAGTGTGTTTCTGTAGGATCTGTGATCTGTTGTCCGTAATGAGGACAATCCAGAGGTTTGCTGTGTGCGCCGAGGCAGACTGTGGGTGAATGGACACTGTTGAAGAGTCCTTATGACTCACACAGAGATGCTGAAGAGTAGGAGAGCAAGATGGGTTCTTAGGGAGAGGTTAATAACTCGTATAAGGCGGTGAAGGACTGTATTTGTTTTAGGCAAGTAAAAATGTGAATTTGAAACGACATAACTTGTATAGAACAGTCAGTGTTTCGGACATGAATAGGTTTCCTTGAAAGTGCAAAATAATGTACATAACCAAGCCTCTAATCTGTTGAATGCAAATGTGGAGCTGTAATCTGCTGCATTTACAATAAATAAGATTGACTGACTCTGTGGATTCATAAAACGTGAAAAATAACCACATCATCTCCACAGTTGTTATACAATGCAACCTGATCCCATAAAAATAATCCTGGATGGCATCTTTGTTCATTGCAAAATGTATTCTTTATGCAGTGTGATACCAACAAACAGCATATGTTAAAAGCCTGGTTTTGCATTTTTGTCACAGAATTTCTATCACCTTAAAAGCAAAGTAACCTATTCACACCCCTGTTTTTGTAATTCATGAGTGGAAGGGTAAATTCTGCGTTTTCACACATAATTTCCACAAAAGCATGCTTGTGTTCGGCAGGTTTGAACTTGTTGAACACTGGTGGCATCCAGCCCAAAATAAATGTTTCTGTTGTGGTTCATGAATCCGTTGTTCATTGTGGTCATCGCTGCTGCAGCTGTTGTTCGTGTGAGTATAATTCTCTGTTGCACTAGTGTCTGAGAGACAAACTGCCTTCAGCTCCTCCAGCGCTGAAAATGCAGACTTGTAAGCTGGCAACCTTCTTGGCAAGTTGAAATCTCTCTGAAATCTTAACCTTTTAAAAACCAACCTATTTTTAGGCCCTTTCCTCGAAAATTGCATACCCAAACTAAAAAGGGTGTATCTCTGTAACCATTAGGGCTATTTGAATAATTTGAGTGTTATAATAAAAGGTACACATGTGAGATTGTGTTCAGATGTGTAAATATCAGTCTATATGTTACTGGTTAAGAGTAAATGAAGATGACACACAGAAAAAAATGAAAAGGTTTCAGGTCTGCCTAGAAAAAAAGCATTTTCAGGATGATTATTTCTTTGAAATGATGCAGGTATAAGGTCCTACTCTAACCCAAATCATAGCACAATATGTGAACATTCTCTCTGCAAAGGTTGACTTTGATAAAGTGAAGCAGAACAAAGTTGAAGAGGGTTTAGTACAAAGAAAATTCAGGCGAGGTCTCACAAATTTGCATTGGGGAACATTTGCACACATCTGTGACATTTGAATGTTTTCATGTACCAAACCATGTATTTCACATATGGTGTTCAATACATCGAAATAAAACAGTTTGGGGCTTTTTTTCATAAAGCAAGCTATGATCTACAGTTTTATATAACAATCGTTCAGTCTTCACCCCCTAGATGGGGCTGTTTTTATTTTTATTTAAATGTATTAAACAAATTTTTAGAGAGTTGAAGACAAACGATCCTGCAGTGTCCTTGCTGAAGGCCTGGTGTTGCTTACAAACTGGCTGATTTTAACCTGCTATAAATCATTTTTCTTTTCTTTATGTTTTTTGCTACTTAGGGGTAGTGGAAACAAGTTGTGACAACATTTATTTTTTATTTTTGAACTTAGTTAGTTAGTGAGCTCACTATACAGCTTTTTCATCACCACAACTAAGTAACAGCTAACTATTTAACATTGAGTTGTTTACTGTAATTTTATACATGGTTAATATAAAAACTACTTAAAGAACAACTCTCAGCGACAGTTCCTAATTTAGACACTCTTGGGAATGGGAGTAATTCATAAATCATTTTATCACTTAACATTGGCTCTTTTAATTGAAATCCGCTGCCTTTTATTTTATGGATATCCCGGTTGTTAACATTGTTATATATTCTTATGTGAGCAAGACCTGAAACTGTTTCTGTCAAAGTTGTAATGGAAGTTACGCCAGCTAATATAAGATATTTTGTGACGAAATCCCAGTTTTGATCTTTTGCTATTTGACATTTACTAGGACTTGTAGAGGTAGCATAAAATACAAGATACTTATTTTTTAATGCCAGTGTTAACAAAACTGTGGGATTCACACCCAAAAGGTGACAGCTGTCATGTACTGTATGTATGTCAAGTATGTTACATACTGTAGATATGTAAATATCAAAGCTCTTTTTAGGCACATTTCATTTTGTGACTCACAACATTTGTTTGGGCCAGAAGAGGCCGGGTGAAAAAACGATCAACTGAGTCTCTTCTCATATATTATTTTTAAACTGGACAGACTGTAAAACAGAGGAGCCAGGATAAGATTAATAATGCACATTAATGACAAAGCATCTCCTGTTCCTTCTTCTTCTCCTGCCTCCAAATTACACACTTATTAGTCTCTTGCTGTGTCCCAGTTCAGGATGTCAATCCTCTGAAGTCCACATTTCTAGACGAAATATGTAGAGCCGACATGACCCAATTCAAATACTCTTCCAAATACAGCCAACACATGCAGCTAATTCATACAACCAGTATATACGTTGCAGCTTGTAGTTTCCCACAGTCCATTGTTGTTTCATTAAACACACAGCCTTCTAGGATTTTGATGTCATGTTTAGATGAACCACTTAGGCTGTTGTAAACATTGACATGATAATGCAGTGGTTTTTCCATGTGAAAGGGGTTGATGAGATGGGTGAGGACATTCCCAGAGTTGTGAAGTAGAAAGCCATTAGCAAGCTTTTGAATAAAAATACCATGATGCAATAACAGAGTACACCAGCACTTGACAATGAAACGGTAGTTATGCAAATAGAGAAAACCATCCAAACAGAACAGAAAGGATGGACAAACAAATATAATAAACAAACACTTGCCAAGCAGTGGCAAATATGTGCACCACCTGTACTTTTCCAGATCTATGCTAAATTACATGAAAACCAAATACACAAGGTGACCCTGAAACACATTTTTTATACTATACAAACCATTTGCAGCCAGCGTGGAGAGAGTGCCAGGAGACTGGCAGATGAATACATTTCACTGCAGCAGCAACAGCAGAGAGCCAAGTTTGAATCTCTGGAGGGGAGAGAGAATTTGCCTAACAGGAAGACTCTGCTCTGCCTTCAGGCCACCTCCACACTTTATCTGGAAGTGCCTACTGTTGTTGTCCTTATTGTGTGAACAAATATCCTGTGATGAGGATCCACCTTTCATTTCACATGATCCCCCAACAAACTTTTCTCTATTCAGGAGGCGATCCCAGCTTAGGACCACACTTTCACTACAGGACCGGTGAACTGAGGATTTATACATTGTGTGCATCTGTAGCATGAAGGGGGCCCCAATTCCTTTCATTGTATGATCCTGTATTGTGTAATGGTAATGAGCTAAACCCTGAACCCTTGATGAAATACTACTCATACCCACAGATACTCCTGAATTATTCTTGCTACCTGTGTACAATATCTACTCGTGCATGTAACATGTTAATTAAGATTACATTTCATTATTTTGTTTAAAAAAATTATGTGAAAGCTGCACAATGAAATGATCGTTTATGTTTCACATCAAGTAGAGTGAATTAACGGATAATAAACTTTAAATAAATGCCCTACCTTAGCCTTGATTCTTTGAAATATACTTTGAAATTGAGTTTAAGACCTGCTGATTATCTAGCGTGGCAAACTTTTATGTCCGTGGGTTAAAATGTTCCAAATTATTCCAATATCACATTTCAGAGACTGAAAATTGACTGAGGTGACAGAAGTTTAATGTGGGAAAAGATGAGGCAAAGAATTGAAACAGATGGACAGTTTGCATTGGGTTCAGCCGGCTAGTCTGCCTGCAGTGCTCACACATTTTGAATAAAAAAATCTTTAGTTTTTTTCAAATTAGTTTATTTGTTTTATGGTCCCATATATGTGTGCTGTCAATCATCTCTAAGAGCAGATGGAGCAGCCAGACTACTGGAGATCTTCACATTAAAGCATCCAGTCTGCTGTAATACAGCTGGGGCCTGCATATGAGGTTTTATATTTTAACAAAGCCACTTATGATCAACAACCTCCCCATACATTACTGTGAACAATGTGTAGCATCATTAACCCCAATGAAAGACTTATTTAAAATGTCTGAGATAAAACAAATCTCCTCTCACGTCTTTCCCATCAAAATATTGCATAATTTACCTTGACCATAATAGTGTCTGTGCCCTTAATTTCAGAGCTGTGGATTTCTGCCAGGATTCAAATTATAATCTTCTCAGTATAACATCACTGCCGCGATAAGATCAGTCTTCCATCTCAGCTCTTCCGCTGTCTGTCCACTTCCTATCTGATCTGTCTTCCTCTGTATCTTGCCTCCTTTTCTTTTTTTCTCATACAAAGACCGACACACACATAAGCCTGCACACACATTTTCCCTGTTACTTTATGTTGAAGATGTGACTACAGAGAGCCTCCATTAATAAGAACCTCATGTCAGATTTTAAAATAATATTAACAATTAATGGCTTTAGAAATCAGGCGACATCCTCAGTCATCTATATCATCAGATAACTGAACAATTTACTGTAGATGTTACAGATTTGGGTGTGGAATTTTGTATTAGGCTACCAAGAGACACCTCACCCCACACCCTCTCGTATTACCAAACAGCAACAGAGAGCCAGGCGTTCTAGATCATTATAAGCCCTTGATATATATTCAGAAATATATTCAGTATTTTTCCCAAGAACCAAAAATGGGATTCTGTGTCCACAGCCATGCCAGCAGCCAGCAGGTGCTTTTAGCTAAACACTACCATCCCCATGCTAACATGTTCACAATGACAATGCTGTTTTGCAATGACATGCTAACATTTTTTAATAACCCAAAATACAAAGTAAAGCTGAGTATGAATGGCATTAGTTTTGTTGAAACCAAAGTATTGAACAGATTCTAATCTTTACCTGATGATGACAGATTCAAACTCATGTTCAGCAAAGTAGTTTTATTATACCGTCTGGCGTCTGGGGACGTCTGCACAAAAAAAATGTGCCAATCCATTGAATAAGTGTTGAGATATTTCACAGGATATATGAATGATTTGACCTCCTGGTTGCACTATAGGAAATGTCTTGGGATCAACAAAGTAGGTAAATCAGTCGGATTAATCCTCTGGGAACCATGAATGTTGATACAAATCTTGATGGCAATGATTCCAAAAGCTGTTGAGTTATTTCAATCTGGACCAAAGACCGACCAACCTTGCTAAAGCCATTGCCTAACTGTATAATATTACTGGTATTATACAATAAATCAACCTGATCTTCCAAAATGATATCCACAACACCCCCAGATTGAGAATCTGGTCTAAAAGAGTCTGTCAGGCTGAATGCATTCAGGCTGAAAAAGACTCAAAGAAAACCTACTGAAGTTTAACTCTGTCAACTTCTTGTCACTTACCTATTGTCTTCTTCAGCGGTAACGTAGCAACAACTGCTCAGTAGCATACTTACAAGCATGTGCCCTGGAGCAGTGTGACTGTCATTTTAAAACTGCGCTCTCTGACTGTCACCTTAATCAGACCAACAAGAGAGAAAGGTTGGAACAGACTCGAGCAGAGCACATACAACCTTCAAGAAGCAAGTGTAGTTACATCCTGTCATCATACAGCCTAAACTAGCCCAAGCTTACTGGTATGGTATATCTATTATACACATTGTATTTGATTTGTCACACTGATTTGAAGAATGTAAAGCTGAGTGTGGATGAATATCAGACAGAACAGGCAAGCTGGTGTGAAGGAGCTCAGGATCTCCACTAAAATGTACTGTACCTGACAATCATCATAAGGCATTCTTAAAATGGATTATAAATCATAATGTATTGCCTACTTAACAGTTGATAAATATTTTACAAATGCTTTAGGTTATAGGTTAAGCCATTAGTAAGAACAACTTTTGGGCTGCTAGGTCAGAAAAAGAAAAAGATTTAGCTAGTGAGTATTAGTTAAGTCGTTAATAGAAGTTAACAAGTTTCCCCAATGTTACGCCAGCAGAAAAAATTAAGTCATGAATAAAGGATTCGTACAACAATTTATCAACATGCAGCAATAGGCCTTATCAGCTCAGTCGTACAATAAACAGCAATTGGCGGTGGCAGTCGATGTTTCTGGCAGTGTCGTCACCTCAGGGTCATTTTTGTGGAGTGTTTTATGACTTCATTACTGGCACTTAGACTTGAGAACAGTGTTAACTCTGCCATACAGTGTTATGATGGACTGCCCAGCTGAGTGGCTTTGACAGGGAAGTCCATATGGACACACATCCTTTAGCCCCTCTGATCGTCTCCGGGTGGACAGTCAGCTCTTCTTATCTCCACCCCTGTGGCTCTAAGTCTACTGTTGGCGCGAATGTTTTTTAGGTGATGACTGCAGACAGCATAGGTAAACAGAAGTATTTACAAAGTCACTCGTGCATTAAAACAGACAAATGCAAGACAAAAGACAGGTTGTGATGTAAATGGTTCAGTGGAGCAAGAGACAGCTGTGCAGAAGAGTCATCAGGAATGTGTGTGTGTGTGTGTGTGTGTGTGTGTGTGTGTGTGTGTGTGTGTGTGTGTGTGTGTGTGTGTGTGTGTGTGTTTGGGGATATATATATATGGATGTGTGTGTATGTGTGTGGATGCACTGGTAAGTATGCTGGACTCGAAACAGCCTCAGGACCAGCCAGGTCATCAGTCAGACCGTGTCCCATCTGTTTGACATGGGAAGATCTTGATCATGGAGGAGCTGTACTGTCATCCTACGCTCTAGTTTGCACCCGTTAACAAGCACCCAGGAGCCCTCATCACCCAGCACATCAGGGGCACTTTGAAGGATGCAAATGATAAGAGACGGTACAGCTTCAAGGTCAGAATCAGAGATGGGAACTGGACCACATCATGGTTTTCTACTGACCCTGTGACATTTCTGCTGTCATAGGATATACCTATTAGACAACGGCAACGTCATGAAAACTTTTTAATTTAATATTAGCCTCTAAGACATGGCTTCAACCAGACAGTTTGTAGAAGTCATGAGAGGAAGTGTCGTTGTTATGTTGAGATGGGAGTAAGTGAAACCCCAGCTTTGGTAGTGGTAAAAAAGGAAACACAAGGAAGAAGGAACCCGTTGAAGACGGCTATCAAGTGGGCAACTTCCATTACAGGTGTTTTGTTGAATGAGGACTAAAACTCATCAAGTTATCCCTGAATGTTCACACTCTGCTATATCTTGTATTGATGCTTTTACCTACTGTAGCTCATCAATGAAGTCTTAATAATTACAGACCGTGTCATCTGCCTGAACAACTATACTGTAGCTCAACAGAGGATAATCCCCTCTGCAGCTCCAAAACTGAATTAATCCAACAAAAGATTATTACGTCAAGAGGAGTTAACCATTAGATTAACAGAGATTCTGTAAAATTCATAGCGATTCAATGCAAGAGGGATTACATTTTTTGCCAGACACTGAAAAATGTAAGATACATATATGGTAATGAATATAAAAGATACATCTATTGACAAAATAAAACACGGTTGCTGGCCTTCAGAACTCGAGAACATTTGGTAACAACAATAAAATGTTTATGACTTAAATAGGGTTATCACTTGAAATAAGTTACAGAAACAAATCCTGGTTGCTTACTGTGTCTGCCTTTTATTTGTGAAATGCAAACAAAAGGCAGACAATTATTATATTTACTTAAAGGGATATTAAAAAGGCTTATGGTGCTGAATTGCAATGTCCAGAGTAGGAGGCAACCATGCATGTCATTCCCCACATCATCATCTCTAGAGTAATAAAGGTATAAAATGCCAAAAATAGCTTGAAAAAATGTAAAGGTAGGGGGCTTGCAAGAGACAAATTGTATACAATTTCCTGACTTTCAGTCCCTAGCGTGGGTCAATCTCCAAAACATGTAATCCTGCTCTGTAGAAAGTAGGGGTGCTCCTTTAAGAATCAAGAATAGTTGCATTCAAGCATTTCATGCAAATTGTTGTTGAAGTGAAAGTCATTCATTATATTTCTTTTAGCAGATGAATGCAGGTGAATAAACTTGACTTATAAGCAATGCAGTGAAGCAGTGGATGAATCCTTATGCCAGCCTGGTAGTTTGTCTTTTTCAGGAAATGTGGGGATATTATTGGTTTTGTGAAGCACATATTTTCACGGCATGTCTGCCAGCAGAAGTAACAATTCAATATAGTTGGTGTTAATTGGTATTTTGTCCAAAAAGGGAGCTATTAATGGCTCATTTATTTCCTTCTCGCAAGAACCAATTACCAATTTATTCCATAACTAAACCAATAAGCACAGCTAGACACTTAAATCCAAACTACTACACTAGAACAATATTTCTAATTTCATCCATGACAATGTAGCATATGTTCGGATATTGTGCTCTTTCATACTTTGGAGCAAAGATCTAACCTACATTTAAAGAAAAAAAGGCTTGTTCATTGTGTCAGTGTTAAATATCTTGACAAAGCGAAGGCTATGTGTCATGCAGTACAGATGAGCCGCAGAGGTTGGTTTTCAAAAATAGTTTATCAAACTTTGCAGGGAAATACATGTAATAGTAGGACACTGTAGACATCAGACAGCCTAAGATAACTGAAATATGAAGAATGGAATAACTAATCAATGTTGCCTCATCGGGGAGCCTCAACAACGATCAATAAAGACCCCAAATGTCATCTGTTTTCAGACACAGCAACACTTTGACATATCCTCTCAAAGCGTGGAGCAAAAATCTGACTTTTAAATTTGACCTGATGATATCATCACTAAATGGAAATTTAGGGAATCACCAAAATCATTGCACAGAAGCTAAAAATGTTGCGTTTGTTGGACAGACGGCCCAACCAACTTGTTCATTCTACATTTTACTGTATGTCTAATTAGGACTGGTTTCATGGTTGACATGGAGGCAGAATTAGTTTTCCATATGTTTTCTTTAATAATAATAATATATTTTGCAGACAACAGCGAACTCAAATATGCTGTTAGCATCAGCAGAGTTCATAGAGAGAACAATGTTGTTGACTTTAAAGATGGTTGGTTTTGGTGTTGCGACTGAATTACAAGAATATAGGCGCAATCCAGTGAAAGCAATTTCCCCTTATCAGTGCTGAGGAAAACTGTAGTGGCTGTTGTAAGAAGGCCTGACTCGCTAAAGCAATAGAAGGTGTACTGCTCACAACTGCAATAAATAATCAATGAAATATCAGCACTCACCTTCACCTTATTTTTTGTCTGAAATCCGAGCCAGGTACATTGGTTCATCAGCGTGTTCAGAAAGTTAGATTACATTCACTAACACTTATGAATGCTGTGCCATGTTTAAAACACATCCCTGTCCAGATCTAAAAGGTTCAGGGTCAGATATGCCTCAGCAATACAGCCAAGCTAATTTATTTTTAGAATTCAGTCGGTGTTTCCAGTCCAGGACGGTGCACTGCAACTGTTAATAGTCTTGGAGTCTTCACAGACAAAAATACATTAGATGGAGTGCATTGACTTCCTGTTTGTAAATCTAATATCTGTGAAGATGGCTTTTTTATGCCCTCTGTCCACCCATCTTGCCTTTCCTTTCCCACTTTCCTTCATTCTTCCCAGCCAGTCGGCTTTCTTCCATTGCTCTTAGTCGTGTGTTGGATCATTTTTGTCTGAGACATGCCCTCTCAATGTGTGAGCCGCATTGAGTTATTTAATCTTGTCTAATCCCTAAAGAGGCTTGAACAGTTTAAGCAACAAAAGTGTGACTTCATGCTGTTTTCTTTTTTTGCTCTAAAATCAGGATGAAATTCACCACGTCATCTTTGATTGATACTGAATTGGAGGGTGATACTGTAATGTATAATCCATCAGCGCTGCATTATGACAACACCACCATTGCGGTCATACTGTGTCTACGCCAGTCTATTGTGAGATTTTACACTATACCACTACACTCTTATTCCTCTGTACTCAGGGCTCTCAAGTTTTTAAGACAGGTAAGAGTGACATCTCTCTCTCTCTCTCTCTCTCTCCCCGGACGGATGCGCGGCCAAGGGGGGGGGCACATTAAATAGCCTAGAGTTTTTTTCCAGCGTGAGAAATACGATGTGTGGCGTGAGGGCGTGACTTAAGACCGAAATGCGTGACAGTCACGCTCAATGCGTGACACTTTAGAGCCTGACAGTCTGAACGTTCAACATCAGCCTACTTACTTATCAATAGATTGTTGGCTAAGCACAGACAGTCCTGTTGTTGCAATGTCTGTCAAGATTAAATTTTTTGCATGAAAAATATATAGTATACAGTGATAATTATGGCAGAATTACCCCCATTTTATCAGCTGTAGCTAACAAGTTACTTCAGCTAACGCTAGCTCGATCATTTTGAATGTTCCCTGCTGAGTCGTTTTAAAGCAAAAATCTAGTAACAGTGGTGTCAAATATAAACTTGACTAATATACTAAAAGACCAAGGCTAAGACTATGTCTTATGCAAAAAAAGGTTGCCTTGGATGAGGACTAACTGAAGTTTTCTATGGCTAGCTTGACTAATGTTAGCTGGGGAGGCTGGAGCTTTGACTTCCACAAATCCCATACAAAGCAAACAGAGCCGCAAACTTTACCCTAAATTCTGATCGCTTTCACACAGTGGGGAAACACTGCAAAGTGAATGTGGTAGTCAACATAACCTGTAGTCCAACAAACTAATATAACCTAGTTTATTAAGATGCTCAGTTACTACATTAAATAGTGAGCTAAGAAGACATAAATGATAACAAAGGCAGTTTAGTTTAGAGCAGATACACATTACTGTTTAGATACCTTTAACCTTTGGTCCCTCTACATTGGTAGACCTGCATTTTATTTACTAACCCTGTGCACTGAAGCACATTCATTAAACAGAGCTGCCAACTTTTCAAAAAACCTTGGAGTGAGATTTTGTAGCTGATGGTCCACCCCCAGGACATGTTGGTTTTAAGTAGATGCTATTTCGTGCATTCTAGTAGATTTTTGGGTGGTATGCTAAAGATGTAGCCTGGTCCCAGCCGAACTTAGCCCAGCCCATAACATGTGAGGTCTGGAAGTTCGGTCTGGCACTGCTCCGTTGGGGAGAAATGATCCAAAATCAAAAATTGTCCGGACCAATCAAATTGTCAGGGCGGGCTTTATACGATGATGGACAGATGACATACATACCACATGTCATTAACATATCTTAGTCCAGGGGTGGGCAATTAATTTTCCTAAGGGGCCACATGAGAAATTTGGACCGTTGTGGAGGGCCGAACCAATAGTCTGAACTTAATTAAATTAACTCAATATGAATGTTATTACTTTATTAAAAAACTGTAAATTATATTGTTTTGAGCTGCTACTGGTAAGAATACATGTTACAATAAGGCTATGAAAATAAGTTAAAAAAACAGCTATTTATTAACTTTAAACAAGAGCAATTAGTGCTTTTGATGTTTTCCAGTTCAGTTGTTCTTACTCAGTGAGGAAAGTCCAGTCTGTGTTGGCTTGAACAAGAGCATGAAGTCTGGTTGAATGAGGTGGAGATGAAGGACAGCTGAGAGAGAGGATCATCATCTGATCTGTTGAACTTCATCACTAGAATGTTTGTTCTCATGTAGGTAGATCCAAAGAGAACCAACATCTTCTGAGCATCTTTCCTCATGTGAGGAATGTTCTCCTCTTTGAGAGAAGAGTGAAGATCCTGACTTAAAGTGCTCTGCCATAGTGGATCAGACCGCAGGTCTGCCTTAGTCTGCCTTAGTCTCTGTGCCTCCTGAGTTTCTCCCGCGGTTGTGTCCGTTTGAAAATGTTCTTCTGTTGCTAACTTCGGGACTCTTTGGGGTAAATAGGATGTCAATGCAGCGAATAGGTTTACAGATGCGCTCCTTAACGCCATCTATCGTCGGGGAGTTAGAAAAGGAACGAACGCGCCTCGGCCCAAAATCAGAATTTTTTTTTTGCCGTGAGAAATTGGTTGTGTGGCGTGAGTGCGTGTGAAAACATGCAAAAGCGTGTGTCACACGGCGAAACCGTGAGAGTTGGTAGCTCTGTATAAAATTTTCAGATGCTGGAGCAGAGTCTAATTAATTGAATACTGCAATAAAACCGGTCACCTGGGTGGTTACCACTAATCAGGTCGACAGCCTGTAATTTGTCCAACCAACCATCAGTAACATATCTTCTCCTGCTTCTCCTGTGGAATTAACCGATATCTTTCCAGCCAGCAATTACGTTTAAATTATTAACTTCCTGCCCTATTGATAAATATGATATTTTGTGATGAATACACTCCACTGCGCACACACACACACACACACACACACACACACACACACACACACACACACACACACACACACACACACGCACAAACACACACACACACACACACACCTACACACACACACACACACACACACACACACACACACACACACACACACACACACCTACACACACACACACACACACACACACACACACACACACACACCTCATTCATCCCAGCCTTTTCATTGATAGAGCTCAATGAGCTGCCCGCCAAGATCGTGTACGCATAATACAGCTGATCAGATATTCTTACCAAACAATACAGTGTGATTGCCGTTCAATTTCGTGATTATTCAAGTGGCCTATTATGAGCTGAACAGTGAATCAGTTGGTACTGTCACCTCAAAGCATGAGGGCCCTTGGTCTTTTGCTTTTCATTAGGGGTGCCCCCTCTTAGTTGATTAGTTAATGTATCCGTTGACTTAATAATTTCTTTGTATTTTTTCAAGCTGAATGAGATATTTCCCCAAAAATGTAGAAACACTAGATTTAAAGTGATGCTTTTTTAGAATCTTTGTAGAGAAACTCAGTTCTACAGAACTGTCGATTAGATCAATCGATTTGTCGACAAAATCTTGTTAGTCAACTAAGAATTGCTTTACTCCAGAACAGCCGTAGTTGTCATGTTCTTCTTATGTGTGTGTGTGTTTCCTCTGGGTGCTCTGATATCCTCTACAAACATTATATTGCCGCATCTTCAACCTCAGCAGGTCTTTGTCAACTAACCATCTGCCAAACGCCAGTGCCACTGATGCTATTCAATTTGGAAATGTCACCCACATGTGTCTGCATAAAACTACTGTTTCTAATTCAGACAGTTACTACATATTGCCTTACCATTATCTTTTATCCGTATATGAAGGAACTCCGCACTTGGCACAATCATAATAAGTTCTACTGAAGCATAGCAGAAGCAAATGAAAGTGAACAATTTTATCTTTTTTAAAGTAACCAATTTGGTTTTACTCACTTATCTTTGACCTGTCTGCTCATCTGTCAAAATGTCACCTGGAGACTGGGAGACGACACAGGTTGCAAATACAGTAGCTGTGAATGTGAGTGTAACTGTTAGTGTGAGCCCAGTGATTATACGGGCAGCCTGTCCAAGGTGCTTTAATGCTTTTTGCCAAATGGTGGGATAGACTCCAGCATGGATGACAATTACTAAGTATTGAAAAGGGATGAAAGGATTTGATGGAGGGATTTTAAGAGTATCTTCACACTGGATATTGTATGTCGGCAAAGCATTGGTGCATTGGAAAATGCATTTACCTAAAGCTGTGGATCCAAATCTGTGTTTTAGTTTAGATTGACTTTTGCTCTTTCCCTCAGTGTGGCAGTGTCTGAAATTGCTTCTTCAGTCATTACACTTTATGAGAGTACAATTTTCAATCAATTTTTGGAACTTGGTGGTGCATACATTTTACAGACAATCATCATGGTATAAAGTAAAATATTGTTGTAGGTATTCTGGATAAGAATCAGAATTACTGGTGTCCATCAGGTGAGCAAACAGCAGCCTGCTCACTCAAAGACTGATTTTATTTTTACATTCTGTTTGTTTTATGGATGAAAGAGAGAAAAAAAGGAGAGTATGTATTTGGTCTATTTATAAAGTATTTAACATGAGTATATGTATGCATAGTTGTAATTCCTCAAAAATACTGTATGTCTTGGAAATGGCTTGTTTACTTATTTAAGATAAATTAAGGTGACGTGGAAATGGCAGTAAAAATTGTCAGGAATGTTTTTTGCTCTTCTCACGATTTATAGATTAGGCCTTTTGTGATTTGGTTTGCGATCGTTTATCATTTAAAAGAAATTGGGTCCCCAGGGAAAACATTTTGGGCAACACTGATAGAGCACATCAGGCAATATAATACTACTACTACTACTACTACTACTACTACTACTACTACTACTACTACTACTACTACTTCTACTACTACTACTACTACTAATTCATATTATTTAATAATTGCATACTTCTTTAAAAGGTACTCAAAGGCACTTTGCATGGTAAAGACAGAAACAATAAAAACAAGAACAGTAACAAGGCAGAGAGATGACATTATAACAGTAATAAACAAAAATAAATAATAATAATAATGAATAGTTAGTCATTATTAAAAGTAGACCGTTTTAATATTGAAATCAAGCTTGAATCCTTTGTCATCATTAATTTAATGCATGCTCTAATATGTCATATCTAATTCATAAGAGAAGTCAAGCTCTTCTCACTGAGCTGTACTTTGCAACGCCCAGGGGGGCATAACAATGGTAACCTAATGCACCTTGCTATTAAGTGCATAAAGCTGCTGGATATTAGCCATGATTATCTGTGTTCTGTTAAGATGTGGGTGTGCCTATGAGGATCCAAGCACAAGATCATCCACATCCAGATACACAATGGCTTCTCGTTGACATTTTGGAGGATAATCATGCATTAATTTGCCTTTCCGATAATGAAACTACATCCCTAGCACCTAAAGAGATAAAAGACCCTAAAAAAAACAAAAATCTAGCAAAACGTTTGCCGCAATCCAATTTCACGTCATCTGCCGTGGCACTGCGTTGGCCAATCAAATACATGGTTGAAGGATTCCACGTTTTTAATGTTCTCTGCATGCCGGTATCTGTACTTTTTATGCTTGAACAAAGATGGTTATGTCAAATGAGATACATCATCAGTTCGATGTAAAAAGCAGGAGTAGACTGTGTCTTTTTCTTGTTCAAAGAAGAATTTAATGGCGGTTTCTCCATTCTATTCATCCAACATTCATTTAAAACTTGTTCTATCACTATTAATAAATATATCTTGTATACTAAGATTGTTTATGTCTGCATTGTTGTGCATTTGTGCGCCTGTGGGTATGTGTAATAACTCAGACATGCAGCATTACTCACCAAAAAGCTGGGAGAGATAGGGATAGATAAAGAGACAACGAGTAAAGAGATGAGACAGCGAGACAGGGATACAGGCGTGTGAGACATTTGAGGGAAGGGAATATAAATAATGACATAGTAGTAGTTGCAAAATGAGAGAGTGGACATACAATCTTTCATTTGAAATATCTCACAAATCTAATTGCTTTCTGGGGAGATTGAAGCCATACATGCTGTAATTATGACCATTATTCTTCTACTTTTAAAAATGCAGCAACCAATTACAACACTGACAGATAAACTATGTAAACCACTGATCAAACACCAGTTACATTAAAAAAAAACGTACTGCAAAAACTTACTGCAAAACTCTTGAATAATGCAAATGAAGTAAGAAGGCTATGTCCATATTCTGCCTGTTTTGTTCTCTGTGTAGTCTATGACCATTTTAAATTTTTATAGAGCATTATTTTTATAATTGGTCGCCTTTTTGTGTATTCTTATGCACGCACACAAGCATGCAGTTGACACAACATGCATTCCATGTTAAATACATTTTGCTTCTGAGAGTAGTTGTCTTGCAATACTAGATGAGTACAATTGCAATAAATATGTACTTCTACTTGTTGCTTTTATTGATACATTTAGCTATAAGAATAGTACAGTAGTATAATAGGTTTATATATTCATACTCACAAACATGAAACCCAGTAGGTTTTTTATTGTTGTTATGTTTGAAGAGATTAAATACTGATTACACCATAACTTGTAATGGCAATAACAATAAAAACATCAACAACACAAATCATGGTTATTGACTGTGGGAACATTATGTGTCCACTGAGTGCTGTCCGTTCAGTCCACCTGCTAAACAACAAACCGCTAAATATGGATAGACTGTACTTGCATAACCTTTCGATCCACAGCAGGGAGGGCAGTTGTTTATGAGCCTCTACGGTGTACTTTTCTCCCTCTTAACTAATGGACAGCTTCATGTGAGCCAACTTAGGCAACATCTCAAGTGTCTGATATGGTGTCTCTATAACCCCTCTGCTCCCTTTCTACATTATCCAGTACACACACACACACACACACACACACACACACACACACACACACACACACACACACACACACACACACACACACACACACACCTGTGTTCCTCTCACACAAGCCTATGGACATACACAGTTTCCCTGTCAAACAGTTGCTCATTCCTTCTCTACATCTGCATGTCTGATTTGTGTGCTCCTGTGATCCGTGCAGCTCACCATTGTTTTATGATTATGAGCCAGAGCACTCTCTCTCTCTCTCTATATATATATATATATATATAATAGAGAGATGCAACACACAGATAGAGAGAGAGAGAGAGAGAGAGAGAGAGAGAGAGAGAGAGAAAGAGAGAGAGAGAGAGAGAGAGAGAGACAGAACATTGATGAATAAAGATAACAACATGATTTTTTTTTTTGCTGGCACAGTTAAAAAAAATTATGGGACAGACAGTAGTCTGATGATGTTATCTGATTTAATCTTCATAATATATTTCTGCTATCTGTCTGGGAAATTGACTGAGTATTTAAAATTTTGGATTTGGTTTTGTATCCTCTTCATATCCAATTTGGGAATATCCCACGTGGTCGCTTGATGGTTCCTCTAAATTATTCAAAGCTTTTATTTATAAATGAACTCAGACTGGGCTATACTCAGCTGTCTTGTTCTCTCTCCTGTAACTCCTGCAACCTCCAGCAACCAATCAATCCAACCAAGTAAACAACCAGAAAACCCACCAACCAGCCCCCACACTTCTTGTTTGTGTCCTGTTTATGTCCTGCTCATTGTACTTCTTAAATCTGACTCCTTTTGCCTCTCCCTCCTTCCTTTTCCAATAATTCTCGAGTAACAGAAAGTTTACCTCAGAGTGTATTATTGCGAATACACTGAGCCTTATCATAAAGTATCGCTGCAGTAATCCTACAGTTCCTATAATCCCTCTTTCAGGCTGAAGGTGAGCAGTGTGTCCAATCTCGGTTAAACCCTGGTCAGGAGACTAGTCTCAAACATGATTCACATGTTGATAATATGTTTTATCATGTCTCACTGTGTCTGTCTGAGAGGGGTATAAATGTTTGACGGGAGAACTATTGCATATTTGGCGTGTCAGCTGGCCCAGCCTTGGGCTTTTTAAACATGTATTTCTCATACTCTAGATGAATGATTATATTAACTCTCCTCTTTCTACATTCTATCTTTTCTTACTCTTGAAATCACCTCTGCTTTGCTTACTCTCCTCTCTCCCAAATCTTCAATGGAGTGCCATTGTTGTGCTCCATCCTCCTTCTTTCTCTCCCTCTCCATCCCTGGCCACTTTCCATCAGTATAATTTAAGCTTTTTTAATGCACAATGGTTGTAAATATACAGGGAAAATAATAAGAAAAGAATCCCTTAAAAGCAAAGGGAAGGCAATTGAAAGAGAAAGCAGCAGAAGTGACGCTGTAGCGGGAGAACATCAGCTTGACACTGATGCAAAAATTGATGCGGACGTTGTCACACATCATTGCAAACACAGACACACTCATATTTCTCCATCTCATTTCCCTGCACAGGGAACACTGTATAGATTGCTGATAACAAGAATATGGCAATTACATTCATCAGTGGCAGTGTGCAGGTGGTGGGCGTTTAGTTGTAATGGAAACTATGGGTGCCTTGTATCAAAAGGTTGGTCGGCTCATATCATTCTTTTAAAAGCACTGTATATTCTAGATGTACATCTATACTTTACATGTATATATATATATATATATATATATATATATATATATATATATATATATATATATATATATATATAACCTTTCTGGCTGTTCTATGGATCCTCAATATAGATACAATAGATACAAAACACTGTCTCACAGTGCTGGCCATTCAAACGACAGTCAATAAGAGCTATGCACCAAGAGTGAGCAGACTACTGATGAGTGAAGGGAGGGGAGAATACATATTTGTAGTCAATAGTAATTTAGGCCTTTGCACACCAAGCTTGTATATTTCATCCAAAATTGTTGCCCATTAAATATGACCACACGTGTCAATCAAGCTTACGCACAGACTCCGACACTTCCATTATCTGCGTACAGTATATTTAAAGCAAATGGTGCACAATGTGCTGCACAATCAGAAGGAAACTGAAAACTGAAGTGGACAGATTGGAAATCAGTGAGAGAAGTACATTTCAATGCAACCTGCTAAGACTTTTCTTAAAATAATGAACTGTCTGTGCAACAGCCAACAGTCTGTTCTTCAGAGTGAGGCTGAGTCACCTCCATGCCCCTCAGTGCCTCAGGAGAAGAACACTGCTGCAAATCTTCAGCTGCTGCTCAGCGGCCCTAAGAGGGACACAGCGGCCGCACAGCAACCAGGTGCTGAAGGCTGTAGTAGTCATCATCCTTCGGGGCTACGTCCAAGGCAAGTCACCTCATCCAGCAACGCAGACCACTGCTTTCATCATTGGGGCAAAAAATGTAATCGGAATCGCAAGGCCTCAGAGCAGAGTGAAACCGGCAGCTGAAGGTTGACGGGTGGATGTAACTCAAATTCTCAGACACTACAAAGTGTGAACCGTCAGGTCAGACATCAGGCAGCCAGGAAGGCATTTGCATTCTTCAGCTGCATCAGCTGATTGTTTCATAATAGGGTGGGGCAGACAAAGCAGACGCATCACTAAAGCTGAAACAATTAATTGAATAATAATTGAATCCATCACCATTATTTTTGTTTTGTTATAATTTGTGTTTGTATTGATGATAGTTTGGTAATATAATAACAATAGTCTCGGACTGACTACATCAGTCACTCGGACCCTAATTACTACCGGGTCAAATTTAATGACTAGACTAGACTTTGTCTGACTCACTAACTTCATACTGCAGCTGTTAATGCATGCTTCTGCAACTGCATGACCTGTATCCCAACCCGGATTCAACAGAAACCAACCTCAGTAAATAATGTAAGACATCACCCTGCAGACAGCTGCCCTGAAGAAGCAAAGACCATCGACATCCCAACGAGTGGTACATTCACTCATTCAGGTGCTGGAAAGGTTCATCTTAAGGTTTTATTTTAGGAGAATACTTTTCAATCATGTATTGTACAACTTTTTAAAAGAAAATACTTCCTGAGACTCTTGAGAATTTGAGTGAAAGTTTGCAAGAAAAGTGAAACATAGAGGATTTGTGCCAGAAACAGCAGAACACTGACGTGTGGAAGTGGACTGCAGCAGGTTTACAAACAGCTCTCCCTAAAGGGTCCACAGTATGACCGACGTCCAGGACTACAGATGTTACCTGGACACAAGCCGGCGCCTGCTCTACCCCCGGGTGATGCTGTGGTTAGGAGATTTGATGTGCATCAGACAGTATAAACCTAATTAACTGCAGACTAAACATTTGTGCTACATTTAATAGTCCCTGAGAGCTTCTTTGCATTAGCTTATTTAATTATATTATCTCTCTAATACCTGTAATGAATAATTTACCAGTCGGACATAAATATTGTTGCCAGGAACAGGAATCCAAAACCGGATCAAATGAAAGTGCAGTGGATCACTCAGGAATCAGTGTTTGTTCGTATTCAAATGTCTTATCATAACATTTCAAAGTGACACAATGGAGAAAAGCTGGCGGGTGGATGGAGAGGGTTAATGGAAGAAGATAGGTTGGTACAGTAACAGAATTGAAAAGGAGAGGAACCGGAACAAAAGAGGAGAGAGGAAATTAAACGTTGTGGGTGTGACAATAACAGCAATGCAGCCTTTGAGATCATAGTCGCTCTCCAATCAAGACTTTTTCAAGTCCAAGACTGTGTTTGTATGTGTCGGTGCATTTACATCCTGACACTATTCTCTGTATTGGCAGGAAGATTCTGTCTGTGTGTAGCTCTGTCTCACCATCTGCTCCTGGCTAGACTGCTGATATCTGTTCTTATAATATCCTGTTCGCTTCTCTTAGTCTAGGTAGGGTGCACACACGTCCTGTATCTAGGTTGTGTCCTATTCTTTGTCATCCATCCATCCATCCATTGATATAGCCAGCCATTAATCATCATCTTAACCCATAAGAACCCGGACCCATTTCTCCTTCAAGGAAAATTATGACCACGTAGAACACATTTCTGACATTGTTTTCAAAATAGTGTTAAATATTTTAAATGTTACATATATGTCACATTGGGCCTTAATGGTAAAACATGGTAATAATAACTACATAATTACAACATGATTTTTTGTTTTTTATTTGTTTTAATCTGCTTTGGATGGAACAATATAAAATATGTTAGCTATTATTGAATCAGCAAATTAACTGAGCAGATCATAATTATGTTTCACATTGTGCATAAATGTCACACTGGGTTCTTCGTGACATTTTTAGGTTAACGTCCCGATGTGATGTATGTGTCACAACGATTTTTATCTGATTTGTTTTATATCAGTTTCTTCAAGAAATGTGCTCACAGGAGGTTCATGCATTAAATAAATGCGAATTAAGCACTAGAATTCTTAAAATGGGTAAATATTACCGTTAACAATGAAAAACAAGCTTTTTAAATTCAACATTTTCTTCAGATCTGTCACAACCTGGATCAGCCATTTTGGAAAGGTTGTTATGGGAACACATAATCACATGACCCTGTCAAATGATCCACCAAGATGTTAGATGTCACTTTGGGACTTCATGAGTTAAAATCAAGGATAAAGCTGTATATGGAACTTTCCAGAACACTTAAAGGATGTGTGACACCTGTGTCACCGCGGTTAAACAATTTGATTTGTGTCCTGTTTGATAATACGGTGTTGTCCGAGACCCACCTAACCCAAACTCGTCTCTCTATTATTCAATTAATATAATAAATTGAGCAAGGAATTAATTGACTTGTCAAATTAAAGATTAATTGACTTATCAAATTAAAGATATTGCTAACATAGTTAGCAATATCTAAACGGGTTGTTTTGAGAGTTCTATTTTAACGCATTTAAGTTGTATTCCACTCAATGAGCCATTATTGATTCCTTACCTCTCACTGAGCTAAGTGTAACTTAAAATTAGCATGATTTTACTTTTCACTCTTAACACAAGAAATGAGTGTTAACTTAAAGAAGTCTGTTATAAATTGTAAGACTACTAAGCAGCTTCATCCAATGATTTGGCAATGTTAAGTTCTCGACCATATATGGACCTGTAAGTTAAAGGGGGTTCCATGGGGTTCCTCCTCCAGTGGTGGCCCTTTTGACAGGTCTATCCTGGAATACTTACAGTCCTCTTCCGCCTATTGCACACACACACACATCAGTTGATATCCAGCTGTCGGGGAGGCTGACTTCTTAGCATGAAATAAGTGATAAGATGGTTGCTATAGTGTTTTAGGTTATGCTGGCTTCGGCCCCCTAAGCAGGCTGGGAAGGTCTTGTGTATAGATTTTGGGGGGTACGTTTGTTACCTAGGTCAGAGGTCACTCGTCTTCCAGTGCCTAACCCACACTAGGAGGGGGTATCGGTTACACAGCTAGGCTGAACACCTTTTCAACAGAAGGAGCCACGTTGCACTCTTTCTCTTGATGCAACAGTGCTCCCCTCTCTCAAGCCTTCATTCTGGGCAGGAGTACAAACCACAAATAGCACTCTGCCTTACTCATCCTGAGAGCTTTTCAGAGTCACACAAGGCCACCGTGGGTTGAGACGGGAGTCCCAAAACAGATCTGCCTCTCCTACGTATCAACCAAAATAAAGTAATCACCACTTTAAGTCTGTTGCTGCAGACAATGGGTTTCCAGGCAGGTTTTTTTTCCATCAGTGGCTTAGAGATCAACGGCCATTGAATCAAAGGGACTGTGAGAATCATGACCTTATCCAAGAGTCCTCGCTGTTCATTCAGCTGTTATAACAGCTGAATGAACAGTGAGGCTTCTCTGCACAAGAGGCCAAAAATCACTTCAAAGATCAACTGGCGGTGTTTGCCGATCACAATTTTGCAACCCTTCACATGACATGAAACAAAACACATAATTTTTAAATAATTAAACAGCTGATCCACTGAAGGGCCAAGAAGAAAATCCACGGCCCGCCACTAGATTTAATTATGTTTTTTTTTACACCCATGTCAACATTTTTAAAAGGTGTAACTTTCCAAAATGTCTGTGTACAGCAACTACCGTATGGTTGAGGCATCTTCGGGTTGAACAACTAAAACATCTGGGTAAAGTTAGAACACATCTTGGTTAAAGTTAATACAGAGGAGAACGCTGATGGCACACCTGTACTGGCGCTTGCACTCCAGTCTCCTGTATGAAAGTCAGACACCACCACACCCTTACTTTAAAACATGCTACATTAGGGGACATTACTTCCAGCGTTGGCATTGAGTGTTGGCATTGGACGTAAATCGCGTGGAATCGATCAATATGGACGTAAATCTGCATTGGATAGTGGGCTGCGTCTTTGTGTGTGACTCCTACTGTTTGGTTGGTGTACCTGTGCTGACGTGGGTTGGAATCTGTAACAATCACATGCACATTATCTTTGTGCGGTTTGACAGTTAATCCTATTTTAGTAAAGAAGAAAAAAAGTATGACTGCATGTTAATAGAGACTGATTATACTTAGCTGAACTTAGCTGAACTCTTTTTAAACAATACTTAAATGTATTATCGCTGTCAGCATTTTACCAAACAGAAGCGCTTGAAGGGAATTTTCCTCCCAATCCGTAAACATAAATCAGTATTATAAAATGCAAAAAAGGATCCAGATATCTTCGTTCTGTGTCTCCTCTTTACTGTCTCTGTGTACAGAGTCTGGAGAGTGTTACTTAAATATATTCACTGATTTAAAGGAATAGTGTATGTCTCTTTTTCTCTTTTGCTTCCTCTTCAAAAGTACTCACTACTGGAAGGCATAACATAGATATTCTCTCAAGATCTAGACTGCCTTTCTCTCTGCCTCTGTCTCCAATTATCTATTTCTGTCTTTCTCCACCAGCCCCCCGTATATATGCCTGTAACTTTTTCAACCCACACTGTTTTTACAGTGGAAGGCTACTTTCTTGATGCATCCAGATTCCAAAATCTCTTCTCCGCCATCTCTGTCCGTCTGTTTCCCCTGCCGGTTACTTCTCATCAATAATTGCGAGGCACAAAATATTACTCAGACAAGACGGTAAACGGGTTCAAGCGGGAGAAGAGACAGAAGCCAGACAGATGTAGAGAACAATTAGGATGCTGTGTTTCGCATGGACATGCTGCTGCAACAGAGTTATGTAAACGCACAGGCATGTCTAACCACACACACAATACACAAATATACACTATATCTTGGACTATCTTGGTCCAGGCCAAAAGAGTAATACAAATATGATATTTGAAGAGGAACAGATAATGTGTTTTTAATATGTATTACCTCCACAAAACAGTGAGCAGAAACTGAAGTTAAGGACCATTTCAAAAGAGCACTCTTTTTTTAGACTTTTGTTACCAGCTTTCGCTGTTTCTCCTAATCACTTCACAACATCTTTATTTCTTTGTGGACTTCCTCATATTGTATTTACAACCTCCTTTTTTGAAATTATGCAATTTGACCAAATAATAAAGAGTAACTTAAAGAGTGTTTTTTTGTTTGTGTCTTTGGTTGAATGTATCCATCCTGTTTTACCTCAGATCACACACAGGTGGTTGGGTGTGGTCTGAGACTCCGCTCTAGTTCAGCTGGAAACCAGTCAACCAACTTTTGAGGATTTTTGAAATGATTTTCAATAGTGACAAACAAAAACAAGCATCACCCGACATCTCACATATTGCTGATTTTATTTCCAGCTAACGGACAGACAAATCTGATGATGTGTTTCAACATAATGCCTTCATCAGAGAAATAAATATATTTTTGTTGATTCTTTAATTTTTAATTGGACACTATCTATGAGCGAAATCGTTTGGACAGTTTATTGTAACTGAAGAATGTAGTAGTTCAGCCTTCTCACCACACAAGCCCGACTTCCTCCCCCTCCACATCATGTCTGCACCCCAGTCTGACTTTTCTATTCAGCCATCATTTTGATGTGATCGTCCATCACATCTGTCTTTGGTTGTAAATATGTGTTCAGCTAAGCGAGAACTGAGCAATATTTCCTTTTTCATGGCCGCAGCGTCCTGTCCCGTCCCTTGAGTCTGTAAATCTGAGTGGCTTGCTTCACAACATTGTGGCTCAGAGTTAGACAGGGAATATAAATACCTTTGTTTGAGATGTATTAATGACTGCTCTGTCTCTCTCTCTCTTCTTTCTTGCAGCTTGTCTCAAACCACTAATAAGATTCCAGCCCATTAGTTTTGAATCATATTAATATTAAACATTTCCCTCTGAATTTGAATGCTACTAATATTAAGCAATTATCTCTGACTGTTCTCGGGCCGGATTAATAATGATTCTCTATTGCACCTTGCACTCCTGACATTTACACCTGGGCTGCTCTGGAGAGATTACAACAACACTGCAGGAGGACTTCAACACGCCAACCTCAGAATGCTACAACTCTACGAAACGCATCTCTGCTTGTGCTCCACAATGCAGTCAGTCCTCTCATTCATTCCACATTTTTCCTGCAGATACAATGGACTGTACTCTTGTAAAGTGATTGCAAGTGTATTCTGTTCTTGCATCATGGCCTTGGATTGACTTGAATTAGGTAATCAGAAACCACTAAATTATGACATCAAAGTGTAAACCCATTCACTGACATCAAAACAAATTAAGCCCATAACACTAGAATACATAATTATGCCATGAGAAGTTTTTATGATTAATTATGTGGCTTAAGAAATTATATCCTGGTGACGTAAAGGCGAGTATTCATGTAAAAGCCACAAAAACAAAAAAACTAATTTCCAACAGACTGAAAAGGTCTCGCCTCCAACTTCTAACCTATTATCCCGTACAGCATAGCGAGGGGGATTGAGCCACTCACAGCTCACAGTGAAGAAGCATGATCACATTTGAACAGTCTATCTGTCTAATCAAGGAGTTACCACATGCATAGTCCAACTATTTACTCACATTCACACCTGCAGCATGTTAGAATCTCTAATGAAACTCACCTGCATCTCCTGCACCTGCGATCCATGTTAACGACAGTTTCTCTGTCAATGTAACTGTATAGATCTGTGTTTTCTCAATCAGTTTCATTGATTCAGTCATCGATACTCGCTTCCAAGAGGAACAGCAATCCTTAGCTCCATGTTCCACTATACATACACATTACCATGAGTGCCTCACAGTGCAGTATGCCGACTCTAAATACATTTTTTTTTTAAGCAATGGCAGCTCACGAAAGCTGGTGGTGTCCTAATGAACCTGCAAATTCCTACAAGTATTGGTGGAATAGTCTCTGGAGGTACATTTCTTAAATATATATCTGTATTAATCTAGCCCAATTTAATGCAGCATGACAATTCAAGCTAGAGGCTGGGTCAAATAATGTATTTGTGATGAATCCGAACTGTGGATCTGATTCATTTTGACACAGTAGACGGTCTTAAAGCATAAAACTCTTTCTGTTTCAGTTGAGGGTTTCGTGTAAGTGGTAAAACAGGTTGTAACCTTGCAGACAATTAAAGACAATCAGACATCTTTAATATGTACACAGTGAGTTACACTGTTAAAACATCTGTTTGTCATAGTTAAGGATTTACAGGTTAAAAAAAAAGGAAAGTGCCTCCTGTTTGCTGGAAGATATTTACTTGAATAAATGTATTTAATTTGAAATGATGGTTTACCAGAAGATGGTAATGTGAGCATTTGTAAATCCCAAAAATATCAATATCAGAACTTCATATTTTTGGGGCATTTTAATGATTTATGTTCTTGCTCTACTATTTAACTCACTGGGGATGAATACTGCTATTTAATTGAATCAACGTAATGAGGTGTATCTTGGAATTTGTACTATTGGTTGCTTTAATGCTGCAATTTCTGTTGAATTTCTGTTAATGACGTACTCTATCAATCTCTTAATTAATTGTTAGTAATAATTGTTGTCAATGATATTAGTTTATTAGCATTAAAGTTGCTTCAGCTGCATTTAAAACTTTTACATCAGTATTTCACAAATATAAAATCCTGCAGTTTGGCGGTTATACCTTTTAATCAATGCTTTCTGACTTGTACACGTCTCTCACACATTACATCTCACTTTCAGATGCTCACACTCCCTCTCTCTCTCTCTCTCTCTCTCTATCTCTGACACACACATAAACACACACACACACACACACACACACACACACACACACACACACACACACACACACCTGTCATGCAATCATGAAATCACTTTTAGTTGCACATGGTGACTCATCTTTTGTCCCTGGTGAAACCATATCTGGCAACGAGGTCGTAAGACACTGTGGATGAGGGATGATGCAGAGTGCCCCTGTGCAGGGCACACGTACTACATGGGGAACTCCTCACGGAACAGCATGCTTTGCAGCTGGAAAAAAACAACGATATTAGCCGACCATAAAGCCTAACAGCTGCACATAACAACTGATTTGTTATAATCCCTTGCCAGCAATATTAAATCATTATCAGCATGCTTCTCAGATTAGAGAAAATGAGAGTTTATAAGAGACACAGTGTGGAATAATCTTCTAACTGTTTTGACTACAATAAACTGGGATTCTGTCCAGTACTGCACTACTGATATGCCGCTTATTTTACATTTGCATTTAAATTTGGAGAGTTTTGGAACATCACATGCAATAAATTGCTGAACAAGCCTGCAGGTTGAGCGGTGCAGGTGACGGCCATGCTGGACGACTCCATGTGGGTGTGGTGGACACAAGATAAGTTATATTGGTGTTTAGTTCACAATGCATATTAAGGCACAGGTTGCGCCATGTCGACAGACATTCAGGGGCGAATCTCCTTCAGCATCAGGTGTTAGTCAGTTACCTCGACTTCGGTTCAAAGCTTGGGAGTAAAAATACTCGGCATGGCTCTGGCAGAAGCATCAGACGCAATTTACTCCACCATTACTATACTGATGGAGGGGGCTCGTGTCATTACACACCGTCTGCGCTCTAATTCTCCCCTCCGACCACATCGGAGGACACACATCCGCGGCGGCTCAATTATGGACAACGGTATAGCCTCCAACCACACGCACCTCGTCGCTCCACCAACACGGCGCGCTATAACCGGGAATGGATGACCTTGTGCATTTACGCTCGGGTCACCTCGTGAGAGAACGACCGAATCGCGGGCACAACAAGTGCTCAAGTGGCTGTCTCTCACGGACAGCCAACACATTGCCACCTTGGGTGTATGCAACAGCCCTTCTCGCTGCCATGCAAGGCTTGTTGGTGAAAAGCAGACAGGCAATAACAGAAGCATGACAGTGACCATCAGCTTGTTGGAATGACCCCCAGCAGCATTACTTGACATGAATGTGACACACTCAAGGGCATCGGGCAACCAACGCGAGAGCTTTGAACTATACAGAGACTGGATTAAAACCATCCACCGATGGCCGCTGAAATAATTTGCTCACCTTTGCTGTTATCTTCTTCTCTGTTGAGATGCATGGCTCTTCTTACCATGTGCTCACATAGGCTGTCTTTGTTCTTGCAAAGCTGTGTTCTTTTCCAAAGAGTTCTCAAGATAAACTCTTATTCCAATTTTGGATTTTGCGGTCTTCTTATGCGCGTGTATTGTCTTGTTCGGCTGGCACGCACGGACGCGCTTGCACTTGTGCGTCCTCCACCCCGTGTTGTGCTGGATGGAGCAGGTAGTCTAGGTGATGTTGGGGGTCTGCGTGTATGTTGTGCTCTCTCTTTCTCTCTCTCTCTCTCTCTCTCTCTCTCTCTCTCTCTCTCTCTCTCTCTCTATCTCTCTATCTCTCTATCTCTTTCTCTCTTTCTCTCTCTCACACACACACACACACACACACACACACACACACACACACACGCGCACACACACACACACACACACACACACACACACACACACACACACACACACACACACACACACACACACACACACACACACACACAGTTTCTCCCTCTGTTTGTCAGTCTCTTTTTTTCTCTCTGCCCAGGGTCGCTCAAAGGGATGGTCACAGCAAATGTTCTAGGGAGGAGACGGCGGGCAGACGGGCGGGGTGACGTGAAGTACGTCGGTAGGAGGTCGTCTGCTCAGCTGAGGCGAGGAATCCGTGCGCGCTCGATGTTGTAGACCGTTTCATCAGAGATTCATTAAAGACATTTTGCTCACACTTTCACTCCGAAACTAAACATTGATGATGACAAATGAACGTAAATGGGGACTTTCATATGCATAATTAGTTGTTTTTGTTCCTATTTAGATCATATATCGCTCATATTTATATTTTAAAAAGCGGCTTGTGTAGCCCTTTTTGATCGATGGTAATTCTCACGGACAGACGATTCTATTAAAGTATTAAAAGAGCACAGGTGATTCAAATATTGAGAAATCGCTCGTAATGTGAGCCATCAGTCCTGATCATCAATCATCCTTTCACCGGTTCTTACACTGTGGAATCAACAATCTCAGCGATTCACATGTGCATCTCTGCATCTACCTTTTTACGCACAACCTGCCGAAGTTACCCCACACGTTTCATATCTCGCTCACGTGCTGTGCCTCTATTACGCTTTTCTTTAGTGTCAGTGTCACGAACAGTCTGTCTGCTGTCATTATGACCATTATGCCATTACAGCCAATAGGCCCATACCGTCGATAAGGCACATTGACTCGCCGTGCACGTTCGCCCAGAGCCACGCGCGTAACATGGCTCACTGGCGGTCTCTAGTGTTACACATCAACTAGCGACAGTTCTGCTGATGGAGGAGATCATCCCTCCCAGCCATTATTATATAGGCTGGTAAATATATTAAGATAGACCAGTTCAAAGTTAGTGGTGGTTTTTATAACGTGCAATATACAATTTGCAATGTGTATGTGTTTCACAGTGGAAGGAAAATAGCTCTTGCTTCTAAGCTTGTGGTCTGCTGGTAACTGAGGGAATTGTACTGAAACAAAACCCTCTCTTTTCTAAACATCTCTCTCCTGTATAGCCTACAATGCCTTGTTCATCTTCTATTGCTATTGCACTGTAAGACATTTCAAGCCAGTTAAACTTGCAAATTAAAGTTCACCTGCTGCCTTGAAGAAGCTAGTTAATTAATTCAACTTGAATTTCCCTTTGATTCAACTGAGAACTGAAAGTCCATAAGGTTGATGTAACTACAACGTGCTAGTTGTCTCAACATTATGTTTCAAGTTGTCAGAGTTGAGTGAACTTGTTGTCCCTTGTTATTTAAACTTGATCCACCGAGTTAAAACAAAGAGTGTTTTTACATTATCAGTTCAAGAAAACCTTCCTTACAGAGTCAAACAAACGCACATTTGTGCTTTTATGTAACTCACAGTTACAAGTTAAAATAACTTTACCATGTGTATACAACTTGCCATTTCAAGTTCAGAGCATTTAAATTCTAAATTTGTTTCAACTTGCATATTAACATTATTTTGACTGATAATTGATGTGCTTGCTTTATAAAAAAGAAATGACCAATAATTCTTACTTCTGTTCAAAAGATATAACATTTATTTGAGGAAAGTATACACAGACTGAAACATTCGCTACAAGTACATCTCAACACACCCAAATAGTAATAAAAAAATATATAGAAAAAACATGACCTTTTCACTGAAGGACAAATGAGACTCAAATTATTTTAACTGAAATCTGTGCACGGTTTTCCTATACATTGTTCCCACATACAAATGAAGGCAATCTAACAGACACTGACAGTAGGCGTGGTTGTACTCTGACAAATGAGAGATAATTACAACAGGTTCATACATTTTCAATATGAACAAGAACATTGTAAACGCTCCAAAAAATAGAGACACATGACTGAATTGGATACTTTCAAAAAAGGGAAATAATAGAATTAGCGACAGCTGGAGATAAGGTGTGGCTGTGCAGAGGCAAAATGTGAGATACTGAGAACTTCATAAAACCATTTAATAAAGCTTTAATTTGTATAACATTTCTTAAACATAATTCCAACAGCCACACAAAAGGTTTTACGTGTTAAAACAACCAATCTACAGTTTAGAAGAGTTTTAGTCTACTGTTTTTAGTTTTACATTGCTCATCCAAGCTTGAATTTGAGATGTGTTTGGGATTTACTGGCTATATTTATTATTATTATATTATTATAATCTTGGGCGACTGTGGGTCAGTGGTAGTACAGAGACGTCCTTCAATCAGAGGATCGGCGGTTCGATCTCCTGCTCCGCTAGCCTGTGTCGATGTGTCCTTGGGAAAGACACGTAACCCCAAATTGCTCTCGTAGCTGTTCTATGGTGTATGAGTTAGTTAGACCTTACATGGTAGCTCCTTCCATCAGTGTATGAATGAGTATGAATGAGTGAATGATGACAAGTAGTGTTAAAGAGCTTTGAGTGGTCGGAAGACTAGAAGAGAGAAACATAAGTACAGTCCATTTACCATTTATCTGGGCAGTTTGCTTCTGAGCCCATGGATTCTTGTTGACCACTCGCCCGGTTTAATGTGCATGAAGGAACTCAAAGGTGTCGTTCATAATATGGGGGTACTCCAGGTTAAGGCAGTAGATTGTGCCCATCAACATGGCAAAGCCTGTGGGCATGTCTCTGATTCATATAGGATGATCTTCTCCTCTGCTACATCGAAGACTTCCAAAGGAAGTGAATCATGCAGAATACCTTCTTGTCCCATCAACAGTCCAACCTGCATTCCCTTCATTATCACATCAAGGGTTTCTCCATGAACCTGAAGACATAAAAAGACATTCACATCTTAACTGACATCTCCAAAATAGTACTTGTTCAATGTTTAGAGAGTCCTCATTAAAAATCCCGAAAACAAAAAAGGTGAAGGAGACTATTGAAAAGGTATCTTGCAATTAAACAAGATCTCTATAAAAATGTGTGTGGCAATGGCCAATAAAGCTAATGAACACAAAACATGTTACCATTGTCGCATTACAACCATTGAGTGTAGTACATGTGTAAATACAGTGACTTACATCACAGATCCGGATTATGTCGGAAGAATCCTCTGAAAGATCCTCTGAATCCTCTGAAAGATAGCATGGAAGACCAAGCAGGGCAGCTGTAAATATAACATGCATTTACTTTACGCTTTAATTATAAATATTTAACATTTCTAAATATTTAAAACAAAAACAGGGATCAAGCAATTTTGAAGCAAAAATAAACCAAGTATTACACAAATTTTCAAATACACTTCCAGTCAGTTTATTCTGTTTTAGCTGTCAGGTCAAAATAAAATACAAAGAGCCGTATATACGTTCAGACTGCTTAACGTTCGTGGATGCTAGCTAGCTAGCTCAAAAGCCATCCCTTATACAGATAGGTAAGTAAGCAATTTTAGAGACTCCATGTTTGGAGAGCACATAATTTCTTACATGCTGCAGAGCCACAAACTTTTTGTTACCTTCACATTCCAATATATATGGCATTTCAAGTGTAATAGCATGTCATCATGTTTTAGCGGCTTAAAAGCCACATGAGCAATTGCAACAGAAATGGCAATGCTTTTATGCTACAGGTGTATCTTTAAATTCAGGGCCCTTTGTGGGCGACTGTGGCTCAGTGTTTAGCATGCCCGTCCTTCAATCAGAGGATCGGTGGTTCGAGCCCCGGCTCTGCTAGTCTATGTCGATGTGTCCTTGAGCAAGACACTTAACCCCTAATTGCTCGCTGTTGCTGTGTCTACGGTGTATAGAACAAAAATGGAAGTCGCTTTAGATAAAAGCGTCAGCTAAATGAAATGTAATGTACAGTAGAAGGAAGAAATCCTTCAATGATGTCCATGATAAGAGAGTTTCAACTTTGATGTTTAAAATATTCTGTTTTAGCTTTTTTTGGTATAAGTGAGACCATAGATTGTGATGTTTAAATGTATTACATTTACTGTAGAGTACGGGAAACACCTCAATATAAGCTAATTCAATAGTGCAAGTCTCAAGAATGAGTATTGCAAGTGTCAGAAACCCTCCAACCTGTCAAAGGATTACTAGAATACATACAAAGTAATTTATTGTGTAATTGTTAGTAATAACTTGTTTGTAAAATATTTATTTCTAGACCCTAACCAGCATAATCCATCTCATCAAGTAAATATTAAAATAAACTACATAAAAATGTAATATTCAATAGTTTACATTAAACTTGGACCCCCCGCCCCCGTTTAACTGTGTAAAACATAACAAAGGGGATTTTAAATGTTTTTAATCTACAACAGGAGAAAACTATTTCCCCAAGTCCGTGTCATCATTTGTGCCCTTTCTGCTCTGTTGTGTGGGTGCAAACAAGCACCATGCGCGCACACACATACACCACGCGCGCTAATAACTTAAAGAGCCAAGTTCAATTAACACTAACAAATCTCAAAAAGTCAACACAAGGCATTATTGTAAGTTGAACTAAGTTTGAACTTGAACAGTTAAGCTGTGCGCGCCGAACAGCATCCCACGTATTTATGTATACGATATCAGACAGCAGGCTTAGGTACAAAATGCACGGCCCGCCACTGCTAAACAGGGCTGTGATGTTTTACAGTGAGTGGAAGGAAAATGTCTCTTGCTTCTGAGCTTCTTGTGGTCTGCTGGTAACTGAGGCAATTGTACTGAAACAAAACCCTCTCTTTCCTAACATTTTTCTCCTGTATAGCCTACAATGCCTTGTTCATCTTCTATTGCTATTGCCTGTGGTTTCAGCATTCATCATTAAAAGAGTATGGAGCTTTTAGTAGTCCAAATTGAGTTTCTAAGAATAGAGGATGTCACGTGATTCAAATTAGAAATAGCTTTGAGGCAAATGTCTACCTAAATAAAATTGTTGTAATTTTTTTTTATTTTTGCATTGGAAATAAATGCTAAATAAGCTCTGGAATATGACACCAAGCCTAATTCTTATTGGAACAACCTTGTTCTTAATACAAATTCAGTTAAAAGCAAGTATTGCACAATATATTTTAATCCTCTAAGTACTTATCATAGGAAAAGCCCTTTGCAACATGCTTTATATGTCTCTATCTCTGAGTGACTTTACCTGATTAACGAACACTTTATTTCAGGGAGAGAAAAAATACCTATTTTGGATATATTTTACTTGATAGCTCAGTACCAGTTCAGTGCTCTGCTGGGTTTAGTCTTTTTTCCTTTGTTCTACCTCTCATATTTCTGTCTGCCGCCTCTCTCGTGATATCACCTCTGACATCTTTTTTTTTCTTTTTCTGTATCTGTGTAAAGCAGATTGTCTTCCAGCATAGCCTCACTGGTTGTATTTCATGGCAAGTGTGGAATCAGTTTAATCTATTGCATAAACAAAGCCTTCATTCCTGAAAACTGATGCTCTCTTTGTATATCAGACATAAGACACACTGCTGTTCCAGGCTTCTCATTGCATCAGCTCTCTTCTCGCCCTCACTTTTTCCTCACACAATCTTTGTGATGAATATTTATTAGCCTGTCACAGTGCCTTCCCTGAGCTCAAAACAACGCATTCATCAACACCACTTGAGCCATGCTTAAATCCTCCAGGGGTTTTCAGTGACGTGATTGCGTAATTTCTTCACAAAGATTGGCTCAGTGTGAGAGATGTTATTTTATTTCAAACTAATAGAGAGGTTCATGAGCACGCACATATTCCAGGTACTTTAAAAGATTTTAAATGCTATTATATCACAATCAACTTCATCATTGTTAGAGGCATTAAAGCACTCCAGCTGAGCATGTGCACAACAGCCTTGGGAGTAATGAGCTGCATTTGTACAGTATATATGCCTCAGACATGCACAAGTCAAAGTATGAACTGCACAACAAACATGTGGGCCAACACATTTGAGAGCATATATGATTGTATATGTCACTGTTAAACTTAGACACTCAATATAGTGTAATTCATGTCTTTCCATATTCAGACCAGATCAAGACATTCACAGTGCATCACAAACTAAATACGTATGTATGGTTAATATGCACGATCTGAAATATGTTTGACTCCAGAGGAAATTTACATTGTTTACCATTGTTCCACTGCAGAGCTGTGCTTTATAATACTAATTTCCAAATGCTACGATCTGTTTATATAATTCTAAATATAAATAAACCAAAGTTCAAAATCCCCTGTAAAATTAAATCTTCATTAAATCCAGGTCACCAAAATGTGTTTTAGTTGGGGAAACTGTGGGAAAGAAAAAAACATGCAAATGCAGAGGTATTTCAACTATCGAGCCAAAACTGTCAGACAAGAGCTTGTTCTCGGATGAAAAGAAAATCACAGTTTAAAAGCTCAGGGAGCATAATGGTTGGACATTACCGTAATGCCATGACACTAACTCGGCCATGACACTTGTTTATTCAGAGTTGATAAACAAAACATGCCACTGACTCTTTTATACAAGAACAAGTTCAACAGTTCATATAATGTTATCAACATTGATATCATTCAACAAGATGATATATTGTATGTATATGTCTTGTTTCTTCTCATACAAAGTCCTTGGGTTAAACTAGATTGGATTTTGAGTATCATAATTATGTTTTCGTTGTCTAGATAAAAGTATATAGCTCCTAACTATAATTATAAGTCTTCATTTAATGTTTTAAAACAATGCAGAGATTTCTAAGGACTACAGATTCGTCATCACATTAAAAACACAAGCAGTCATTGATAATCAAATGAAGGAATAAGTTAGTAGAAGACAGAAGAACATAAGAACAATATATCAAGGATGCTCTACTTTGAGCCACACATCATTTTCATATCATTAATATGTGACGTTTTCATATAAAGTATATGTCTGAATGTTTTGGTGTATAAGACATTTATGTATGTTCACTGTTTAAAATATAGAAGTAATTTCCTCGATGTGCAATACCTTCATTAAAATATGTAGAATAAGTAACGTTAATTAAAAAAAAGAAAGAAAGTAAAATTACTCAATTACAGTCTGACATCTCCTGTTTGAAAGAAGGTCAATACTCACAACTACGATAAGGCTGTAAGTTGAACTTCTCTGTGTAATAGCAAACAAGCGTGTTTTCCACAGTACAAGTTAACCTTTATAAAGCAAGGGCAACTAAAGAAAACAGGCTCTAACTGTGTTCTGCTCTTCATCTCAAAAAACCTCACACTATTTTGGAACAGTTTTGTTAAGATGTCAACAGCACTGGCAATAACAAAGCGTCTATAGTGGAAATACTGAATACAACGTTAAAAAATAAATAAAACATTTGAAATGCAAAAGCTATAAGAATGGGTTTACCATAAATCAATACATAAAATGTAACCAATGAACATAATACAATGTGGGTTTGTACAAACTGATTTCATATTTAATCTTAAAAGTCAATACAGGGTTTAAACTGTCAGAAGAATGTTCCTGAGTTCAGAAACATCTGTACCCAAGAAGTTCCCATGCATTTTCCTGATTCTAGATATCAATTCAGGATATGTTTTTTATCAATGTTTTATTTATTTTTAGTGAACATTAATCCATTTTTTCATCAGGAGCTCATCATATGTGGCAATCATATTATTCATAAATAATATTTTTGCATTAGGTCCTCCTGAAAGCTGCTGAAAATATATTCACAAACAAATGAATGATTTCTATGTTTAAACTGTTTAGCAAAATGCTGATTGTTAAAGATGTTGAAAGTCTTGTGTCTGATTTTTTCCTGCTTAAAAGGTATAGTAAATATTCAATATAGTTATAAAACACCATGTATGTCCATGCTCACATTACTATATTGCTATATCATCCTCTGAGGTAAAAATGTGTCTAGTTTCTAAAGTTTCTAAGGTGTTACTGCTGAATGATTTTGTTTTTCTTCTCCTTTTGTCCACAGCTGCAGTTGCTCCAGCCCTTCTTCCCAGAACCTGTTGCATTTAGCATCAGCCTCCGACTGCCATCTACTGCTTTGGAGGTACAGCACAGATTATCAGTATACACATCAAAAGGAAATTTCATCTTATGGTGATATTTTGGTTTTAAAACACTTATTTTTCACAACATTTTTCTTGGGGGGAGTTTATCCTGAACCGATGTGAGGTCCCGGGACAGAACATGTTGTGTACAGATTGTAAAGCCATCTGAGGCCAATTTGTAATTTGTGATTTTGGGCTGAACTAAAGAAATTGAATTGAATTGAACATAACCTGTCGTACTCTTATTATTTTAATACGGTTTGAAACACTGTGACAGAATAATGAAGATCTCACAAGGCCAATGAAACATGACAGATTATCCAACGTCATGTATTGAGAGTGATACACTGTTGTGTACGTGCATACGTGCACAACAGCAACACAAGGCAAACATTGCAGTAGTGACGCTAACTATATTTTTGTAGCAATTTTCTTGAAAAGTCGCAAATGTTTTAAATGAAGATGACAACATAAACAAAAGAGATCTAAAATAATCAAACATATTAGACAAATTGTATCATATTCATTTAATGATGTTTCATGACAAGCAGCAAAAAAATTCATCCTCCTTTTTGTTTACATAAAGTTTGCTTTTGCTTTTTTTTTATTTGCACAACTCTGGAATATCCTTAATGTGTAACCTGCCCTCAAATGGATGGGAATTTTCACCATTGTGAAATTGTACAGCCAGTTGTTTCAGAATACAATATAAGTCAGTCAGATCAGGAGAGTCTTCACTGATACGGTCTTGCATCTTTTAAGACCTACTCTTAACTCGGCAGGAACGGCAAAGTTAGTTTGAAATAACCTGAACCTGAATAATAGAAATGTATGTATATTATTTTGTGTTTAAAGGTGAGCTATATGTCATTTGTTTTTGTTTATTTTCGTTTCAGACATCTATAACCATGAAGTTGCTTCTGGCAGGGATTGTTCTGATCTTAATTGTGGAAGCCAATACCGAGTGGTACAACTTTCCTGCTGAAGCCACCCAAGGTTATAAATATTACCCTTTTCACATCGCCAAAAGGACAATATGTTTGGTTGTATTCCATATATCCAGGATTACATGTTTTATTAACTGTCTGCCCTGATCAGGAACTCGTGATAATAGTGAGAATACACATAATGCTGTTATTTCTATGCAGAAGGAAAACAGATCTTTGTATCAAACATTGTATCAATTATAATAATATCACCTGATTAAGCGATCTGCAGGCCTACCTTAATGAGGCTCCAAATCAATCAGATTCAACTCAATTGTACTGTTATTGTCATTTAACCTTCCTCTTGTGTTAGCTGTCCAGTACCATCTCTTGTGTTAACGGGTCGGTGCCAACCTATGTCTTAGATCAGCTGTAAATTACACTAAACACAATTATCTATCATCCAATTTGTTTCTCATCTCTTGGTTACCTTGTTAGGCTTTCTTATCCATGAAAATATGATTGTATGTTTTAATATTTTTGGTGTGGGCCTCCGGGCCTTTTCTTTGTCAGTATACCTCTCAATTTCAATTGAGTAAATGGTAAAATGAACCTCAAGTGAATCATATAAATAAATAAAAGGTTGTTGTGTTACCTGATTATTACTGAGGGGTATTAGCACACATTTCTTAAATAAATTTGATTTATTTCTTTTTTAATTTTAATATTATTAACTATAGTAACATCTATGGTGTTACGGTTCAATTTCGACCCATGTATATTTACTTCAAGAAAAAGACTAAAAAGTTATTTTTTCAGCAATAGAACTTTAATACAAACACAAAATGAAAAGCAGAACAAGTCATAACACAACATATAGATTTGCAAGGTCAAAAAAACAACACTTAATTCAGCAAATCTTATTTTATAACTGGGTCGAAAACGACCCTAACAACACAAATGTCATAATTTCAACCAGAGCATTGTATAATTTAACGCAAAAAAAGTTTTTATTTTTTATTTTGTTGAAATAGAGATTCCTGACAAAGTCAAAAAGCGGAGTAAACAGCGTGACCACTCCCACTACAGTTCCTTAAGTTCTGTTTCAGTTTATTTAGAATTGAATCCAATTCTATATATAACTCCATTTAGAATTTAATCTAATTATATATAGATAGATATTATATACAATAACAGGTCAAGGTGCCGAGGATACTGCTGCTGATCAAAGGGCAAATGCACATGGGTGCAATGGAGGAAATTCCAACGATTACAGGCCACGAGAACTTTCTGAAGAATATTAGTATGAAAGCCATTGACGTCAATCAATAATAAAACAGACAAAGGAAACGCCTGGTGCTGTAGTTATTGACATGCAGACACAGTAAACAGTGTTTTACACAATTTACAGTTGACATGTTCTTTTGTCATGGGATTTTACCCTGTTTACTGTTCTGCTGTGTTTGTTGTTACCGTACACCTCTGATCTCATGTCTCTTAATCACTAGTCATCATTACTGCAAGAAATAATTGGTTCTCAGATAACTGATTAAATACTTTTTTAGGTTCACGGTTTTGAATTTTGAGTTTTGTTACATTTTCTTATCATTCACCACATATAACATTTTCATTTGCCCACATCAGAAAGTTTCTCACCCAGCCCAAACTTGCAAGAAGACAAGAATAATAAAACACATGTTAAATTTTTGCAGAGGCAGTTCACAGAGAGATCCCCTGGACTGCAGAGAATATGTAATTTATTAATAGTAAGTCCAAGATTAGATCGATAAACAGACAGTGACGTAAAGACACAACCAATTAATTCACATATTAGCAAAAGAACAGTGTATCTATCGCACATAATAACACTGAAGCATATAACATACATCAACACTGAACAAGACAATTGATATCTCCCAGAGAAAAAAAGTAAAAGTAACTGAAAAGATGATTGAACAAACATAATGCAGCAGTAACATTGACATTGAATTGCACTGCGTAGTGATAAACAGCATAATTCAATGATAAACACGGACATTATATTAACTTTCTATCGCAAACCTCTGCTCAGACATATATTTAATGTTGTCAGATGGATGGGCTGTGTATCACTAATAAAGTTGACTACTATTCTTTTGTTGTGGTAACCTTAACCTTTCTGCAATGAAACATATAACGTATTCAAATTAATATTTCTCCTCTACACGTTTAAGCATTCTTTACTTGATTGCCAGATCAAAAGTTATTGTTTTATTTTTTTGAAAATGTATACTGATAACCAATTATTTGTTGGGGAAATAATCTTGCCTTTCAAAAAGGTTTAAGCCTGACTCTCTGACGCGTTGTGGATTTAATGTGTCAGATGTCATCCCTGTCCATCTGTGATCGTGCTACTGGAGGAGCTTAATTCAGCTGTAATGTTCAGGCATGGCCACTCGGGGGCAGTGTTGTCCTGTTGTCCACGACTTCAGCGGCTGAGGCGCTTCAGAGGGAACCTTCCTTGTGATTTCATTTATAAGTTTACTTTAGTCAGACGGTATTTCATCTCAGCATGAATAACACAATACAGCCTAAGGCTCTATTGTAGTAGATGCAGTTTGTAACAGAGATAATGAATTTGAGTACAACTAACTGCTTTCTTTAGATTTACTTTTCTCAGAAGAAGGAAATGTAATATCTCAGCATCACACATGGAATTCCATTCACCTCTTTTGTGAACAGAGAAATGTGAGCTGCATATCTCAGAGCCTGCTGCAGACACTAGAGGTGAGCATATTTGTTTTTATGTAACTTGTGAACTGATCCTTTTAATTAAAACAATCTTACAGGACTTGTTTTACAAGAATTACGACTGATTTAAACAAAAATACTTTCAAAGGCCCTCGTGCGCACCCACAGGTGATATCAATTATTCTGATTGATTAGACTTCAGCTCAGTGGGAAGCACCGCCGGGAATAACATACAGTTACCAAACTCAATGTATCAATAAAAATGATAAAGAAATGTGTCCTCCCCACAACAGTTGTAGGCTACATTAACAACAACAATGTATGTTTACATCAGCAAGTCTTGAGATTTGTTCTAATCAATTTCATCAGAGAAAAAACACCTGTGTGGGATGGACAATGGCTGAGTTGGTGCTCAATAGGTCAAAAAATCCCACCTTTACAGCCCATTTTAAGATTTGGGCCATGATGGTACAAGGAGGCACCATGTGAATATAGGGTGTTTGTTATACCATGATTTAGTTTTATATATATGGTAATGCAGCAATAATGTTTTCTTGCTCAGTAGTTTAGAGATGAGTCACTTCCGGCTGCTATATTTGCTTAGTGTAACGTTAGCTAGTTCAAGTGGCGATATTGCTTCGTAAAAACCTCTTGTGTCCCATACAGTGTGATATTTGATTATATGAACGAGGAATCTACAGTCGAAATGTATTTCACAAAGTGGTGTTGTAAAATAATTTGCGGATTTTCTAAAAGTTTGACTCGTAGTTCGCACATGTGAGACGCACGAGCTCTTATTTAAAGTTCATATTAGCGAGCGACTTAAGCTAGCGAGCTAATCATCCAGCTGATGCTACCGTAACGTGTAAGCAGCACGTGAGGAGACCAACTCAACGTACGAGGTAATTTATACCGTCTAGTGTGGCAGGAACAAAAAGGATAACTGCGTGTTTAAGGTTTTTACACAGCCGGAATAGTCGCTGTGTGGACGGTTTACTCTTGTGTTCACGGGCGAGCTGCTCGGGCGGGGTGGCTCTCGTGCGTTCACAGACCAGACAACTGCAGTGGGTTCGGTTTATTTTATACTCGTTCCGGGGCGGCGCTGTCAGGCTCCTTACGCTTTTTGTCGGTGAAACGCGCACTGAGTGACGCGAGACCTGCCAGCAGCATCCCTCACACATCCCCAAAGGAGGCGACTTGATCAGCATATGACATTACACCAGGTAAGACGTTTTCTTTATCGATCATCGGGAAGCATCGATAAGCCAGCGAGGCTGTAGTAGTCGTCCTCCGAGGCATCCGGAGCAGCGGTGGATGGATGCTGATTTGCTCTGTGTGTGTGTGTGTGTGTGTGTGTGTGTGTGTGTGTGTGTGTGTGTGTGTGTGTGTGGATTTGTCCTCAGCATCAGCGTTAACAACAGGGCGGTGAGCTTTGACCGAAAACGTTTCTTGTTTTTGAAAAGTCTAGCATATAATTGAGGGTAAATGTTTCACGGGCAACTCAAATGAAACGATTGTGGTTGTTTGGACGATTGTACACGCATATTGCTACAATTATCGGTTATTCATCCATGCGCAGCTTAGTCTACGCCTAACATTATCGTGTGTAGTTATATGGCTATAGGCCTTTAGTGTGTCATGAGATGTGGAAGGTCATGCATTTTTAGCTATACTTATTAATGGTCCAATTATTTTCCTGCTTCGTTTTATTAAACGGCACCTCGTGCATGTGGATGCTCCTCCGAGCTCTCTTCGTGGAAAATGGCAAATTCGACCCTGATATTTACTTATTTTCTTTAATATATATATATATATATATATATATATATATATATATATATATATATATATATATATGTGTGTGTGTGTGTGTGTACGGACCCGTTACCTCGTACTTTTCTCCCATTTGATGACACATTCAGTTTCTGCCATCCATGGTGCTGCTAGACTCACGACTGAAGTTAAGAACTGTGTGAGGTATACATTTCACTATTGCACAAGTCCAACACATTTGCCTTTGCAGAAAATACAAGTTAGCTGTTTGAGAGATAACCATAATGTAATGCTTGTAGGTATCTGAAGTTTATATTTGGTGGTGGACTTCGGTGCCTGCTGTGTACCAATCTGTGCCAATCCCGGCCACAGGGGAAGGCAGTTGGGAGGCAGGCGTTGTGTCCGGCTGTTCATTGTTCAGGAGGAGCAGGGGACCGGCACACAAGGTCTGCTTTGCAATTTTATGTCTTGAGCTTTTATCCGCATCCAGTCATGCAGAGTGTGTTTCAGTAGCCACCGTCCACTTGTATGATATCTTTGGGCTGCCTGATGGTGCAAGTGTTGTTTGGTTGGTTTCTCTCACAATAGCAATGTTGCCCCTGGAGTCAACGCCACAGTGGAAAATATATTGTACATGTTAAGGTTAATAACAGTGGTTTTGGTTTGATGCAGTACAATTATTGATTATTAATATTTGGATTTAATTTGACACTCCTGTTCTGCTGAAGTTAAAAGTAAACATTTGGATTATAGGTAGCTGAAAATATAAAGACCCATTGCGCCATATTTATTGCACTTATATACATAAGCAAAAAAAAAAAAAAAAACACCTTGCCAAAAAAAATGACACAATCACTCATTTCAGCTGTTATAATGTATCTTCTAATCTGAATGTGTGTATTGCCACTGATTAAACCTGATACATTTTGTGTGGGACAGAATAAAGAAAGGACTTGTACCGTAGAGAGTAGAGAACAGACGGAAAGAGGGAGAGCAATGGCTTTGTTGCAGCTGAGGAAGAGGGTGATGCCCGGCACTATGGAGGAGAGCATGGCATGGCCATTAGAGAAAGTGAGAGGTCCCTGGAGAGCCATGACTTAAACCTCATGAGGTCTTGGGGCATGCACCCATGTTTGTGATGTTGAAAGTGGGGATTTCATTTCATACCTTTCCTCTCGGTCTGTGCTCACTTTCTCTGCACTGTCTTCTCTTTCACTCCACTGTTTTGTCTCAGCATCTCCGTAGTCTAGGATACTGTATTCTTCTGTATAGCACCTGCACTGAAGGACAAACGCCCTCGCTGCAGCCTGCTGGGATCTTATTCATGTGCAGCTGGAGGATACTAAATTGGACCCCGGGGGAGGAAACTGGATAGGACAACAACCTCCAGCCCTGCTGCACAAATTATGAAAGATATTAACTGTTTGGAAAAGTGTGCTTAAATCATTAGCCTATCAAGACAATTGATCTAAACACACTTATTATGAGGTTTGGCTAAATAGTCCTTTAGCTGCCTTCGCACAGTGGATGGCAGTGCCACAGGGGTATTATTTGTGTAATATCTTCTTAAAAGCTTTGCTCTCTAAGCTATGGATTTTACAAACTAAACATTTACGTTCTCTACTCTGTTCATAACATCGGTGTGGGTGGAGGTACTATAACATACTATTTTGCCCTTTGGCAAAAAACAAAAGATAATAAGACCCATAGATAGCTACAAGGTGGGTGTTGATTTTCATGTTGCGTCAACTGTTAGACATTCAAAATGGCAATCGAAACAATGATTTATGATGAGTCTTTTGTGAGATAAGTGGCGCTGCTGTGTTGTTACAGACAACGGTATTGCTGTAGAAAAGCTTTGTGTGAGCAATTAGAGTGAGCAAATTGCTGTTCAACACAGGGTTTAGCATGAAGAGGATGGACTGTGCACCACACTGTTGATGTGTGTTAACTAGTAAACAGACTGGCTGACAATTACAGATGACGGGGGCCAGGTATATACTACACCTCATAGCTCGTCTAATCCGCTGGAAATTAATTTGTGTTCACAATTATTATTATTTTTACAAGTTTAGTTCCAAAGTAATTTCTAATCAAAACAAAGGAACTGATGCTGTTTTGATAATGGTCTACTGTAGGAATGCATCTGATTCATATTCTTCTTGCTGATTAAAATGTTGATTGTTTTTAAGATTGTTAGTTTAATCCTTTTAATTTATCCAATATCTGTAAATTGTCAAAGAAGCCTATCACCATATCCCAGAGGCCAAGGAGCTTTTGTTAAAGTGCTTGTTTGTAAAGTGCTTGTTTGTACAAAGAGCAAAGTGAAACCTGAGTCAAATTCCATGCATGTGCAAACTTACATGGCCATTAATGCTGATTCTGATTGATTGATAACACAAACTACCAAAAGCCTTTGTTTAATTACAATGATTTTGGGTGCTGAAACAGCAAAGGATTTACATGTGTATGTTCATTGCTATGAAATGCTCCTCTATTCCAGTAAGCTCACCATGGCTGCTGTCATATTGTCCTCTGAGTTGTTCCATTATTCACCGTCTGTGGAGGATTTATCTCCAGATGACATCATCACTACAGTCAGTATCTCTGCAGCTGAGCTTCACAAACCAACATTGAGCTGTACAATATTATAGACATCAGATGCATATTAATCACATAATATGAATGTATATATATATTTATGTATTGTAGCTGAGAGGTCATGCGTTTGATTCACTCAATTTTTTTTACAATTCCTTCTTGTACAAAGCGCTAATATTCTTGTACAGGATTCTGTCAGAAATCCACCTGTTTGTTGATCACCCCGTCTGTTGATTCAGATCTGGGTTCAGGTACAGATAGAAAAATATGAACATTTTCTACTATTAAAATATCACATTTAAAAGATTGTGCAGCCTTACCAGATGTATTTGCTCTTTTGAGTACTATTTGGCTTTATGTTGCTGTCAGCAATATGAAGCCTAATTCAGAATATAACTGAGGCAAAAACTCTGTTACGGCCAGCTGGAGTGGTCGATGGCAAGAAAGAATGTAAAGCTGACTGAAGCGTTTCACCTCTACATGTACCACTTGAAAATATGCCGTACCTTTCAGTCCACTCTGATTGTGTTTCATAAGGTTAGATAAAAAAAAGCCCTGTAACCTCATATATCTACAGAGTTGGTCTTCGGCTCATCATCTTAAACTGCACAGCTTTGCTGCCGGTTCAGTTTGAACTGTAAGGACTTTAGTCTTCTGGGTTTCAGCTTGCCATCATATATTGATTTAACTTTTTCCTCAGAGTATATAGACTAATCATAGTTCCCTGTTCATTAAAAGAGAATATGGTTTTCTTGTGGGCTTGATTACAGCATCAACGCTTAGTCAGAGTTGAAAGTGACTCACGGTCCCATATCCGATGAGGATGTTGCTCCTAAGATGTTTTCATAAAACATCTTCAATTTGACATTCACCTTCAAAGTTGACCATTGTTAGGCACCAATCAATCAAGCCATGTCTCTCTCACGCACACACACACACACACACACACACACACACACACACACACACACACACACACACACACACACACACACACACACACACCATGTTGTCGGTGTGGAAGTTCTTCAGAGTGAGTGAAGAAGATGTGGTAAATACTTGGGTGAAGCGATTGGGACAAAGAGTCATTATCAAAGTGAGCGAGAGAATCTGATTTCTGTCTCGTAAGGCCTTATTTTTGGATGAGGAAGCCCTAAAAATGTTAGCCTCAGTTAAAATACAGCCTCATTTTGATTATGTCTGTATGACATGGTACAGTAGCACCCCCAGAGGGATTAAACTTCAAACCGCTCAAAATAAACTAGTCAGGTTGGTATTGAAACTTAACCCCATGTCTCACTCACTTCCCAATTCAAGGAATTCAAATAGTTGACTGCAGAAAAAATAGGGTTGAAAGCAGCTGAAATTGAGATCTTGCAAGGTGATGTGCCAAGGTATTTTGAGAGTTATTTTATTCTAGTAAGGGACTTTCATAGATATTCAACGGGGCAGAGCTACAGACATTGTGCCCTAAATGAATATGTATGTATATGTTACTGAAACACTGAAATTTGTTCCCATACATGCTGCTCAGAGTAATCACAGAGACTGGCTCCTCTGCAGACAGCATGGGGTCTCTACCTCGCAGCGTCCTGCTTATGACGATATTACGATGCATTCAAGCTCTATTCAGTAAAAATAAGCATTGAGCTAAGGTAAATCATAATGCGTTCAAATGTAATCTTGTATTTTTTATTTTTTTTATTTACATTTTTTTTTTATTAAGGCAAGTACACAAAGAAACAGTGCAATTGTGATACATTTAACATTTTTCTTCCCCCCCCCCCCCAAGCTTCAAGTCAACAGCATCATTCTTCTTGTGAACAAACTCCCGACCAACAACAACAACAACCTCTTAATTGAGGATACAAAAACAAAACAACAACAAAATAAATAAATAAATAAAAGGCACCAAGGAAAGAGTCTGTAACAGCAGGTCACGGTATACTACTACAACACCTCATCAGGAGACAGTTTATCAAAATCTTGTATTTTTGATGAGAAACGTGAAGAAATATAATTGTTTGAAGGAGATGTTTTCACAGCAATATAAAACAGGTGTTAGAGATGGAATTATGACCTGTTAGCATCCTAACCCTACCGTTGGCTCTAAGCAGCAGCTTGTAATACACAATTAAAATAAACTACTAATCCTAAGTATTTTTTTACATGCAATCATTCAGTTTCTACTAATCTTATTTGTCTGTTTTTATGCGAATAACCACTGTAGATGAATATGATGGATGAATGTGATACTGGATTGAGTCATACTTTTGTTAGCTTGAGCAGTCTGACACACAGATTTATTTTTTAAGTTGTGTCTCTATGCAATGTCTGATCAAGGATATCATTTGCCTAACTATACAAAAGGCCACACATTTACAGTCGGTTGTCTCTAAATAAAGCATTAATATCCTGAAGGAGTTGGTTCAGCCGTTGTTGTCCAGCTCTTGACATTGTTCTAGTATCATGCACATACATATGACAGCCACATCGCTGTTACTCAAGTTGTTTTGACAGCGCTGTCTTATTCGATTTCAGTTTTTCCTTGGAAGTGTGATCTGTGTTTCTGCCTCTGTCATGCTTTTTTCCTAAACCCTCACTAGACTGCTTTGCTTTGATTTGGAGACAAAGCTATTGCCTATAGCGTTCATCCACTGGTTAATCAATCTGAAGGGCCTTGATTGGTCTTTGAGAGGCCAAGGCTTATTATTGCTGTGTTGACTTTTGGCTCAGGGGTTTAATGTGCTACTATTGATCTTTAATGAAAGGGAAACTTTGAAATTCAGGTCGTATTCTGTGTCAGGCATGGTGAAGGAGGAACTGTTTCGACATTTCATTTTTCAATGTTTGTGACAGTTCTCAAACTGTGAGCCAGTCTTGGTTCAGCTGGTGTGTAGTGTGCAAAGTTACTAACGTAGTTTCTATTCAAGGGCAAAGAGGAAGATAATCGCCTCAAGTGTCTCGACAAAAAACACATTTTCGATTAGTTTACCACATCATGATTACATGATGATTTATTTTTGCCCAAAACCATTTTTTTTCTTCTTTCTGTACAGAGCCTAAGTACTGGTGCTCCCAATTGTATTACCTCCGAGTCTGTTGATTTCACCACAGATTTGTTCTTCAGATCAGTATTGGGTATCGGCGACTAAATGGATACCACATGAAGTACGTGTTCCTTCATGCCATTCTCGACTTAATTTCAAGAATAATGGTGGTGCCCCCTAGAATCAATGAGATGATGCATGCACATCATTTCACCTCTCTTTATGGCATTAGCATGTAAATGAGTCCAAATCAGGTCACATTGGGAGGAAAGAAAAATGGCAAAGAAAGTGGGGGAGTAAAAAGAAAGCCTTCTCCCATAGTGCTTGGTGAAAGAGAAACCCATTCATTGCTGCATTAATCATGGGTGGCACTAAAGAATCAGAGAGAGAGAGAGAGTGAGAGAGAGGGGTCCTCTGTGATTTAACTCGGTAGAAGATGTGCATATGACTCTAGTTAGGGTTCAGCTTTGTGAACACTTTGTATGTAACAAAAGTTATAAATTCTATTGAAAAGTGGCTCGTGGATCTCGCCGTGTCAGCTTTACAGCACCCCTTGCACAGAATTCACCATTATTATTAATATTTTATATATGTATGTGTATATATATATATATATATATATATATATATATATATATATATATATATATATATATATATATATATATATATATATATATATATATATGAGATAACGATCGTATATATGCAATATAATATGCAATCAGGACATCGGCATTTATACTTTTCTAGTCATCTCTGGACAGTCCTTTTATAGTTTTGCGGTCTGCGCCAATGTTGTGAACACAACCAACCCGTCAAAATGTTACTTCATATTCAATGTTACTCAAGTACAACGTGCAAAAGTATTGCCATCAAAATATACTTACAGTACCAAAAATATAAGTATACTTGGTATGCAGAATGGCCCAATTATAAAAATATGTTCATGTCTGCCTATACATTTGGATTATATGCATATCTGTGGACATCATTTTAATGTTGGAAAGTGGAGCTAATTTGAACTACTTTATAAATGTATTAATAAGCTATATACAACTAAATAATACATTATAGCTATTAGTAGATTTCTATTTTGTATTAAGAATCTGAATCTGTAGAATAGCTAGTTACTAATATTGCCAAATAAATGTGAAGTTAAACTTTAGATTTTTTGATTTATGCAGCCAAAAGAAAATGCAGGTATTCAAACTGCATTGGATCTACTAAGAAAACTTGGAGTTTCAAAAGAACGAACCTTGGCAAACAGTTGCCATTGCTAGTGTGTTATGATATGAGTGTGGGTTAGTGCTAGTGTGTTATGATATGCGTGTGGGTTAGTGCTAGTGTGTTATGATATGAGTGTGGGTTAGTGTTAGTGTGTTATGATATGAGTGTGGGTTAGTGCAAGTGTATTTTTCATGATCTTAATATACCCATTTCGCCAACCCTCCTGCTGCGCTGTGAGTCATAACAGGGCCTCCTCTACCTCAGTAAGCTGTCACTTATGACATTACTTACGCTTAAAATGCATCGGCCATGCCAGCTCATTAGCTGCCACATTTGTGTGAGGGGCAGCATGATATTAGCATTCAGATGTGCGGAGAGCCTCACCTGCTGCTGATATTGTTGGGATGAAAAGACAAATTCACATCTGGTGAATTTCTTCTCTCAATGAGATTGCTGCTCTTCGAAAAAGCAACGCTGTCTATAGATGGGTAAATGTATTTCCACATACAAGGCAGCATGCTGTTGTTATTCAAGCATGGCCAATGTAAATCAGGCTGAATCTTGAATTGCTTTTGAGTACCAGCCGCTGGGCCATTAATTCTATAGCCAAACATGTTTGTTGATTGACAACACAGATGATTGTTTATCATGTGTGTCATAAAACTGCTGGAGAGCAACCAGATGGTTGTTTTATCTACAGTGTGAGAAGCGATCATAGATGCAATGAAAGAGAAATAGAAAAAATAAAAGGGCAAGAAAGAGGAAACAAAAACATTTATGTCTATAACTCATTTTTAAACAATGGGGGCAAATATATTATGATTACTATACTTTCTCCTCAGGGATGTTGCTTTTCAGTGAGATTGGCAATACTAGCAAACCTTTCACTTTACTAGAAGTTGCTTAAATGTTCATATCAAAATGTGGTTAATGCTTGAGGCTGTACAATGGGGCCTTAAACCTAATTTTTTAACAATAGATATGGGTCTGGTTCCCTTCAAGGATCATTGGAAATGTGTTTCAGATTAAGCAATTGAATAATAAGCAATTTCATTTTGTGTTGCAATATAATATTAGATGGTACTTCATTCGTATGTTGATTTTGATGGATTGATTGGAGTTTCTTTTGGATGATTTTAGATTCAAGATATTTGTATTGTCATATGCACAGATAACAGGCAGTTATTCTGTACAATGAAAAGTTTATTTTGCTGGGTCCTCCTAACACAGAGTTACAATAAACTTTAAAGGGAAAAAAATAAAAACAAACTTAAGGCAAAAATTATAAATAAAAATAAGGCACAAAATATAGTGACAGTATTGCACAGAAATATGTATAAAGTGCACTATGCATTGCTACAATACAATTTCCAAAGTCCAAAGTATGGCCGTGACGTGAATGAAGTCACAGCAGCAGCCGTTCACCAGCCTGATGGCCTGTGGGTAGAAACTGTTCGTCAGTCTCGTGGTTCTGGATTTGTGAATCCTGTAGCGTCTGCCTGATGACAGGAGCGAGAAGAGACTGTGCTGGGGGGGTGTTGGGTCCATGATGATGTGTGCTGCTCTCCTGGTTACTCTGGTGGAGTAAATGTCCTGTAGAGAGGGGAAGGCTGCTCCTGAGATGTACTGTGCAGTTTGTATCACACGCTGGAGTGCCTTCCTGTCCTGGGCAGTGCATTTTCCATTCCATACTGTGATTGAGCTGGTAAGGAACGCTCTTGACTGTGCATCTGTAGAAGTTGCTGAGAATCTTGGGTGGCATGCCAAATTTCCTCAGCCTTCTTTGGAAATACAGTCGCTGCTGTGCTTTTTGATGTTCTGCAGTGTGTTGTGAGACCAGGTGAAGTCCTCGCTGATGTGCGTTCCGAGGAATTTAAAGGTTTTCAACCTTTCCACCTCTGTCCCACCTATGTGAAGTGGTGCGTGCTGCACCCTCTTCCTCCTTGGGTCGATAATCATCTCCATGGTCTTGTCTGCGTTCAAGGAGAGACTATTATTCCGACACCAGGCCACACGTTCCTCCACCTCTTCTGTACGCCGTCTCAGCCCCACCAGTGATCATTCCAATGACCGTAGTATCATCCGCAAACTTGATGATGCTGGTGTTTTCCTGGGAGGCCACACAGTCGTATGTGAAGAGGGTGTACAGCAAGGGACTCAGTACACAGCCCTGGGGGGTCCCTGTGCTCACAGTTCTTGTGTCAGATGTGTGGTTTCCAACTCTGACTGATTGGGGTCTGTCTAAAAGAAAGTTCAGCACCCAGTTGCAGAGAGCAGGTGTCAGCCCAAGAGTGAGGAGTTTTACGGAGAGTTTGTGTGGGATGACCGTGTTGAATGCTGATGTGAAGTCTATGAAAAGGAGTCTTGCATAGGTGTCCTTGCCCTCTAAGTGAGTGAGTGAGGGTGGTGTGGATGACGTTGTTGACTGCATTGTCAGTGGACCGGTTCTGGCGATATGCAAACTGCAGCGGGTCAACGGCGTCAGGGATGGTCTTCTTTATGTGGATCATGACTATTCTCTCGAAGCACTTCATCACTATTGGGTTGAGTGCCACGGGGCGATAGTCATTCAGGCAGGTCACAATGTTTTTCTTTGGGAGGGCCACGATGGTGGTGGACTTGAAGCAGGTGGGCACACAAGCTTGTGCTAGTGACAGGTTGTAGATGTCAGCAAGCACATCAGCCAGCTCTGATGAGCAGACCCTGAGGGCACGCCCAGAGATGTTATCTGGGCCAGCTGCCTTCCGTGGGTTTATTCTCCTCAGAACCGTACGAACCTCTGTTGTTGTCACAGTGAGTGGTGAGTCCTGTGTGCGCTTCATCGTCAGGAGCCCTCCCTGTGGGTTGGTGTTGAGGGCCTCGAAGCGGGCATAGAACTCATTCAGCTCATCTGCCTAGGCATAGCCTGTGATGTGTTGCAGGCCCTGCCACATGCGTCAGGAATCTGCGGTGGAGTAGAATCCCTCTAGCTTCAGTCTGTACTGTCTCTTGGCTCCTCTGATGGATCTACTCAGGTTGTATCTGGCCTTCTTGTAGTCCTCAGCGTTGCCTGAGGCAAATGCAGTGGAGCGGGCACGTAGTATGGTCCGAACTTCACAGTTAATCCAGGGTTTTTGATTAGGGTATGTCCTAAAGTGCTTTGTGGGCACAATGTTCTCCACACATGTGCTGATATAGCCCGTTACACTGGACGCATATTCCTCTAAGTCCACAGTAGAGTCATCCCCTTAGAGCAGCCGTTCTAAACATGCCCCAGTCTATACTACCAAAGCAGTCCTGAAGCACCAGTTCAGTTTCTTCATTCCACACTTTAACAGTTTTACTTACTGGGGGGGCTTGCTTAAGGCGTTTGTTTTTAGCTTTGTTTTTAGCACATTAGCATTAACTGTGTGACTGGAGGAAGGTAAGTAGGTGAGGTTGTCTGAGGAGACTATCCTGCCATCCATGCTGCCTTGCTGTTGTGTGGTGAATGTTGAGAAAAAATAGTGAAATCCCAGAACCTCAGTAGCACATCAAAGACCAGACTCAGCAGGTGCCTTTTTTTATTGCTGGCTGAAGCCTTCCTCTTTGTTCTGCAGTGTTGTTATATAGGCCATTCATCTTTTGCTATTACTCACCTTTTGGGTTACAGTACTGCAGCAGGAATAATCCTATACCACTTTTAAATATCCTATACCCAGGACATGCATTTTATTTGTGGGTCTATTCTGTTGTTTTCTGGTCTACTGTATGGATATGAGGTCAAACATGGATGATGTAACAATTCATCAGGATCTTTCTAGGGCAGCTTCAGTCGTAATATTTTCATGAAATATCGACAATAAAATAGGGGTGGGTGATATGACCTAAAATGTATATCACACTATTTTTGGGCGGATTTGCAGTGACTGTATTATATCACAGTATTACAAAATTAAAAGGGATTCTCCACTCAAAACATTAGTCTATTGGCAATGTAGTAGTCTACTCACTGGCTTATATATCTTTAGAAAGAAAACAAATATAAAAAAAATAGCATAACATCATTTGCGTACAAGACGCAGCAGTTCAGCTCATGTTTTCCTATGATGCATTGCAATGTTTTTGGAATTACGTTTGACTGAAAATCAATACAGGATTTGATAGGTCTGTGACCAGGGCGCTGTGGAGATTGCCTCAATTAATGTCTTTTGCATGGATGTCATTATTGGGGTACTGTTGATGCATGAAAATACACAATGTACACAGTGACTCTGTGCTTTGAAATCCTGATGAAATACCTGCGATTTGCTGACTTGAGGTTACGGCAGCAAACATTTGAGTTTGATTTGTTATTTGATACTGAAGAGTTTACTTTAAATGTTGTGTGTATTTCTTTCCACACACGTATCGGAGTACAAAGCCAAATACAAATACAGTCTGTATGCTAATTTAGAATAAGATCCAGTCGCTGATAGAATCCTGCTTCATCTGTTGTCCTCTATTGATGCTAATGGGATCAATTACAGGAAATAAATCAATCGGGAGAGAAGTCATCTAGAGTGAGAGTTGTGTATTAGAGAACTGTGAGCAAATGGCTTTTATTTTTCTGAGCGGTAAGTGGCGAACCATAAAATGAGACAATAAATATGGTCACTGCAGAGTTATAAGGTGCACATCCCTAGAGGGTTCACACCCACACAGGGTCAGAACGATTCTAAATAACATGGATAACCAAATGCCCACCTGTTGTTGTTTCTTTTACAACACAGACACCTAATTACACTAAATTAGGCTAATTTTGAGGAGGTGCCTAAAAGCGTTATAGTCATTTTACATACTGTTTTTTATTTTATTTCTCGGCTAGCATTCTACACCTCAGCAATAAGCTCAAAAGCAGTTGGCTTGGTCGTACATGCTGATATTGGAGCCGTCTGTGCTGACCTCTCATCCTCGGGTGAGTTGAGGCTAGCTGAGGAATACTAATGAGAGAATTAATAGAGTTGGGTTTGAACTGAAAAGAATAACATGAGTTCTTGTGTCAGTGTTTTTGGTTCTTAGTCACTTGCCTGCTGTGATATACACAATATTGTGCACCATATACTTTTTAAGTGGATCACAGGAATAATGTTGCATTGAATGTGTTTCCTCTTAACAATGAAGGTCAGGACATCCTAACTGGACTGTTAGCAGCCAGTGGCTTGTTTATCTCTGCTCTGCTTGAGAGCCCACTCATTTCATCCTCAGTTCCATCTTTATGTGCCTCAGGTCTGTAATTCAGGAAAGAGAGCTCAGTTATTGCTGTGGGACAGGAGGTCAAGGCAGCATGGCAGTGAGCATCCTTGTAAAAATGTCGACGTGGTGTAAAATGCCAGCGAACAGCTTCTGCAAGGTTTTAGAGTGAACAGGGCACTGTATGCTTGTGCCTGCCATGGCATAAGAGGGTGGGAGGATGGAGATCAATTTAGATAGATTTCCTGCTGGAGATGGCCTCTGATGAGCTGAGACGTAGGTGTGCATACAAGTGTGTTTATCTGTGAGCTTGTTTATTTGCTCAATGCATGTTTAGTATTGAGGTCTGCAGACTATTCCCATTAACATGCCATTTTTAAACAAGGAGAGTCATCATATCCCTTCATATTTCCCCCCTGAGGCTATGTACACTTTAAAACATTACGACATAATAAACATGATCTGCTTTCCCTCATTTAGGCATTCATTCACTCTCCTACTTCACTGAAAAGACCATTATCAGGGTTTGTGACCTGGAGACTTACAGCTTCCACAGCATATTTGTAAATTGTAAAACGGCACAGAAAAACAGCCCCCCTTTTTGGACGTATTCACAATTTATCCAACACAGTGTGAATGATCACTCTCCGCTACAGACAGAGGGTCTGTGTGCCATTTGTTTTTGTTCTTTTATTTAGTCCAGTCTTATTTTTTCCAGTTCTTGTCAGATATCATCTAGAGCTAGGGCTCGCATAGAGTTAGTTTACTCTCTGGTTTCTGTGTTAAAAGTGTAATTATTTACAGCACAATAATACTGTGATTAGTCAGGAATGATCTATGAGGAATGACATTCGAAAGGGACTTCAGGAAAACAGATGCAAAGGCAGCAGTAGCAGTTATTGGTAAAATGAAAGAAATGTATGAATCAAATACAGAAACTGTGAAACAAATGTGGTTCCTTGTGTTTGCTTCAATAGATGCATCTAAGATGATATGGGGCTGGGAAACAGACTATACCATATCTCAAGATTCCTAGATTGGATGATTCGAGTATCTCCTCTTTCAAACTTTTTCTTTTTTTGGGATGGCCATAAAAGTGATCGGCTGAGTGTTTTGTTTCCAACATGGCTGTATAGCTGCAGTGTGCTGCAGAGTGAGTTGGACCTGTGGGGCCAATACCAGCCTCAGGGCTGTATGCAAGTAGGAGGAGGGGAGCCATGCTGAACTAGAGCAGTCGTGAGATGGGAGAGAGACACTGTCATTGTAACTATTCTGTGACTAAACATCATCAGTTTGTCGGGATGCACCTAATATATTGTCCCTGCAAGAATAACAGTGTGTTAATCTAATGGTTTACACTTAGTTTTCCAGTTATGGTCAGAGTTATGCTCAGAATAAGGTGAGGATAAGGGTTTGAGTGAGTTGAGGAAAACTATTAGAGTGCTAAATGGGAAGTTATAGCCATGTCCTTAAGTACAAACTATTGTGTGTGTGTTGCCATCGTCATCCCCTCTTTTCAACATTTTGCCAGATAAAACGATACATCTGTGCTGAGAAGAAGCCATACGTTCTTTTGAGTTCTTTTTTAAACCCAGCTGTTTTTTAAGTCCATTTTTCATCTGTAGTGATCGTAAAGCCAAGTGAAAATCTCTTGATAAGAGTTTGTCTATTTTGGCACTGCTACTGTCGTCATCCCATCTCACACCTCCAGGGTTTTCCCTGCGACTTTAGCCTTGTTTGTACTCTCAAACAGATGTGTAAATGAACAGCTGCAGACACCACAGTGTAGTAGTTTATACTGTCCGCTTGGAGGACGCGTTCCATACATGCACAGCAGATCTCTACGCTATCACGTGCAGCGTAATGGCCATGCTAACGAGTTCGTACAATCACAACAAATGGATGTGACCATTTACTTGATAGCATTAAGCGTTACAATTCTTACGGTTAATAATGAACATCCTTATGTGTCATTGATTTTTATATTTTCCACTGCTCGTGGCCAATAAACCGATGGCGACAACAGTGGTACTTACAGTAGAAGGGCTACCTAGTATAGGCATTTAAGATTTATAAAAAATGTTAAAGTGACATTGTCTTCTTGTACCTTTTTGCCAACTACCTAGCTGTTTGGCACTTAATTAGTGTGCTGAACAGCATTTTAACAGTGCTCATCATTGCCCATTAGCAACAACTAGTTGAGACCTGGCATTCAAAACGGAATGACTGGTAGATTTGTCATCATCGACAATATCATGTACTGCTTTTGCAGGACTTAAACTATATTGATAAATTACAGCATTATCCTTTTTACCCCCCTACTCTGTCCCGCCCTGTGCGTCGGCTCGTTCAAATGCTCTCCACATTGTTTTTATGTTCATAGGGCTTCCGTTTAGGCTTAGATTTAGGCGTGGCGCAAAAACGCTTAGGCACTGCGCCTAAACAGTATAATGGCAGGGAAAGCCCTGCACCTGCCTAGTTCTTGGCCCTTTCTCTACACTTCACTTCACATAACTCCCGCTGGTTGATGTAAAAGGGCAATAAAGCTGACACCAACAGTGTGCATGCTGCTGGCGTGTTTTCTGGTTAATCTGATCCAACTGCTGAGTGGGGACAGCAACTTGTGGCTGTCACTAGGGGACTCAGGCCGTGAGGATGAGATGTGACATTTGGCCTTGGTTTAGGAGCAGATGGTGCTGTCCTGCAGTCAAAGCTTGTGAAAATACTTATTATTGGCCAGTCACTCTCATATAAACACACCTCCGTTTCAAATAATAGAAGTCTGGTATTGGATTTTGTAAGTAAGATCTGAAGCACAGCTAGATCTAGATGCTGATTAGAGCAGATTTAATGTCAAATTCACTGTTTGCACAAGTACAGTATATACTGAGCCACAGTCACCACAGTGGTGAGCAGGGTTGTCCTTTAATTAGAGGATTGACGGTCCACTAGTCCATGTCGATGTGTCCTTGGGCATGACACTTAAGCCCAAATTGCTTAGATAGTCAAGATGGGCAGGTGGCACCTTGCATGGTAGCCCCTCCCATCAGTGTGTGAATGGGTAAATGATGACATGCAGTGTTAAAGTGCTTTGAGTGGTCGGAAGACTAGAAAAGCACTATACAAGTACAGGTCCGTTTACCATTTATATATGTGTACTGTAAGTATCGGTTTAAAATTAAGATTGTCTTTCTGAGCCTTTATTATTTACTCTTAAAAAATGATATCCCTTACTATTTTGTGTAGTGAGGAGTGTGGGTGTGGATCTGTAACAGGAAAATGTGTACAGGATTTGGACAGCCTATTTCCAACCCGAGCATTATGCAATTGCAAAAACATCTATTATGAATTTGGGTCCTTTTTTCAGAGTCGAATAGCAACTGCGCACAGTGTCATTCTGCTTCGTGACCCGACAATCCCATTTTTCGACACCCCTCACATCCAGGCAGGAGTAAGAGATCAAAGCTCAATCTTCTAGCTGAACTGAGAGTCTTTGATGTGCGTTGTCAGTTTGATGCTCAGTTTGATGCTCTTTTTCCTTTTGTGTTTTAGGTCATCGCCTGAAGCAAACAGTAGAGCTGCTCTGTCTACCTACAGATATCAGTGAGTTGGCTTCACTGTGCCTTGGCAGGTTTTTGCAGTATTCTGAAGAGTGTTGGAGTAATTATTTTAGTGCCACATGAAAGGTAGTCAAGGTCTCCCAAATTGTAGAGACAGTTTAGACTTGTCGAATCTACACAACAATAATGACAGGATGACCACTGTCCAATGTTGTGTGTTTCTTTGTATTGGCACAATCAGACCTGTCGCTGAGCACTGAACGGACAGACACAGCCGCCTCTGGGTCCTAAGGATCTCCTTTACTCGCCTGGCTGTCCACTGACTCATGCCATTGGAGCGTAGAAACGAAGAAGGGAGAAGATGAGGAGACAGAATAAGGCTTCAAAGAGTGGAAGAAATAGGAAAGGGAAGGGTCAAGGTATTTTGTAGTGTGGGGCTTTATTTAGGTAGGTGACCAGGTTACTTTTCTTGGTGTTTAAGGCTGCATATAGCTTGTGTCTGTAATTCTTTACTTACTATATCCAAAACAGAGATCCTCTGTGTTAGACTCAGCAAATCACACACTTTCCACTAGTTATGTTAGTAGCCCATTCATTTATATCACACTTTCCTAACTGGCACATTGGGATGGTTCACAATGGCTGCTTGAGAAAACAAACCTTCATAACAACTATAGTATTTGTTCATTTACCACCCACTGAGTTATTGAATTCAGTGGGTAAACTAGCTGAGTAGAAGGAGCCTTCTCTGTTGTCATGCCACATCACTAATGGCAGTTAAAGTTATCTCATTTGTGAATATGTTAGGAAAAAAACATCCGTCACATTATTGGAATATCGTTATGGATGCGGGTCCACATCACTTGCCTCAAGTAGGGCAAGGCAAGTTTATTTGTATAGCACATTTCAACAACAAGGCGATTCAAAGTGCTCCACATAAAACCATTAAAAACATCAAAACATAATGCAGAAGAAAACAATATTTAAAAACAATTAAGAATATTCATTTTAAAGTAGAAGGTGAGAGGTCAGGAGTGTGCTGATGGAGCAGGGAGAGCATCATGTGAGAACCAGACTGAGGACATACTGTACTGTACAAGGGTGGAGGAAGCGGACGCAAAAACAACAGTTGAGCTAGCCACAGTGTTGTGAGCCTCTCAACACTGCCTTTATCATCATTTATTAATATTCTGCTAGAATATTCATCCACCCTGGTACAGCACCATCCTCCTAGAGAGAAATTAATAGAGCTCTGCATCATCCTGACACTCAACAGTGTATCACAGCCTTTGTTAGTGTAGTCACATGGATGTCGTCCGTCATCCACCAACATTCATTCCAGTTGTCTGCCTATCTCATGTTTGATGTTGGTTTTGACAACATCCTTTTCTATGAAGGGATTAAAGAAAGACCGAGCTGGGCTGTTTGTTTTGGGTTTCAGACTTTGACCCACAATATGGTCTTTTAAGGAGCTGGGGCTCCAGAACCAGATCACTGACATAAGCCTCGCAGCCACACTCGCTCTTGAGTAAGTCCGTAAACAGCCTCGGAATAGGTCTTCGTCCATCTGCATGTCACTGATATGGTAAATCCATGGCTGTTTGGTTTCAGACGGGGAACTTTAGCGGTAGTCTAGGTTTTTGGATGGAATTTGAGTCAGCCAATGCAGTGATGTGTGCTCAGTCTGCCAGCTGCTATGTTTCACTTATTCTGATTAAATCCTTTGAAGATGAAGAGAAGAACAAAAAATCCGACAGACCCATAATTTGTTATAAATCATCAAAAGCCAGAGAGGCTCCATTAATGTGTTCACTAGTTCTGTGATACCACTCTGTGAATGTACTGATAACTAACTCCTAAATAATGGTGGAATTTGATACCACGCTATGAAGTCGGTCACATCTGTCACAACATATGCTGTTAACTTTGTGAGGAATCATCTACACTCTCTTCTCCTTTCTTCTGCTGTTCCTATGGGTTGCAATTATCTGAGAACACACAATAATCTACTGTAGTTTGTGTGGATGCACTGTATGAATGTGTGCCTGTGTCTGCTTCATTATATAGCATGGCCATTCTTCTGCGTATTGCCGTTTAGTCAAATTTGCCAGCCCTACGGCACAAAATATATGAGGTTGCCAGAAATATGAGGTCTTCTGAGAAAGCTGTGGAAAAACATTTTCCACGAGGCAAGTTGCCGCTCATGCCCTGCTCAGCTAAAGTGCAGTGATTTACAGTGTACTGATATAATCTGGTCAAACACATTTGAAATTGCTCTCCTCTGTAATACCAATATCCTGGAACCATCACACATGACCAGAAAACAATTAGCTGTCCAAATCATTCCTAAATATGCAAAACACATAAATAAGCTGCTTGTGGTTTTCGATCGTAATTTTTTACGACTGCATTTCCACTGCGGTAATGTGTGATTGCATGAATACAACATTGAATCACAGTTGAATAACCCCTGTTTAGACACTAATGGACAGTAAGGGGTCGTAAAACACAGGCTCAAAAACTAGCGACGATGAATACAGGCGACCGGCTTGAAGTTGTTGTGTAACTCCTGTTGATGGAGAAGGTCAAACACCCAACATTGAATCAGAACCTGTTGTGGGTGCACCGAATCACACAACTCATGGTTCGGACACACAAGCATCACGGCTTTGAGACCCTGTTCCAGATCATCTGATAAGCCAAACAGATCTTCTCTTTTTTTTTTTTTGGTCTTCTGACTTTTTTCTCTCTTTTTTTACAAATGTGTTATTCACAGAGGAGCATTATTGGGAATCGGCGACTAAAAAGCAATAATATTTTGACTGAATATCGGCCAATAACAATTGCCGGTAAAACTTTATTTCATACTATGATGGTAAGACTGTGTAATTAATCTGCAGTTCACATGCATGCCGTTGGGATCACGGATGAACTACGGTCCCTTCCCCCGCTAGGACCTGTCGTGAGTCAGTGCCATGTGCAGAGTTCTCAGCAAGTGAACATACAGCTGAAGGACAACCTTTTTTATCTACAATGCCTATATACTGCCCCTTAATAGGGACTAAATGAGGGAAAGGTCCATGGTTTTAGTTTTTCGAGCAGAATGGAGAGACCAAATCCAGAGTGATGTGATGTAAGGGGATTCAAATGAGAGCTGCATTAATCCAGATTTCTGTCATCATGGGATGAGTGCTGCTGTGTTTGGTCAGCCAGTCCTGTTGAGCCCCGTCAAACCTTCTCTGCCCTTGCTCTCTCTTATGTTCTCTGGCTGCATCCCAAGGGATAGTGAAATTAATACTCAGCACATCACAGTAAAATGACTGAGGCAATATATCTACGAGCTGCCATCTTTGACATTGATTTATGTCTCCTCAGATCTGACCTTTCATACAATAAATACAAGCATGACAGTTCTCTCAATGAGCCATACTGATGGAACATAAACATCATCAGTGAGAGCATTATCCTCCATTTAAATTGAAAGCAATTTCTTTTTTTTGGAGACCTTTAGGACAATATGCCTTTACTGCAGACATACAATGTACATGTCAACTTCAGTGAAATGTGTGTGTGTGTGTGTGTGTGTGTGTGTGTGTGTGTGTGTGTGTGTGTGTGTGTGTGTGTGTGTGTGTGTGTGTGTGTGGTCTGTACAACATATGTCACCTCCTATCATTAGACCCTCAGTCAGGTTTAGGAGAAACACAAATGATAGAAACACAAGGAAGAGTGACAAAGAAGGGATCCTGAAAAAGGTGTTGTTTGTAAAGAACTGGCAGAAATAGCAGGAAAAAATAGGGGTATAACATTAAGTAAATTAAATATAGATGCTTCTCTGTTGTTTGAACTGCAAAGCAAATATTTTTGGTTCTAATGACGGATGTGAAGTAGATAAAGGAATGTTTCTCTGGCCGTGCCAACGGTGTTGGTTTTCACTTTAATTTCTCATGACCTTTTTGCTGCATATTGTTGAATCCATTTCAGAAACTTGGGAGCATGAAAGCAATGCTTTTTTGCTACAGCCAAGAAGTCATCAAAATCTGCTGGCAAATGGACAATGTTTGAGTATTTTTGGCTTATTAACTGTGACCAAGCATTCATCTGATGAAGCCTCATCTTTGTTTTTTTTCTTTTTTCTGGGATCTATGCCTATTTTTTTTTTTTAAATCTGTCCAGCCTGCAGTTGACTTTTACATTATTTCATATTTTTTGACCATTCTGCTTATATTTATTTGCTTATGTATTATATTCCACTTCCCTTGCATGGCTTTGCTGATTTTATGTTTTCATAACTGCAAAAACTATAAATACAACTTTTCTGAATACAATTATTACTGTAGACCAGTGACATGTACGATTTATTTTAATTGGGTGGAATTGCTCCACATTAATTTGTTTTTCCTGCCTTGCTTTTCTGCGGCAGCTCTCTCTGCAGCATTGGTCTCTTCTTCTCTCCTATAATACTCTGCATTCCTGCTTACCCGTGTATACAGAGAACAACAATTGCAACAATTAGTGGATTAATCGATGAGTTGATCAACAGAAAATAAGCAGCCCCTGTTTTGATGATCAAATAATCATTGAAGTCATTTTTAAGCTAAATAAATGCCAAACAATCTCTGTTCCGTCTTCTCATTTTTGAGGATTTACTACTTTTTTTGTTTCATGTGAAAATAAACTGAAAACAAAAACAACATTTGAGGACACCAGTTTGGACATTTTTTCACTATTGTGGCATTTAATAGACTAATTAATAGTCAGCAGACTAAACGATAATGAAAACAATCATGAGCCCTAGTTTCAAACCAAGACATCAGCATACTTGCAGAGCAGGTATATTGGCTAATCAGCAGTTTTTTAGATCAGTATACAAAATAAAACATTTAAAGAAGTGATAATTTGACCCTCAGTCACATCTCCCAGTCACTGATAATAAAACAGCTCTGCTGCACCTCAGAACCTCATCATAGCTTTATTAAAAGTCTCCTTTCCCAATACAGTCCTAAACCCCAAATCATTATATTTTATCTGAACGTTTTATGACCTTTCAAAGGATTTTAGTGTGTTTTGATCACAAAGTCCTCATAACAGCCTGTTTGACGTTAATGTATTATCCAGTTTATCTTTTAACTTGTTGGGGATTTACACTGAGATAGAAGAGAGGAAGCAGAGACGCATCTTAGTCGACAACTGTGATCAGGACTGCTCGTGGATTCCTGCATGTGTTGCCTTGACATTCTCTATTTAAACCAGGCCAAACGGCACAGACGCAGTGTGATGACGCCGTGTCGAGGTATACCACTGAGCCAGAGCCAGCCTCTTTACCAAACCCAGGCACCGACTATGATCCTGCTTGGCACAGTTTCCACTGAGCAATGTGAGCAAGATTTCCCCAAAGAAATCTAGGTTTAGAAATATGCAATCTTAAAATAGCTTTGAATCATACATTATTACGAAGCAGGCCTGCCTCCTCTGTCAAACAGCCCTTTCTGCAGTAATAGTCTTCTTGTTTTATTCAAGCTTCCACATCTGAAAAGATTCCCAAACATCATTAGCATAGCTTTTTAGTTGACATGAAGAAACTCCCAGACGACTTTTCTGTCTCTCAAAAGTAAATGCACTTAAAAAGGAATACAGCCTTTTGTAGATGATGCAACACACACATGAATGGATATTGTTTTGACATTTGAACGTATGAAAGAACAGTTGCTGGGGAATACGGAAACCTACAGAGCTGCTTTTGGGACATGAGGGCATGTGTTCTGTGTTTCTATGTGAGTGGAGTGGGTTCCAGCCTGACTCTGCGTGTTTCCCTTGGGTTCAGTAAAGCATAAAGGATGCTGGGAGGTGTCACACCCCCTACTCAACCTGCCACTGCTTCAAGAGGATTGATTTGACAATTGTACACATGCACACACCACACAAAGGCAAATGCAACATACTAGAGCAAATTGTGTCAACCTTTCACACACATTGTCATACAGGTCTAAATACGCACACACAGATGTCCTTTACAACATGGGGACTGGACGAACAATCAACAGCAAGCTTCGTTCTGTCTGTCTTTTGTTCTTGTCAGGAGTGGTGCTGTTCCGCTGTGTGTCCGTGCAGGCGCTGCATGCGGGATTAGTCCTCAGCTCTCAGCTGGCCAGCAGTGATACTGAAACCAAACAAAAACACATACAAAGCCTTGCAGCCTGCATGCTCTCATGGTCCGTTTCAGAATGTGCAGGCGTGTGTAGGTCGGGCCAACACATTACACCACTGCGAAGCAAAGAAGAGTAAAACATTCAACCCTGTTGTGATTTTCAGAGGCAAACGTTGCGCCTAGCTTCATTTTCAATTAACAGTTAATTATAATCAACACTTTGTTGTGGCGTTTCCAAAGCATTTCAATCTCATGGAGCCTACGCAAGTATTGGTGAGGAAAAAAGGTTCCGTGGGGACTCGTGTCTCCGTGGGGAACAAAAACGTGGGTCCCCCCCACCCGCACTCCTGCCACGAGCTTCAGAACAGTGTCTAGACACGCCCCATGCAGTTTTCTAGGAATTCCCCTTGAAAGGCATTTTCAAGGCAAAAATCAGTGTGACTGTGTATGACTGCACCCCTAGAGTTTACACAGTTCTGCAGGCCCTTAATGAGGTCAGTCGTTCTGATAGTGTGCATCGGCGTTTGTTCACTCTATTACGATTGGTCAAAAGTAGTATAAAGTTTGGGGACATATTTTAAACTTTGAGTCTTTTTTGACCAAAGATAGGCATTAATAAATTGCTACTTTTGTAAAAATAAATAAATACACTATGAATATTGATATAGTTGCTATCAATATTTAACTTTTAATAATAATATTATTAGTTATCTCATTATTGATATTAGTAGCAATAATAATACATTATCTAAAAGTCTATATTTGATTTCTTATGCCATGTCTGTGGTGTAACATGAATTAATACAGAGATCAATAAGGTATTGTTTTGTTGCACTGCTTTATTTGTGTTTTGGGGCTGTACAGGATATATTTAATTATATATATTTATTATATATTTAAGTAGTATATCTATAATAGGTCTATAATATCCCAATAATACTGAAACTGTATAGGGTTAGTGTATATATAACAGTATAGTATTACAGTATATATATTATATACAGTATAATGTGTATGTATTTACACAAATGCTGAGAGGCTACTACTGCTGTTTGCTTTGAGAAGGACTCGGGTCAGAGGTGGGAATATAAAAAAATGAAGGAACATGTCATTCAGTGCAACACTGTGGCTCTTTGATGGCTCCAAAAATGACTATGTAAATGAAATAACTGTAATCCCAGATTTCAAAGAGTTCAACGACCTCTCAATCTTAATTATTAATCTTACAGTGTTGTGTTGTTATGTTAATGTTCATGCTAAACATATTGTGTCTATTTTTGTGTTTTAATGCAGTGGCCACAGATGGATAGATGAATACTCTATTTAAGAATTCTCTGATTGTAGCATTTCAGCTTTGATATCGTTAAAAGACTTGAGATGCTCAGTGTGTGTGTGTGTGTGTGTGTGTGTGTGTGTGTGTGTGTGTGTGTGTGTGTGTGTGTGTGTGTGTGTGTGTGTGTGTGTGTGTGTGTGTGTGGTCTGTACAACATATGACACCTATGTGTGTGAGTGAGATAGCTGATGAATATTCTTCTCCTGTTTTCCCTCAGGGGATGTGTGATTGACCGAACCCAGAAGTTATTTCATGTGCATGCTACCAAACTGCATTAGCCGGCCCGGCCGTTGTCGCTCAGCCTGCATGTCTCTCAATAAAATAAGGGGATATTTACCAGCCCAATATTGCTTGCGTTGTTCTGTGCTGTCACTGAATACAATGACCATCACCACATTCAATGAATATTATTAGCATTTTTCTCAGGATTCTGTCAATGTGGAAGACAGCTTTGTGGGAGTAGAAGTACACGCTGTTTTTGCTGCGGTCTGACATCCAAGTTGCCTCTTGGAGAATGGAGTTGATACTGCGGTGTATTGTCCAGTCTGTAAATGTAATATGAGGCAGCTGTCGAACGTCCATTAATGTATATCATTTACAAGAAGTCACCTGATGCAGTAGTTGCAAGCAGTTGCCATTGTTCTGGTTTGAAAGGACCTCATGGAGGAAAAGAGTGAAATAACTGTTGTTGATTGAAAGTTGACAAATAATGAAGATTAGAGGCCCGAGGAGGGAGCTGTTTGTGGTTAGGGATCGATAACGGCAGAACTGTAAAAGAACTCCAACTAAAGGACCAGATAGACCATTGTCTCATTCAGGGAGCAATTCTAACCTCCATCTTTCCAGACCTTGAATGACCATTCAGGAGGAATGACAGTTCAGTGTAGCAGACATGTATTGTTTCGTGGCATTGTCCTTTCTGCTCCACGGCTGTTTGCAGAGGTCTGTATAGTGTATATCTTTCTTCGTGTGGTTCTACTCATTCAAGGGCGGGAGCTATTGCTAAGTGGGAGCCAAAAATCGTATATTTTCAGTAACTATAAAAACCTGAATACAGTATGGTGCAGAAGAGCCAAAATCACCGCAGTACAAATAATAATCTGGAGTATTGTCATAGTTTCACAAGTCGTATAATTAGCTCTCAGGGTGAGTATGAAGTTAATTTATTCATGCATTTCTCATGTGATGTAACAGTCACTTACTGGATCTTTATTTTATTGATTGATCTAAAGGACAAGAACGTTTGGGTTCAAATGGACTGAGCAGTCTAGGTGCCCACATGATACCAACACTGATATTTATTTATTACTAATATGTTTTCTAAGAAACTTTTTGTTTCATCCATCAAAAGAAGCCATCTTAAATGTCAAATGTTGTCAACATCTGTATCATTATTTGCTGAAGTAGTAAAAAAAAGCCTGTTGGTCAAAAGCAAGTTTGATAAGATTGATTGTGTTGCAACTTTTGTTGGAGAAAACATAAACTAATCAGACCTGCAGCTCATTCTGTCCTCTGTTCTAAACCTGAACCGCAGCTTGTGACTTGCCCATTGACTTGCATTGTGGCTTTTTGGAAGTGCAGTAAGACCTCCTACGCTTGAGTATAGTCAACCTACAATGTAAAAAGTATAAAAACTAAAGACTTTAAAAATGCATCATTTCCTAATTAAAACTTGGATCATAACTTCATTTATTCAGATTATTTAAATGAGCAATGAGAAAAAAAAAGTTGTGCTTTTCAGATCAATTTTCAATCTCACTTCTCATTTCCTGAGATTTATGGACTCTGTCTGGTTTCTGTCAGGATCCACACAAAACATGACTAATCCCCTTTCAAACAAAAATAAATAGCGTATATTTTTCTGCCTTGCATGCTTTCCTTCCATGTTGTATCAGTAGAAAGAACAAACAGACATACTTTTTAATTAGCAGCATCTCCATCATCTTCATTATCTCCCTCATTTCTTATTTGGCTATTAGATTAATACCATTCATTTCCGCCTGGTTGGGGGAGAGTTGTGTGGGAGGATTTCTCATAACATCCAAAACAAAAATGTTTTCCCTGCTGCTGGCGTTCTGTAGTGGTGGCATTCACAACAATGAATGGGGAACGTCAAGGCTGCTTTTACCTTCCCCCCCCCCCCACCAAGTTCACAATTTTTACATATTAAAATGACTTTTTATCTGTTACTCTTTTACTTTCCCTCTCATCAGTAACCAACCCCCGTTGACTGCTTCAATTAAACCCTGTGAAATTGCCCCAGTATCTGTCTCCCATTGGGACCATTTAGCTGTGTTTAGCTCTCTGCAAGCTGGGCTTGTTGCCAGGCAAACTTTAGAGAGTGTTTCATGTTCCTGCTTAAAATGTAGGCCAACCTAGCCCCCAAGTGCCACCTGGCCAGCCTCAGAGCCCACAAACTGAAGGATGAGTTCATACTGTGAGTTAACCTGGTTGGTAGTTTGCTCAGGTGCATTAATTGGTCACATGTAATCATCCTTCTCCTGCTGTGGTACATTTTGTGAGAATTACTAAAATGTATTTAGCTGATGAGTTTTATTACTTTGTTTACTCAAAGACCAACTTGTCAAAAACATTTGCATCGCGTCTGGTTTAACTTGAACAAAGACGAAAGCCAGCTGAAGTGCACAAACGTTCTTCACTTTTTAGTCTGAGACCAGAGTGTCGGACAAGTACAAATCTGCGATGGTGCGAGAGGAAAAGTGAAGGGATCATCAAATGTCTTTCATGGCAATCCACCCATTAGTTCTCAAGACATTTCACTCAACCACAAATGTCAACGTCATGGTACATCATCAAATTCATTGGGCTCTCATTCGTCTTCTGGGTACCGTGTGTGTGTGAATGGACTAACATGACCATCCCTAGAACCATGCCGCTAGCTTGGAAAAAAAACAAACCTCAGCAAAGCTTTACTTTCTTTGTTCCCAAAATGTTGACATTGTCTTTACATGTATGCAGATTTGATAGTGCACCTTTTTGTCTGCAGTGACGGTAATACATGTTCCCTTTGTTCTGGGGAAGGTCTCTCCTGTAGTCTTGTCTTTGATACTGTTTTACACTACTGTGAATCTGCGTTGAGGCTTGTTGAATGTCCTCTTGAACCTAGACAACGTGGTCCTATGACGCAGGGCCACACACAAATAAAAATCTAGTGTATTCGTTCTGCTTTCATTTGTTGATTGGGGGCAAATAAAAAAACTGACTGTAAAAAAGGCAATATTGGCTTGAATAATGTGCGTGTGTTTGCTCTGTAAAAGGGATTACTTGATGATTGGCTGAGACGGTCCTCCTGTGAGAGACTGCACTGCAAAACAAAGAGTTGCTATGGTAACAGTAAAGGGTGAAGGAGGAGGGTGTGTCTGGTGTTGTGCTTGAAGTGGCAAGTTGGACATTGGCAGGCGGAATGGTGCGAGAGCAAGTGATGCCTACTGTGGTCCTTTGCCGTTCCCGCTGCTCACAAAGTCTCTGCTTTGCTTCTCTTCCTGTTTCCCGCTTCGCTCTCTCGTCGTCGTTCTGAAGCGAGTGGGAGGCTGTGAGGAGAACAAACGGTGAATCTCAATGAGACAGCTGAGAGGAAACTCATTTTCTCGCTCTGTCTATTTCTGATGGAGCCTTTATTCTTTATTTACAAGCAGCACAGCTCAGCATTATCGGGGTATTACACGATTTATCAACATGTGTTTAACAATGTGGAAATGCTGTAACGGGAGTTAAATGTTGTTCAGTTAAATGTTGTTCAGTTAGCTGACCCCGATAAAGATGACGAATGTCTGCTTCATGAAGGGCAGCAGAGATTATTTCATGGATTACTTAGTGTCTCAGAAAGTTCTCCCCATAATACTTGAATTTACTCTTGTGGACAGTGTCAAAATTTAAAGCAGATGGTCTTTGGAGAAATAGTATCAAGATTATATTAAGTAGTAGTAACTGGTTTTAAATGTCTGGTTACATCGGCAAATACATTACTTGTTTCTGATAACCAGATAACCATTTTTAATTGTGATCAAGCATGCAACATGGTTTGGCCATAAGTGTTGTCTGATTCTGTCAAGGAAGCAGAATCGGTTTACCTTCAGTCAGTCAAAACGGATAAAAAACATACCGTAATACTGCAGTAAGCTATAGACCAAGGCTTCAATGGTTCAAGTCTACCATTTCCTGAAAAATGATAAGACACAACTTATTTGATGTGAAATACACATATATATGAATTAAAGCAGTGGTGAAGCTTGGGTAGGGCTATATGATTTAATTTCATAATGAAGTAGATGTTCTGATATTGATCTATCACTATGCGAATGTATGCACTCCAATAATTGATTAATAATTTGATGTTCATGCAATGAACTGTGCAATGCATCAGACTAAACTTTTCATACATCCAATATGAACAAAAGATACAAATCTTTGTACTTACATCCAGTAGTTTAACTACTCGGCTCGCTGCAGTGATGTTGAAGTGTCCTTGTTAAATAGGTGCGCAATATGACCGGGGATGTAATCTAACCGAGTTAAAGGCATTTCAAATTCATCTCAACTTTACATACAGCAGTGATTTTGATCCTTACTTTCCCACGCCCTAAGAGGATTTGTTCATTTATAGGCTAATGGAATCGATAGAGATACTTATTTCTGTCCTACTCCATTTACAGGAGACTTGATTAATCATGTTATCGTTTGGCTGATGATCTTCTCTCTTCATGGTTCTTTCACACTCTTCTGACCTGTCTTGTCTCTTCCCTGTTGAAGCCTGACTGTCTAATTATCTGGTGTGAACAGAGGTCGTATCTTAGAATTCAAGACGGAGAGACATTATTATTCCCGAAACCTCACTCTGACTCAGCCATCTGCTGCCTTCGGAATGCTTCTCTCACCCTTCTTTTTACCTCTTTATACACACATGTACGCAAACACACATGATTAAGACATGCGTCTGTTGCGTCTGCAGCTTGTGCGTGTGTGTGTGTGTGTGTGTGTGTGTGTGTGTGTGTGTGTGTGTGTGTGTGTGTGTGTGTGTGTGTGTGTGTGTGTGTGTGTGTGTGTGTGTGTGTAACCTTTTTTTAGTGATGAAGGTAACAGCTTGAATCGGGGCCTATATTTCAGGGCATTTATGTCAGAGACAGAGATGTTGTGTGTGTGTGTGTGTTCATTAGCCACTGCTTCTATTCAGGTTCCCATGGGGCTGGGACATGTGTATGCATATTTGGGCAGAGAAGCAACCTGTCCTAAGGAGACACAGTCTTTTAAACGCAGCTCTGCAATTTAGAATTTCTGGAGGGAGAAGCCAGAACAATATATGAACATATCCTCCTCCCAAGGTCTTCTTTTGTCGAATTAGAGTTGTGAAAGAAGGGGCCTCCTGGTGGACGGGTTTAGTAATCTGACCATGTTATAGCAAGTCAGTTCAGTTTGAATTTGACCAAGCTTCTGCAAACTCTCAAAAAACTGCTTATGAAATCTTGAAAAGCAAAGATTTTTGGAACAAAATTACACAGATATATGGAGTTTGCCAGTAGCACAGGGTGGACAGTGAAAAGGGAAGAATAGAAGAAGAAAAAACTGACGCAAAAAGGGTTTTTGTTTGATCTGTGCTTTGAGAAATTAGATGGAGGGCATGGCCAAAGCCAACTTCAATAAGTGATAATCAAATGACGATTGTTTTGTTTCATGTTGTTTAACATTACAGCTGCACACGAGCTGACTACAGATATTACATACATTCTCCGCTTGCAAAAGAGTAAATAACTAGTCAGTAGAATTTAACTCCAAATGACATTGCAGCCAAACAAACTAGCCAACCCCTTTCATAGCACTATGAATATAATTAATCAAACAAATTGATATGTCTTAAAAAATAATTGCAAATAGCACTGTAAAGCTTTCGCTTTTTCTCCCTTTTTGCTCCCCATTTTGCTTTTCAACGAAGAATAGGAAATGCTAAGTTGAAAAAAATGCAGAGAAACTGCACTGCAATAAGGGACATCAGTGACTCAATGAGGCAGATCCTCCTCACCGACTGCCTCCCATCGCGCTACTCGGCATCAACAGTTCCTGTTCATAGCTGACTAGAGCCACCTGTGTGGTCACCTGTGGCCTAATCGAGCCTGACTGCCAACTGTTTGCTTAGAGCATCAGGTCCAGAAGACATTTCCACAAATTTATTGAGTTTGAGTCGATGACTGGGTCAAAACATCACACCGAAATGAATTGGATTAAACAAACTATATATCACCATGTCCCTTCACTGATATAAACATTTTTTTGGGGCAATAAAACAAAAAGGAAACTGAGAACGTGCTAATGAGCAAGTCAGTGACAGAAGTAGTAGTCAGTTAGTAGTGTGTAAACCTCTCCTGCAACTTCAATAGCTACTTTAAAACAAATCTTTTCCTGATCTAATTGCCAAGTACAATTAAGGGTGTTTTGTTGAGAAGCAGACACCGTATAATAATATAATTTTAGGATTCGGTTGGTAAACAGAACGGAAGGATCATGAAAGTGCCAGTATAAAGTAACCTCATGACAGTACACACTGTGTGTGTGTGTGTGTGTGTGTGTGTGTGTGTGTGTGTGTGTGTGTGTGTGTGTGTGTGTGTGTGTGTGTGTGTGTGTGTGTGTGTGTGTGTGTGAGAGAGAGAGAGTACACTTGTACTGTTGATTTTGTGATTTTAAATCTGTCCTCATGGTACTGAACAGATAAATCCCCTGTGTGTCTTGTGAAGTATAAATGTATGCAAATTCAATAAACAGTCAAATCTGAAATACATGCCTGACAAAGCAGATTTGGAAAAAGCCACATGGCGTGGGACTTATATGATTTCTAAATTTACACAGCAGTTGTAATGGCACTCTGGAAAAATATTACTTGAATCAAAAACATGATAATGAAACAGAAATACGACAACAATATCAGCCCAAAAAACAAGGCTTTTGAATCTAGGATGCAAACAAAGAGGAGGTCAGGGGGTATCAGTCCATCGGGGATGCAGTTACCAATAGTTACCAATCATTACTCCCAGCTCTGGAGAATTGAGCGAGGCGGGGCTGTGTCTTTGCAGGAGGATGCTGGGATAAATCGTAGAGGAGGAAGGAGGGTGGAGTCAGGGAGATGCATGCTGTGTAGCAGCTGGTGGGGGAAGGGAGGAGCGAGGAGAGATGGGAGGGAGTGAGGGAGGGCGGGTTGGGCCGTTGGGCCGTTGTTCCAGCAGATCCCAGTGCTATTGTATCCCACATCCAAGCTGAGGACCTCAGGTAAGAGATTCAGTTAGTGAGCGGTTTCCTAGCTGTTAACAATGAGGTTGCTTTTCAGTCATTAAGTGAACACCTTGTAATGTGCTGTTTTAAATGTTAGATGTACATGTTGCTATGTTTGATCAGGCCTACAGAGCATGTGCATCCATGTGTATGTGTGTGCATTTAAAAATACTGTGTGACCAGTAACCTCTAAGGAAGAGCTTATATTTATTTATAACATGCATTCGCCATTAGACAGCAGCAAGTGCTTTCTGTGCACATGTAATCTACCTGTGGAATAACCAGCAGTGAGCATACGTGTCTGTGTCTGTACTCCTTTTTGTATTTCCACGGTTGTGTTTTAGACGGGTTGTTTTTGTGTCAGGTTGTGTGGAGCTAATTAACCAGTATAATCACTGGGAATGGAAAATGTAAGAATGGTGAAGGAAAAAGTGTGGAAAGCAGCCCTCGTGAGGGCAGTTGTTCATGGCAACTGGATGGCACGCTAGAGTGGGAATGGCAACGAATGGATGGCAGGGCATGCTTGACAGAGATAAAAATACTTTTTAGTTGGGTGTTAAAATGCAGAACAACTAATGGCAAAGTGCACTTCTGGCACTCATCCTGGAATCTGTAGGTTTTTATGTGTTGATGCTGGTTTGTGTGCTTATTTTGTAATGTCTATTCATGATTTGTGGCTAGTTTTTTTAATAACATCCATTGCATTTTTGTTTGGGGCAAAGTAAGTCTAAAATACTTTACATCTACCTGTTCACTGTTGCAGTTGCGTAGCCTTTGCTTTGTAGCTCCAAATGTTAATAGAACGATGCTAGAAAGCCTTCTGGTTTATCTAGCTGGATTATGGAACTTTTAAAAGGCTGGTAATGATTTTGTTAGTTTAGTTATTGATGGTAGGATTATGCATTTGTTTTATCACCTCAATCACACCACACTCTCGTGTGTAGAGATTCAACTTCACGTTTTGGCCGATGCAAGATATCAGGCCACTTGCTTGTCTTCTTACCTGCACTTTTGTCTCCATGGTTGACCATTCTCAGCCAGCAAGCTACTAAAGGACCAGTAAGTCTTGACTTCTGCCATCAAGCCTAATGTGGCCTTGATTTAAACTATTGATTGTTTCTCAAGAAGTGTCCCGTTAGGTTTATATGAAGGCAGTATATGCTTAGAACGGCGCTGGTCTTTGTGTCTTTTGTTCTAAAGCTGGGTCTGAGTGATTTATTGAGCCCCACTGTATTTGAAGCCAAAGTTGTACTAAATAAACACAAAACAATTGCTCTGAATGTGAAAGGGAGACTGCCGTGTTCAATTACAGGAATAGATTGGTTTCTTGCTGTATGCAAAGTGCAGAAAATGTTAAATGGAGGACTATGTTGTGTGTTTTTAAAGAGCATCAGCTTTGAGCAGATTTGCCATTTTGATCTGGGGTTGGATCCATTTTCTTGTTCTGCTGAAACAGTTGCCCTTGTCTTCACATCTCCTAAACTACTGTCTTTTGCCTTAAACATTATATTTAATCTCTTTCTATTGTAGTATATTCCACCCTTGTGTATGCACTGTCATGGGTGGATTAACAGTTCTATTTGAAGTTGCGCTAACACTGTGTCTGTATCTGTCTCCTAGGATCAAACCAATAACGATGCATGGCCTGTAAGCAGCCAGTCATGGCTCATAGGAAGAGGCCGGGGACCAGCGGAGGATACAGTATGGCTGCTCCAGGCCCCGCCTCCTGTCCCACCGCTCATCCTACAGAGTCATGTGATCTGAAAGCACTCCCCCCTCGGCAACGCCCAGTTCGCTACCCAAAAGAGTCACGTGAATCAAAGCCCCTCCCCCGTTCCTGTAAGGCACAATATTCTTCTCCCAAGTCTCAAGACCTGAGTCGCAAGCATCCAGAAATGGATGTAGAAGCAGATGTTGAAGTGAAGCGGTACAGCAACCAAGCAGATGCAGAACAAGTTGCCCAGCGGCCAGCAACACCCTCCACGCCAGAACATTGTCATGGCAAAGATTACCATGGCCGAGCAGACTTCCACGGTGGAGCTGACAGCCTGGATGATGACTCCAGCTCTGACTACATTAACAATACCTCAGACGAAGAGGAAGACGGTGATTATGATGTTGATCATGTAGATAATTAATGTTTGATCATTATTACTCCTCCATCATTCATTCTTACATTATTGGTTTTTCAACGCTTTTCTGTACGATCAAATGTTAGGGGGAACAAAAACAATCTCTTTGGAGCAATAAATAAATAATAATAATAAATAAATATATAATTGAAAGCAGACACAAAAAAGATAAATAACCTTAAATAATTATTTTAGTATTTAAACATGGCACAGCCTTCATCTGAACATTTAATTATTCTGGCAATGTTTTTGTTCAAATAATATTTATTATATATATATATATATATATTCATGAATAAAAAGTTATGACAAAGGAGCTTGCTAATGATCCAACATTAAGGGCTATTGTTAATGTGTTATTGATTTATTTTCCACTGTTCGTAGGCCAATGAACTGATATTGATTCCAACAGTGTGCAGCCTACACTCACATGTTATGGTTTCACAGTGTATAGAAAATATACAACATTTTAGTACTTTAGCGGCCGTGTACACTTAGTGTAATTAACATGATTTTTGCAGTGTTTTTTCAAGACCCAGCAAGACCCAGGAACTGGTAGATGATTCGGTTTCGTTGGTAATATTTTGCACTTCTTTTGCAGGATGTGAACATAGTATCAATACATTACAGAACCCTTGTTATCGCCACCTCTCATACGGCAGGGCCAAGCCATATAATGGCAGGAATTATTCTTCAACACACACACCTTCATATAGAGCATGTGGGGACGGGACTGATGCAGACGGTCCATTATCCTGCTCACATTGTTTTGAGGCGGAAGCTGGTGGTCATAAAAATCTACATGCATAGTGAATCGCAAAACTTTATTGGAATTCAAAATGAAAAATAGTAAAGTTCCCGGCTGAACTTAAATGAGTAGTCAGCTGTTTGGCTGGCAGCCAGCGCTTAGTATTAAGATTCATATTAAGATTCATTGATGTGACTAATATTATGTAAATGAATCACAGGGTTCTTTACATATTTGGAACCGGTTTTAATTTTGAACCGTTTATTCCTATCTCTAATAGGTACATTTGAATGTTTAGTAGCTCAGTGCTTTTGGGGATGTAAATAAATAAGACCCAGATAATAACAAACATGTGTTTGTGATCATAAATCTCTGCAGGGCTGGCAGAGGAGGATGAAGGTGTGACTTACTACATCCGCTACTGCCCAGAGGATGACAGCTACCTGGAAGGTATGGATTGCAGCAACCAGGGAGACTGTAAACGCAGCCAAAGCCACAGCCAGGGGGACTGTGTCCCCAGCGTTCAGCCGGGCGCAGCCCTCACTGATGAATGTCTGGAGGCTGTGGAAGGGTTGGCCGAGGAGGGAGAAGGTGAGGGGGAGGTGAAAGAGGAAGAATGGGTTGAGGATGAGGAGGGAGAGGGGGCAGTGAGGGAAGAGTGTACAGAAGAGGAGGGAGAGGTAGGGGAAGAGGGGGCAGTGATGGAAGAGTGGACAGAAGAGGAGGGAGAGGTAGGGGAAGAGGGGGCAGTGATGGAAGAGTGGACAGAAGAGGAGGGAGAGGTAAGGGAAGAGTGGACAGAAGAGGAGGGAGAGGTGGGGGAAGAGGGGGCAGTGAGGGAAGAGTGGACAGAACAGGAGGGAGAGGTAAGGGAAGAGTGGACAGAAGAGGAGGGAGAGGTGAGGGAGGAGTGGACAGAAGAAGAGGGAGAGGTGAGGGAGGAGTGGACAGAAGAGGAGGTAGAGGTGAGGGAGGAGTGGAGAGAAGAGGAGGGAGAGGTGAGGGAAGAGTGGAGAGAAGAGGAGGGAGAGGTGAGGGAAGAGTGGAGAGAAGAGGAGGGAGAGGTGAGGGAAGAGTGGCGAGAAGGAGATGAGGAGGCGAGGAAGGAGTGGAGAGAGGAGGATCAGGTCGGGCACAAGCAGTGGGTGGGACGAGAGAGGCACAGGGTGGAGGAGTGGGGCGAGGGCGAGGTTCGCTGTGAGGTGGTGGAGCAAGATCCAGATGAACAGATATACAATGGAAGACCAGAACCCATCCTCGACCATCATCAGCATCTCCACCACCAACCCTCCATGCAAGACACGCTGCACAACCGAGAGAAAGAGGGGGGGGCAGAGAGCGAGGAGTACTGCCCTAATGAGGAAGAAGATGAGGACGGTGACGAGGAGGACAGACTTGGAAGGGCCTACACGGGAGACTACTTTGCCCCAGAGGACAATGGGAACTCGGTGCGAGTCTCTCCGTACCGTAGCCGCAAGGTGGTGGTGGTAGAGGGGGAAACGGGGGAGGAGGCGGAGGAGGACATTGATCAAATTGTTGCGGAGATCAAGATGAGTATGAGTATGGGGAGTCTAAGCAGTGGCACTGACCAAAGCCCAGAGGAGTTGTTGCAGGACCCTGCACCAAGTGACTACCCTCACACGAAGCCTGACGCAGCCCCCTACCCACAAGCTCACCACCGCCATGACGGCAGGCCCAAGTCCCTGAACCTTCCCTCCATGCACCACAACACCCCAGACCTCCAGAGAGGCATCAAGGCACATGTACGCTCACCTGAAGACAGGCAGAGATGGACACCAGAGCAGGTGAGCTTTTTTTTTAAACATTGATATTTTTCCATTTACCATTAGTTTGTTCTTGCCAGAACATGAACTTAAAACCAACCCAACTAAGGATCAGTCTTTATTCATGAGTATTGGATTGATAATCCTAAAGCAACAACATGCAGATGTTTACTTTCCACGGGCTGTCTGTCACTTACTGAGAATGATCTGTTGCAATGTTGCTCATTGCCACTGGCTGGAGCCTTTCCCCTCCCCCCTTGTTACCTTGAGTTGCCCCCACCCCCTCCTCTCTCGCCCTCTCACAGCTCTGGATGAGGGCAAATACACCCTGTACAGTCACATCGATAGACTCAAAGACATGCAGAACTCGCCCATCTTTTAAAGTCAGATGGTAAAAGGAGAACAGGGATAGTCTCCTGTGGCAGGCACGTAACACAGAGTGCACATGTAGCATTCACTATGTAGCTCATTTTTAACACAGAACTGGGTCAGACAGTTTAAATTGGCAGAGCGTACGGCACACTGCAGATTCAGATGACTTCCAGACTCGCTGAGATGATTCGTTCGTGTCGCCCTCTGTTATCAAATAAAATGTTCTGTAATTAGCACTCCAGCATGACCTTTGAATGAACCAGGGCAGAAATTACTTCAATAAAAGCTTTGCTGCACAGTGTGGGACAAGAGATTATGAATAAGAAGAATTACAAAACAGAGAGACGTAGAAGACCGCAAAGTAAATTACACAATACTGTGGTTTTTTTTCCAGTGGTGCTCGATGTTGAATCAGTATCGAAGTGTCGAATTATTTGTTGGTATAATCACCAATGTGGCAATGGGTCAAGTGCTTTTGAAGCCTGTGACTCAGCACTTTACTTACTGACAGTTTGTTTTGGACTCTAATCAAATGTGCCTTTATACAAGGTTCTTACCCAACGTGGAAATGTCCATGAAAAAAGAAAGTAGAGTATGGAAAAATATTTGTTTCCAGACAAAATATATATATCATGTATTGTTTTTAATGGCTTTTGGAGCAGGCAGCCAGCACAGCCTAAATGTTTCCCATTGTATGAGAGAAAGTGGGCCAAAATGACCTCAATGTCATCAAAAGCAATGCAGGAAGTACGGCATGCGACTGAACGCACACTTTATGTATGTAGTATTAGTGTAGTCTGTATTAAAAAAATGGTTGAATAACATTTTTCCTTAGAGATCACAAGCTATCAGATTACATAATCACAATTATGTGATTATGTAATATGTTGTGCCTAAAGAGCTAAACATGTAGATTCATGAGATGGGACTTTTGTTCATAAAATATAACCATATAATCATATCGGGATCTTCAAAGATTAGATAAATCTTTCTGAAGGTGATGTGAATTGAGGTGCCAGATGGAGTACATTTTAGTTAAGTTGCCTCTTTTTAAAATCTAAGGCTTCTTATTTGCAATGTTTTTCCTAGTATCGGTATTTTGTTTGGCCTTTCAATTAGAAAATCTGCGTTCACATGTACAGTACACATTGGCAGAAGCTGCCAGTGCTCTTGGTGCCGGTCTTGTGAACGCTGATTATGCTCATGGTTTAAAATTGATGCGGTGCTGATTAATTGATAATAAAGTTTGACATGTAGCTTCTCTAAGATTTCCAGTTACAGATGAAGGCATGTACACGGGTTGACTGGAGTCGGGACATTAATGTAGTTTTGTAGAGCAACACAGTTTAGCAATCCATCCCACCAAACAACAACAAGGGTCTAATTAATTTAATGCTTGTTTGCACAACTGTGTTGGGCAGCATGATAAATAGTGATCAGGACATATCATGTTTGTAGCAATTCATTTCTATTCCAGACGCACAGCAGCATGGGCTGAATTTCTCTTTTTCAATGCCACACCAAGGAGGATGAGGTTTTATTGGCAGGACGATTATATTTCACCAAGTAATACGGTTGAATCTTAATGTGCAACTGTGGACTGCAAGATGGATATCCAGGGGAATAAATGTAATCCTCCCTCTGTGGGATTATATGGACGTTGTGAATATATCCATATATGTGAGGAGAGAACAGACTTGCTAGAGGACAAGTGAAAGACAGAACTTGAAGATGTGCCAGTTTGAACAAAGACAAACGACTGACTGCCTCACCATTTAGATTATTTTGTTTAATTGTATTTGAATGTTAACACTTTATAGTTGTCATTATAGGTCCAGAGAGTTACAATCAGCAGGCCCACCTACACAAGTCCCATGACATTTCCTCCCACCTGAACCTCTGCCTCCCACTCTAACTAGCAACACAAACAGAAAGGAAATGTTTTCCATGTGTTGACTTAGCCTGTACAGAATCCCTCTTCTAATTTGTATTCGCTCGCACCTGTTCTTTTATGTTCACCTGCCAGGTGAGCAACGGTACAGAGCAAGCCAGAAAACAGCAGCGCTCCGACCTCAACGTTCCCGTGGAGAACAATAACGTACTGGAGGTAAGATGTTCTGTTGCAGTGCTCCTTCATCAACTCCTGCAAGGTCATTTACACTGTGTGTGTGTGTGTGTGTGTGTGTGTGTGTGTGTGTGTGTGTGTGTGTGTGTGTGTGTGTGTGTGTGTGTGTCTGTGTCTGTGACTGACTGACTGACTGACTGCATATGTAATTGAGTAATTACAACCTCAGCTCGTGTCCTCGCTTACGGCGAGATGGCATCCTGGTAATTAAGCAGTGTGTTTGTTTGCGCTTTTATGAGCGCCATTTTTCACTGAGATGTCTGCACACTGCTTCCTGTACAGGCTCCTCCCACACCTCCCGGTCCTACATAAAGTGCACTTTCTGAATGTTTAGTGCGCAGGTTTGCATTGAGCATGTCATCTCACTCTCACTCTCTCACAGTATTTGTTGTCAAAAAGTAGGAGGGCATGTCTTGGACGATAACTGAGTCGAATCGCAATCACGGAAATAAAACGCAATTCTCATAAACAGACAGAAATGGTTTTACAGGATGAGATGCTCCTTAAGGTTCTCTCTTCATCTGTGTTTTATAATAATTAACTTGAAGAATATCAGCAGGCTTCTCTGCTCCTCATGCCAAATGTTTTGGCTGGTGCTCTATCAAATTAAACATATATGCCTTGTGGCTTGATTTCATGCAGTGACACATGCTGTTTGAATAAAGTATCATGCATTAATAAAAGGAGCAGATGTTAGCTAAATGCAACACCTAACACTATTCGGAAACGGACTGAGACTTGACTGGTTTATTTCTATCTTACGTCACTGTAAACATGTTCACAAGCATTTAGCAGTAATATCCTGTTTTTATTTCTTCCAGCCAACAAAGAAGGTTACATCGTTCCCCAGCTTTGTCGATGGTAAGTTAATCTGTCTGCACACCTGTTTAATGATGAAATCTAAATATTTTAGTTCCATGGAACCATTCCAAGCTTGACTTCAGTCTGTCATTTACTCATATCCATAACTCTTCCAGTCCTTTCTCTGGGTCTGGGCATAATCTAGGCCTAATAATGTATGAGGGGCTTAGCTGCCTGTCTGTACCTTAAGATCATGACAGCACATTGTGTCCCTGAGTGGGTGTCTGAGAGTCCACATCTACATATCAGAGACACAGATTAATTGCAGACCAGCCTCCCACCAGCACCACACTTCCATCAGCTCACAGCCAGAGGCCATCTTTCTGCTGATTTCCATCCAGCCTGTTATCGCCATATCTCCATCCCCAGAGCAGCAGCGTTTGGCTCAATTTCTCTCCACAGCACGTTGACTGCAACGATTACGATACTCTCCCCACCACACACCCGACCCTTTTAGTCTAACTGCACTCTGTCCTTCCCCATGTCTCCCTGTTAATCACCATCCTCACTGCTTCTCTTTGACCCAGTACCAGGACCCTGTGAACCAGAAGACCTGATTGATGGAATTATCTTTGCCGCTAACTACCTGGGCTCCACACAGCTGTTGTCGGAGAGGAACCCCTCCAAGAACATACGCATGATGCAGGCCCAGGAAGCTGTCAGCAGGGTCAAGGTACATCAAAACTCAAACATGCAAACACACCAAAGTTATACATACCCATATTTCGCCCCAATCAGCAGGCCTCATTTTTTCCCGTTTGGACGTGTCCTCTGGAGGAGTTGCCCAGATTTAAATGAGGACAATGTGCTCTTTTTCGATAAAAAATTCCCAGAAACTAACCTCAAGAAATGCTGATGAGCGAACAAGAGCATAGGAACAAAATGGTGGTTCTCTTCTTCAGTAGAACAAAATAACCATAAAATACTCAGTTTTCAGCATCCTTTTTTATTAATTTACTTCACCATCTTCAAATATCATAGCACAACAGGATGACTACGTTGTTTTATCCATGTGTGTGAAAATGCCCTTTCTAACAAGCAAAATAGTTTTTAAATGTGTCATTTGGTCTAAATTGCCTAATCTCTACGGTTCTTCAGAAGAGATGTAAATGCAAACAGGAATGTGCAAAAGGGACTTTTAGTTGCTGATTGCTTTTCCAACTATTTGGTGCTGTTAGTTACTTTGTGCAGTCCTGATTGAGTCTGAAAGCAGATTTGTAATTTTCAGTTTCACAACTTGGTTTTTTTAACATCAATAAACATTGATCAGTATAATGTTAGTCATCTTGTTGTTCAGCCTAGGTAGGTCAGGCTGGATTGGTAACACTCAAAACATACAAACATCCTATCCAATGGCTCTACATGGCAAATTCTGCATGTTTTATTGTATTTGTAAAACAGTTTCTGAATTAATTTCTCACATTACTGTACCTATCTGGAAGGGGAAATGGAGCCATGCATAACAAAAAAAAGAGTGGTCTTTTAGGGTAGCTAAAGAATTTAGCCAGATTTGGCCGCAGGGCTCGTTGCTTGACGCAGCTGGCTAGATAATGGGACTGCTGGCATGTGAACCCAATATTTCCCTCGTTAACACTTGCTCCCTGCTGTTCACTAATGTTGTTGTGATGATGATAATCCAGTGCACTTTGAGGGAAATACTCTGGATGGTTCCAGTGCAGCATAGAGGAGCTTGACTCATATTATTTTGATGAGGTTAATTGCTGTGTTCACCACTGTTACTCTGCCCAAAATTCTGCTGTCTGACTTTACGGAAACAGCTACTCAAAATATGAGACTTTCAGCATTCCTCACATTTCTTGGTCGTGACTTGTGTAATCAAAGGACATCGTTTCATGACGTGATGACATCATGCAGCATTGATGTTTTGGTGCACAGTTGCTACCCAGACACCAGTCTCTTTTGTGTCCCTCTCATGGGAACACAAGCTTGACTGTTTTTCTAAATATTAAATGACCTCCCGTGTAGTAGTCTACTTTTAGAAAGTTACATGCCATAATGAGTGTTTTCCCAGTGGGAATACGTGAGGAAAACCTCCTTAGATAAGGTTTCCTGATCAGGTATTTTTGATCATATTGTGAGAAAGTAAAGACAATTAATTAATAAAATAATCAACAATGCTTTGTTATTCTTGTATGTATACAAATAGTTTTATGTTCTGCTTGATGGCCAAATGTTTTGATAAACTGCAGGGATTACCCCACGTAGTAAGTAATGTATTGCTTTTGTGACAACTGGAGTTATCAGCATCTACTGGAGTAAAATAGAGCCACACTTTTGTTCTTTTTGTTCTCTCTGCCATGATGCGTGTCTCACGTTGTACTCAGCCAGGGTCGGTGTGTTTTGTCAGAGTAAAGCATGACTCCGCCCCTCTTGCAAAAACGGGCACAGAGACGGAGAGTGGTTCTAAAGAACCGATAGCAGAACCGCTATGTCTGGACCTTATCAATACTCCAAGTTTTTACTCATTTAGAACAGATTCCGGTTTGGAACCGAGTTTCGAGGGGCTTTCCCGATGCCGGGGAAAATATCGTTTTTCTTCTCTAAAATTGGTGACGTCTCCATTTTCGTCAAATGATCAGGTTCCTTATGCTTTGTGACAGTTGGTAACTTAATTTAGTTTGGTCCTTTTAATCTAGGTACAGACTCAGAAGATTAAGGCTCTGTCCTAATACTTCAAAAGTCACTCAGCCCTGTCCTTTAATGTTACATGCCAAATCTCTAACTTCTCTCTGAAGGGTCACTGCCCAATTAAAGATGATTTTAGATTCACCCACTCGTGCACAATTGCCTTCCCTGCTGCTGTATTGTCAGGATAAAACCATGGCAACAGTAAGCCATCACATTTTACTGCTTTCCCCTGCTTGGAACGCATCCATTGAACAAGAGGTCGTCCATTATATCCATGATTTGTCCCTCGTTAACAAATAAAAAGCTGTCCTGCAAACACCATTTATTCTTTGACACAGCCGACTGCACACATCAGACATCACATGTAGTCTTGGTACTGCCATTTCTGTACATCCTCTCCATATGAACCCAAACAAGAACATAAATGCACTTGCTGAACTGAGCAAAAATAAGTTTACCAGTTTTTTTTTTTCTGCTTTTCTTTTTGGCATGATGTTCACTCTGTTTGATGTAATATTTATGCAGCTTCACCCCCCTCACTCTCCCGTTCCTGACGTCTCTCCCTGCCTGCTCAGCTCCTCCTCAGCAGAGCAGAAGATGCTGCTGAAAGTCTTGGATATCTGTCTTGCATTATAGCTGATCACTGAGGAGGAAACCTTTGACTAAATGAAAACCCCCAAAAGACTCTTCCCTTTGGGCCGTTTTCTCTGCTCTTTTTTTCTTTCTTTAACTAATATATTAGTTATTAGTATACTGTCTTAGATACTTACAGCTCTGCACAGTGGCTTGGGCAAACATCCAGTCTCACTCTCTGAAATGTAATGGGGGTCAAGATCATTTCCTCTGGTTTATGGCAGATGGAGAGGGGCCTTCGGCTTGAACCTTGTACAGAGGGGTTGATTTTGAAAGATTGCAAAGTGCTAAGAGTACTCCAAAAGATTATCTGTGTAGATTCGCGCCCACGCCAAGACCAGAACTACTGATTAACTAATCAAACACATGAACCTCCATGTTGATCCAAACTGTGCGATTCCAAACATAGTGACTTAGCCTTGTCTTTTTTTTTACAGCCCAGAGAACAAACCCCAAGTGCTCCGTTTAAATCCTTGCTCTGGGCTTTTCCCTCTCCCCTGCCTTTGTGAGTGTTGATTGTTTTCCAGCATTTCTTCCCTGGTAATAGTGTTTAGACTGTGACACGAACACAACCTGAATTTGTTGTCTTTCTTAGCTGTTAGAAATGGGGGCCTAACCATCCGCCTTTCTTTTGTTAAATATTCTGACCACAAAACGGACACTTGCAACGTTAAAACTGAAAACTAAACATCAACCAAAACCCTCAAGACCCTCCTAATAAAGCTTTATATAGATGCCCAGATTGCAGTGTCAATTTATATTTGCACGCTTTTGATTTTCGATGTTTAAAAGAGAAAAGGTAATTATTACCCTCTGTAATTGCTGTTTTGATTTGTATAAGATAACCAACACAGCTGTGTGAACGACACACACACACACACACACACACACACACACACACACACACACACACACACACACACACACACACACACACACAAAAACAACAAAAAGGCGTTGTGTAAAATACAGAGCCTTTGGCCACTTTCTCTCCACTCTCCGCTTTTCTTTGATTTCATTCGTCTGTTTCTGTGAACCATCCTCCATCTGTGTCTTTTTTACATTTGTTGTCTTCATTAATTTGGTCGAACACATCTTCGTCAGGTTTTCCAAAACTAAGATAATCGTGTTTTCTATTATGTGAACGGCTGTACATTTTGGCAGTGAGTCTTTCATAAGCCTGAAGGTGTGTTGTAAGGCACAAGAACGGCTGGATCGAAATTTAAAACGGCACATTGACATGAATTTATATGCAACCACTGTGACCGCAAGGTAACAGAAGACATGTGAGCCGGGTTGAATGCTGTGGGAGAAGCTCTGTATTATAGCTTGGGTTTCTATAATGTTATTATAACTGATATTATGCTGTGCAATGACCTGTGGGCAAGAGTTTTAAGTACACAAGAACACAGTGTAATTGTTTCAGGAAGTCATAAATGCATGTTTAAGAGTGTAGTGACATATTATAAGCACAACATATGTTATTGAGATATTGTACTAAATGAACCTCTTCCCCACGCTCTAGTTGTCTGATGTATGAACAATTCTTGCTTCTTTTTTTTTACTCTGAGTGCAAGAAAAATTCTTCAGTGATTCAAGTAATACATGTGCTATTAATAAGAGTCAAATGTTATCTTAAACTTAAGAATCTGAGTCTTTGGAGGATTTGGGGATTTAATGAGGGTGGATTTTGAGACAGTAAAGATGTCTAACAACCAGTTTCCTCAAATATACCAAGATCATTTATAACAGAAACTGAAATACTAAATTCAGTTTAGGTTTTACCCTACAAAAAAAAAAAACGCAACTTACAAAATACAATAACCTTTCACCTCAGAGTCAAGGACATACAACTTTATTCCCACTAAGATAAGAGCAAAAAAGAAAAACCCGTAATCACCAACTACAACTCTAGTTAATGTCTGCAAACACTTTTTCATATTTTGTACTTACATTGCTGTTAGCCTCAAGTAAGTTAAATGATGTATTTGGGAGATGGAAATTCAGTGCATGCATCATTTTTGCCTAACGCAGTATTCACCAGTAAAGACGTATAATAATTATTGCTATAATTTACACTTTGAACTTCGGTCATCCTGAGATACTGCAGAGAGAGGCGTCAGTAGTACACAACCTCAGCTATGACTGCATGCATTTTAGGCTCACTGTATGAATAGATAAGGGGATCTTATAAGACAAATTGGTTTGGTTTTATATTCCGTTTTAGTTCTTTTTATTTTTGTACAACTGGACATCACAGTTTTGCTGTAATCAAAACATGTTGGTGGTTATAATCAGGTTTTATTATCAGCTTTCAGAATGCATTGCATCAATGCTACAGGCAAACGTCCGTCATTTCAGAGGATGATTGTCATTTGTGTGGTATCAAGGCAGATTGGATTTTGAATTGGGAGTATCGCTGCAGTTATAAATGCTCATCAAATGAAAGTTGACACAGGTTAAATGGAAAAACAGAATTATGTCTCATAATCTTCGTCTTTGGTCAGTTTCTGTGCATCTTCAGGCACTTTGTAGGGATAAAGATGTATAACCAATGAATGTTACAAGCCACAGTCTCCTTTCATGAAATATTGAGGGACAGCTATATGTTGTTTTTAAATCTTTTTTTTTCCTTATTTTAAATCCAGAAGGCTAGTTTCATTAAGCAAAATCTTATATAATTGTATTGGTCTGCAGTACACAGTAATTAGAGGGAAATGGGCAAAACAGCTAGCTGGTAAGGGTTTAGTGTTAAGCTGTTTCTTGTTTTTGTGCCAGCGTGCTGTCCTCATGCAGGGACAGTTGAAAACTAACACCACTGCCAAAAACTTTCTTTTTCTGCCTTTTGCACCTCACCTTTAGACTCAGCAAACCTATCCATCTAACATTCAGCATTCACCTAGCTGGATCCTAAACTATACATGCATGCATCTTGGATGTCTACTTTGCAACATTTAACACAGACACCATTCAGGTGGTTCTACATTACCATGAACAGTCAAGCTTGGTACAAAGATCAAAGAAGATGATGTGACTGCTCTTCTGTTTTGTTTTCTTGCCACAGGGTTCAGAGGGAGATGCTCAAACACTCACTGAGGTTGATCTGTTCATCTCCACCCAGAGGATTAAAGTCCTCAACGCAGACTCACAGGTGAGAACCAGCAAGCACACGTTTCTGAGTCTTTTTCTCACCGGTGAGAGTAAAAGCTGTTTACCCTGACTTCACCTTCACCTTGAGCTATACAGGGTCACACATCAGGGAAGAGCTGTTGTGTCATAGCTGTCATAACTACAGCTTAACCGGTGACACAAACTGCTGCTTATGAAACAACTGATTGCTATTTGTTTAATCTCATCATAAGAATAGACTCTGCCAAGTGAAAACATTTTTTAAAAGGCATTTTTCAACTGTGCTTCAGACAGTCAAAAAGATTTAAAAAATCTGATTGTAGTTTGACTTTCTGAATGTTATGTATGAAAAATGACATTCATCTGACAGATTTTCTTTTATTCAAGTTATTTAAAAAACTATTGGCTTTTACTTGCTTTACAACAAGCAGTTGTGTGAAGCAGCAGTACACTTCTTCACAAGAGCTAAGGTCTTTGATAGAAGTAGAAAACATGTCTGAGAGCTTTGCAGTTCTTGGGATCCCAAAAAAAGCTTTGTGCTTGCAGTAGCAGTTAAATGTATATGTGATAGATGACTCATTTGCAGTATTCGCGTGTGTGTGTGTGTGTGTGTGTGTGTGTGTGTGTGTGTGTGTGTGTGTGTGTGTGTGTGTGTGTGTGTGTGTGTGTGTGTGGCAAACAGCGTGCTGCAATGCAGTTTTGCAGTTTATATCTTCCTCCTTTTTCCGATTCACCTTTTTTTAAAAGTCCATATCATCTAAAACTGCTGTTCCATAGACAAATAATTGCTGTGTGTCATGATGTAGATTTTAACTGAGTGAACAAACACGATTGCATGATTTAAATCACTTTGTTTTATCAATACAAACACTCTGATATTCAAAACCCGTTTGAGTTTTTTGTGCACCTGTTCATTATTTTCAGATGAATATACTGGAGATCTAATTCGTTGTGGCGTCATTGGGCTATAATTAGATCATACAGTAGGTTTGAATTCAATCAAAAGATGGCCTGCATGTTTTCTATCAACAGTACTTTCATCCCACTCTGCCCTAAAAGGATCGTGCAGCTTTGACAAAGAAAAGAAACAAATCTGCTGCACACTGGTGCTTCAATTAGCTAATATTACTGATCAAAGGAAACCAACTGTTGCCAGAAACAGGATGTAAAAATATAAGTAAGCAAATTTCTCTGTTATTACAACATACATCCATTGAATTTAGGTTTAAGAAACCCACATAACTCTGTCTTTATTTTTTTAAGTTTGATCTTTGATAAAGATCAAAAGCATTGTAATACATTCACTTTGTTCAAAGCTTTTTTGTCACAGTTGAGAAGGACATAACTGGTCCAACAAATAATTGTGAGCTGCTAAGAACATGTGTGACAGATCTGGTCTGGGACACACCTGCTCACATACCCATATGTGCTGCAATTTATGTTTTTCTTGGAGGCTAAGTTTAGCGTACTTGGCTCCATGTTTGGTGTCAAAACGCCGACGGGAATTGTATTCCTTCATCACATACACATACATCACTGTATACTGTAAAGCAGCATAGACTTTAATTTTTAAGACAATCAAGCTATCGCGGGCCGCATGAAATGACATGGTGGGCCGGATTCAGCCCGCTGGCTTTGAGTTTGACACCTATGCTGTAGGGTATAGTAAACACAACAGGGTTGACGTTTAAAAGGATGCGTTTGACGTATGTGATTTTGGTTGATATGTCAACAGGAAACGATGATGGACAACGCGCTCCGTACTATATCCTACATTGCTGACATTGGGAACATTGTGGTCCTGATGGCGAGACGCCGGATGCCACGCACGGCCTCCCAGGACTGTATTGAAACTACGCCCGGGGCACCCGAGGCAAAGAAGCAGTACAAGATGATATGCCATGTCTTTGAGTCAGAAGATGTAAGTTCTTTGTGTGTCTTCGAGATCACAAACCTGCTGTGTGTTAATGTATTTATGTCTGTGAGAGGTCACATATGTCAGTTACTTAAGGTCATACTGTTATTGTTCTCTTATTATGCAATCGTACAGTAGATGAGTCCTCCAACATCTAAAGATAAGAAAGCAATGACACTTATTGCTTTGTAAGTGTAATTTGATTGACAGATATTATTTCAGCTTCTTTTTATTTGTTATCCTGAATGTTGTTATTTTTAAGTTTGCGCCACATTGTCATAAATGTTGCCACAAAAATAATTTGTTTTGTAACTTTTAATAACCAAATAGAGCAATGAGATGATGTAAATTGGCTGGACATTTTTAATTTTAATTTTGTTCAAACACAGCGATTTTGCTTGTCGTGTTGAACCAGATTCAGTAAGAATTGGCAACATGAACAATGTTGCGCAGAGGAGCCAACAACTGAGTGTCTGTGCCAGTCAGTATAAAGGCTGGACTCCAATCTGTGCTCTCTTCGTCTAATTTCTGCTGCCAGATTTTAAAGGGCGGCCAGAGTTATAATAGAACCATTCAGCCACTCATCCATCAACTTATAAACTGTTTCTGTTATTGTAGCTCTGCTGACTGTAAGCAGTGTTTGCCGGTTTTCTTTTTTTGTAATACTTTTTATTGTTCTGCAAAACTAATTTACTGTTTTTTGATTTTGAAAGTTTGGGCCATGAGCGTCTGCAAATTCTGCAAAAGATTTATATTCAAGTGTAGGATTCAATTAAACAAAACAAAAAAGGGAGAGGTTGCAAAAAGATTACCCTCTTTGTTCTGTCATGGTCTATCTTATCGCTCACAGCCAAGATAAAGCTACAGGTTTTTTTACAACTTGTACCTATCTTGGTAGAAAATATTAGTGTTTTTGAATTGAATGGGCTTTAAAGCAGCGGTTTCCAATATTTTTCTACTCAACCCCCACACCACCTGTCACGTTTTTTTTCTTCATTTAAGACCCATGGAAGTGTTAATATTAAGATCTCTCTCTTTTATTTGGTCAGGTTTTCAACCATTTATTTATCTGCTCTCCTCTCTCAATGGGAAATAGCTTAAGACAGCAAAAATAAATGTATAATGTGTCTTAACATATTCTTTGCATCCTCAGTGCCACTTTATTTGATGCCCCAGGATGCTCCTTTTTTCCCCACTGTATTTTTTTAATTTTTTTTATTTGTATACAACTTAGTGACGATGAGCGTCTGTGGTTCTGAGAAAACAGGATCCTAAACATATGTTTCTGTCATGATTCCTGCTTTTTCTGTTTGCAGGCCCAGCTTATCGCTCAGTCCATCGGTCAGGCGTTCAGCGTAGCTTACCAGGAGTTCCTGAGAGCCAATGGCATCAACCCCGAGGACCTGAGTCAGAAGGAATACAGCGATATCATCAACACCCAGGAGATGTACAATGACGACCTCATTCACTTCTCCAACTCTGAAAACTGCAAAGAGGTTGGTCTATATTAAACGTGCATTAAACATGTGTTTCTTACAACTGAAAGATTCTTTTGCAGAAGTTTGTTGGTTTGTGTCGGTGCAGGAAAAAAGCAAGAACATAAACACTGTGAGACTTTACATGTGTGCTACAGGGCCACTAGAGAAACACACTAGTATACAGTAGCTGTTCACTAATTAGAAAGATTAAGAGGCAGGTGGTACCGTAATATCTACTCGGAGCATGTCAACGCTAGCTGTTTTCTCTTTTTTTGCTTCAGCATTTCCTCTTTTGCTAACACTATGCCCTGAAAGCATTACTGGAGGCTTTAAAGAATTATAAACCGTGAAACAGTTTCTGCTGTATGAGCAGAGAGGCGGCCTGCGCATGACCACACAGCTGCTTTATTGGAGGCACTCGAGTCATTTGTTGTGATGGAAACTGGGCTTTCTTGAAGCACTAATGCTTCCGAACCAACTGTGTTGAGTACCAGAGAATGAAGAATGCAGCTTTCTATGGTCTCGTATTTCTGTATATAGCGTGATATCCCCCAGCTGTATCCTCTGAGCTCCAGGGTAGCTGTTATACCACATATTTCTGCTCTGATATATGGAAGGGAGCTAGAAAAAATGATTTTCAGACTGGCAGAAATCATATTCTTTTAAGTGAAAGTGAGTTGAATGTAGCTGAATCCGGTGCTTGTCTGATCCACTACACTGTAGCAAATTGTTGAGGGGAAAAAAGTCTCAAGCATACTGATGCAAACAAACGTTTTTGACACCTGCGTTTCTTTCAGAATAAAAAAGAAACAAAACTGATGAAATGTTAGTGTGGTAGCGCTGTTATAGGCTCAAGTCGGTCGGTATTGTTTAAATTATTGTCAGTTTCTGCACATGATGAAACATGAAAGTGACCAACAATCTGTTTCGTCTCCACAGCTGCAGCTGGAGAAGAGTAAAGGTGAGATCCTGGGTGTGGTGATTGTCGAGTCTGGCTGGGGCTCCATTCTTCCCACAGTCATCTTAGCCAACATGATGAACGGCGGGCCAGCGGCTCGCTCTGGCAAGCTGAGCATCGGAGACCAGATCATGTCCATCAACAACACCAGCCTAGTGGGGCTGCCACTCGCCACCTGTCAGGGAATCATTAAGGTACAGAGACACTGAAGCTGTGAATTAAATAATAATCAAATATCGATCTAAACCACATTTTTTTTAAGTTTGAGTGTTTCTCTGTGTTGAAGGGCTTGAAGAACCAGGTTCAGGTGAAAATGAACATAGTCAGTTGTCCTCCGGTTACAACCGTCCTCATTAAGAGACCAGATCTGAAGTATCAGCTGGGCTTCAGTGTCCAGAACGGCATTGTAAGTATGATTGTAGGCTTGGAGGTTTATTTTTTGTAATATTAACTAATATTGTAATTTTTCAAAACAATATTTAAATGTACTGTGTGATTTTGTTTCTCAGATGTATTGTTATATTTGATGTTAAGAATGGTACATTGTGTCTTGGTCTGTTTAGATTAATCTGCTCATTATTTTATTTTCCCTTTTTATATGGACAATATTTGTACAGCAAATGTATTCCCTATTTAAAAAAATACATAAATAATTCCATTATTTCAAGTCGGATGTAATGTGCAGTTTTTCAAATATAAACTGAGTTTCCGATGTCTGTATCATTGCAGGCATTTTATCCTTCTAGTGGCATACATTTTGCATAGATGTGTATTATAAGCATTTTGCAAGAATTCTGAGTAATGTTTCCTTTTGCCTGTTTTGTCAGATATGCAGTCTGATGCGAGGAGGCATTGCTGAGCGAGGTGGGGTCCGTGTGGGTCACAGGATCATAGAGATCAATGGGCAGAGTGTGGTGGCCACGGCACATGAGAAGATTGTCCAGGCCCTCTCGAACTCTGTTGGCGAGGTGAAACTGATGCACACAAACATTCATACACACAATAACATACGAATACACACATTACTTTTTACTGGAACTGTGTACTTAAAGATAATTGTACTGTGTAGAAAACAGTTGTTGAATATGTAGTGTGACTCGAGAGAAACTTCCTCAAGTTATCAGGAAAATAATGTGTCCTCACAGACTGAGCTTCGCAAATACAATTTGAACAGAAACTGAGTTTGAAAAATGTGGACATTTATCAGGTAGGGGAAGTCTAACAAAAGTTGATAACGTTCTGTTGCATTATGGGAATTGTAGGATCCAGCGTGATGGGACACAAAAAGACAGGAAAACTGCTCTATGCCAAACAAATCACACTGCTAAGAATGTTTGTAAATGCGGACAAAAGTTTTATTCGTCTTGGAAGGATGGCTTCAGCCAATTGAAGCTTTTAAATGGAAAGGATTTGTCAAATGTTAAAGCGAGAACACGAGAGTCTGAGGCTGTTTTTGAAATAATTTCACTTCTCCCTGTACAGGTAACTGGGTGTGGTACTGTAATCGTAGTTCATAAGATGTTCACAATCTAAATCCCCACTGAGGTCGCTCCTCTCACCCAGCTGTCACATACATTTACGTTTTTTAACTGTCGGCCCACTGCCTGTTGGTCAGTATATCTTTTAAATTTTAGACACATTTTGATGTTTCATAGTAGAATAATTTAAGTCTGTTTTTTAGAAACCAGGTAAGTATGGTATTTGAGCAATTGTACTTTTTGTCCTTGCTCCAAACTATTGTTATTATATTGGCCTTTAAAAATCCACTATCGGTTAACCTTTATTATAAAGTCACCTTACATACAAATAATACACACACTATCGTCTACAGCTTGAAATATGAAAATATAATCTGTATGTTTGACTCCTTTTAATTTAGATTGTTTTTTTTTTTTTGCCAGATTCACATGAAGACCATGCCAGCAGCCATGTTCAGACTTCTAACAGGACAGGAGACACCTATGTACATATAAACAAAGTCCAGGGACCGGTCTACAGGGCAGGCTGTCTTCTGATTGGTCGGTTACCTTATGGGGCAAACCAAGCTGGCCAGTGACTTGGGGGAGGATTGCTTCTCTCTGTCAATGCATTTCTCTTTTTGTTTCTTTTTGTTTGAGATGACCACTTCAACTCTTCATCATCTCTCCCTTGTCTGTGCTTAACATGCAACAGCCATTTTATTGACATGAGATGCTTTTTCCATCTGAGCAGCTGAAAAGACTGTGTGCGTGTGCGTGTGCGTGTGTGCTATTTATTTGTCCTGTCAGTGCTTTTCCGTGTCACTTCCGTGAGATCGTGTGGACGGACTTATCAAGCGAATGCGTCACAATTTATTTTTTATACTCATGTAATGCAATACGATACTTCTACTATACTTCTTGTATAGTTTCATTTTCTTCTGTTTATTTATCTCATGTAAATACATATTTTGCTAATATTGCAGGTGAAGGCGGTGGGGGATAGGGAGGAGCCACAGCTGCATTGTAAATATTTATTGAACCTTGCTGTTGAATTGAAATGGTCTGCGATGATGGCACAGACACAATTAAATGCCTGATATCATAGTTGCCAGTAAAAAAGTGAATGAGTTAAGTGTCTGAAATGTTGGGTTTAAATATGCTACGTTGATATAATGTACATGTGATGTGAATCAAACCAATGCTCGCAGCAGGGGTTTATGGGAGAAACGCCATATCCTTTTCATTTTCTTCATTTTACGGCAATACAAGAAGAGTTCAATCTCTGAAGTCTTTTATAAATCTCATGTACAAACACTCACACACATTTAAATAACAAGCAACTGAGTAAAACTATTAACATGCATCAACTATGCTTTTGATATCAAAGTCACATGTATGAAAATGAAGTTTCTGTTGTGTGCTACTCTACTGTATGTTCATCTTTAGTGTTCCTGACTGAAACTCATGCATACTATGAGTGGATTGTGAATGTAACTGTGTTGTGTGAGTTGTCCCATTGCCATAAGCAGTATTAGAATGTCTGTACATAAGAGAAATGTGTCTAGTATTGTGCTCATGTTATAAAACAAAACAAGAAACACAGGTTTAGTCTCTGCAAACATGTCCCACCTGTATGTTGACTTTTAGTCTTGAGAGGGAAAGAGAGAACTGTGAATCACACACACTGTGACAGAAACGAGCCTAACCGCCAGGTAAAGGTTTTACAATGCATTGTAGTACATTTTAACCACATGAGCATTATCTGTGTGCATGCCTCGTAAAGTAGTTCCATGTCATTGTGGCAAGAAAATAAAATCTGAGCTAAACCCGGCTGGTTTTGTTGGACTGGATCAAACTGATTCTAACAAACTTGTTCTAAAGATTTTTTAATTTGCTGTCTTAAAGTGGAGCCTGGGCACCGACTGGGAAAATGTATTTTCATGATTAGCCTGTTTTGTATGGAAGCCCATTGCTACCAGAATAACAATAAAAAATAGATAACAAAAAAAGTTTGGCGTGAGAAAAAATAAAAGCACTGATGAGTCCAAATTTTGACTTATTGTCTCACAATTTTAGTCTTACTTTCAGTAAATTCTGAATTCAGTGTGTGCCGGTAAGTACTGTCTTAGAAGACCTCAGAGGCCTTTTAAAGCCCACCTTGCTCATTTTTAAAGATCAATTTGATACTTTTGTTAGTTTATAATGGTAAATTATGTTTCTTGTATCCTGACAAAAGGTGTACTTAAAGACTAATGAATGATAAATATTGTGTACTAATAGTATAGAGCAGAGAAAAGAGTCAAAGATATTACTATTTCCACTTTGAGCCACTAGTCCCCCCTAATGTCTGCTGTTAGGTAGTGTTGGTTCTGTGAAAAGGAAATAAAGTCACCTAACATATTTTTATTTTATTAAATTTAGGACTACAGTAGCCATATGACAAATCAACATACATTTAAAAAACAAATTATACAAGCCTAAAATGATTAAATAAAAATTAAAAACAGAAAAGCATGACAGAATCTCTCGTTAGATCTCTGACCTGCAGTCAGAAAGAACATAGTGCCGTTATCGGTTCTCTCTGAACCGCTCTGTTATCTTCCTTCGGGTTAATGTTTGTTTGTGATTATGTCTACTGCTCATGCTGAGTCACTTTCAGGTGGGTCAGATCAGGGCTTCTGGTCCTTCTGGTCACACTTCAACATGACCTTGATCCCGAGACCCTGCCTTGCGGTCTCAAAGGCCTGGGCTGCCTGCTCCAGGGGAAAGCGGTGGGTCACGAGGGGCTTCACGTTCACTTTCCCTGACGCCAACATGGCGATGGCCATCGGCCAGCTGCAACACAGATTGACAAACATTTTACGCAAGAGTTCAATCACCTAATTATTGATTGAGTTGAGCTTCACCCAAGGCCATAAATGATTAGAGAAATTCATTTTGATATCTCGTTTATTATTATATAAATTAAATATTACTCTCCAGTAGAACTGCTTCCAGCTTTGCTTTTAAACATCTGCTTATCGGTGAAACCGATGGATTTTTTTCTTACGTGTTACAGTAGCGGAAAACTCCTCGGATGTCCACTTCTCTTAAGGCAGCATAGGTCAGAGGAACAGTGACCATCGGAGGACTGATACCCACCAACGCCACCACGCCTCCTGAACGTGTTGCCTGGCAGGAAAAAAATGCATACATACATTTATATATAACGTAGATTATATTATAGGTATTCAAATACTGAAACTCTTTACGCTTCGCTGTGGACCAAGTATATGGTACTATAATTAGAAAGTATTCAGACGCTTTACTTAAGTAAAAGCAGCAAAACCACAATGTAAAAATATAGCAAATAAAGTAAAATAAGTGAGTTGAAGTATAATGTTGCATGAAATGGAAACAGTCAAATAAAGTACAAGTATTTACAAATTGTAAGTAGTACAGTACCTGAGTAAATGTAATATTGTCTAGACTTTGTGCAGAGCTGCTTCATAACTCTGAATACAACATTAAATGGTCTTCACTGAATAGTCACGTACGTAGATGGCAGTTTGAACGCTGCTCTCCACACCAGAGCATTCGATAGCAACGTGAGGCTGAGCGCCCAGCTGCTCCTCGACGCGCTTGGCCAGATGCTGAGGTTCGTCTCCTCTCTTCACCTTCAGCTGGAAGTCTGCACCCAACTCTTTGGCCATCGTAAGGCGCTCGGGTAACATATCTGAACGGCAGAGGTGGATTAGAGACAAAAAGAAAAGCCTGATATGTGTGTGTGTGTGTGTGTGTGTGTGTGTGTGTGTGTGTGTGTGTGTTTTACCGGTGATGACGACCTGCGATGCCCCCATTGCTTTAGCAACAAGCAAGCAGACCAACCCAATAGGTCCTGTAGGAAGAGAAGAAATAAGCAGGATGCCAAATATAAAGATGGTGTTAAGTATAAATTTAAAGTGTCACTGTTCAGATACAATTAAAAAGAGTCAATGTCGTGATGTGTTTTTAGCAATAAGAAACAATCACCCCTGGTTATGCTCAACGCAGGTGTCTCAAATGTGCATGAGCTTGTTTTTGCAGCAAATGGGATTCGTTAAATATTAAGTGTCTCACAAGGATTGTGAAGGTTCAGTAGTTTTTCCCCACACACTCAAGTTGTGCCAGAATGATTCTCACTTTAGTGCCTACACCCACCGATGTCTGTCGAACTAGATGGCGCCGCTTGCAAAGGCATGTTACATAAACGCAACACAATTAGCCTCTTTTTATATTAGTTTGCAGTGTGTCCTGAGAGGCAGCCGGCAGTATCTTGTTGGTTGAATTGTCCTACATGTTTAATTGTGTTAGTTTAATCGTTTGTGCTCCTTTGTACCTGCGCCACAGATGAGCACGGTGCTGCCGAGGGTTACACCGGCTCTGCGACAGGCGTGGATCCCCACAGACAGAGGTTCGATTAGGGCTCCTTCCTCAAAGGTCACATTATCAGGCAACCTGGACAGTTGAAGAAAGACACGAAGAACAAGAAGAACAAGAAGAAGCATGCAAAGTCAGGCAAGAGAGTCAGTTGGCAGTCATGAGATCAGAAAGTTGTGATGTAATCTCTGATGCAAAACCTTTACAATGTGGAATAAAACGGTTACTTGTAACAGAAGTTGGCACTGTGTTTGTAGTATTGGCACAGATTTCCATCATCGGGGGGAGTGGCACAGAAGAAGATTGTAGGAGACAAGTTATAGCGTCCATTTTTGAAGAACTCATCCATCTCGCGAGGTGCACCCGGCTCAATGGCCACTCTGTCGCCTACAAAAATACACTGAAGTTGGCTTTATCCAGATAATTCTTTGTGGCTGAGAGTGAACTTGATTTCAATATCATACAAATGTAAGGACTAAGTGAGATATTGCAGTGTATGACGTCACAGTGCCACAAATGCATGTTTTAATGCACTCGTGCCACTGCAGGTACAGTTTGACAAAGTACCAGAGTTGACAGAAGCAATCATTTGTGTGATCTATGAATATCTTTTGATGCGTGGAAGCAAGACTTCCATGTTAACAGAATGGCAGGTTTCAGCAGTGCTCACCCACTTCAAGGTGCGTGACTGCTGATCCGAGCTTCACCACCCGCCCCGACGCCTCGTGCCCCAACACCATCGGTTTTGTGACCACAAAGTCCCCAATCCGTCCATGCTGCCAGTAGTGAACATCTGATCCGCAGATTCCTACAGAGTGCATCTGGAGCAAAACCTCTGGGTGCAAAACATGACACACAAGACAGAGTCTGAGTATGCAGATGTTGCCCCCTTGTCACAGAGACACCCTACAGACCAGCATGACTCCAGACCTCAGTCATGTCCTACATCACCTTGATTTGTTCAGCATTTCAATTTATCTTTTGGTTAAAGATAAGACTTTTAAAAAATAAATATTTTACACATATCTATATTTTACACTAGTGCATTGTCTACTTGCAAATCACTAATATATGGTAAGTTTGTTCCTTCAGTTTAAAACATATTCCTACAAGAAAATAAATCGAGCTAAAACAAAGTACCCAGTTAAGTTGGATTGCATTAAATGTAATCAATTTAACGTATTATAACCTTGCAAAGCATGTCCATCATATTCACATATTTCGATATGCTTGTTGGTGGACTATACATTGTAAATGGCAGTTCAACTACAATGTAATACGTCATACCATTTGGTCCCGGCTCCGGGATGGGGCGCTTTTCCTGAAAAAAAAGAAAAGAAAAGGTTTGTTGTCAGTGTAATTCACACAGACTGTAGCTAACGTTAATGCAAACGATGAAAGTTTAAGATCAGTCTCCTACCACCCGGAGGTCTTTCTTTGCATGCAACACCACGGACAGATTTTCCTCCGCCATGACAGATGCAACACGTCTTGAAAACACAACAGGGTGAAGAAGAAGAAGCACAGAGGTGGCCCGAGTCCAGAGAGATCTCTCTTCTTGTCAGAGGCACAGTCCCGATCTACACCTCGCGGACTCACGGACTCTGAGGCGCGCTCCCGCTGACTCCGTGAGGGTTGAGGGACGCCCCACCGTCACCGAGTGCTTGAGGGCTTTCTGGCTGACATGTCAAACCCTTTATGAACCCGTTCCGTGCATCAGCTTTAGATGCCGACTTTTCCCAAGGAATTTACCCACGATTCCTTGCAATCTGAAGAATGGAGAAGTAAAAAAGGTAAACAAAGAGGACGGCACGTGGGTGTTCAGCCTGATGAATTACATTTATACAACAACATTAAGGATTAACATGCTGTTGCATGTTAAGCACAGACAAGGGAGAGATGATGAAGAGTTGAAGTGGTCATCTCAAACAAAAAGAAACAAAAAGAGAAATGCATTGACAGAGAGAAGGCATGACAACATAAATTAATAAATCTAATTGTGGTTATTTTTTTTATACTTTTAACTCTCTTCTGGGCACTTTCCTCACGACATGAAATGACATTTCAAATAATCTATTTACTCGTTTTTATCAAAACAACATTTGTGTATGTTTGATGAATGCTGCTGTGTAAAAAAATAATATACATAATCTCAGTTTGCATTCCTCTGATTTAATGTGTTTTTATGTCCCTTTTTTAATCCTTAATGTTGTTGTGTAAATGTAATATATTGGGCTGAACACCCATGTGCCGCTTTGTTGCACTTTTTTTTTACATCTCCATTCTTGCATTGGTAACTGCGTGTTTAACGTCCCATTGCTATGAATTGTGGGTAATTCCCTTGGGCAAAGTCGGCATTTTATGCTGATTTACGGAAAGGGTTCATAAAGGGGTCAACATGTCTGCCAGAGACTCAAGCACTCGGCGATGTGACAGTGGGACAGCCCTAAAACCTCACGGACTTCGCGGGAGCGCGCCTCAAAGTCCGTGAGTCCGTAAGGGTGGAGATTGGTGGGACTGTGCCAGAGTGCAAACAAACTGCATGCAGGCTTCTCCTTCCTGATAGAGGGGCTGATACCCAAAAAAAGCATGTGATTGGCCAAAGCCCAGTGGAAGAGTCCACTTTGTAGGGGTGACCGCTACCACACAGAGGAATTGAACTGCCCTCATTAAATTACTGTGACTCTTTGATATGTTTGTACACAACGTTGATATTGATTTTAGGTTGCTATTGAGCCCTCATCCTCGATTTGCCGAGATGTAATTAGCATTAAACCTACCTCTACATTGTCTCAGGCTGGCTTTACTGTTTAATGTTTTTGTATGACATAAATGCATTGATTAGTAAATGAGATTGCATTTGTTTTTTATCTCAAAATATACCAACAATATATTTCTGTAATCCTCAAGGTTTCCCTCTTTTGATGACATCTACATTGCAGAGAAAATTGTCTTCAAATTTCTTACATCTTGGTGACAAACACATTATTATGTGGTATTTCTTTGTACAATATCCATTTGATGTCACATTTCATGGATAACTAAAAAATAAATAATAGCTTTGACCCGAATACACCTCATTAGCAGGGCACTAAACGAGTAGTTTGATGTTCTGAGGCGGCCAACTGGTGATTCAAAACTGCATGAACCTCTGATGTCCAATAATAAACAACAATCCAGTAATTGCTGGTCAGTAGGACTCCACTCCTTAAGCTATGAAAAAGACAAGTTAGAGAATGTTAGTTGAAAACATAGATTTAATTATTTTGGTAACTCTAACGGAGGCAAGTCAAGCATCAACTGTTGTCATTCCAGACACTGACATGAACAAATAGAGACTATGTTAGAGGGACAAAGCAATTAGCAGATCTTACACTGATGTAACAGAGATTTATTTTAGTTCAGCGTAAACATCTACCCTGTATACACAAGTAAGCAATGCAAACATAATAAACAAACAAAATAACTCAACTGACAGAACATTATCTACAGCTTGAAACTGTAGAAAGTGTGAAAGGCACAGCTGCTACTTGTTCTTCTTTAACGTGTTTTTCTCTGCTTTGCTTATGTGTGCAGCGGGCGGCAGCAGGCTTTACAGTTGGAGCATCTGAAACATCTGGGGTGAAAATCACTCACAGCACCTGAATATTTCTGCAGGTTGTCAATGTTGACATACCCTGAACAGAAAAAGTGAACAGAAAACAAATGTTAACATGTTAAAAATTGATAGCAACAGACCTTCATTACAGGTGAGTGATCTATTGTTTTCTCAAACATACAGTAAATGATAATACATCTTTCATCTGAGAGCATGTTACCACCTGGATAGTGAACATGGAGAGGGGCTTCACTTTCTGATAGATCTGTGTCAGTAGGTTCAGAACTGCCAAAAGAGTAATATGGACTTAATTAATTCACTGGACAGTTTGCAATTGATTTAGAACCAATATTCCATATTTACAGTGGAAACGCAACATACTTGTTTCTGCTCACTTCACTGTATTCATCTTCTGACTGGCATCTAAAACTCTTATGTAAATCCTGTAAAACCAAAGGAAGTCCAACTAAGTGATTAAGCCTACATGATCTGACTGGTGTCATTTTACCTGGTGCATTTACCCTTTCCACCGACGGCTCATCTTCACACTCCCAAATCAACCTCCCAACCACGTGTCTCACCTCTAAAATTAAAATACAGAACATTGTATGTTTTATACTTGATGAAACTGGTTTGCTTTAAAATGAATAAACCGAGAAGTTCAAACCAAGAGTGACTAGTCCCTTTGAATAGTTTTTAGACACCTGACGAGTTAAAAAGATCCAGTATTCAACGTTAAAAAAGTTAAGTAAAATTAGCAAAAATATAAACATGTGCCAGAAATATGTAATTTTTTTAATTCCAATTTTGTTAATCATTTGACAACCCCTCAGACTCTTCTTGGGACCTCATTGCTGGTCTTGACTCCAACATTGGGAACCACTGATTTAGTATGGTTTACGACAAATCAATAAACATGTTAGTTCTCACCCTCCTGTACTGAGGCCGGAGGCAGCACATAATGACCGATGCACACAGACCTCACACTCTGGCGCTTCTCACAGGCGGACAGAAAAAAGCTGTGAAAAACTGCAACCTTGTTCCTGAGATAATCTTTGCTCTTAAATATCCTGAAAAAAGATGTCAAAGTATTGCTTCAGAAGCAGTTTATTGTCAAGTATGTATGCACATACAACACATTTTACTTAGTGATTGATGCATAGCAATAAACAGTGTAAAGACATAATTCAAAATATGATGATTTACAATGGAAAACGTGTAGGGGATTATAGAAAAATGACTCACAAATTATCTGCTCAATGATATATGTACAGCTTTCCAGTTCCTCACACTCACCTTAGAGTATCAGCACATGTAGCATCCTCACTGAAAAGGAAAGCTGCTCTTCTGCAATCAGCAATGGTCCCACCCTCCGACACTACAAGACATAACCTTATGTTATGACCTAAACCAAGATCAAACTACCAAAGCCATCTTTGTGTTTTGAAATGCCAATGTAAGGTGAGGTACAAGTTGAACTTGGGTTACAGATCCCTAAACCTGATTTGTGACAGTAACATTATTCCACTTATTCTCCTTTAAAAGATAATACAAGTCGTGTTTTGTTAAAATGTTAACATCATATAGTGGCAGCATGTTACTCACTAGCTAGATAACAGCTAGCTAGCTAAATATATAAATATAGCTACAGTATAGCTATTAGCATTGACCTGATACTAGTAGAAATAGGTTTGCGTTACTTACTCCAAAAGGTGTGACATGAATGTGGCACACTGCTCGAAAACCAGGCAGACTTATTCCTAAACATAACAACAGCCTTCTGCTTCGAAAAGTGGTTTTCATTTATACTGTTCCCTCTCCAGCTAGCTTGCTCTTTCTCTCTTTGTAAGAAGGGCTGTAGACTGAATATAAGAAGTGCTGCTTGGTCGTTTGGCGCGCAAACGGCTTTGCTGCGTTTAAGTGTCTCGATAACAATCGGAAATGTTGGAATTCGGGGGAACGGATGTGTTTGGACTGTTTAATATTTAGTTGGTCCTGTTTTTTTATTATATCAAACTCATAAAGTAACAACTTAAAACCACAGCCAGAGTAAAAATGTCCTGCATTTGTTTCGCTAATGGTCTGTGTAGTTAAAGCTAGCTAATGCTAGTTGTTTGTTAGCTAAAGTTATCTAAGTTAACATTTGAGGAACGCAAGGTGATGCATTTCAACGTTGTTTAAAGTCAAAGTGGGTATGCATCCTGCTTAACTGTCTTATTACATTATCACCTCACATATGTTGTAAGTGAAACGTATTGAGGGTTTCTGTTTCTTTCAGGTTTCTTAGACATGGCCATGGAACAAAATGATGCACATCATTCATACTCAAACGGTTTATTGTGCAAAATGGAAATATCTGTTTATATCTGTTTTAAATGTATTTGATGATGTTTCATTATCACACAGCAGCAGTGTGATGCAGTACTACATTTCACCGCCAGATGGTAATATTTTGTAACATATAAAGTTGATCATCAAGTCATGGTCCCTTTTATATGGCTTGTAACAGTCCGGGTCTCACTATATATTCACAGTAAAATTCTTTATTGATCCTTTTTTTTCATTTCATTAGTGCAGCTGCCATTTAATAACTTTAAGTCTCTACAGGAAGTGTATATATACCTTATCTTTTAAATGTAATTATGATATAGAGCCGGTGACTGAATAATGGTGCAGCTTTCAGTTGGTTGGAACAAGGGTGGTGATGTGCCCCAGTTTTGTATTTATCCACACCTGGTGAGGAGAACTGAATTGTTTTTTAATGTTAGTAATACACAATATTCCAATGCTGTTACACATGTTAGACATGTTTTTTGGAGCTTCATTCAGTCTGTTACAGATAAAATACTTGATAAAACACTTAATTTCAGCTGTGTTGTCAAATCTCACTTGTTCACAGTTAGATGTTAGCTCTTTGTGTACTGTCTTGTCAATTCACTCACATATTGGACAGCAGTTTTTGACAGCATAGACATCAGCACCTCTGCTTTAAGAATATCTATACATCCTCAGTGGGGTTGTCTGCAGGTCAGGCGCTCATTGCTACCACACGGACACCCAATAATGTCACGTAACCTTGTGTTTTATAACAGTGGCAACCTATGAAGGAAGATATTTCTGTACAGCAGGATTGCATATATAACTGCCGTGCTATGCTTATTTGAACGCTGTGAAACCAGAGAGCCTGTTACTCTGTCACAAAAGGGAGCGGTATAGGATGTATCTCAGGCTACTACAGGTCTCCGGCATTGTTTTGAAAACCACTGAGCACACCGACTGCCTGTGAAGTGCATGCACAAAGGCACAGATTCCATGTAGGTTACTGCTTGCATGCTTGTAATATTTTGGTCAGATTGCCGGCACATATATTGTCATTGGATAGAGACTGAGTTCCTCCACTCCATACAGTGACTGGTTGAGGGGGGTTCACTCTGTTGCCATGACAACAGTGAAGCCACACCCTGTTTCTTATACCCAACCCCCCAACATGCTGGGCTCAGAACAAAGCACCGGAGAGAGAGCGAGAGAGGGGCTGGTTGGTGGTACATGCACTGAGGTTTAACATGAGCAGCAGGAGAGAAGACAAAATGCATCATCTATCTGTTGTGGATTAACCTAGGCATTCAAGACACCTGTATACTAATATGACACATGTTATTGGTTACCTTTTTGTTTTCATTGTACAAAAAAACTACAATATTACTAGAAATTAAATGTTTCTGTCCGTGAAAATCATTCTATTTATCAAAACATCCAAATGTATCTCTTCTCAAAAATTCCAAACGTTTTTTTAGCTTTTAGATTTGATGCCTTCTCTGTTTTATATCATTGTAAAAGTCATGTCTTTGGGTTGTACAGCATGGATATGTCACATTGGACTCTTCTTCTCATTGGGGAATTATAATGGGCATTTTTTTGTTGTGATATCATTTAGTCTTCATATTTATCTATAATTAAAATGATTGTTTGCTGCCGCCCTAATTAAGTAGAGCGTTGAGACAGCAAACTGATTAATTGATTAGAAAGCCAATCACATCTTAAACAGTTATAAATAAATACCCTTTGGTTGTGGATTGTTGGTTGTCACCTTTTGGCTCTGAGAAACTGTGATGATTTTTTTACTTTTTTCTTGATATTTTTAAGCTAAACTATTTTATTTAATTTTTTTAAATCATCAGATTTAGAAAAGCCATTCAGCTGCAACCCTTATTTATCTTGCAACTGGGGATGTACTATAGTGCATTTATGCTCCAACTGTTACATTTTACATGTCTCTCGCTCTCCCCGACTCAGGCCTGTTGTGGGTTTTGGGTGTCCTCTGAAGTCCAGGAATAATTCACATAATCTGAATTATGTTAAAATGACAGGATTTGTGCTCTTCCTCCTCTTTGTTTTCTGTTGTGCTGATTTTGTCCTTTCAGCTTCCCTTCTGCTGGACAATGTAAATGGCCCGCGGTGGCAGAGCTGGCTGCCCGGGGCTGATCCATCTCCCCTCTGTCCCTTATGATATTGTTCCATTGTGTAGTAGCCTAGATTACTGTATTGCTATCAGTGGCAGTATGTTTTAGTGCTGCACTTTGTTTTTGTTCATTCATTTGACGATTATTATTTTTGATTAACAAATTTAAGGGTTTGTCTGTCATTATAATTTAAAAAATAGCGAACCCATCACATTTTCTCAGGGAACAAAGTGTCATCTTTGTATCACTAGTTTTTCCAAACAACAATAACCCAAATGTATTCAATTTCGTATCACAGTCAACAATGAAAATAAAAACATATTCACATTTGAGAGGTAAAAAACTATAAAACCAATACAATTGTAGGTTAGTTTCTGGTACATTTTCATTTATTCTACTAATTGATTAATCAACTAATTGTTTCAGCTCTGGTATGTTGCTGTTGTAATACTGTACAATATGACAACCATAATGTCATTACAAAGCTGTTTGGGTCTTCCTGGAGGCTCATTTTTGCCTGGTTTTGGTTTGTCTTGGGCTCCTTCAATTTTTTCTGCCCCTCATGCTGCGGCTGTGTTTCAGAGGGAGTGATATAGTAAGAGGAACTGGGCTACATATGTTTTAATTAGATGGTTTTGATAAAGCAATGGCTACATTCACACAGGAGAATTCAAGCTGAATCATCTTCAATTATCTCATTTTTAATGAAACCCGTTCAACAGAAAGCATAAATAATGAGCAGCATGATTAAACATTACACAGAAACAATAGCACAAAAGCAGAAACACCATTCATGATTTCTCAGCTATGTGAGGACTGTGGAGAAGTTTGTGTGTTGTGGGGGATGATCAGGGAGGTCTTGATCGTTGAGAAATGTTTATTAAATAATGTCCAGCGCTCTCTGACAAACTCAATGACAACTTGTGTCTTCATGAATTGCTGCTGGCTTTGCATTTGATATGGTATTTACTGCTTCCAGACATCAGATAGCCAGTCAGCATTATCATACAGTACTTTGTCAGTGAGATGGAGCAGTAAACCTTCCTGGAGTGATATTATTAAAGTGTTCTAGCAGACCTGATTTGCTATCCACACCAAACTTGCATTACCTTTAGTTCAGTGTTAAATGGGCAATCTATTATCTCTCTCTTTCTCTTTCTGTCTCACCATCAAGTCTCTCTCTCCAGCTGAACCAACAACATCAAAGGAGTGGGCTTCAAATCACAGGTGTTGAAGGATTAAGGCCACCGCAGGATGGGGTTTTATTCTCAGCCTCATCTTTTATGTAGTGTCTCTTTCACTCACTTGTATCTCGAACCGGTAACATGGATTGGTAGACTGAAGTATCCATTGCTAAACTGAAAATATGGAGTGTCTTCATTCTCACACAGCATCAACAAGTAAGAGACTGCACTCAGGAATTGGAACATTATTATTGTCAGAAGTTGCATAAATGAAGACATCATCTTACAGTAGGAGGTTGGGTCCAGGGGGTACTATCGATGGCTATTGCAAGATATTTTTGCCATACTTACAGTCAGGGCCATAAGTATTTGGACTGTGACCCAATTTTTCAAATTTTGCCTATTTACATGACTACAATGGATTTTTTCTTATTTTCCTCTTTACTCGACTTTACACAGAATTGAAATGACGCTGTCAATAATATGTGGTTGAAGTGTAGACTTTCAGCTTTATTTCAATGGATATAACACAAATATGGCATTAACTATTTAGGAATTACAGCCATTTTTACATGATCCCCCACATTTCCAGAAGTTCAGAAGTAAGTGGACAAACTATCAAAATAGTGAATATAATGATAATTTGTAATACTTATATATATTACTACTATATATATATATATTACACCCATAGTCATCACCAAACGCTGAGTTTCCTCCCTTGAGATGCTTTGCCAGACCTTTAGTGCAGCCTCCTTCAGTTGCTGCTTGTTTGTGGGTCTTTCTGACTTAAGTTTTATCTGAAGTAAATGAAAAGCATGCTCACTTGGGTTGAGATCAGGGCCCTATTCCTCGTACCTGGCTTACTAAGTTAGCTGAATAATTTTCAGGATAAGATGACGCAGGTCTTTTCGGTTCCACGAAGCAAGTTTGGAAAAATCACAATAGCAACACATCCAAATCCCTTAACCTGCTCCAGCGCAGGCTTAGTGAAATTCACTGGATAAGGTGGCCACTCCCACCGGACAAAAAAGCCGTTATTACTTATATTAGTTTTATAGGGAGAGAGTTCTTATAGATCGCCAAGATCCGTTCTCACATCATCATGACCTGTACGAGCGCTATCCATTCTGCCGACAAGGAATCATGTATTATTCTCAAGCCGTACATTGAACACCACACGCCCAGCCGAGCATTGGCCGTCTCACATACTGTATGCATAGCCTGGATCACATACTGTATGCAGAATAGGACATTTGTTTGACTTTGTTGAACCAGGTAACTATTCCTCGTACGTGGTTCAACTAAGTCGATCAAATGTCCTATTATCCAGCTTAAATTACCGAGATGATTGACGTCAGACTATGTCGGTTCCTCAAAGGCAGCTCCGCCCTCAAACAGTCTTGTTAATTCGAACCAGACGTCAGTCATCTGGATAATTGCGCATGCATGCTCCTCTTCAAAAGGGGGAGGAGTCGAACACAGATTCCATGATCTTCAAACGCAACAATGGCAAATAAGATCAGAGAAAGAGTTTACATCCAACACGTTTGCTGTGAACGCAGCATACCACCGCCTCCGCTGCGACGGCTAGACATAAGCATCACAAAATATCAGACAAGTTAAATGCGTAAGTGTTGGGAAAATGTATCGGCTAATTTGAAGTGCCTCATCATCCAAATCAATCATATTATATTTATTTAAATGTGCCTCTATACAAATTAATATATCTTTATGAGGATATATGTACTGTATGCGCGTATGTATCATGTACTATATATGTGTATATACATGTATGTGTAGATTACTATATAACTAGGAGTTAGAATATGTGTATGGGCGGATCATTATGTATGTATTACTCATAATGAGAAATTCAATCAATTGACGCAGTAAAAAGGTTATTGTGTGTGATTCTCTGTATTCTTATCATGAGTCCACTTTAATCATTTTCTACAATAATGATATGTATGGTGTACTAATAGCACTGCCATATAATTATGAGTGCTTTTAACACATCCATAAGTTTCTTAAGCGCTAAATAAATGTTACGAACAGCACAGCCTGCAGCGGCTTTCCCGATGTTCTCCACATCGCTGACACTGTACAAACATGTACCACTTGCAAAAAAGCTCAAGGCTATGATCAAGTCTGTGATCCAGTCTGCATACACTATGTGAGACGGTCAATGCTCTGGTGCGGGTGTGGTGTTTAATGTACGACTCAAGGAAGTGTCGGCAGAATGGATAGCGCTCGTACAGGAAGTCGTACAGGAAGTCATGATGATGGTGAGAATGGATCTTGGCGATCTGGAAGAACTCTCTCCCTATAAAACTAATATAACTAACATCGCTCCTTCATCAATGAGGAAGGGAGCTGCCTTTTTTGTTTCCTTCACTTGCATTGACACCTACAAATGTGGAGGACTGTGTAAAAATGGCTGCAATTCCTAAATTGTTCATGCGAATTCTGTTCCATCCATTGAATTAAAGCTGAAAGTCTACACTTCAACCACATATTGACTGTGTCATTTCAAATCTGTGTAAAGTTGTGTAAAGAGTTGTGTAAAAATAAGAAACATTGTGTCACAGTCCAAATATGCATGGCCCTGACTGTATATTATATACTGTGGTAACTATTCCTTTCACGTCTCTGGGGGAATTGGGTCATTGTGGGTAATATTGATTTTTAGCTAGTGGTTGTATTGATGGCAGTCAGGTTGGTTGGTCCATAAAGAAATATCTCAATAACTGTTTCCATCAAATTCTATACAAACATTCATGGCTCTCAAGTGATTAATCTCTCTGACTTTGGCGATCACCTTAGTTTGTCTGTAACGCCACCTGTAATGGTTTATTGAGGACTGTAAATCGGTGTGTATGTGAGCGTGGATGGTTGTCTGTCTCTATGTGTCAGCTCTGTGACTATGACACGAGTGACCTGTCCAGGGTCAAACTTGCCTTCGCCCAATGCCAGCTAGATAGGATGAGCGATTACAGAAAATGGATGGATATAAAATGTCTTCTACAGTTACATGATTTTATCCATATGGCCCATCCAAAGTTGGGACCTGTAATATATATTCATGTTTTTAACTTTAACGGTACCCATGATATCTTCCCATTATTTTACTGTCGAGTCACGAGCAAGCAATTTTGTCCTTTTTTCTTTTGCGTTTTATAGCCAGGTTTGAGCTGACCAAATTAGCCAGCTATATTAATGATGATAATGATAATACTGATAATGGGACAATGAATGCACATTCATTATCTGTTAAACAGTGTATTCAAGGTGCATACACTCGTATTTGAAGCTGCTTTCAAATCCAAAATGTTGTAACTTTACCAACCCTGTCTCCTAAAAATTACGTTCCCCCAGAACTAATACGCATTCCCAATTACGTTTGATCAGAAACGTATCTCCTCCCTGATTATGTTTGTGTTTGACGTATTACACATATGTTGATTATACACGTATAGGTTGATTAAACACGTATGTTGATTATACACGTATTTTTGTTTTATTGTTTTTATGTTTGTGTTAGACGTATTACAAATACGTTTATAATCGTGTGTTTGTGTTATTGTTTTCTTGCTTTATTTAAGCATATTTTAATTTTTAAACTCTGCGGAGAAAAAAGAAAAGAGGGGCGGGGTGAGGCCAGTGACAGCCGGCCAGTGAAAGCCTGTCGGCCCGGGCCGGGCGCCGGCCTGAGAGTCGGTCGCACCGGGGGGACCGGCCGCACCGGAGCACCGGCCGCACCGGGAGCCGGCTTTCACTGGCCGGCTGTCACTGGCCTCACCCCGCCCCTCTTTTCTTTTTTCTCCGCAGAGTTTAAAAATTAAAATATGCTTAAATAAAGCAAGAAAACAATAACACAAACACACGATTATAAACGTATTTGTAATACGTCTAACACAAACATAAAAACAATAAAACAAAAATACGTGTATAATCAACATACGTGTTTAATCAACCTATACGTGTATAATCAACATATGTGTAATACGTCAAACACAAACATAATCAGGGAGGAGATACGTTTCTGATCAAACGTAATTTGGAATGCGTATTAGTTCTGGGGGAACGTAATTTTTAGGAGACAGGGTTGAACTTTACAGAACACCGTTAAAATAGAAGCACTGCAACTTACAGTTGAGTATTTTTGGGCTTTATCACTCTAAAGCCCAAACATGTTGCATTGAAATAATTTCAGTTTAAGAGTAACCTTGCACACTGTGTTATTCACATATTACACAGTGATCTAACACAGTGTATGCTATCCTCCATGCACTGATGCATCTCATTGGAGAGATCGCCATAAAATAATTTCAACTTGATATTTTGGCAAAACTATCCATCCATCCTACTTAATCACACAAAGAGCCAAAACCTTGTAAAATATGAAAACATAAAAAATGGGAAAAATATCACAGGCAAATATTCTCTCACAGCTTTGTAAATTCAAGCGTGTATCTCAGTGAAAGTGAAGCAGAGGAGACAAGCAAAGTTTTCCAGAGTGACCGCTCTGGTGCGAGCTGTAGGCTCTTCACTGACCTTTAACCCTGGTTGGGTCACCGGGGTGTGTTGGTGTGCTGAGGAAGGACAGGAGGGTACATTGTTCCCCAGACCGTTAAGAAGCCATGTAGGAAAACAGCTGAGCAGCGCCTAACAGTAGGGTGAGAGGAAAAGTCGCAGGCTCCACAGGCTAACCTTTAGGGAACAGACTCACTCTTAGGCAAGCACATACTGTAGACTCATACATCATCACATTCACGTGCACGTGCATGCACTTGTTTATACATTCGCACGGCTGCACAGAGGTATCGGTTAGGCAACACACAGACTGAAGGATGTATTTGAACAGAGGACACCTGCGAGACAGAAACTGCCAACAGAATCAAAGTTTTGACTGACTGTAGCTAGTTCGTGTCTCGCCAAGGACTGTCGTGCTGCTATGCCAGACCATGTGTGAATGTTATTTGCCCTCTTGGTTGCTCGGGTCCACAATGAGTCATCTTTTGGAGTTTGGAAGACGGCATCACTAAGAAATGGCCGCTCCCTGGGGTTAACACCCTGCTGAGCACCAGACATCAAGATTAATGACCTGACTTCCTTTTTCTTTTTTCCCTTTCCTTCCATCATCTTCTCTAACTTTACCCGTTAAATTTATGAACCTACATTTCATCCAGCTTTCTACGGTTTCCCCGGTGGACAGCAGTGAAAGAAGCGTTTGTATCCTTTACTTAAAGGTGCCCTGTGGAGTTTTCTTGTTAACAAACAAAAGTTATTTTTACAGTCAGTGTTTCTCAGTAAAGTGCATAGCGTGTATCTGTGAGGTTTTACAAACATGGCAAATGCACCCTTCCTCATAAAACATGAACAATACATTTTTAAAACTTGCCTTATTTGCATACATACATGTTTACCAGCTACAAGTCTACAATCCCTGCTTTTGTTGCTGTGACTTGCATATCTTAATTACACCAGTGTAGATCAATGTAATAGTGTGAAACCATTGGTCACCTGTGTGCACGTACACGACAAACAGTGACCCACTCATTAAAAATAGCTGTTCCAAAGTGCCACTATTGCCTCAGGGTGCCTTTAAGTAAAAGAAGCGAGACCACAATCGAAATATACTTCATTAAAAGTCAAATTACGAATTCAAACACTTAAAACCCCGATGTTACACCGAAAAATCACACATTGTTTGGAGCTTGACCCATTGGGACAAATATATCAGTCAAATGTAAGTATAAAACGTAAAAGTACTCATGCAGTTGAATAGCCCTTGGCAGTTTTACATTGCAAATGGTGATTCAAGTCCTTCATTTTGTAATAATGATCAGCTCGCTTTATATTATCCTTTTTATGTTTTTGCTTCCACTAAAAATAAAAGTTAAAGTTAAATTAAATAAATGTATTTAATTACTTTCCACCTTTGCCCAAAGAACCAGGGACGTGTAGCCGTGTCCAAATCAGCAATCTTTTACATCCAAATTTGATAATCAGTCCCACTGGTTTCTCTGATGGACTTTTACATAACCCATAATTGTAGCTGTTGGGATATTAGCCTGAGACCTTACAGTACTAATGATTAATATCCACTTACATGTTTGAAAAGGGTTCTTAACAAAGATTACATACAACATCACTGAAACACAAACTAACTGGAGTGTCAGTTTTTTCCCATATAACATGAAACAATGTAAACATAGAAAACAACTTAACGAATATTATTGGACGTCTGGTTTATTTCTTAATCTCCGAGACGCTGTGATCTGCAGACCTGTTCCTTCTTGTTTTACCAGCACAGGATGTCACTCTCTAAATACAGGCTTCGTCCTCTTCTTATACAACTCACACTCACACAACTTGTGTTTTGACAGTATCTCTCAAACTTAAATCTCTGTTTTCTGTAACCTGCTGTGAGGAACAACGGGACAGATCTAAATGGTTCGTCTTCAGTAATAGCTTCCACCATGTCATTTTTTAGTTGTCCTCCTTGGACTGTTAGTGTGAAACTAGGGCAATCATTTATCAGGCGATAACAAGATACAGTAGCAACAGTCAACTGTTGATATTGGTATGAAAGCGGAATGCCCAAAGCTTAAAATATAGTTAATATGAATAGTTACAACATATGCTCTGGTTTGTCTATGGTTTCTTATTTCATGAATTTCCTCTTGCTTGCCAAAGCTGAATAGCAGAAAGGCTGAGGCTATCATTATTGTGGCAAATTCTAAACTGTTGAGACTAATCTGCCAGCTTGTGTTACTGTTGTAGATCTCGGTTTGGAGGCAATGAGAGTAGGGGACAAGCTGACTGGAGTTTTACATAGAAGTGCACCATTTGGTTAAAGCGTTTCTGACTGATGCTGTGTGTGCCTCCGTAGAGCAGGAACATACAACGTGAGTCACTCCGCAGTCTAAACCCCTGACTGAAAAGGCCCGCTAATTTACTACGGGTCATTTATGGTTTCAGCAGCAACCTGTCACTCCAAAACTTTATGCTGATGACCTCAATGATGATTAAGCAACTCTTTGTTGGCATTTTACCCTTTTAACAATAACTAAGAGACAGGTTGCAACTATTTACATTATGGATTAATCTCTGGAAACTGTTTTTGATTTGAGGAACAGTTGGACATTTTGAAAAATATGCTTATTATCTTTCTTGGCAAGAGTTAGGCGCTAAGATCGATACTACTCTCATGATGAATATGAAGCTAACCAGCTTATGCTAACCTAAAGCGTGTCTATGTTCCTAGGGTCTAATTTTCCCGAGCTTCATATCCTCGCCATCTGACAAATTAACAGTACACATTCACATTGTGACCTTCTAAAGAGTTTTATGTTCTCACACTGTATGTCTCTCCAGGTCAGCTGTAAAAATCCCCCACCTAGCTTATGTATGGGGGTGCAGATTAATTACAATGCAATTCAATTTTATAGCCCATTTTCCAGATATGATCTCATAAATGTGCAGGGCTTGTTGTCTCCATGGCCATATTCAGGGCTGAGGCTGCCTGTTCCATTGACAATGCATCCATGAAGTCGTTCAACCAATTGTCAATACGTAAGCAATAAGCAATTTGGTTTATGTAATTTCCAATTCATCATAATAATACATTTAACTGACACAAAAGCTAATGCAATCATGCGGTGAGAATGATAAGCATTGACTATATATTTTGTGTATTTTGACATTGGTGTCTTTACACATCCAGAAGAGAAGATAATCTTCAAAGTACCTCATTACAAAAGCTCTTTACTGGAGGGCATGTCACAACAGTGTTCCTAAAGCTGTTCACAGAGGTTTGTTTTTGATTTGAACTGTGAAGATGGCCCTTACCAATCTCTAACAATTTTAGTTTAAACAGTTGCTATAACGAATTCTCCAGGCAGACATGAGAGTGGTATTGATCTTCTCATCTAACTTTGTGCAAGAAAGCTGATGATCATATATCCCTCAAAGAACACACTATTCCTTAAATCAATTTAAAGTTTGGTCTTGAATACGGGGAAACATGCTGATCACAATTTTCTAGAGAAGGTGATGTCTCTAATTGTTTGGTTGTTTTGTTCAATCAACAGTGCAAAACCCCAGAATATTACATTTCTAGTGCTACAAAAGAGAACAAAACCAAATCATTCTCCTTGTGAAACTTGAACCAGTAAACGTTTTGAGTGATAAATGACCGTAATAATTCTTCAATAATCATGATTGTTGGCAATTACTTTTCTATAGATTCAATGATTATTAATCCACTTATAATTTCAGTACGACTTGAGGTTGGGGAGTGTTTGAATCTAATTTTGTCTTCTTTGCTAGTGTTGGGAGAGTGGATCAGTGATGTGTTCAGAAATGTTGGAGTTGTTTTTATACTCAAGTTATGCCATATCCCACAGAATGACAGCCAGGTTTGCTTACTTAGCATGAAGTCAAACACATCCAAGATAGGCAGGGGATTCTTGACAAGGGGGCTCAATTGACGCCTGGAGACAAGTGACATCTCTTCTATCTGTGGATGATGATGTTCTGGTTTTAATGTAATCTCCAATATGCAGCTGAGTGTGACACTGTCAGGGGAAAGAAATGGCACCTCTAAGTCTGAGGCCTTGGGAATTTGACTAGTCTTCTTATTCAACGGCTATTCCTGAGAAGAGACTTTCAAGTATCTAAGGGGCTTATACATGAGTGAGAAAGAGTCGGGACAGGCCGGTATGTACTATTTGAGCTTTTCAGGAAGTACATCACAGAGATAGCTGCCACCTGTAGTGGCAGACGTCTTAGTTCTTCACTGTCTCTCTTCCTTCCGCCATTTAAATACTTTAATTTTCTCTTTTCTCAATACCCAAGACGTAATTACAACAAGGATACACTTTTTTGAAAGCCCTGATATGTCTGACTTAATAACACAAAAGAACATGAAAGCCAAACCAACATTCCTTGCTTCATGCCAGCAAGAATCTGTTCAAGGTACGGGTAAATGTTAGTTTAATGTACTGTAGTGTTATATTGTAAATGCAGGCATTTTTAACCCCAAATAACCAAATATGTGATCATACCACGGTAGTCTGATTTTAACATGAACGTTAATTAGATATATTAATCAGATCATATTCCTCCAATTCACCAGTCTCTGAAGCCGGTTTAGCACAACTACAGCTGGTGAATAAATAAATAATCAATCAATCAACGCAGATCAAAATGCAACACATGTATTGGCTATTGGGTGTGGTTGTTTGAGAAACCAAACCATGAAGATTTAGGACAGCAGGCAGATTAGTAAGAATTACATGTTATTGCAATGACTGCTTTTTGTTTTGACTGATGTTAAAATGTGGTGTGACCAGCTTTGACGATTGAATGCAGCGAGGGTCCCACACCCACAAGGCCTGAGGATGGAAATGTGACGAAACGAGTCGAGCACAGCTTTCCCAGGGCCCCGTATTGCAGGCTAGCAGGAATACCCAGATGGAAAACTCGGGAGATCAACTGTGACTCAACTCGTTCACCTCTGAAGGTGTGAGGAAGGTCTGCGACATTCCATCTGAGGGAGCCTGGTAGACCCAGCTGGCCCATTAAATCATTATTCTGTACTTCTATTTATCAATCTTTTTGAGCTGATGATATCTGTGACGTCACAGAGAAGACGGATCAAGAAACGGGGGCATCATCTGTAATGTCATGAAACATGTTGATTCTTAAGTCAGCAACTGACAGAAATCTAGCTCAAGAATCTAGAGAAATAAATATGTTTGAGCTGACTTCACTGTTCAGACTGTTCAGACACTGTAAATTCTATTTCACAACCAAAATGTTTTATATTTGGTGCCGCAAGCAAATTGTCATGCCCCTTTCTGTCTCTGACAAACACATTCACCAGCCAGCTCATCATATCAAGAAAGCATGGAGCAAGCATGGTCAATCAAAACACAATAAGGTCATTTTACTTCACTGAAATGTTTATTACAACCACTCTATCAATATAATATCTACAATAACATACAATCTGTGGGCTGGTTGAAGACAACTTAAAATGTCTCTTGCCTGAATCAAGCATGCATATGTTTTCACAGATCTCCATTCACACGCGCACAAGGGCAAGCACTTTTTTATTTCACACCCAGGCTGGAGATTGTGAGGTTTCTCTTATGTTGCAGTTGTTGGTTCAGGTTACCTCTGCCTCTGGCAGGAAGTAAGCCTGCTGTGACCTTGACCTTGGCCCTGCAAATCTGCCCAGTGCAGCAGAATCTCCATCATTCTCTCTCTCTCTCGCTCTCTTACACACATATGTACTCCACCTTCTGACCTACACATTTTGTTTGCATATTATAGCACTTTTTTAGCATTGTGATGCAGATAAACAGTATGGAGGTTTTAACCCCTTGCACATGTATGCATGTATTTGATGTATGTTACTGTTAATTTAAGAACAGAACTCAAAGTGATGCATCGTTATCACGCAGTCGAACAAAACATTTTAAAATTAAAAATTTGTTTCGACATGTACCAAATTCAGTATTTATTGAAAAATGCAAGCGTGAAGAGTTAAGAGAAATTATAACAAATTGATTAAAATAGAGAACTATTGATACCTCAATATCAAACTCAATTATACTGCATAGTAGAAAGTATAACTTTTACAGACCTCAAACTCAATTGTTGGAATTCAATGTCCAGTTGTGAACACTAAAGTGTGCATATCCACTGATCCATATTGATTACAGACTGGCCTAATGAGGGTGTCAGGATTTAATCAAAATGTTGATATGGTGTGACTTTGACCAAAAACAAATCTGTCTGAACAGGGCAGAGTGTCATAGCTGTAGGTGGTGCGTGGCTAAATGTGTCTCCAAGCCACAGCCACATGCGTTTTAACGCATTTGACCACTATATTCTCACAATATACATAAAATAAAATAAAAGACAAATTAACTGTGGGCATCATTGACAAAAGGCCAGAGAGATGACACTTGACATACAGACACTCTCTCATATCTATAATTATCCACCTTCAGACATCTCGGTGCCAGGCTTTCAGTGTAGCACTCTTGCTAGTAAACGTTGTATGCGTGTTGCTTTGTTGCACATCATGGTTAAAAAAGACTGCTCCTTCAGCTGGACATGTTGAAGAGTGGGGTTTTAAAGTGTATCTGTTGTTACATAAGAAATGCATCGCACAGTTCAGCCATAGCAAAAACAGGCCAAGGCCCCCATGATGCACGCACATACAGTGAAGAAGCACAGACTTGCACACTCCTGTCGAGTGGACTTTCACAGGACTGCCTGATCTCTCCCCTCTCTCGTTTCATTGGTGACATGCAAACTGACTGGCCTCACTGTGGTTTGGTTTGCCGGGTCACTGTCAATTTGGCTGCCGAACCATAGACTAGTATTACTTGAGGATATGTTGTGCCGACCTTGTTTTTACACTGAAGAGAAAAACAAATGCTTACAGCTGGGTTTTTAATCTGCATTTCCAGTTATTTTGCTCTACACATCCGTTTTAGGGAACTGTTACAACAGTGGTTGATAAAAGAGGGTAGAGGGTAGTTAAAAACATAACCCTTATGTTGTAGATGATACAGCTAATCATTGACCAGAAGAGAGAAACAATAGTAACTGAGGCCTACATAGTTCGAAATGTCACATTATTATTCATGCCTTAACTCCATTTCAAAGCCAACATCCCTCTAGGTCTAAAACCTCCACTTTATAGTTGCTTTGTGGTATGAATAATGCAGTTGGCTTTGACTATGAGCAATATTTAATAGATAGTAATTAGTGTGCATACAAACTCAGATTTGAATGTTTTGACAGGAGAAAGCTTCCTTTAGCACAGATGCACAGTGATTTTACGATGAAACTGTTGTTGTTTTTTTAGCTTTAGGGACCTACATTAGGTACTCGTAATATCAGTGTTGTAAGATAAACAGCATGGCTTTTAATTACTAGTCTTTTACTACTCATTGTCTACAGAACATGGTCATATTTGTACTTTTACTTACAGGAATATCTTTGACTAGCAACCTAAAAGTATTGGGACGTTATCTTCTATCCTTTTTTTCCCATCTTAATTAGTTTTTCCCATCCAGAGTGAGCTTTTGGTCAGAGACCTTTTTCAAGCCTATAAGTCTCTGGTCTTGTCTTAAAAAAATGATTACTGCACAAATCTGAGCAAATTAATAATGATTATGCTTTTTTAATATTTGTTAAACTTTTTAGTTCATCCACTTTTCCCAATTTGTTGAGCCGGAATCTTGATAAATCCTACTTTATTTAAAATCCACACGATAACATACTGAAGTACAACAAACAGCATGATACAGCACATTTACAGCAGCAGATTGGCACTTAATACGTCTTGCTTCCAAAAATGTAGGCATGCACAGTTGGTGTAATTTTCTATTTTCACTCTTTGCTGCGATTGTTGTGACAAGATGCACAGCGACAGCATACATAGCCCACACATATAAGGCTGCATGGCATCACCTGCAGCACTGTACTGTATACAAACACAGTCTGGATGAAGGATTAGTAGAGAGAGAAATGTCACGTATCATGTTGAGGATTCCATTCATTTATAACTCCACGAAAAAAGAGACCAAGTTAATCAAACAATGATAATGGAATGCAAACTGTTTCTCTGATATTGTCTTCATCATTTAAATACTTATTTTGTATTATTATTGAACTATACTCTGTCTTCAAACTGGATGTACTGAGCAGCTCCCTGGTGTATATAACTGTGGGAATGTCAAGAAGGGCATCACTTTAAAACAGCAAGTATGCTCTGTCAACCTTCACTAAGTAACATAAACCCATGGATTGCTCTGCATTGATTTTTGCCAAGTCATACAGAAGATGTTTAATTCCCCAGGAGTGTGACTTGAAGGTTAATCCAAGGGGGTTTTGACTAAAGACCGGGGAGCTTATCCCATAACGTGTCTATTACTTATTCCATATTACTTGTCTTTTTCTCATGCTGTCGAGATCTTCTGTTCATCCCATGAGCAGCATATTGATTTAAAAAAAAGGAGCTCTCATGACTTCATAATGTGACTTTTAATGTGCATTATTTTTAAAAGCCTGACATAAGTTGTTGAATGGTAGTAGCTGAACTTACTGTAAAACTAGTTCTCTTCCTCACCATTGAGTTTCATGCTGTCAGTTTGGTGACTTGCTTTATCTTGAAAATACAAAATATTTGCATAGTGCACAGCAGGGCAGACAAACCTTAAATATATAGTTTGACATTTTATGCAATATGTGAGGTCGGGAAGGTTTATATTACTCTTCATTAAAGCTACAGCCAAGAGCTGATCACCTTAGCTTTGCATGAGACTGGAAACGGGAAGAAACTGCCTACCGACATCAAATCTCTGCAAATGTAGATTAAAAAAAGAATCACTCTTAATCATCACTTCTCGCCAATTAGAAGAGTGTCTATCTGCAGAGATCCGGACCTCTGACTGCTCTGTTGGAGACCTTTCAGGGTGTCATACTTCAACAATATAGCGACTAGGTGCCAGATCGTAAGCACGCATCCAAGAGGGAGCTACAAAAATGGCAGACACAGCATCAAAACACAAACAAAGCGAGGCAAAACACCAAACAAACAAAGCTTGATAACAACAAGAGTGAATCTGGGTTTGGCTTTAACCTGCTGACGAGCATCACAACCCTCGTTGAGCCGAGAAGGAGGGGCCAACTTACAAACTGCAACCAACAAATCCTACTTATTGCGCCTATAAAGTGGGAATTTCTGGTGGATTTGGTGACACAATGCGACGAATAGTTGTCACATCAAGTGTGTTTACATAATACAGTATATAGGTAATAATATTTATTTATGCAAAAGAATAAGGAAGTGTTAAGCTTATACTTTTATACCTAGCAAATGTTTGAGCACCCACCATGTGTGCATTCATTTCCGAACATTTCTCGAAAAACAAGTCTAATATTTGAATGGCAGACTAAAAAGCCATGTTTTATCGTCATAGTTAGAGATATTAGCAACAGAGCAGACCACCCGACTCTTAGGTACTTAGTATTGCCGTGTGGTAAACAGTCTATATTGCTGCTCTGTGTTTCCTGTTAACAGAGCTTTTTAACTGGAGGGAGAGCTGCTCCCTCCCACAGGCTCTTTGTGCCTCTGTTCATCACTTACCTCCGCAAATCCGACGCTACAGTGGGACGGACACTGAGGAGAGAAAGTCTCCACCTGGCAGACTGTTAATAAAGGTGACAGTAGGAGGGCGCGCGGGAGGCTGCTGGTGTCAAACCCTGCTGGAGGCACAAGAAGTACAAAGCTTCACCTTATCAGGTAACACTGTGTACAAACACATACTGGTACACACAAGTTACCGTGAAATATTTGTTTTCTCTGTAACTACGAAGCAGAATATCTGTTTTCATGTACTGTATATATCACTCTTCAAGTGGAACCGTCCTTGTTTTCCATCCCCCCCCCCCCACCAGTGAAGCTGCACTATAAATCACTGTCCGAGCAGCAACAGCAGTCATTTAGTATCCGGAGCTCCTGGCATTCATTTCATATCTCTCCTCCTGTTTGTCTTCTGCTCAACCTCCAACACCTCACCACCTCCATGCTCCACCCTAAAGCTGTGGGATGCTGAGTACATTTTAAAAAGTAGGTTTCGACCTGTTACTGAGCAACAGACACTTTGGAGCCAATATGGCTGCAACTGAAAACATTTTTGAACCACGTTCCTAGCCTGCTTCTCTGCCGCTTTGACCTGAGACAGGCATTGCAAGTATAGCGTGAGCATGTGCTTTTGTCGAGGCAAGTTTCGTGCATTTCACATGCAATTTTGCAGAGACAACAGCAGGCACATTCACTTCAACAACTGCTCTCTCATTTACATATTGCATTACCCTTGGTTGGATTCATATGCTTAATGCATCTTCTGCAGCTTTCATGTCTAGCGGTCCATGTGTGCCTGCTTATCACATCATTGCTCTCTGGCAAGTCTCACATACGTCACAGGCGGGGTTTTTTATGATGCAGATACTGCTCTGCTCTCCCCTCCACTGTGCAGACCTGTACGGAATTGTTTTGCCATTCTAGCATCAACTATTTGTCTTTACAGTTTCCCTTATCCGACATATGAACCAGGGCCAGGATGCAATAATGTGCTTTAAGTAGACCCCTACATATATAACATCTGTTGCGCTGTTGTCCTTGTAACTGTTTTATCTAAATGGTGTCAAATAAATCAAATAAATATAAATATCCATAGCGGCTATTACAAGCTCTATATTACAGCACAACATTAGACCACTATCGCTGTATACTATTCTTAGATTGTCATGCATCCCAAATGAGTTTAGAAAAAGGACCCAGTGCCATCACGATCTAATTATAGCTCACCATTTACAATCCAAATTAGAAAAGGATGTTCTCCATAGTGACATTCTGCCACTGCTTATATTATTTAATTCAGTCTCCCATTTCAGCAACACTTTCCACGTACACGTACTAATGCTGCACCTTTCAAGCTAGTCTGAATTAAAGGCAAGCCCGATTACTTTATTGACACCACCATGAATTTCATTATATTGTAATGAAAAAAGTTAAACATAAAGAAAAATCATATGTCCATTATAATTTACTTAAGGGATGTTGGAAAATAGTTTTTTTTATTGAGAATCCAAAACCCAGATATATTCAGTTACTATAATTTAAGACAAGGACAAGCATAATACATTCCCATTGACAACCACATCATGGATTTTTTGGGAGTTTATGCTTGAAAATTGACTTCACAAGTGTATTGATGATCAGTATACTTGCCAATTACAGGTCTAAGGTCTACATGAATATGTATGTTTTGTCATACCTGTTCTTACATCATTTTGCTCTTGACTATGATGGCGTATCATGTGTCATGGCCACCGTAGCCAAGCCCAGAGCCAGTGTTGCCATGGCGATGCAGGTCTGGCATTGAGAAATCAAAGCTCTGCAGTGGAGTGTTGAGTTACAGGACGCATCCAGCGTCCACGTTGCACTGAAATGGAGAGCTGTAGATCCCTGACCGTGTTCAGGGCGATCATAACTGTAAAGGTGACGACACAAAGTGACTCAATTAAACAATGACACACTATAGTTGTAATCTCTGTGTTTGTGTGTTACTATGTGCTCAGCTGATGTCCACTCCTGCTGTGTGTGCTTGTTGATTATGTGAATGCCTCTTGCATGACAGGGAGTCAGAGAGAGAGAGATAGAGAGTGTGGGACAGGAGAACAGTCCAAGGCTACAGATTTAATCTGGCTGCTGTGGTCATGTGATTAATCGTGGCCAAGAGCCAGGGGATAGTGTAATTTATGGTGAGGGGGGGATCAACACATTTGGATGGTTGCTGCTCCTGAGGGAAATCTCACTCTTAAACCAATCCAGTATTCCTCTTTTCCCACCATATCAACACTGTGATGGTTTTGGGCATGTCAGCCATTTCTGTGACTATCAAGATGATGAACTGGACTCCTGGTGTAGTTATATTTGGCAAATGTGTGTGAAGTTTAAAGATACAGTCACCATTAAGGTGAATATGTGAATGCCAAATTAAACTGATCCTATATATTATTATTATTGTTACAAATTATTATGTTTCAGGCTAGCAAAGTTAGCACTAAAGAAGAGTAAACATGCTCCACAGTGAGCACTTAACAGTAACGGTATGCTATGTGAGAGACACACATGATCTATGCTTACTACTTGGGCTGATGGAGTTCCATTTGCAAGTCCGTGTCATCAAGTAGCAGTACATTTTATTTATTACCAGAGATTAAAGAGAAAATTGACAGTCTGCTGAGAACCGTGTGTCACTCAGTCTCCACTGTCCTTCTGGCTGAAGCCCATATCACTGCTGTGGTGACCTCACCATCCTCAGTCTCCTTCAGACCACTGATGTGCTTGTGTGTGTGTGTGTGTGTGTGTGTGTGTGTGTGTGTGTGTGTGTGTGTGTGTGTGTGTGTGTGTGTGTGTGTGTGTGTGTGTGTGTGTGTGTGTGTGTGTGTGTGTGTGTGTGTGTGTGTGTGTGTGTGTTTACTTAATCCGCTTTCCAACTCCAAGAACTGTAAATAAACATCAGAGGAGTTGGGAGGGAAAGTAGGATAGGCTGTGTTGACATTTTTTGGGGTAGATTTTCTGTTGTTTTCATAGCTGCCAATATCAAGCAGTGCTGAAAACAGCAGTTTCATACTGACCTTCCCCACCAGCTGCTTGCCAGCTTGCCTCATCCAACAGAAGTTACCTGCCTAGATGCACTAGCTGTCTGACTTTTTTCTCCTGTGGTGTTATTCATTCCTGATGGAGTTTATGTCTAGATTTACTTTTCCGGTGCATGGGCCATCTCAAGAGGACTGGTTTATACACTGCTGGTCTCCCTTCCGTCATTCTGTTTATTAGTCCGAACAAATATGTAAATATAGTGACAGGGATGTGCTGCCTCACCTCATGTTGCAGTTTCATTGTCAAAAATGTGGGATACTCTCAGGCTTCACTGCCAACTTGTTTAAAGGTTAATGGCTCTGCCCAAGGGGTTTATATAGAAGGAGTCTGTGAATAGTCTTAATGGTTACATCATCTCCTAATCACTCTAAAGTCCTAAAGAAAACACTATTTTCCTCTTTGACAGAGGACATGTATAAACAACCCCACACACAGGGAGCCACTTTAACCTAGATCTTGTGCACAATGTTGTCCTTGAGGACTCACAAAAGACTAATGTTTACTGGGCATTTCAATTTGAAACTGAATCAATCATTAAATTGATTAGCATCTTCGGAGACACAGGCCCAAGAAGGAGAGTAACGTAATCTGAACCTTGCATTGCTCTGGGTTGGCTGTAAGAGATGAAAAAGAGTACAACACAAGTTTTCATAGAGATCTTAAAACGATAACAACAGTTTACTAATCTTTCAATATACGTACGTAGTGTTGTTCAGTCTTGTTATTGAAAGCTAGCAATAGTGTATTTGTACATTCTATGATTATTAGGCATAATACAATATATACCACATCAAATTAACCTGATAAATGAATTGGATTGGTTTCACAGTTAGTTTTGTCCTTTCGGAGCAGTTCCTTAATAAGCTTTGCTTGGCTCAGTGAGATCATGTTGACTCGCCTCCTCGTTCAGTCAAACCTGCAGAGCAGGACGGTGTGGCTACAAGGTCAGTAGTTGAGTAGTAGATGGACAACTATGTTGTTCTCACTTAAGATACATCCTTATTTATCCCAATGGAACTTGTTGTGCCAAGATGCTTGACTCACAAAGAAACAAATGTTGGGCATACTCGCCTGAAAAGTGTACGAGATCAGGCAACAGGGGAAAGTAACAAAAAGCTTCCCTCAAGTCGGACAGTTTCCAGAAGCCTTCAACGAATATACAGGAAGTCACAGAAATATTGACATCCTGTTCAATCCATCTGTAGATTACTTATAGTTTGTGTTCTACGTCCACATTGTGAAGCACTTTTTAAATGCTGCTTGCGTTGATAAGTGCTCTATAAATAACATGTATTATTATTATCATCAACAACACCACAAGATGTTTGTTGACAGGAAAAATCCTCATTGCACAACATGAGACTAATAGCCTACAATCTAGTGTTATATTACACCAAATAGTAGGATTGGTGTTTGTTGTCAAAATGAGGGCATTTAGTTCTTCCATCGGGCAACAGCCCGGCGTTTCCCATCATGCTTTGGGTCTTGCAGTCAGTGGCGAGCAACTGTGGCGCCTGACTCTAAAAACTATGCCTCGATCTTGTGAGGTTATCGTTGCCCTCATGTGCATGACGTCGGAGCAAGTCGGATACAAATCTAACCAGCATGCATTGTGCGCCGATGGTTGGTGATCGAATTTGCAAAGGCCGGACTGACCTCGAACAATACGAACTACTGCAGCCCGACCAATACTAGAATGTTAAGGCTGGTACCAACATAGATATCTGAAAAGTTGAACAAAATAAAATGTTTTGAGAGATACATTTTCTATATAAACATAGAACAAATGTTTTTGGGGTGTCCAATATTTTTTTATTTTGAAAAAAGAAACCTACTCGGACGAGTCAAATGTCTGACAACAAGTCGGACATGTTTCAGTTTAAAAATACATTTTACAGTGTAATAATACATTTTACAGTAATCTCTAGTGGACAAACTATGTAACTGCTAATTTACTAATCTAGCTCGAATACATAGTATACTATGTATATTGCAAGAATAAAGTAGCTGAACAAAGAACAAATCATGGTCTAACACATTAATGAAACGGAGTCCACAGCAGTGAATGATCTGCACAGAAAGGTGCATTTATGTTATATATTACCATATAATTAAAAAACTTTACAAATTACAAACTAAACAAGAAATACACAGAAAATATAAAAGGAACACATATAAAACAGGATGAAGTGAACATTGTTGTTTTGTTGCATGTTCTTCAGGGTCCAGGTTTCATGTAGTCTGATTTTTAATGTCGTCTAAACCCGGATTTGGTGTTGAATTGCTGTTTTCCTTTATTGCTGAGGTTTCAGTGCTGCGTTGCTCCACTCAGAACTCCAGTTTCATCACATAAATGTGTTCTAACCAGTCAAACCCTCATCATGTATTAACTGTGCCTCATAGACCAATCCTCAGAAAAATAGCATGCATTTGCCTCTGATTTAACAATACTGAGAAATTACTCAGTAGTAGGTTCCCCCCTCTTAAGCCATTACATCGCTGCCTCTCGTCATCCTCCTCTCCTCTTCCTCCTCCTCTGTCACCCCCACCCCCTCCCTCCCTCCCTCCCTCGCTGAACACAGGCGCTCTCTTTCCTACCTCGCAGACGTTTGGGTGCCACCGCCGCTGCATCATATCTCTGACTCTGTTTGTCTCTTTATCTTGATTCTGTTTTTAGTCCACAGAGACAAACCGGGGTAAAACAACAACAACAACAAAGTGGCAGCTACGGGGCGAGCCACAACAATGACCCGGTCCTGACTAAAATCGAATGGATTAGCCAATCTATTCTGAGCTCTAATGAGATTAGAGACATGGGTCGCGGCGGCGTGGTACCTTTCGTTGAGCTCCTCGGGGAACATTTTCCCTGTCAACAGTCCTCCAGGCGTGGAAATGGCGTGTTTGATACTGAAGATGCCACTGGTGCCAGGGGACAATAACAGACATTTGAATGCACGCTCACCTGTGCCGCTTTTGTGGCGCGCGGATTCCTAGAAGTAGAAGTAGTTGTGGAAGTAGCAGCAGTAGTAGTAGTAGTAGTAGTAGTAGTAGTAGTAGTAGTAGTAGTAGTAGTAGTCGTGGTAGTGGTAGTAAAGGAGGACAACATGAAGTACCAGAAATATATCACGGTGATGCAGATGGCCATGGGAGTGACAGCCTCCAACAAAGACTGCCTCCCCACTAAGAGACAGCTGTGGTGAGTAGAGAGGAGGTGGCGCGCGTGTGGATGGGAGCGTGTGTTTGGTGCGTGCGTGAAAACAAGTGGCAGTGGTGTCTTCTCATGGGAAGAAAATAGCTTTTCAAAAAGAGCCTCGTATCTTTTGTTGTCACGAGAAACTGCCCCCCTTCCCTTCTCGTGTCTCGTGTTCCCCCTCGTGTCTCGTGTAAGTTAAAGATGAGCAGCTGTTTGCGGAAGTCGGCTGACTCCATGTCTCTTTGCCTCCAAATATAGTTTCATTTTTCCGCTGCTGTCCACACTCAGCAGGCATCGAGTCGGGGAGGAGACGCTCGTACAGTAGCTTTCCGTGCAGCCGTGCACGGGGCTATACGTTCGTGCGCGTGCGGTCTCTCTGCGTCTCGCTCGGTGGACTCTTGTTTGTTGTGATCCGGGTGAGTTTCACACGCAACGGACCGAGCAGGTGTATTTACCAGAGCAGCATAAAACAATGCTGAGCGCGTTGAAAGGGGTTCAGTTGCGCGTGTTTTTCCTCCTCGGGCCTTTTAGCGAGCGTTTATTTTAAGCTTCTGAGTGTAAATTTGGGGATTTGTATTTTCCCAGCAGGTCTCTGTTCTCACATCTATTTCTGTGAGCTGATGTTGTAAAAAAAAAAAAAAAAGAAGAAGAAAAAAAAAAAATGCCGGCTGGTTTCTCCTCTCTCATCTCTTATTCAGTAGCTTCAAGCCGCCTGCATTTAGATCTCCATGTGGAGGAGTGATGCTAAAGTGATTTACCATCATTGGCTGCTCGTGTCTGTGTTGGCCATGCATGGATGTTTACACCTAGTGCAATTCATATCAAAGTCTATTGTTATTTTCCTCATATGACATGTTCACCCAGCTGTATCCACCAAACGTCTATACTTTATGTTGCCCTTATTTCCTCTTTAACTTTTGTAAACTGTTTCCATCAATTTATCTTGGTCACTGGTTACGTGTAGGGCTGCAATCAATGATTGTTTTCATTATCAATTAATCTGTTGATTTTGTTTAAGCTAATCAATACATCTTTATTGTCTATAAAATGTTAAAAAAAATCTAAAACATCTAATAAAGCATAACATTTCCAGAATCCATGGTGAGATCTTAAAAATGTTTGATTTGTTTTGATATTCACAAAATGTACTGTTGATCAAACAGTACATTTTACATTTTTAACTTCAACATTGTATAGACCAAACTAGTCGGTACATCAAGAAATAACCGTCAGATTTATCAGTCATGAAAATAATTGGTCGTTACAGCCCCTACAACAATATTAAACGCTGTATAAAGGGTGTTGGTATAATTGCATTGTAAATCTCTTAAAGAGTATTTCAAAATGTCATTATTGTAATTGATTATTTTTAAGGCAGTTGACTAACTGATTAATTGACCAGTCGTTTTGTACATTTTGTAAATCGGTTGTTATCAGTGTTCAAGAGCTTGATATTAAATCAAGTTTGACAACGTGACAAGGGTGTTATGATCACAGGTTATAGTGTGGTTAGATGTAAGTGTCTTCATTTTGCTCATTGATATTAGGAGCCTCAGTAATTGACAAAAAAAAGAAAATCCCAAAACATCACACATTATTCGCACAGTGGGCCCATTCAGGTCCTCTTCTTCTTCTGTAATCCACATAGATAGCATTAAGGGTATAATCCATACAGATTGGCATTACTTTACAGTCAGAAGACAAATACTGGTTTATTTTAATGGCAGTCCGATCTGGTTACTGTTCCATCTATATATAGGAACAGGCCTGTAGTAACACACCTGACTGAATCAGAAGTCATCACACAGTGGGAACGGTTTTCTCCTCTTAGCTCGTGACTGCTGTCAAATGTGTTGCAAAGGACACCGCGGTGACTTGGTTTTGACACTTCTCCCTTAAGAGAGGCGCGGTGGTTTGTCTGGGGCCATCACATCATGGTGGGGGAAGGGGCACAGCCATTAAAACAGGATTACTGTATCGCCTCCGACAGCCACTTTAACGAAGGGAAGCTGAGCCAGCGTGTGCCTCCAGTGTGTGTTTCATGGAGTCACCCCATGCATTCGCTTGCATGTCATGTCTGTCTTTATTCAGGGTGAAGTCAGAGCCTAGAATCAGTAGGCTTGCATGCACACAAGTAACTCAATTACTGACTACCCAGATTGAGGTAATACCACAATGTAACACGATTTAAAATAGGACGAACTAAGTTTACATGAGCTGTTTAATCGTTAAGTTTAAATCCAGATGTGTGATAACTATTGAGCTACTGGGAGTAGGGATACAGAAGATAAACGATGGAAGCACTTTATTATTATTTATTTTAGCTTTATTTATATTAGTAGAATTAAAACATCAAAAGAAACCAGACTGAGCAGTTTATAGCTTTATACATATTACGGTAAAATGACAGTGTTAGAAGAGAGGTTGTTGAATATGTGTTCTAGTACATTAAGTTCATGCGGCTTGTTGAATTGAATTGGGTGAACAGTCAGTATATTTTCTGCAACCAGTGGTTCTTCCAGCCATTGAGTTGAGAGTCATGATGAAAGAGATGATGCATACATAAATGCTGATGGTGAAACAAGACGATTTAGAACATACTCAGGTACACTTAGGTAATGTTTTTATAGAAACAAAAAACACAGAGGGAGACGGAGCAGTTGTTTCTTTAACCAAACAAGGAGACAGAATGGAGACATCACTTATTATAGATGAGAAGGCGGTTGCGTGCCAGATGGGATAATGATCTTCCAAAAGACTTGAACTCCTTGATGACAAATCTACTCCCATCCATCCATCATGTTTAACGAACAGTTTATTGCATTCACATTGCAATAAATACTTCACTGCATGAGGATGCATTTGAAATGTAACATGTTTGAGTATTTAGCATTTTATTTATGGTTATTGATGCATGCCTAATGCCATATTTCTAAGCTCAATAAAGCTAGAATGTGTTAAGTGCTTATTCCGACCAGCTGCTTTCAAAATCTAATTAGTCACACAGGTACTTTTACAGATCATCTCCAGTAACTTTAGCATTCACAAACTGCATTTACCATTTGCATTGCTATAATGTTCCTGATGCAATACTAGTTAAATTCAAATAATGTGGAAAAACAACCTTGTTGGTTTTCTTGTGTATTTAAGGAGCTCATTCAGAGAGTGTCTGTTTTCTAATCCTGCTCTGAAGCAGTTTTTGAGTGTAGCAGTAATCCAGAGTGTTTCTTCCCATTGGGCAGGGTGATGTCGGAAGGCAGGTATAATGTGCGACCTGTGCACAGTTGTGGCACGGGCAACACACAAGGCGGGCCTGAGCATGAGTCACATGATGGTTTTTCAGGGACAAGATTTTGTTAGAGTTGTATTGAAAAGGGGAAATGATGAGGTCATTGTTTATTAACTTTCAATTCAGCAATTTATTTCACAAACTAGTTAGTTTGACTCCACACGACCGTCTGCTCCGCTGTGATGCGCATTCTACCATGCTGAGAGTAGTGTCGCGATAGGGAACACCCTCAATTCCCATCATGCCTGCCTCGTGAAATGTGCTATACAAGTAAACCCAACGCACCATACCTTGCAGGCTTGTTGAACCTGATGAAGGTCTGGGTACCGAAACATTGTCACCAAATATCTCTGAATGCATCAAAGAAGACAGTGTGCAGAATTCTTTTGCTCTATACTGTCTACCGTAGGTATTCTTCTACGCACCTGTCAACCTACTGGTGTGCAAAAGTTGCCTCTTTTTATTCATCATATTATATAATATAAACACAATTTTCTTATTTCCGCAATCTGGCCAACATATACGCCACTACCTATATGTCTTCGATAGGCTAGCATCAAATAAATCAGTTAGGCTCTCGTAAAAACATGCTGCATGAAGCACATTGTTATTATACAAAACACACATTGGTCTGTAACCACAACACTGTAATTAGTTTTAAATGATCCATAAATAATAATTAGCCTGATGACGTGTCTTTAAACTGGTCGCGGCTCTTCCTAACGTGGGTGTATGTCCTGTACTGTGTGCCAGATGTCTGCTCTGCTCCCATGGACAGTCCACAGTGGCAGCTCCGCCTGGTGTTCTCAGTCCACCTGCTTAATGATGCATAAAGTCAGCGTCCCTCCTTCCCCCAACACACACACACGCACACACACACATACGCAACCAGCTCCTCTGCCCTCCAATTTGCCTGTCCACACGTCCTCCCTCCCAGCTCTTCAGAGGAACACACACATTCAACGACTCTTGTCCTACCCCCTCCACTCTTCCAGTTCAACTCATGGAGGCCATGATGCGTAATCTCACACAAACTGACAATGCAGCGCATTAGTTACCTCAGCAGGAGCCCAAGTCCAGGATGGGCCTGTCACGATAATCAGTACTTTTCTGAAAAACATGCAGAAAGCCAGTATTTTTCTCCTTTACTCTTAGTATCTCGCTGTCTTGCTCTCCCTGAAGTAAAACAAAGAAGCCCTTTTGTATCAGATTCATGAATCCTGACTTCACGAGACACACGACACACTTTTAGAGTACATGCGAAGGTGCACACATACAAGTTTGTGTTTTTGTTTTTGTATTCAGTGTTTCTGTCCATTAGGAACTCACATGTTCTTACTTTGGCAGAACGTTTGTAATCTCCTCTCAGATGGTTTATGCCACTAAAGGGAACAGATTACACAGGGTTTATTGACTCGTGGCTCACCCCCTAACCCCCACCCGCTCTCCGTGCATCCTGTGGGTGTGTGTTCATGTGTTTTTTGGTGTGAATGTTTGTTTCTGTGTGTGTGAGTGTAGATTATTTTGGGTGTCTTTGCCAGTGCGAGTGTGTCTGTGTATTTTTTTGTCGGGTTGGGTTCTATTGATACTGTCCACATTTTTTTGCACAAAGTACTTTTCGACTGCTGGCATTTTATATCTTATTGCTTATTTCCTGCCATATGCATCTTTGGCATGGTGCATGGTGCAAATAGTATCATTATTCGTCCTCACTATAAGATTATAGCATAGGAGCTAGTGGCTAAGACTTGTGAGACTACATGAGCTTTCTGTTTGACACTTTTAATTCTAAAGAGACTGATGTATATAGCAGGAGATACATTGTCATGAAGATATACATCTACCTTGTGCCCCCCTAGCACCCAATCCGACACTAAAGTGAAGTGATTTTGTAATAATATTTGTTAGTTAGTTATCTACAAGAAAACAAAAGTCAGTTTGTCAATATTGCTCAGATTCAATAGACGGACTCTTGCACATGACGTCACAAACTATACTTTCAGAGACATATCCTAACAATATGATTAAACATCAACACGGTAGCCAGCAGACTTAAGCAGACTTAAAACAACAAAAGAGAGGTTGCCAAACACACCCTGACAAAGCCTTTTGGGTGCATATTGCTCTTTTCAAGATATGTTTTGCATGTGCCAAGATATGGACTGTAATTAAACAGTATCAGACTCATGACTACTATAGAGCGGGATATTGAACCTGAACACCATTTCATTACTGAAGAAACCTGGCAAGTATAGAAAGTTGGCAGCAATTGCTTGGTTAGACTCTTTTTTTATCATGCTCAAAGTATGGTATAAAAATACAAGTTTAACATGAACCAAAACTATTGTATTGAGTCCGACTGCAGCTCTGACACAGTGCAGATCTGGATTCATGTAATGTGGAGCCTAACTAAGGGTCCGGTAATGACTCCTTAAAGAGCGTGTTGGCGGCAGTGATGGTTGCAGAGGCCTATATCAGAGACTCATCGTCTCAAGTCAGAGTCAGACGACGAGCAGCAACGACTTTTAGAATCTGTGAGTCACACGTTTCCGGCCTCTGGTGACTCTCGACTGTCACGATGGCTCACAGAGGGCTGACAAGATGGAATCCATCACTGCCTTCCCACAAATAGAGAAGGACAAAGCAGAGGGGATCCACTTTTGTCTGACAAAAATCTCAATCTATTCTCTTCAACTCTTTCCTTCTGCTTGGCAGATTTATACCTGTCTGGCTGTGCACACAGTAATTTTTTCCAATGTTACATAATCAACGCACTACAAACCATGTCCTCAAGTACTCAGAGAGTCCATTTATTTCAAGAAATAAATGGAGTCGTTACTGTACTGACACCTCTTCCTATGGGTGTTTATGTATCTCTCAGGACTACCCAGTCCTGGTAATGGACAGTATTCTGTAAGCAAAATGTATACATTATGCTACTTTTGTCTGGTGCATGTGATAAAGGTAAAGCAGCATCTCAGGCTACTCTACATGTTTAGCCCAACTTGTCTTCACAGCTGATCTCTGCTGCTCACACACTGAGTTGTAATGTGCCATGATGTGGAGTTTGTGCTTCTATTGATGTATGTTGTCACACATAGGAGCAGACAGCCTTGCTTTTTGAAACCAGCCTTCGACCTGCCTGTTACCCTCCTCTCCACAGGGGTCAGACAGCACTCGGACATGAGCGCTGTCCCGCCTTGTTGGATACATGTCTATATGCCTAATCTGATCTGCCCATCTGTCAGGCCTGTCTGGCCTACTCAGACTCTTGATCTCGCCAGAGATTTTCAGTGGTATCCTCGCCGCCCAGGTGGTTTTCAAAGAGCTTACAGACTCCAACTAGTAAATAAAAGCTTCTTTTTTTTTCGTTCCCATTTCTTAGACGTTTTCAAGGATGTTATTAGCTCAACAGCATGTTAGTCATTGGTTTCATTCTTCTGTTCTGGGTGGGTCAGTGAGGTTATCTTGATAAAGTAGGATGTGTCATGCACCTCTTGTCACCACTTGTCCCCTGAAGTAGCCCTCCTACTCCAGACCCGTGAGCAGAATGATGCATGTTCATCGGCTGCCATCACTTCCAGCTGAACAGTCAGGCATTATGAAGCAGTCAGGACGACCTCTAAGCCATACGCTGACAGTGTCCCTCTGTACTTTGTCCCTTTGCATCATGGTCTTCCTCTTTTTGTCTTTCAGCCCCTTTTCTCCCCCCCTCTGCCTCTCAGCCCCATGCTCCTTCCTGCTTTGTTCGCCTGTCTCCTTTCCTTCCTTATTCTTTGTCTTAGTGCTCTGATTTTTTTCCCCCACCTGTGCAATATAGGCCCTGAAGTTAGAGAGTGAGTTTATATGGGAAGTAAAACAAATGACTTAAATACTAGCACTATAAATGCTTCTTTGAACATGTCTGGGAGTATTAATAGAAAGACTAAAAGTCAGTGGAGCTATTTTGGATGCAACACTTTTGCTCGATGAACTGGAAGAGATCTGCAAAGGCAAACCCCAGGATCAAAAGGCCTCCCGTCAGAGCTCCGTTAAACATTTTTGTCACTGGTTTAAAGATACATTCATGCACACATGTTAAATATAACTGGCCATTCTGTACGTTTAAATCTGTTCAGGTGTAATGTTATGGACACTATATAGAGTATAGAATAGGAAATATGAACATGAAGGTTAATTCTAGTATTTTGCCAAAAATAATCCTATCTTGGGGTTGTCTGAGGTACTTAACCATATTAGTGTGTTACATTCAACGGTGTTCGGCTCACCCTCAGTTTGGCGCCGGTGATAGCCAGACATTATATGTTTTTGCGTTGCCTGTGTGCCCATTCTTGTGAATATCTCAGGAATGATTTTGGTCAAAGGTCACTGTGGAATTGATTTGCTTATTATGACAATTTCACACAATTTTCAGGCAAATTTCTAATAGGATAAAATGATCAAGTGACATTTTGGACAGACATGGTCGGGGAAAACATACAACTGCGAGGTGGGAATTCTGGTTTGATAAATGTATTAATTTATTTAATCATGCTTCTTCATTTAACAATATTAAAACTGAAGAGCACTTGTCTGCTAATGTATTAATCAATGAATCAATTAATGATTGTTCTACAATCATACTCTCACAGATACACGTTGCTGGGATCAAATAAACTGTAAAGCTTTGCAAATGACCTCTTAAATCCAGGGCAGGAGGGATATTCTCTATTTTGGGCTGAAGTCTCATGTAATATTCATAAACTTCATAAACTTCACCTCTCACTGCAGTCAATGCCTAATGTTCCTTATTAAATATATGTTTGTGCTGCACGATGTTTACACTGAAGGGGTCACCTCGGGGACACATTGTGCACTCCAGTTTGTGAGTTTCACATTTCTCCAGAGGCCTCTGAAAAGTGAGAGAAACTTCTGTCTGCACCGACAGCCAGACTGTGTCTAATCCAATGGCTAGCATGGCTCACTATATATTTCCCTAGAATCCTGCAGCATCACTGATGATAAATCATTCATAGGCCAGCAGCAAATGAGCAGTCATACTTCTGGTGTTCTGTATATTAATATATATGTATTATGTATATATGTATTCTTTCTTATATATGTATTCTTTGTTCCCTGATGTTTAAACTTAAACTCTGTGTTTATCTCTTTCTATTCATTCATACTTGGCTCAACTTATATTTCAACTCAGTGTTGTGTCTAAATAAAATAAATAGAGATAAAAGAGAGAGGTGAGAGAAGGACAAAAGGCAGTAAATAAAAAATTGCTGTCTTATCAAATCAAGAAACGGCACTCTGGGCATCTGCCAAAAGTAAATGCACTTGTTTACAATGCTGCTTAGCTGCTTTGAGATTGATTGGATCAGTTATTTTTTGCTTTGCTCTTAAAAGAGTGATACACATTGGTTAAAATCTTGTCATTTGATTCTGTTACAAAGTAAGTCAAACTATATCACATTGTTACTCCTTGTCAGGAACTTTCATAGAAAAATATGCAGTGTTAAGGATGCTCTGATCTGACAATCCTTGAGCCAAATCGCCCATGTTTCTTTTTCTCTCCGTCGCCCTGTTTATCTTTCATGATGTTATCTCTTAGAATAGGATTAGTGATTGGGCTACAGGTTGTAAAGTGGCCTCCTTGAGTCACACAGATATACAGTCCATGTCAGCACTCCTCATTCTTAGAAACAGAGTTAAAACCCACAGAGCTCCATAAGCTGCTGCTGGAAGTGTGTTTGGAATCTCCTTGGAAAAGCAACACTGGGATTATAATGATTCAGTTTGTGTCCTGGCTGTTAGTAAATACACACGTGTGTGGACACTGTGCACAGGTCATGTAGAGGACAGGGATTGAATGGCACTAATGACATATTAGGGACCATTAAGTATTCTTGGAGTGTAACTGAGAGTTGTCAGCACTATTGTTTGGATAATATGAAACTAGAAAGGTGCACTCAGTTGAGTGTGGATCTCAGTGTCTGCAAAGGCCGCCACTGTATTTTAGAATTTTATGAACCGGGGGTCAGTTAAGAGTAGGGTTGGGTACCGAGAACCGGTGCCAGTATCCAACGCAGATTTCGGTGCTTCCTTCCGGTGCCTGAGCCGATTTAAATACTTTTTTTTTACACTACTCTGTAAAGTTGCACGGTATATAGATACTAAAAAGGTAGCGCGGTGCCCGCATGCTAAAAACGATTATTAAAATAGTGCGGATCAGAGCGCACTCGCTGCTCTGCTCTCTGTCTGCCTGCATGCAGAGCGGGGCCCGAGGGGGCGGGGCTTCCAGCGCTCACACACACACACACACACACACACACACACACACACACACACACACACACACACACACACACACGCACACGCACACAGCGCGCGCACACAGAGATCGTTGGAGACACGAGCACGAGCTTTTGAACGTCCGTCCTCGGCTTGATGGAACAAATCTTTCCAGTTGATATTAATGATGACGTGTAGTCCAGTAAAGCAGCAGTTTGTAGAATCCAGCAGTGTCTGAGTTCTGTTGCACACGGTCCCATCAGGCCACCTGATGCTTGTGTCTGTTCTTTTTTTAAATATATATTTTTATAGTTTGAAGTTAAAAGGTTTGAAGCTGTAGTTTGAAGACAAGTGTTTTATATGTACTTATTTATTTATATCTATAGTATACTTTAAACAGTTAATAATATTGTTCAATTTGAAGAAAAAAAAATTGCCTTGGCAATAAAAAAGTATCGGTTCAGGCACCGTTTAGGCACCGGTATCGTTTTAAAAGTATCGGTTTAGCACCGGTATCAGAAAAAACCCAAACGATACCCATCCCTAGTTAAGAGAGGTGAGTGAGGACTAAGCAGGCAGTCAATGGTGAAATAAAACAGGCAATAATGAATGAATGAATGAAATGAATGAATGAATGAATTGAATATATACTTTATTAATCCTCAAGGGGAAATTTAGTGTTGCGTAGCAGCCATTTACACAGAAAATAAGATAAGATAAGATATAAAAACAACAGGGATGAAAGATATATGCAATAATAATACTAATAGAATAAAGATAAACATAACAACAATAAAATAGCTGTATGAAAGAGAGAATAACAGAGTATTAATTTAGGAATTAAATTAAATTAACTTAAACTTAAACAGTAGAAGTGCAAGAGTGCAAGTATGTACGTGCATATTAAGGTGTAAATAAAAATAAAAATAACAACAACAAACAATAGAAGAGTGCAAAAATGCAATAAATGTATATAATATGATATATGTCAAAAAACCCTGATGAATTGCAGCCCACGGACTAAAGTTACCTCGCCCAGACAAGGGAAACCGGGGCACCCTCCCGGAGCCAGACCCAGGAGGGGAGCTCGTCGGCGAGCGTCTGTTGGCCGGGCTTTCGCCCATGGGGCCCGGTCGGGCTCAGCCCGAAGAAACAACATGGAGCAGCAGTCACCCCGTGGACCCACCACCCGCGGGGAGAATTATCGGGGTCGGGTGCTATGCAGACCGGGCGGCGGGCCAGGCAGGAGACCTGGGCGAGCCGATCGCCGGCAGCATAGACTAGCTCTAGGGATGTGTAACGTCACCTCGCTAGCGGGGAAAGAGCCGGAGCTGGTGCGGGAGGTGGAGCGGTACCAGCTAGATTTAGTTGGGCTCACCTCCACGCACAGCATGGGCTCTGGAACCAAGCTCCTTCCACATTAGTTATTAAAAAAAACTTTCGCACTAGCTAAAAACAAGTCTTCTCCCTGTGAAGTTGTGTACACATGGTCCTGGTTTGCTCGGAGAAGGAGTTCAAGTATCTCGGGGTCTTGTTCACGAGTGAGGGTAAGGTGGAGCGGGAGATCGACAGACGGATCGGTGCGGCTGCAGCAATAAAACAGGCGCTGTACCGGTCCGTCCTGGTGAAGAGGGAGCTGAGCCGGAAGGCGAAGCTCTCCATTTACTGGTCGGTCTATGTTCCAACCCTCACCTATGGTCACGAACTCTGGGTCGTGACCGAAAGAACGAGATCTTGAATACAAGCGGCCGAAATGAGCTTCCTCCGCAGGGTGGCCGGGCTCACCCTTAGAGATAGGGTAAGGAGCTCGGACATCAGGAGGGAGCTTGGAGTCGAGTCGCTGCTCCTTCGTGTCGAAAGGAGTCAGCTGAGGTGGTTCGGGCATCTAGTCAGGATGCCTCCTGGACGCCTCCCATTAGAGGTTTTCCAGGCACGTTCAACTGGTAGGAGACCCCGGGGAAGACCGAGGACACGCTGGAGGGATTATATCTCCCGGCTGGCCTTGGAACGCCTCGGGATCCCCCAGAATGAGCTGGAAAGTGTTGCGGGTGAGAGGGAAGCCTGGGTCGGCCTGCTGAACCTGCTGCCACCGCGACCCGACCCCGGATAAGCGGCTGATAATGGATGGATGGATGGATGTTAAGTGTTAAGTGTAGGTAACTATGAACATGTACAGTGTTTACAGTGTTTAATTCACAGAGGAACTAGCAAGCGGTGACTTGTTGTAAAGCCGTATAACTGTCGGCAGGAATGTTTTCCTGTAACGGTCCTTGGTGCAGCGGAGCGTGAGGAACCTCTTGGAGAAAGTGCTCCTCTGGCCCTGCAGCAGGTGGTAGAGAGGGTCGTCCAGGTTGTCCAATATGGACAAAAGTTTCTTCAGCGTCCTCCTCTCCACCACCTGCCCCAGAAACTCCTGCTTGCAGCCAATGATGGAGCCGGCCTTCTTAAGCTTGTTAAGTCTATTGGTGTCACCGGCTCCAATGCTGCTCCCCCAGCAGACAATAGCGAAGTACAGGGCACTGGCCACAACCGACTGGTAGAACATCTCCATCATCTTGCTGCACACATTGAAGGATCGAAGCTTTCTCAGGAAAAAGAGTTGACTCATCCCCTTCTTGTACACAGCGTTGACGTTGGCCTTCCAGTTCAGTCGGCTGTCGATGGCAACACCCAGGTACCTGTACTTCTCCACTATGTCCACGTCCTCCCCCAGAACACTCAGAGGACTCGGAGCAGTTATCTTCCTCCTGAAGTCGACCACCATCTCTCTGGTCTTGGCCACGTTCAGAAGCAGGTGATTCACACCGGCCCACTTCACAAAGTCACTCACCACTGCCCTGTACTCCTCCTCCCGTCCATCCCTAATACACCCGACCACTGCAGAGTCATCAGAGAACTTCTGCAGATGGCATGACTCCGTGTTGTACTGGAAGTCAGTGGTGTACAGGGTGAACAGGAAGGGAGACAGAACAGTTCCCTGTGTGGCTCCAACATCACTGAGCACCGTCCCAGACAGCACACGGCCCATTCTGACAAACTGTGGTCTGCCTGTGAGGTAGTCAGTGATCCAGGAGATGGTGGACGAGTCTACCCCCACCACCCGCAGCTTCTCACCCAGTAGCAGTGGTTGGATGGTGTTAAATGCACTGGAGAAGTCAAAGAAAGTGACTCTCACAGAGACACCTGTACCATCCAGGTGCGACTGAGCTCGTTGCAGCAGGTAGATGATGGCGTCGTCCACACCCACATGAGGCTGGTAAGCAAATTGTAGAGGGTCCAGCGATGATTTCACCTGCGGTCGGAGGTGAGCCAAGACCAGCCTCTCCAGCACCTTCATCACATGGGAGGTGAGGGCTACCGGTCGGTAGTCATTGAGGACGGATGGAATCGACTTCTTCGGGACAGGGACCAGGCACGACGTCTTCCACAGGTCTTTAGGACCCTGGGGCTGATGCCATCAGGTCCTTCAGCTTTGCCTTGGTGAAGTTTCTCCAGCTGTCTTCTCACCTGGTCAATCATCACAGAGAGAGGGGGGAGGGTGGAGGAGCCCATTGTTGTTGAGGGCTCATTGGGAGAGCCAACGGGTGTTGAGGGCTCAATGGAAGAGCCATTTAGTGTTGAGGGCTCAGCGAAAGTGCAGCTCAACAGGGGGGGGGGGGGGGGGGGGGGGGGGGGGCAGAGAGGGAGGTGTGTAGGTGAGGTGAGAGGAGGAGACGGATGAGGGCTGTGAACTGAACCTATTGAAGAAACAGTTCAACTCGTTGGCCCTCTCCAGGGAGCCCCCTGGTTGTCTCCCTCCCACCTTGAAGTTGGTAATCTGCTTCATCCCGTTCCACACCTCCCTCGTGTTGTTCTGCTAAAGTTTGGCCTCCAGCTTCCTCCTGTAGGAGTCCTTGCCCTCCCTGATCTTCACCTTCAGATCGCGCTGGACTCTCCTGAGCTCATCCCTGTCCCCAGACCTGAAAGCAGCTTTCTTCTTATTAAGAAGAGCCTTAAGGTCCCTGGTGATCCAGGGCTTGTTGTTGGGGAAGCAGCGTACAGTCCGTGATGGTATGGTGGTGTGTTCACAGAACTTGATGTATTCTGTGATGTAGTCTGTCATGCTGTTGATGTCCTCCCCATGTGGTCCGCACAGCACATCCCAGTCCGTCGACTCAAAGCAGTCCTGCAGGGCGTCATTAGCCTCCTGAGACCACCTCCTGACAGTCCTGGAGGTCGCAGGCAGCCTCTGCACCAGAGGAACATACCTGGGTGTCAGCAGGACCAGGTCGTGATCAGACCTGCCAAGGGGGGGTAGGGCAGTGGCCCTGTATGCATCCTTAGTATTTGCATACAGGAGGTCCAGAGTTTTATTGTTTCTTGTGGGGCAGTCAACATACTGTATAAAAGTAGGCAGAGCTTTGTCCAGTGTTGTGTGATTAAAGTGACCAGTTATTGTCATAAAAGCACCTGGCTGTTGACTCAGCAGTCCAGATACAGTGGAGTGGATGGTGTCCACTGCTTCCTCAGCGTCAGCTGATGGTGGCACGTAAACGGCGACAACAATGGCTACGTAAACTCTCTCTGCAAATAATACAAACGCATCCCCACGGCTAACAGTTCGGGCTGCAGAAACGCTCCTTCACACACACATGGTCGGGGTTGCACCACCTCTCGTTCACATACACTGCAATCCCACCGCCTCTCTTTTTGCCGCTCAGTGTAGCGTCTCTGTCCGCTCGTACAGTCCTGAAGCCGGGCACCGACGCGCTGTGGTCCAGAAAATGTCTCCGTGAAACACAAGATGCTGCACTCACGGAAGATCCTCTCAGTCTTTACCAGCGCGCCTAGCTCTTCCGTCTTATTCGCCAAAGACCTCACGTTCCCCGTTATAATGACTGGTACCGAGGGCTTGTATTTCCTCTTTTTTGCCCTCCTTTTGGCACCCGACCTGCAGCCCCGAGCCCTTCTTCGTAGCTCCAAAGGGATCACAGGCCCGGCTCCGGACTGCGGTTTGCACAGCGCAATCAGCTGAGCGCGAGAAAAAAACAATAGTCCCAGTCATTGTTTGTTTGTGGCTCTCCGTTGCAAGCGGAAAAGTATTCAGAAAGCCACGAGAAGGTTGAGAGAAAGTTACGGTCCATTGTCCAGGCGTAATTTAAACCAAACGTGAAATAAAAGAAAAAGAAGAAGAGAGGAAAATGGAAAAAAGAGACTATAAAATAAAGAAACATCAGGCAGCTACTGCGACAGGCAGCCGCTGACAGTTTGAAAGGTGTTCTTCCAAACTGTCAGTCACCACGACCACAAGAGTCGTATTGTGCAGTTCGCTGCAGCAGAATGCCAAATTAGCCGTAGACAACAACAGTGGTGCACTCACTTAGTCACGGATGCACACATTCGATAACGAAGGATTAAGGCACTTAGACAGACAACATGTCACAATTATACGGCAAGAAAATGACCCTATAATGATGAATTTGTTTTGGAAATATGTGCCTTTGAGAGGAGCCACTCTGATGTTAGTCATGCTTATTATAGCAGACGGGAGCGATTGGGCCAGACCCATTGCCAGCACCTGTGCACCTTTGTAGACTTCGAAGCAGCATCCATTCATAGAAAACATGTTTATATCTGAGTGTGTTTTTATGGAGTGTTTTCACCGGCTGCTGCCAGACACAAACAGTGAGGTAATTGCCAATGTTGTTACATTGCCACATTGCTGTTGCTTGTTCTGAGTGGCTGAACCTATTTTACATAATTTTTTGATAATGTAAAAGAGAAAAAGAAAAGTAAAAAAAAATAGTTAAGTAGTTGAAAATTTGAAATTGTTCTTGAAAAGAAATAAATAAAGATAAATTGATTAATACAAATATGTTCCCTTTTCATTTCCTGTTGATTGATCATGCATTTATTGATTGATGCTTTCAGCACCAGCTGGCTACATTTAGTTTGTTGTAGAAGATGATTATGCACAATCAGCCTCCAGTATATGTTTTTGTCTGCTAGCCATAATAGTCTTTAAACCACATGTGTGTAACTTTGAAATAGAGAATATAATAGAATGTTACAGGAGCTGTAAGATTCTTAACCTTAATATAGCAGTAAACAACTGTAAGCTATGTACAGTAAAGATACAGTTAAGTAATGTCTAATTGAGCAGAGAATGATGTCCCTCTCGTCCTTGCTTTTGGTGTATGTGAGCGCCCCGGCAGCTGCTCTGCACAGCTCGCGTACGGCGGTTACAGCTGATGCTTTCCTGACCGACAGCGCCATCGCGAAAGCGTAGCTCCCACCGCCCGGCTCCGTCTCAGATTAACATTGTTAGCTCTGTCAGCACTTTCACCATAGTTTACACTGTTAGCGCTGTTAGCACCGTTAGCTGTGTGCCGCTAGCGAGCCGTTGCCATGTTGATAGCCGATGAGAGGCAATCAAAAATGTTCCCAATCTCGGATCTTGCACCTTTAAGGCATGAGGTTGAACATTTTTAAGAATTACAGATTTTTTTTTCTTCTCAGCAATTCAACTTAAGTTACCTTGGAGATTCCCTCCCTTTGCAGCCATGCATGTAAGACGCAAAGCAGCTTCATTGGGGCTTTATAATAGAAGACAAGTGGATGCTTTATACCTAGTCTCCATCTGCAAGCTACCCACTGACATTCAACCCAATTATTCACACATGCTGGAATGCAACTACAGCCAAAAGGAGAGAATGTCCTTTTAAAATTAAAGACAGCAAGAGGAAAGTTATGTCACTTAGATCATCCAGGCATCTTTATGTTTTCCCTCAGATATGCAACAGTGCCTGCTGGCAGTGCGGATTGTTCTTTTGATAAAACATGATCAGTGCGAATCATGTGGTATTTAATGGATGTGGTCACTTCAAGTTGTTGAGCCCACAAGCTATACAACATCAGACACAGACATCGTGTCTGACAGATGTGTTTGTACTGTCAATTATAGCTTGAGTGGAATGAAACAGGTGCATTCAAGTGGCACACAGCACATTTACATGTATTTAAATCTTCATTAATTGATTTGTTTGGCCACTTTTGTCATGGCATTGTTATGATGTTATCAACCACTTACCCATTACAACATCCAGAAGATACAGAGCAACATTAGCATTCATTTGAAGTCAGACCACCTGACCTTTTAGCTGTGTGTGACTTCAGACAGGGGAAGTATGGCTGAGCCACTAAATGGCAGTACATTGTTGTGCCTGCGTCATTTCTAATGTCATCTTTGCTTCTCTGTCTTATCTGTTGCAGGGTAACCCCCCAAGATGAAGACACATCCCCCTCAGGTGCTCCCGGGTGTTCAGATGGGCCTTCAGGTGCTACCGGTGGCGCTGGTGCTATGGCAATGCCTGCCACCTCCACCCTCTCGTTGCCCATGAGCCAGGGTAAACCCTCCCTGCGTCGCATCAAAGGCCGCATTCACCGCAGTAAGAGCCTGGACAGCATGGATCTGCTCGACTCCAATGTAAGACTCATTCACGATCCCACCAACCTAACATGTACACTCAGAGGAGGAGTTCAGGATAATAAGGCTGCAACTAATGATTATTGATCAATCTGGGGATTATTTTCTCGCTTATTCAATAAATCCTTAAATTTCCGAAGCTGGAAGCAACAAATATTTGCCATTTGGGCGTAAAATAGGACTCAAAATAATGGACACAAAGAGTGGTGAAGAAACCACTTATTTTCACATTTTATTTATTGTTTTTTATTTTTATTACTGCAGCAATTATATTTTATGTTCCTGCATTAAAAATGTGCTGTGCTTATTTTGACTGAAGTACATTTACTTTGATTTCAAGGGAGAATAATTGTCTAAGAAGTCCAAAAATTCAGATTTAACATTTACACAAGCTTCAGCACTAATACTCAAACACACACACACACACACACACACACACACACACACACACACACACACACACACACACACACTCATACACACACACATACACAGTGTGACCTTTGGTTATGCAATATGTCTTTGATTTCCAGATGAGCACAGTTTTAACACGTTCCATATGTCTCTCTCTATGACTGGTTTATTCTCGTAAAAAAGTATTAATCTGATAAATGATTGGGTAAGCTGCTTGGACCTAAAAATGTGTGTGTGTTTATGAGTGATGTGGCTTTTGGGAAAGCAACCAACGGTTTATGATATAAAAGCATGCCAACCTGCTACTAATGCATGCTTGGTGAGGCTGTTTTTTCGTGGCATGGGATCACAGTGGACAAACAGATACAGATAAATCTGTCTCCTGCTCCGTACGACTGAATGTCTCTCTCTCCCCCTACTACTTTCTTTATGTCTTGACCCTCTGCAGATGTCTCCTTTAATAAATGTTCACAGTGTGATGTTTCCTCATCTGCCCCTGTCCTTCCTCTCCATGTTGACAGTCTGCAGTGTGTGTGTGTGTGTGTGTGTGTGTGTGTGTGTGTGTGTGTGTGTGTGTGTGTGTGTGTGTGTGTGTGTGTGTGTGTGTGTGTGTGTGTGTGTGCTCATTGGGTGTTCAGTATTTTAGCTGGCCTTAATTGAGAGCAGCCTGGTGTGCCTGTGAAAGGAGTCATTATGCTTCCCCTCCACAGCAGCCGGCCTGTTGTCAGAGAAAGAGTGGACTCGTTATGGTTACAGTTCACTCAAGTTTACCCATTATTGATGTGTAGGAGGGTTCAAGGTAGAGAGAGAAAGTCGCAGGGTGGGGTTGACTGTCAGGGATGACACAGCATAGCATCGTCAAAACTGAATGATGCAACGCACAAACACACACATCTGTTCGACCGAGTTTGTCGGTTTAATTGTCTCCTGGCATGAAGTTTCCTGTCAGTTTCTACTTTTGAGACATAGCCGAACATATCTCATCGATTTTTAGAACAACCTTGAGCGCTCTGCTCCATAATCCTTGGCAGCAATTTGTCTGGCCTGAATAAAACACTTTACTGCTATATCTTCGCAGACATGATTCCAGTAAGCAGGTGGGTTGCACTAGAGCTATAGAGGTGAATGATGGTGAATGAAAGTTAGATGCAACTTTGCTATTCTGTCATCCACAAAAACAAAAGCTTGTAGCAGTCGTGGTGCCCTCTGAGTGGAAGATGCGTTCCTGGGGTAAATAATAGGGCAGAACTATTTGAGGCAAATACATCAGCCAATATTGTGATCTCATTTGAGAGAGGGCAAGCTCAAATTGCGGTACCGGCATCTTGTACAGGCACTTCCTGCTCAGTTGCCACAGTGCTGGAGGCACATGCCGCGGTGCCGGAGGGAGGTGCCGCGGTGCCAGAGGGAGCTGCTACTACTTTAGAGGCAGCATTTGCGGGGCACTTACGAGTTGCCCCTCGTGTGCCACTAGTTTTTGAGGCATCTGCCTGTGTTAGAGAGAGCGGTGCCGCAACTTGCTTAAGGTCCTGGAAGGTATATATTATCAGAGCTACCAACTCTCACAGTTTCGCCGTGTGACACATGCTTTTGCATGTTTTCACACGCAATCACGCCACACAACTAATTTCTCACGTAAAATGTTTTTTCTGATTTTGGACCGAGGCGCGTTCCTTCCAGCGTGCGTTCCTTCCAGCGTGCGTTCCTTCCAGCGTGCGTTCCTTCCAGCGCGAGTTCGTTTCAGACGCGTGTTCGTTCCAGGCGCGTGTTCGTTCCAGGTGCGTGTTCGTTCCAGACGCGTCTGTTCCAGACACGCGTTCCAGGCGCGCGTTCTACCCAGCTTTTGATCTCCTTCTAATACCTCATTTTTTGTTATTTTATTTATGTGTTGATCTATTGTTTTGCTTTAAAAGGCTACTTTTTAAGCAATTTATTTGTTGCACTTTTTTGTTTGATAATGACAAATATTTTTCCCTAACTAATCTTGTGTCATTTTTTGCTGAACATAAATCATTAAGTGCTCTTAAGAATACAAGTATTAACAATATAGGCTAGGTTTGAGTTAAGAATTAGTTGAATACCATTGTAATCAAAATGTCAATCAACCTACCTTGTCAAATCTTAAACACAGGTCTATTAATTAGGCTATATTGTGGTACATAGACAGTCATTGAGGCACAACAATAGTTTTCTGGTTGAATGTTTAGCTCAAGTCTAGAAGGCCGCTGTGGCAGGTATTTGTGGCCACAGCTGTCATCGCTGCAGGATAGATTCAGAAGATGTTTTGGCAACTGCCTGCCACTATTTGTGGCTTCTGGTGAGATGCACAGATGCACAGTTTAAGGATGTCAGTCGTTTTGCATTCATTTGCAAGGTTCTTTATCATTATTTTTAAAATGGCATCCAATACACGTACATTGTACATTGTCCCTCTTGAACAAATAAAAAGAAAATAAATACAGTTTGTAACAGAAAGGGAAAATTAAGAGCACAGAACAGCCCTTTCCCTCCCTGACAGAGAAAAGAGGGTGGTGCCAAAGAGGCAATCTAGGAATGGTCAAATATAATTTGACCATTTATATTGAAGACTGGGTGGAGACTGGATGGAGACTGGGCGCCCAACGTCTACCTTTACCGGTTTGAAGGGAAACCTACGCTACAGAAGATATACACATCAATGTTCAACGACAAATCTGGTAACCATTTAAATATTGATTATGTAAATAGTGTTTGTCATAAAACGTAGGTCATGGACATATCATATAATTCAAGCTCTCTATACACTTTCATAGACTGTATCAGATGATTCATAACAAGGCGATGTTATATTATGTACGGGCAATTTCTTTCACCAGGGCAACTCAAGGTTGTGATTCCATCCACACCTACTGTCCGCTGTACTGTTGAGAGTGTTGGAGGGAGACACTGAGCCCCATTAGAAGCCCATTGGTAGTAATGCTTAAGAAGATTAAAAAGCAAGGCCAATTAAAAAAATAACTTAATAATAACAGAGAAATATTTACTGTTGTTACAGTAAATATGTATATAAAAAAAGTTGTTGTAAAAAAATGTCATTATCTCTACATACAGTCATAAAAGACAATGACAAATAAGCATATTCAAATGTGAAACATAAACTAATAATGTTTGATTTCATATAATTTACAGGGTGGCAGTGCACATATCATTAATATTACTACTACTAGTTATTATTAGTTCTGTTACAGTAGGATATTATGGATTGTATTCTATATAATAATAAAAACAAGCTTGAAAGTCTTTGTCTGTTTTAAACCAATGAATAAAAACTAAAATGCTTATTTCTTCTGATCCAGAGAGATTAAATTAAAAAGAGAGATTAAATTAATAAATACATTATTTAAAGACCGATAAAGACTATGTACATACCTTGTAAATGCATACCTGGCTGATTTCTCAATTACAGCACAGTCAATTATTTTTTTTGGTCTGATTTAGAAAGGAGTTAAAAAAATGAATGGCTTGATTAAAATTGACAAAAGAATATCAATTATTATGAAGGCTGTATGCCATTATTCACATTACAATACTTAAGTCTAACCAAAAAATGAATAGTCCTACATAATAAATATTAGATTTGGTTGGAGAAATATGAATGATGAGTTAAATTAGACAGAGGCAGATATTTGATTCAATAGATATTCAATAGCCAGAATACCAATCTTTAATTTATTTAACCAATATCAAAACAGAAAATTAATGAACGGCTATGCTAACGAATTACATTGCACAGTGGATTTATAAATTCAGAAAAAAAAAACAATTTAAAAGAGAAACATACCTGCATGTGTTTACTCCTGACAAAAGCTTCCACACAAAGGTAAACTCCCTCTTGTGGCCAAATGGGTCAATAACACTCATCTTCAATATGTGCAGAAATACTGGTTTCAGAAGGAAACCTTGCAAATGAATGCAAAAACCACATGATGGAAATGCTACTTCTAGGGAGTACAACATTGACGATTGACATCCTTAAACTATGCATCTGGGCATCTCACCAGATGCCACGAATAGTTGTTTTTCTTTGTATTTGATTATTGTTTATTCAAGTGTAAAAATATTGTACATGGTTGTGGCAAGCTGCCACAAAAACTAGTGGCACCTCTAGTTGCCACTAGTTTTTGTGGCAGCTTGCCACAACAACTAGTGGCACCTGATGCCTGGTGCCACAGGAAGTGCCTATACGAGGTGCCGGTGCCACGATTAAGTTGAGGCAATGCCACAAAGTTGTGGCAAGCTGCCACAAAAACTAGTGGTACCTCTAGTTGCCACTAGTTGTTGTGGCAAGCTGCCACAACAACTAGTGGCAACTAAAGGTGCCACTAGTTTTTGTGGCAAGCTGCCACAAGTGGCACCTCTAGTTGCCACTAGTTGTTGTGGCAGCTTGCCACAACAACTAGTGGCACCTCTAGTTGCCACTAGTTGTTGTGGCAAGCTGCCACGTTTTTGTGGCAGCTTGCCACAAAAACAGGAAGTGCCTATACGAGGTGCCGGTGCCACGATTTGAGCTTGCTCCTACTGTCTCATTTGTGATTATTTCTATAAAATAAATCCCAAGCCTGTAGTTCTGGTCTACACATTGTCATATTAAAGACCAAGACCCAGAAAACATATTTACTAAATTGGATTGTTCAGTGACATGGTCCAAAATGAACACTCAGTTTTCTGCAAAATTTTGGACAGTTTGGGATATTTGGACATTACTGCTTTACTCAAGGCTTGATTGGCTGTATCGAAATAAGTTTTCAATCTACGTCGAAGGATATTCCACATAATTATTGCAAAACTAGGGGGCGCCTCAAGCTTTTTCCCATAGACTTGCATTGGGAAGGAGATCTTTTGTTAATCAACTTCCAAGTACAAACCCTTGAATAGCCCTTATTTAAATAATTAGGTCTTATAAATTGTAAAATGCACCAATAACCAAATCCAGAGTTACGGTATACTCTTTCCTCCGTTCATGTGAATGAGCTTGAGAATGAGGCCGGACCGACTGTGTCAGCTCCACTTTTAAGGATATACGCTCAAAACAATGTTACAATGATGTAATTAACAAAAAAAATAATTAGCTGCCTATTCACTACTTGATTACTTGATTTTATGCAACTGTTCATCTCTAGAAAGAAACGATACAGCCCATCCACAATTTATTCAAAAACATACATTTTCTACAGTGTTGTGTGGTTTTCTTGTCAACAAAACACGTTTGGTCAAGTGTAATGCAGATACTTTATAAAGGCTATTCATATAGATATTTTCACACGTCACAGTAAGAGAAGCAGGCGTGTAAATTAAAATAAGAAATGGCTGAATTATATTTAGCTGCTTCAGATTCAAGGTCCAGGGGTTTCATTTATAACCGCTGCGTACGCACAGAACAGGTCCTGAAAGAAGTGTATGCCGCCTTCCCTCAGATGGCGTTAAAGAACTGCAGAACAGAGCAATAATCTTCTAATACTGGGCATATATCACCAATTACGATTTTAGTTTTCAAAAGTGTCTGTGAGTAAAAACGCTGCAGTGAACAACACTTTATTTATTCATTCATGGTTTATTCCATCGTGACAGAGACAGCGTACTATTCACCGACAAACTGTAAACAGCTATCTGATCCGAGTATCAGAGCTCACTGGAGTCACCATGGTTCCTCACGCTGCCTCCTGTCGTCCCGGTAGACACTCTGGCACTGTGAGGACTGCGTGAATGGAAGAATTGGCAGTGACAAGTGTTCTTCCTCTCGGTAGTTGTCGTGATTCACAGTAAAGACCCTTTCATCAGCAGCTCATTTCTATGCATCAACAGTCATGCATTGGCCGTTTATGGTTGAGTGTGGGCGTGTAGATGTGAGGCTGGACCGGCTGCACACATTTACAGGTTGATTTGGGATTTATAAAAGGAAATTGCGCACTGGCAGGAGAATGCAAGGTTTTATAAATCTGAATATTTTTTGCCGTACGTGCATTTCCTCTTTTGTATGTACGCAAACACTTAGTGTGGATCCTACGTACCGTTTTATAAAGGATGGTATTGTGCATGCTGGCTCGCTGTCATGGTTTACTGGGACACTTGAACAGCGCCGTCGTTAGTGTTATTAGTAGCACAATGTGCTTTTCCTACTAATTACAACACAACACGCTTGCTGTGAAAAAGGCTCATTAACCCCAAACAGTCAAGACAACACTAGTTGTCATTATGGCCCGTGAAATCAACAGTCACCAATACGTTGCGCCTCCTTGACAATGTAATGTTATACATAACATAACATTACTAGCAATTATATTCCATTTCAAACATCTATCTCAAAGCCTCTTCAACTGTTATTCGCTCTCGTACAAACCTTACTTCCACGGACACTGATGTGAATATAGCAGGCGGTTCAGGCTTCACTAGTGACATAGTGAGAGAAAGAGTCAGTACCATAGTGATGCTTCACAGTTTTATCTTTTAATATTATTGTTATTATTTATTCTTTAAGATGCAATCCTCCATTCTTACAGTCTTTTCCAACTTTATCCCACCATCTAAAACATGGCATACCAACAGTAAATCTCAGAACATATATCTTATGATAAGATATCTTATATCCTATACATTATTCAGCTGAGGTCAAAGTTTGTATATGACCGCCGAGCACACCTGCACGCCTCCTTTTCCATCAAGAGTGTCGAACATGCAGACTATAAAAAGGCCTCGGTATCCATTTCATCTCACTTTATGCAACAGCATCAGATGCTCAGAGCATGTTACACAAATACATTAGCTTCTTTTCTCTTACACTGCTGTGGACCATCACGAGATATGCATGATTGTAAGTCTGAAGCATAAATAATAGATGGGAGAAATTATCTATTTCATAATGCAGTGTTGTCTTTCTTTTACTTGAAGCTATTTTTGTGTGATGAAAAAAACAATACTGTGAAGGCTGTGAAGAAGAGAATCTCAAATCTGTGGGTAAACTGGGTGAACTCTCCTGGGATTATAGCTATCATTTATTCAATACCGGCCGATGGCTCCTCTATTTGTCTTCTAATGCAAAGTAGCTGCCTATGTGTTCTTCACTGTGGAGGAGGGATTCCTTACAGCAGTGTCATTGGGTCGTTGGGTGTCAATGTGAGGCTAAACCTCTTTCAACAGTCAGGTGTCTTGGCTGCAGCATATTGTTCTGCACTAGTGGACAAACTCACACTCAGGCAAACATACTTACATACATGACTGTTGAGGCTATGTATATAACTTCTGTAGATAGATGATGCAATAAAGAGCAAGCTGCACATGCAATCAGCAGGCTATATCTGACTGCTCTGTCTTTACCCTTCCCTAGGGGCATCACTAATACTATATAATGAAAAAACAACATTAAAGTTAGAAAAATAAGCAATTGCCACTAGGAATTATATGTGTAATGGCGAGAATGTGTGTGTGTGTGTGTGTGTGTGTGTGTGTGTGTGTGTGTGTGTGTGTGTGTGTGTGTGTGTGTGTGTGTGTGTGTGTGTTGCTTTTAAGTGTGACCTGATATTCTTAGTCCTTGAGCTGAAAGTGCACACTGTTTTGGTGAGATCAATGAGCTCTGGTTTGTACCGTGGCTTTAATTTTCCACTTAGTCCAAATAAGGCAAAGGGAATACACACAAAGGTTTCGTGAGAGGGTTAGGATTAGTCAATGACCACCATGTACTTTCAGGGCTTTGAAACGGAGTCATAGACCCGATCACATAGAATTCAAGTTATGGAACTGTGTACCATTAAAGGTCTCATTATCTAAAGTAAAATGTCTTTGTTTTCAACAAGGTCAGTGCCTTCCAAAGACCTGTTACTGTTTGTTTTTTTAAATCAGATGTGCAAACATGCCACCTATATTTATGATTTGGTTAATCTCAGGCTACTAAAACTAATTTATTCTCAAAGACTCATTAAAATTAATCCTTTGTCTCTGTTTTAATTACTTCCACCTAGGATGTTGTGTTTTTTCGTCTGGTTGGTTTGTCTGTTTGTCAGCAGGTTTATGGAAATACTACTGGCGTGATATTCATGAAACTTGGTGGAAGGGGGTAGCATGAGCCATGGAAGAACCCTTTACATTTTGGAGCGGATTGGTCTCGGTGAAGAGTCTGCACTCTCTGAGTGCCCTCCTAGGTATTCATTTATCTCTAGTTATAAATATACAAATGTGTTGTGACTTACCTTGAACTCTGAAGCGGATATATTCAGTTATCCAACCGAATGTGATTTGAGGTGACTAGCTAATCCTTACTCCACCCAATAAATAATACCATATTTGACATGTAGCAAGCAGAAACATATCATAGAAGGTTGGTTTTGTGATTTCAGCTGGCAAAAACGTCCCTCCATTTCCAAAAATTGTGGTTGAGGTCTAATTTATCGATTGCACCCTCCCCCTCCTGACCTAACAACGTGTGTTTGTGGAGGCCAGCAGCCCTCGGCAGCTTTGTATCTCTCCACACCTCCATATCGAGCTGTGTTCATTAACCTATTCAATAGTAAAACAATGTTCACTACTTTATTGTGGTTAAGTGGTATGTTTGTGCTTTAAATAAAGAACAAGTACACTTTTCTTTTGTTGGTCTGAGAGACTAAAACCACATTTACACTCAAGGATGCTTCTCTTTGCTGCTCCCATCCCAATCTCCAAAACCTCTGTCAAATCTATACCATTTCATGTTTCTCCTGGTATATGTTCACTGAAAACAAACCAGTGGTGATGCAAATAATTATATTTTTTGATTAAATCTTTTTGTAATATATTACATGTAGAAAAACAGCGACGCAGCAGATTATGCCATTTTTAAGTTGAGTAGCATTTTTTGCACCCAGCTTCCGGACTGTTTGAGTGTAGTGGACTTCATCATCTACCCTGTGTTGAGGCAGACCACTGAGGTGTGGTGGGCTGGGACTAAATGGGCTGATGGGCGCAGACTAAAGATGGCAAACACTCAAACAGACTGACAGAGAGAGTAGAAAAGAGAGATCACAAAACGGAGTGATGAATGAGATTGGGGAGTGGAGGTTATGACATGGATGGCTGTAAGAGAGATGAGAGAATAGTTTGACAGCAGGGTGCAGGATGTTCCGATTAGATGAATATATTTCCCCCGGATAGACAGGAGGCTCCGCAGACGCCTTAAAACTCATTTTCCTCATCCCTTGTTCTCAGGGCACAACAGGGCAAAATTGCATTGCACATACAAGTCGTTTATCTTACCTGAGTTGAAACAGGCCACTGAAAATTGTCTATGTTTATGTATGTGTACCTGTTCTGTGCCTGTAACTTTGCGAGTGTGTGTGTCTGGGACAGGATGTGTGGTGTTGTAGCAGCAACAGTGGCTATTTCAGAACAAAATATGATCATGAGTGTGGGAAATTAAAACCAGAGAGCAGCCAAAAGCTGCTGAATTTGCAAATAAAATTAGTCCACCAGCTTATTTGGAAGATAACAAAGGCTTCCATATTTATATTTATATATGTGTGTGTGTATGTACGTATATATGTACGTATGTGAATATGTATATGTATATATATATATATATATATATATATATATATATATATATATATATATATATATATGTGTGTGTGTGTATATATAGCCCTACTTGTTTACTTTAAAGTCACATTACATCATGAGAAAGTGATTGTGTAAATGCTTGTGTCAATGTGAGGCTAAACCTCTTTCAACAGTCAGGTGTCTTGGCTGCAGCATATTGTTCTGCACTAGTGGACAAACTCACACTCAGGCAAACATACTTACATACATGACTGTTGAGGCTATGTATATAACTTCTGTAGATAGATGATGCAATAAAGAGCAAGCTGCACATGCAATCAGCAGGCTATATCTGACTGCTCTGTCTTTACCCTTCCCTAGGGGCATCACTAATACTATATAATGAAAAAACAACATTAAAGTTAGAAAAATAAGCAATTGCCACTAGGAATTATATGTGTAATGGCGAGAATGTGTGTGTGTGTGTGTGTGTGTGTGTGTGTGTGTGTGTGTGTGTGTGTGTGTGTGTGTGTGTGTGTGTGTGTGTGTGTGTTTTACCGGTGATGACGACTTGTGTGTGATGTATTGGAGCATTACATATCATATCAGCATGATACATCATAATATTATGCTACATTTGAAAGACATACAGTATAATTGCGGGGAAATTTATATAATTTGTGTGGGACACAATGTTACAGCGATTTCCATCAGTGAAAAAATAATGCGTGTATTCAACCTGTGTTTCAATCCGCTCCAAAATGTAATGGGTTCTTTCTTAGCCCATGCTACACCTTTTAACCAAATTTCATGAAGATAGGGCCAGTAGTTTTATGTGTTTTACCTCTAATGACTATTATTACTACTGCTTCTGTTGGACAGTATCTAAGTATGTTTACTCAAGTACTGTACTTCAGTACAGTGTTGAAGTACATTAACTGTACTTGAATATTTCCATTTTATACTACTTTATATTTCAGAGGTAAATATTACACGTTTTACCCTAATACTTTTATTTAATAACTACAAGTATTGCTTTTTTGATTTCCTTCAAAACATACTGTATGATCAGTTTATAAAATATGAGTTATTGTTACAAATAAAACCCAACATTAAATACAGTAAAGCAGTTCAAATTAGCTTCAATGACAAACGAATTTCTATTACCAGTGACATCTACCATAATAATATAAGTAATAGTAAAAGTAAAAGTAATGAATACAAAAAGCCAAATGTACAGAGTTGCATAACATATAGGAATAGCACCAAGGCCATGGTTTACATTCCTGTTTACACTGTGTACTTTTCACTTGTCAGTTTATATTACTTTTCCAGCTTATCATGATTGATCACTTCCACAGGTTCATGCCTACCATGCGTAACAGCAGATGAAGCCACTCATTAATCGCATTCACCATAAACCAGCAGAAAATCTATAGGCTGTAACTTTCAGGTTCCCTCTAGCTTTGATTTTGATCGCAGTGATTCATTAGCTGTTTAAAGACAGCCTTCTGCATGGTGACATGCTCCCTATCCCTCATGTTAGCTCCTCGCCATGCATCTATAATGTCAGGGAGGAAGGGCATTCAGGATCAATGTTGGTTTGATAGATGAAGCCATGATCTATGACATGCACAGCAGCAGCCCGTAAGGGAGAGAGCCTTATTTTACAAAGGGTCATATGGACCAGTTCACATGACATTCAATTAAATTAATCAATCACTCTGGATTTGTAGGGTGTGTATGTGCACGCTGTGTGAGATCTTAGCTGAAGGGATACCCAACTGCATACATTGCATGAAGTGTGTCTTCATATTAGCATGTTGGGTGGTCTGCTGTCCTCTGTGTGATATTGATTGGTCGCATCAGAGAGTCTGCAGGTCAGCTTTTCTCAAACGGGGACAGAAAAAGGGGGCAGAGAGGAGGCATAAAGGAATGACTGAAGGGCACGAGCAGATAGGATGAGAAAAGAAACAGCAAGGGGAGATGGAAGGACGGAGAAGGAAAAGAGAGCAGAATGATGGGGGGACTAATTTAGGGGAAAGTAGCAGTATTGGTGTTATTTAGCTCACAGGCCACAAGCTCCGCCCACCCATTCGCTGCTCTATAGTATTGATTTAATGCGCTACAGCTGGTTAAAGATGACCTATTGTCCTCCCCTTTATGCTCTTTGTTTACGTGTTTGTTTGCAGTTTATTGATACACATTTTTGCTTAACACCACATTGGTAGCTGTCGATACTGAATAAATATAATTAAGCAGCGCACGTTCCCTGCGATGTTTAATTAACGGAGCATTGAAATAAATTGTATTGATCAAATCAGACCAGCTGACCTGGCAGTGGCTCATACTGTCATGTGTTACGTTCCTGTGCTATGCAGGACCAACTTTATGCTTCAGATCACTATTTAAAGGTGCTTGTGCCGGAAAAGCTTTAGTTGTTTATTCATAGCCTGTAATTCTCTTATTAGATATTTCAGCCCGAGTGACTGACAGTGTTTCCTCAGTGACTTTCAGTCATGTTTTGATGTAATTTTAACTTTGCTTTCACATCAATCGCTGTTTGGGTCCCAGCTCCATTTCTAGCGCAGGTCTCAGTGCTGAAATGTCTTGCTCTGAATAATTTATCACACTTAAAAGCAATTACAACACCTTGTAGTGTGGAGTGTTTTTTATTTATCTTGGTCTTATTTTCTTCCTAGCTGGGCTGTGCGTTGTGACGGAAACCTTGTATAGTCGTCGGCTCATGCATAAGTTGTGAAGAAGGGTTCATTTATGACTTCAGCATTCATCTACCACATGGCGGCAGCAGCCTCGTCTTAACGAGATGGGATGGATGCTCAGCAGCTCAGAATGTAGGCCCTCTCCTCTGTTTCCATGGCAACACAATTACTTTGCCCTGGGATTGGGAGGTTAGCCTGACAGGCACATATAGGTTAAAGTGACGTGGATCGCCTGTTTTATGTTGAGACGGCAGAGAGAGAGAAAACGGGTTGTAGTGTGCGGTTATGTCCAAGGTTTTGTTTTATTTCAGTGAATCTGTTGGTTAAAAGTGTGATTGTATCGTAGCTCGAGAGGAGAGTTTATTTTCTGCTCTTCCATTATTGCTTATATTAGATCTTATCATCAGGCTTTAGCCATTTTGTTGTAGCCGTATGTTACTATTAACCTATATTTTGTTGGTTTAAGTCAACACACTCAAGAGTATCAATGAGATTAGTGTTTAGCTTTCATATCAACAGAGAGAATAGGTGTAAAAGCAACATTTCAACCATTACATTCAGAATATGAACAAAATAATCTCATGACACAGTCTGCAATTGACAATTAATGAAGGAGAAAAAACGTCAAAGACCCAGGATAATTATATCTTCATTCATTGATAAAAACAATGTATATATATATATATATATATATATATATATATATATACAACATTCTATAAGCACTGCGTCTCAGGATCCGCATGAATTCAAGTTGGACGAGTTCTTTTTAGATATTCCTCGCCTTCTCCCACTGTTTTCTACTCTTGTTGATGATTGGTGTTTTTAGTATCTCCAGTATTTTTCTCATCACTCCTCACCATCTAATGAAGCATTAAAGTTGCCATATTGCTATCAAAAGTCTGCGTCTTCAGCATCCCAGATTTTAGAGATTTAGCTGAAAGTATGTTGAGGAAATCTTTTAATTTGTCTGTGGCAGTCATTTTAGGAGGATACGTCTTGAAATACGATCACATTTTCAACAGAATATACCTCCTACTCGGCCCTGTACTTTATTGCCTGTGTACTTTACCCTCTTTCACCAATCAAGGTGTCAAGGTGTACAGAAAGATCTCTCTCTCTCTCTCTCTCTCTCACTCTCTCTCTCTCTCTCTCTCTCTCTCTCTCTCTCTCTCTCTCTCTCTCTCTCTCTCTCTCTAACCTTTCCCTCTGTGCATGCACCTCCAGGGGCTCTCATTTCAGGTTTGACTTTTATTTTCCCTCTCAACTAAATTGACCACCAGAAATGTGAAACTTTGTAAAGTGAAACGCCCTCGGGGGAATCCATGATGCCAACCTGCAATCTGGCTTTGTGGCTTCTGTCTGCAGAGAGGAGTAAAGCAAATGGGGAAAGAAAAAAAAGCTGAGAACCCAAGAAGAAATGGGTTAATCAGAGCCGACGGGTGCATGGAGATATGTGTGTGTCTTTCTTTCTGTCTGTCACTGCATGTGCGTGTCTGTGTCCGTCTTTGTGTGCGCGTGCCTCAGGAGGACTACTTGCCCAGGGACAGGGGGGCTCTCAGGATGGATTTGTCAGAAGCCAGGGGCAATGCTGTGCACCATTAGGATCAAGGTTGCTATTTCAGGATGCTACCTGCTGAGGGATGTACTCTGCTCCCAGTTTTGATGGCCCCTCCGCCCAAGTCCATTAAGCAAGGCAGAGATGGCCTGTTCTGCTGCTGAGTACCTCGGATGGGACCTATTTTCAAGAAACTGACCAGTTATTTTAGTTCAGATAGTTATGTGTACGACATCAGAAACCACATATTTACATGTTCAAGAATCATTGGGGTTTTCTCTTCATATCTAAACTTTATCAGTGATTTCCAACAAGTCTGATAATAATTTGTCCCAATAAAACTCAACTGGGACATCTGTAACATAGGTGGGGCAATAAAAACATGAAGTGAAGCAACATCCTCTTGTGCTAATGCTAATAGTGAGATTGTGTGTGAGTGAGATTGTGTGTGCGTGAATGTGTGTGTGTGTGTGTGTGTGTGTGTGTGTGTGTGTGTGTGTGTGTGTGTGTGTGTGTGTGTGTGTGTGTGTGTGTGTGTGTGTGTGTGAGAGAGAGAGAGAGAGAGAATGTGAGGCAAATGAGTCAGCATTCTTTGCCAATTGACATCCACAGCCCACAGACACAATGTGACCTCTGTGGTCGTGGAGGTTAAAGGTCTCATCGAGCTGTGCATTTGCTGCAGAGTTATACGTGTGTTTAAGCAGGCATGGAATTGGTTGAATCATTGCTTTAGTTTATTCAAGTTGTTACTTACAGGAGATGTATGCATTCATCCTAAATACTTTACGTTGATTTAAAAAATATGTATTAGATAAAGATGTACTACTGCCTTTCCCTCCATACATTTATAGCTTTCCCCCTGTCTTGTGCACGAGCACCAACGCCCTCTGTTGTCGATTGACCGAAGTTGTGTTGTGTGACTCGGTCCGAGACACTTTGTGTGTGTTTCCCATTTACAGATGCAGGAATGTGTATGAATGGCAGATCTTGTTTTCATGCACACACATAACGGCCGTGAAGAGATATTTGCTGAATTTGACAAAAGTGTACTGGATTGGAATTGCTGACTGTGTCCTTAAACGTGTTTCTGAGCTGTAAACTAGATGATATGACTGTACTGTGATCTAGCACAGTACTGTCATTGGCCTGGCATTGGCCAGCGTTAATATTGACACTTTTAAACCCATATCATAGCTTGAAAAACATGTCATCTGCTATTTGTATTCACTCAGAGACTGCCCGATCCCCAGCACTCAGGCCAATGCCCATATTTTTCATTATTTTTCAAAATTATGCAGTGTGTTGAGTTAGGCTCAGACCTGGGCTGAAGTTACACTTTAAATATGATACATGGTAACACTTTAAGTCCCCTATTAAGCATTTGTAAGCACCACGTAAACATTTAATGAATTGTTTATAACACATTCACATTTTTAAGTGTCTATTGTCTATTTATCAACAATTTAATCCTCTCCTATGTAGAAATATTATATGTAATTTTACCAGAGTGTTACTGTGTTTTACAATTGTTTCACTCATTATATTCATACAGTCTTGTATGGGAGCTCACATAAGGTATAGCTACTACTCATGCAATATAGCACGCTGAAGTGGAAAATTGGGCAACCAAGGACTAGCCATAGAATTAAGCAGAGGAGATTATTTGGGTTCATTCACTTTATGAATAAAAAAAAGGAACTCCAGGCTTTGGGGAAACTCCAGTATATATGTGCCAGCTCTATTTATTGTTTTGTTTTGTTTTTAACAAATATGTATCGAAGGAGTACAAGGAAATACTTGCTCTCAAACATGACTGTGCAGTACACCTTTGTGGCCACTAATAGTGCTTTTGCTCCACTGAAAGGCTGAAGCTCCTCTCCAGTTGATCGGTCGGAAAACAGGTCAATGAGAGCTTTTATCCTGCAGAGGGCAGAGTTTCACCACTAACCACCGATGAGCGACCACTGACCTCCTCAGCTCTGGTCTCCATTTTAACTATCTGAATGAGACAGGATACTTTTGCTCTTCAGCATAAGTGGATATATTTCAAATTGTACACACACATCTTTACACTCGTATACACTTTTCATGTACTTGACATATATTTGAAATCATTTCCAAGCAGTTTGTGTACTGATGTTCAAGTGTAGAGAGAGACAAAAACAATGGAGTCAGAGAGATAAATGCAGACTTTTTGTGAAAAGCAGATGGACATTTTAAAGGACATTTGAACATGTGGTGTGAATTTCTGCTGCCGCTGAATTTAAGATGATCATCAACATTAATGCCATACACGGGCTAAATCCATATATTTCACTTATAGTAAAACTTGTGACAGATCTTCTGCAGATGCCTGTGCTATTGTGGCTCCCCCTGTGACAGGAAATGTAATTAACTGAAATCGACATTCCAGAAAGGCTCACTTGGATCTTGCTGCCAAGCAGAGTGGCCGTACTGTGGAGCATCAGAGAGAGATGGGCACACATTAGTCTACACTTTGGTGCTATATTTACCAATATAACAATTATATCGACTTTGAGTTAAAAAGTCTGTTTTTAGCGTTATATTTAACAGCTGTGGTTGGCTTAATTTTTGAATGTCGTTGTCAGAGCCAAAACATCAGCATGACCCCTTGAAAGGAAAGTGTTGAGAGATGTTTGTGCAGGGAGCGGCAGAAGACCACGTGGACAACAAGTACAAAATGTTCTGATGTTTTGTTCTCGTTGATGAAACAAAAAAAGGAGATATGAACTCCTCCACACGGCTGCTTGATTTTACGAGGTGGTGTCAAGTCTTAGCGAGAGATATTTCACTAAGGATAAGAGAGGGGTGAAGTGAGGAGAGCAGCGGGGGATGACTGATCAGTCAGGTGATAGGGATTTTGTCATCCATGGGTCAGCGCCTTTTCTTGGAGCCTGAAAAAAGCTCTAAGACAAAAACAATCCTCTCCTCCTTTCTATTCTTCTCATTCTAGCCTTTTCTAATGTATTATAGCCTCACTGAATGTAGTCTGCCCGGTGCCATCCGTATTAAGCTGGCAGTTCAGTCGGGCTGCAAAGGTTAAAGGTGTTCTTTTATGTCTAGCTTCGACCAATGACCCTCTTTCGAGGAGTCCTGTTCAGTGAGGTACCCTCAGATAGCATACATTTCTGGCTTGTTTTCAGTGGAAGCTCGCTCAGAGCCTCAGTGTTGTTGCCAGCAGATTAACTGTCCTCATATCCCTGCATCCCTAGTTATTTCTCCTGCTTGTTTTCTTTTAATAAGGCGGGCTGGCCTCCGTAGTCCTGAAGCAGGCTGGCAGACAGACAAGGAGCCAAGCAGGTGGGCAGCAATAACAGGTAGAGATGGCGTGGCGGGAGACTGGGCAGAGAGGGAGACGTGTCAAGGTGCTGGAAAAGGTCGAAGGGAGAAGTCGCAGCACTACAAACTCCCACTCTTTGGTGCAGTCCGAGCGAACGTGACAGCTCCGTGACGTTGTCGCTTTTGATTGTCTCTTCTGTGTGTGAAGAGCTGCATCCTTGTCAGCGAGACTGGCAGCCAGACACACTCATGCAAGTGGGCACTTACACAAGCACACATGCACACTGAGTCAGAGCATCACCTGCTTTTTGACTTCCTCAATACCAAATCACAAATGAACACTTTAAGAACACAAAGAAATTAGGAGACCTGGTTGCAGCAGTTTCAAATTCAAGTGTGCGACCTTAAACGGCGTCGCTCATGTGATTCTCAAGGGAGGCAGCTGGACGTATTGCGGTGACAGCAACTCAGTCATCATAGCAGCTGATGGTTTATCCCGAATGGTGACCCATAAATAAAGCAGCAACCAATGGAGAGAATTGATTTCCAGAAGCGCTGAGGAGTGTTGGAGATTTATGCTCCGAGTCGGACTCCGCTGCAGTGCCGTATATCACTCTTTCTGATATTTTTTGCCCTTCATCTTTTTTTCCAGCCCATCACTCTGCCTCTAACTGTAACAACCAGAACAGAGCGTTCCCTTTTTCTTATTTTTTTTTAGATCATAACATTTGCCAAATCTCTTCTTTTTCCCTTTGATCTTGGGTTGTGCTCTGCTCACCTGGCCTGTAGCAGCTTTATTTTTTCTCTCCGCTCTTGATCTCTCTGTCTCTCTTTCTCACACACCTTTTAGTTGTCCAAGGGAAATTGACTCTAACAGACTAGCCTCTGACTTTCTAGAATTTGCTCATTTTGCTGATTTTCTGTTTGAGCGGCTTAGGCTGCAGATCAGAGTAGTCTTAGAGGAGAGCTTCCTACTTCAGGATATGCATCTTGAATCAGGGTAACAGTACTGCACATCATTAGAAAGATCACGTCACAGAAAAGACATTCTTAAATACTATTTAGAAGGAAAACCAAAACTTTATTCTTTCTCTCGCTGGTTCATTCTATTGCTGGGATTCTAAGAAGAATATTCATCTGATCGTGCCTGATCTGCAAGTTGAAGACAAGAGATTCCGTCCTTTCCTGTAATCCAACCCTCTGTTTCACTTGCATAGTTAATCCAACTACAAAGGTACACATGGATAGGCTTGCTGCAGATTTTCACATTGTATGGCAGATGTTCTCCCTGATTTTTGTGTGTGTGTGTGTGTGTGTGTGTGTGTGTGTGTGTGTGTGTGTGTGTGTGTGTGTGTGTGTGTGTGTGTGTGTGTGTGTGTGTGTGTGTGTGTGTGTGTGTGCCGGTCCATCCTGCAGTGGGTATGCAGGTGCTTCAAGCACCAGCAGCCATAACAGACCTGAGTTTATTAATGTTGTTAATTTCCTCTCGTCTGTTCACCTCCAGTCGCCTGGCTGCTCGGCTCTCCAGTCCAACATTCCACACACTCCACTGGAATTAAGGGAGAGGCCTACGGCAAGGCAGGGAAGGAGCTAAGGAATGTCTGTGTTATCACAGGGAGAGAGGATGGAGGGAGGTAGGGCACAGGAGGTCAGGCCAGAGGGCCTCGCGTTGTAAGGCTAACTTTTGTCAGGACTGCAGGAGTTGTAGGGGTTCCCTCAAAGCTTTGATCACTTCTCACAGCTCTGCCCAAAGGACCATATTACCACAGAGGTGCATGCCTCTGGCCTAATCTGAACACATAGGAATCTAATTTTAGAGCTGCCGCTTTTTAAATCAATATCTCCACTCCTATCAGTGGCAGTGTCATGTAGATTATCTCACGGCCTTCACAGATGTCACACCAGGTTGGGTCTGCTCTCAGTCCACAGTGTGAGCTGCTGAGGATCACCACACATTCATTCACTTGCATGCGGCTCGTGCATGCAGAGGGACACATACACGGGAAAAAGCATCCCTCTGGGTCAAGCGTAGCTGGAGTCAGACTGCGTGCAGGCATTTGCACGCATGTGTGGTGAGTGAACAAGAGCGACAGTTTAATAATGTATGACAAGCACGGAGCTAATCAAATGCCAATCTTTGGAAGATTAGCGTTAATCAGAGTGGTGTTATGGTGCAGGCTTGATTTATTACATTATTTGTTAGTGCTTGATGTTAATATGTTTAATCAATGCTAGTCAGATCTAAATGTTTGGTCCTCTGCAGAAAGATGAAAGGAGATGTTTTAGATATTTAATGCAACATCAGAGGATATTTATTTTTGGTTGATCATTCTCTGCCCTGAACAAATCTTACAAAAGTGCTGTCGGTGTTCTGTATTGTCATTTTGTGTGCTGACTTGATTTGCATCATCTTAAAATTATTGTAACTGTCTGGTGGGACTTGCTGATGGCAGTAATTTAGATATGGAGAAGAACGGGTAGAATTAAAAAGTTAAATTTTCTACTGACAATAATCCAAATCCAAATTGGATTTTTGCATCTGTAATGTTGAAAGTGTTTTTCTTTTTAAATAAAAAAACATTTATTACTTAGCATATATATTTATATATACACACCGATAATGTGTGTTTTCTTTCTCACAAGCAGTTAAGTCCTATGAAAATGCCCACAGTTCACAAATTTCATGTGAACTTTCAATGAAGGGATTTCAGAGTGAAATCCATTTAATCTTGTCCGTGCATAATGTTGTGTCTCCTATATTTACAAAAGGGATTATTTTCATCCGTTTACTATTCCTGTTGTAGAGTTTAGACAAGGCTTACCATGAAATTTGTCAATCTGAGACACCTGAATATTATATGCGGGCAGCAATCCTTTTCTTCAAAGTCAATTACCATACTGTGTGCTAAATGTGGCTGGATTTATGTGGAGGAGAAGATTAATGATTGACATTACACATAGCTAGGTCAGGTCTTTACCTATGTTTCCCTCTCTGAGTCCGGGTCTAACTGTAGTGATTGAGATACATTCTTGTCTAAAATGCTGTGGTTCTGCAGAGTCCTAGTGTGTCATATGGTCTGACCTTCCCTCGTGACTGCTGCTCTTGCACATTACACACTGACTAACAGCACGACAACAGAACTAATCACAGCCTTGTAGCTGTAGTCTGCATGATGTTCCCTCTGATATACTCTGTAATGAAAGATATCCATGTTACATTAGTTGCATACAGGGGATGAAAAGCAACGAGTCCAAATGCATATTTAGGTCATATTTAATATGTGTTAAGGAAAAGCAAAGCAGTCTTAAAATATGCATTGAAAGGTCATTCATATAGCTTACATACTGTTCACTGTTTATTTTTTAGAACACGTTTATTTAAAACAAATCTAGTTTTTCCATTTGGCTTAAAAAAAATATGTATTTAATCTTCATAAGTGAAGGTTCTGTCGTCTCAAAAAATCATGAAACAACTGCAGCACATAACTAACAGTAGTTCTTCAATGTGCATCGTCCAACTAATTATTCTTAGTTAAAACAATATTTTACATACATTTATCTTTACAATCCTAGCAGCTTTATTTGCTTTGTGTACTCAGCTGCAGTAAGCTAGCTTCTCACTATGGTTGTTAATATTGCTGCGATACCTGCAATCATATCTGAATATGCCAGTCTTCATCAGCTTTGTCCTACGTGGTTATATTATAATAATATTATAGGTTATATAACCTATAATATAAATGGCAGCAGGACTACACTGCCTTGACTGCGTGTTATAACCATTAGTAGAACAGTTAGTGCAGCGTTTTCTTTATTGTGTTTCCTGGTGTTGTTGCCCCGGTAGTGTTGCTCCCATATGCTATATGTTTGCTCTACATGTCACATGGTCAGACCAGTGGCACTAGTTCAACTGAGGGGGCCCCAGGTGATACAAGAGCTGGAGGCAAACACAGGCAGATAACATCTCTCACAACACTCTGTTCCCTGTTGGTGGTGCGGCCAAGACAAATACAGCATTGCCACTCTGCATTTACTTTTTTTCTCTGTTGTGTCAATCCTTTTTCTATTTTTCTTTTATTATGCAGTTAATATAAATATAAAGATGAGAACGAGAGACATGCAGAAGACATAAATGGCATCTGAACTAGCATGGTTTGTGCCTCAGCCAAGAGGACATCCTGTTTGTATTCATGTGTTATGCCACCATTATATGGTAATGGGATGAGTAAAACACAATAAACATCCCACTTCAGTTTGCTTATTATTTTGCCTTTGTCCTCTTTGTGGATAGATTCATGTTATACTACCTCTAGTTTTTCTACTATTGTGTGGATTGAACTCCATATATAGCAACCTATTTTTCACAAAATGTAATGGGTTGAAAGTAGGTAGTTTGGAAATAGTTATGAGAGCTGCAGTAGAACTATGAATCTGCTGTACAGTATAGATCAATACAAACTGATTGCTTCTATATTGCTATCTGTATACAGATACCAATTAGCCGCAATGTCATTATTACATTTTTTAAATATCAAATATCAATGTCAGCATCGCCCTCAGAAATCCAGTATTGGTCAGGCTATGATAGTTAGAATCACTTTGCATCGTCTTAACTTCTCCACGCTGTCAGTAGGTCATTGTGTTGTCCAAGTGTAGGTCACAAGTGAAGGGGGAAACCTTCATGCAGTCTATGGGGGGAAGTCTTTTTTACCTCATACCATTTTTAGCACTTTGATAAAGCTCTCTGTATTCCTTCATATCCTCATTTGAAAAATAAACTCTTTGTATAAACATTATGGCTGAAGCGCTTATACGATGGTTCCAGCTGTTTGCTGCTAATGTTTTGTCTCATTTTACAGTAAACTGCATTTCTCTGGTGTATTTTAGTTTTATTTTAGTACTCCCTGAGATTTTGTAGATCAAGCAATTAATCGAAGAAAATAATTGTGAATCAGTAACATTTTTGTACATATATTTCTTAACATACCTTTGTTACATCCTTTGTGGCAGTTTACAGCAAGCAAATCTAAACTGTTTACAAATCGTAACCAAACCCCCATGATCGCGAACCTGCCTCCCTGACATTTCCTCAGTCACCCTTGTGTCCCCACCAAGTTTAGAAATAAACCTACACCATTGCATCTCTCTGCCCGGCATGCAGGAAAGGTCCGCATGTGCACATTCAGTGTCTCCTCACGTATGAGCTCACAGGAACTGTCTATAAACTGTAGAATAGGGCACTATAAATCCCTGCCCACCGCCCAGCTCAGGCCCCACAGTGCCCACACTGAGAGAGGTGGCTTAGACTGGCTTTTAGGTCCGCTCCCTTTCTGCTGAGTTCATCAGGCTGGTCCTTTGAGCAGGGAGCCAGCTCACAGCCTTGTGGCTCTTTCTTTCTTTTCAGGCAACAAATGTGCTAAAACAGCACTCCATAATCACTTGGCATTAGGGGCCATTGTATTGGGCATTAGTGGTTAGAATTGACCAGTGGGACGCTATAAAAATGAGTCTGACAAGAGAACACCAAAGCTGATGAGTCTGGATCCTGGCACTGGATGGCTATAGGATTAGTCAGCTAACACACTGGCTGGGGCTTCTGCAGGGTCGGGTCCCATCGCATCTCATCACCACCAGGCTTGAAGCAGCCCCCGTGGCTGCCGTGTCTCCATCCGCCTCTCTGGCTGGCTGGCTCTGGTTCCCATCCTCCACCACTTCTCTGTCCTCCGTTCTACCAAAAAACACAACATCACCTCCTCTTGTAGGGTTGTGTTTTCATGGGAAGAGCATATGATGTCACACACTCAGGACAGGGTGGCTTAAGTTAAGTGGAGGGGCCTAATTCAGTGGAGTTCAGAGAGGTGTTCATGCACTGAAACACTTCTATCACATCTACATATTTTAAACACAATTTCAGCTGCGTACGCTTTGTCTATCTGCTGGAACTTGACATGGTTCGATTAGGTGACAGAATACACAACAAGCTGTTTAGTTCTTATTTTCTCGATCAACTGTATCACATTCAACAGTGCAAAAATCGAATTGAATATAGAAAGAGCAAGAGGTGTTTTCACTGACTGACCGTTCTCTTTGCAGATATTGTCTGCCGATAACAGTTGCCAGTAATATATTTGCCTTATTATTGCTGACCCATTAAAGCACATTTACTGTACAGCAACAAACTGCTGCTTTTGCTTTTGGAGTTAATATAGTGGAATTGTACAGAACTACAGTTGCTTTGGTCTGCCACTTCTCAGCCTGAGCTGTTCAACCTCCCTGTTTCTGTGAGAGCAGCTTCATTCTGTTGGTATTTAGCGGTAACAGGCAGTACCATGGAAAGAGTCACTGACGCGAGGGTGGGGGGTACAATATACTGTAGATTAGCTCATTTCCTCTTTTTGTTGTCTCTTCTACTCTCTGCTCTTCTCTTTGCCAGCCTCTCTCATCTTCTTCCTTTCATATTTACCTTTATTTCTTTCCCTTTTCTTCACCTTGTGCTTCACTTTCCCTCTTTCTGCCCTTCTTTTATATCCTCTTATCGACCACAACATTTCAAATAACTCATTCTTCTCCCAAACCTGGCACCTCTTTTCTCCTCTCTTTTCATTGCTACCTCCTGTAATCCCTTTACCCTTCATCTCTATTCCTTTGCTCTTTTCTGCTCTTTTTTTATCTTCCTGATTTTTTATTATTCACTGTTTTCTTCTGTTCTTTCTTTTCTTTTATCGTCTCTTTTGCTCCTCTTGTCACATACTGTATCTGCATCATTTCCACATCACCTTGCTGTGGAAGTATAGACTGTACTGACCCACTGTTTGTTTTTTTTAATATTGATTTTTATATCTCCACCTTTGGGTTATTAGACCTGCATCTAAACACGTCAGTCTGCAAAATATTTAAATCTGTTCAATACAGGTCTAAGATTATGCTATATTCAAAAACCCTGCCATCTAATGAGATCTACAAGGTCATTTTCAGTTATCTCAACCAGAATTCCACAGTGTACGACAAAGAAAAACATTTATCACTTCATGGAAAATGATTGAGTCTGCTATTTCTCCCACGTTATACTGTGTATCTTCTCCTGTGATTACAAGGTCAACATCAGCACAAAATGCTCTAAAACTTCTTGTTCCTTTTTGGATATAAAGAAGATTTGATTTGTAATACTGTTTGTCTTCATCATGTCACACACAGTATGATACTAATAATATTAGTGTAGCTTCATCTTTATCTGAAACTATGCAGAAAAAGGTTGTCTGGGCGAAGCTACTGAGTGTGTGACAAAGGATTTTGTGTTTTCCTTAACATAAATAAAAATATTTCCACGATACATTTTGGAACTCAAATTCACCCGAATGCAGGAAATTCAGGGTTTGATTCTCAGAATTTCCATTGTGAACCCGCCGATGTTGCGCATCTTAATATCTGAATAATGTGCCCTTTAAATTGCAGTAAAATACTGCACCACTGAAGTAAGACCAGGTTTTTCTTGATCAATTGTACAATCAAGATAGTAATGTACCTTACCACACCTCATTTTAAGACCAACGTGTCAATTGGCGCATAGATGGTTGGAAGTGGGCTGTGGGTGGGAAAAACTAGCATTGACAGTTGCGCTGCGCACTGCTTTGCGCCAGGCATTACTTTTCTTTTATTGTTTGGACAGTTGACGTTTATGAAAATGACAATAATCTGACCTGCTTGAAACTGAAGTGCGTTTTGAGTTTTAGGTTGACTATATGTATGTATAAAAAGGGCTAAGTTCCTCCTGCTTTTCTGCCTCACAATCAACAACGGGAGTGAGGGACCCATCAACATTATTTCATAAACAAGGAAAAATCATATATTATATTTATTTATGTCCACAACTATGGATTATGTAAATAGTTGATGATATGCTTCTAGGTTTCGTCAGTGAATGTGTATAGATAGTGTTATTATTATGTAGCCTAAGGTGTACTGCAAGTGCTGCCAGACCGTTTTTCTGCTGATTTTATTACACCCTCTCATACTGTCTGGGGTGCAACATTCACCTGTGAGTGTGACTAATATGTAACTGATAATGTGTCTTTGCTATCGGTGTTAGTGTTTGGTTGTTTTAGTTGTTATGCCTTTGCACCAGCGAAAGCTGTGGCCTGAGGCATCATTGTTTGGGGTTGTCCGTCCGTACACACGTAGGTACGTTTGCTAATTGTGACAATTTTACACAAATAGGATACAATGATGAAGTGATGACATTTCGGACAGACATGGATGTACACCGTAACATGATTGGTTGGCATACAACTGTGAGGCAGTAATTCTAGCTCTTAAGACTTAAGATATTTCATTTAAATTCAGGTCTGCTTAACTTATTCTCACAGTTTTTTTCCACCTTGCTGAACTACTTACAGGTGCAGTATGGCAACTCAGCAGGTTGAAAAAAAAATGTATAACATATTTGCTAAATATTTCCATGCACCCACCTGTCACTTAATGGCACCTTGGTGTAATTGGCGCAGCCTGGGTCCAAGTTATTTCACACATCCCCGCAACAACAACAACAGATTTTCCCCTTTTCCTTATAGCTAAAAAATCCTTATTTCTTTATTCCATGGCACTTTTTTGCAATGATAACTGTTGTCTATCTGTTTGTTGTTATCAGTCTAAGAAAGTGGATCATTATCAAAAAAAGGTATCAAGTTTGGAGAACAATCTGTATTGGCACAGCACAGACACACTGTAATATATTTATCTTTCTAAACAAGTAGGAATGGGAAGTGCCAAAATGCTGCTTGAAGTTAGATGTGCATTCCCTGCCTTGCTATCAGAACAATGAAGGGAAAATAATTGTTCATAAAGTATTTACTGGTAAAAGAGCTTCCCCGCGCCCCTCTCCCACACCACCACACACACACACACACACACACACACACACACACACACACACACACACACACACACACACACACACACACACACTAGATTAGGCTAAGTGCCGAGTGGATTGTACTTTGGGATTTGTGTTATTTTTAATTTACAGTCTCATTCTGCAGCAAACAATGGGGTTGTCACGTGGGTGGAAAGCATGATGTCATCGCTAGTTTTTCCTCACCAGGTTTGCCCAGTATATTGACTGTTAATGGGTGCAGGTCTCACACTACACACACAAGAGATTCGAGATTCAACATTCAGTGTTCAGGTTGGTTTAATGGAGGAAAATACGTACTGCATTTTTCTTTAATGAGAAATAATCACAGAAGTAGGAAAGTGGTGAATTTCAGTAGACCGCTATGGTGCTCTCTGTAACTCTCTGTGGGCCATTCCTTGTTAAGCTACTTGAGATACCGCTGGGAAGCAGAGTGGAGTCAACCAGGTTCACTGCAGCCTCTATTCTCTAGCTAAAAAGGGCTCAGCAATCCTGGTCTGCTGAGGAGAGAACGAGAGGCAGAGAAAGAGGAAAATGAGAGATGTGTTTGGTTGGTTGATCACAGAATGCCTATTGGAGTAAATGTCTTCAGAAGATTAAAAGTAGCCAAGTTCACTATCAGTGACTGTAAACCCTCGATGGTAAAATTAGTACTCCAAGAGCTTTTTTCTCCATCAAGAGGATTCAGTAGAATTAAGTGAGCTCCAAATAACAGCACTTCAGACTTTTCTTACACACATTTCTGTGGCTCCTGAATTAGGGACGAACAAAGCGGACATGAGCATGTCAATCAACTCCAATAACAGTACACTACTTCTAACTGGATCAAATTTTTATTTTTTAAATATATTTTCATCAAACATTTTGCAATGCACTTATTGCATTGCTCCCCACAGCTGTATCGTGTGACATGCTTGAAGTTAATTGCAAGGAAAAAAATGAGTGTGGCGAGACCTTAGACTTAGAGAATTGCCGATGTGGAAATAGCGACTGAACTAACTGAATAACAACCGTGAGATGGGTTGCGTCGTTCATCAAACTGTAAGCACACCAGTTTACATCAGCACTGTGCAGAGACTTAAGGCTAGTTTTTCTAAACCTCTTTTTTAATCCATCAATATGATGACCAAGCAGTGGTTGTTGCTTTCACGAAGAGACTGCTCAATAGCGCACCTGCACAGGGCTGCCATAAACTGATGTGGTGGCTGTACGATGTAAGATGGTGTGATTGATGAATCGCCTGCGATGTGACTGAATATTGAAGAGAAGGACTTGAGAGGAAGATCAGGTTTCTAATAGGATAGAGTAATGTTTATGAAGATATATGTGTAGACTCTGTACGTTTTTTGAAAACCTCTTTCTGCAGCAGTCAGAGAGTATGTCTGCACAGCTGATATTTAAGTTGATATGGGGAAGATGCAGGTTAAAGGCTTTGGACAATATGTTATTGTTGGAATGTGTTTTAGCCTCTCTATTTAATGTTCATTTCATATTGTTTAATGTTGTTGAAAATATATGGTTTTATTTTTATCGGTATTGATTTACTGCTGCAATCGATAATACAGAAGGAAATGATTTCCTGACTTTTTGGATGAATAATTTGAACCTTGAACCATGTCTGGGGCTTATCACATCCAGAAACCAGATTTGTGTTTATTGTTTAAATCTGCACTGAAGACTTAACAATATTGACCTGGAAGGTAGGGGGAATTTGAGAGATGCCTGCTAATCCTGTCATATGATACTAATCTGGTCAGAAACATTTGGCCTCTGAAGCGGAGGTGTGACATTTGTATACTGATCATTAGCGGGTTAAACCACAACCCTTTGTGGCCTTTACTGAGCAGATTACTTTTCTGTAAGTGAAAGTTTGTCAAAAGGTGAAAATTATATTTAAATTCGTCTGATGATATTTTGTATTTTTCTTATTGTTAACACTTCCATTTAAAATACCAAAACCAACAAGTAATTGATCCTAGTAAAATATATTGTGTGATTTGACAAAGGCTGATATAGGCCCTTCTTCTGTGCCATAGAGTTAAAGCACTGTTTAGTTTAGTTTAGTTTATCTGTAAAGTGAGTTAATCACAGTGTAGACTAGATTAATGTCTTGGGTAAGAGCAAATGGTTTTGATCTTTTCATGGGATAAGACAAAAACATATAATAACGCCAGATTGATCATTTAAACTGGTTATTTTACAAAGAAAATCTACACAATAAGGGATAATTGTTTATTAATGCTTGCCAACTTAAAAAAAATACTTCCAGATGAACGGCTTCTCAAAGTGGCCATAGTTTATGTGGTCTACCAAATGTGACATGCATTGATTGAGAACTTCATGTCTCCAGAAGGTTTTTATTAGTATGTAGAAACAAAGAGGCTTTGTTGGACCTGCAGGTCAGACCTGAGTCAACAGGGCAAAAGGGGGATCACACCGCCTCTCACAGACCCCTAATTCAGGACAGATAAAGATAGGAAAACAACATCTGCCTCAGAACTTTCACCAAATCAAAACCCAGGGTTTACATCAAACCTCTCACATTCTTCTTTATTCGTCATTATGTAATTTTGTGTTTGTTACGTAAAGGCCTCTACGCGCATCAACAGCCAGCTTTACATTTTTCGGGTGTGCACATTATGCTGTTTCACTCTACATTAGCCTTTTCCGCTGCAGGAGAAGATGGGTTGAGTGAACCTTGTGATGCTCTCCAACCAAATGTAGGCCTGCATGTTTGCCTTTGTTTTCCATGTGCCTGCTCTTCCATGAGCGCACCTGAGCTTTGAAGCTGCCCGTTTCCCGAAAGAGAGCTGTGTGTGTGTGTGTGTGTGTGTGTGTGCGTGTGTGTGTGTGTGTGTGTGTGTGTGTGTGTGTGTGTGTGTGTGTGTAGAGAGAGGTTACATAGAGAGAGTGAGAGAGAAAGAGAGAGAGAAAGAGAGAGAGAGAGAGAGAGAGAGAGAGAGAGAGAGAGAGAGAGAGAGAGAGAGAGAGAGAGAGCAGGGATGCAAGCATAGAGGACAAAGATAGCTTTGATCACATTGGAGTGTCACTAATGTCTTACTCCTCACTGCTAGAACATCAGATGTACCATCACAGGTGTGGAAGAGAGCGAAAAGCCGGCAGCAGAGGAAAAGCTTCTGTTTATTCTTTTTCAGACGTGATTTGCTCAATTTTGGTTATTGTTAGTTGACACCCGAGTGATGATGTTAAACATCCTACTGTCCGCACTGATCGATCCTGACAGGCGTTTGAGGAGCTTCAGAAGGAGTGAGCGACTTGCATCAATACTAGTATGTATCATCCTTGGGCCATGTTAAACCTTGTTTTCTGCTATGAATATGCATGTTTTTGGAAAAAAGTTTTGATGAATCCTTGTGGTGAAAACTGTATGTCCAAGTCCTTTTCAAGCCTACTTTAGAAAAGACTATGTGTTTTCCTGGCTGAAGTAGGGCTGATAGTTTTAGAGCGGTTCATCTGTCTTGATGCTTTTTTTTTTGCGGTGTGACCTGGTCTTTCTGGAGGTCATCCTCTGCAACCCTCAAGACCAGTCTGCTACTCCTGACTGGCGGTATTTTACCCTTGTAGGATTATGTCTGGTGGGAATTAACCCTCTACCCTGCCAAAAAAGCCCTCCTTCACAAAGACAGAGGAAGTAATCATTAGAGGAGCTAGATTTGGGGAATGTGATTGCTCAGTTTGTTTGGAAAAGATAGGGTGTGTCTGTGTTTATATGCTCGCAATCACATTTACTGTAACCAAAGACACTGAAAACTGTATGACTGTAATGTCACGATTTTGGGTTTCTCCACTTTTAATATTGCATATATTGTTTTCTGAAAACAGAGATACACTGTGAAACAATACACGCTGAGATTGTTGCATCCTGTGGGTGGGGTCAGGTTTAGGAAGTCATGGGAACTTAACTGAATAGCTTTTGTGGTTCCATGTAAGGTGACTATCAGCCACAAACACTTTCTCAACAATTATCTGTGCAATTACCCCCCCCCCCCCCCCAACCTCAAACTTGAAATTTTAAAGGCTACTATAGTAGTGCTTGTGTAACATTACAACCAACCCAACATTAACCATCATCACAGAGTGAAAGTGAGCATTCAGCATCAGCAGGGATAGAAGCTTCGCTTCTCCTTATTGTATCCCGGACTGTTTATTCCATGGGATAACAGGGACGAGCACTTTTTTAGCTCCGATAAAAATAGATAATTAACTGAAAGTAAACAAAATGATGAGTCGTAATATACATTTCTTTCCTGTTTTACGAAATACAAATCGTTATTAGACGAGACCTTTTGGGATAAATGGACAGTGCCCTCGTTTCTCCAGAGTCTCGCACCCCTCCGTGCATGTAATGGTTCGCTCCGCCCAGACACGACACGGCCGTTGCTCACAGAGCCGAAAGCAGGGAGAGCTTTACGCAGCCTGCCATTGCTGCACACCGTCCGAGTGATGCCGACTCTTCCCAACTTTTCATCCAGAGGTTAGCATCGAAACGTCAAAGCAAGGTGGTCTTATTCCCTCTTTTTTTTCACCCGAGTTTCTTCCATGACTCGATACCTGACCGGACTACCGTTAACGTTTCCAGCAGCGAAGATAAGATAATGGACTTTGGACTTTCCACAGGGCTTTTCGTGACATGGTCCTCGTCGTCCTGGATAAAATAAAATAACAACGTAGCCCGGCGTGGCGGCAGCTGGGCGAAAATTCAACTGGAAGGGAAATACCGCTCTCACCCCAAGTGATTATCATAACAAAGACACCGACAACTTTTAACCCGTCACCTTTGAAGTGGAATAAGAGTTTAAAATGTCCTCCAAAGCTTCAAATAAGGTGGGTGACCTGGCTGGATGAAACTCAAGTGTTAGCTTCGTGTTTTGTTCCAACATTATTCAGCTAGCTCATGTAACGTTAGCTAACGTGTGGGATAAACTGGCAAGCTAACACCGGCTAAAAAATGCTCAACTATGCTGAAGTTGGGACGTACAACTTTGTAGACTGTTGTTGGTAGTAATATAGTATGCTTGATGGGAAAGCTGTGTGTTTGTGTTTGGCTGAACCCGAACGTTACACCTAGTACCATAACGTAGCCTACATCCTGCCATGCTGTTTATACTGTACGTTCCTATTTTCATAATAATCTGATTTAAACTGTCTGTTACTGTTGATAAATCAGCCCTGAAAAGTCACCCAGCGGTGTTCACATCAGGTCTCAGCTTAGCTACCTGTTGATATCTGAAGTCCCAGTCTTGATAGTTTATTATTAAAAAGTTGCAGGAAATCCCAACGAAGCCCAAAACTAACTGAGCCTCTGAGGCAGAACTTCTGCCAAGGATCCCCTTTTGACATGCCAGAGATCCTCAGAAACAGTGGACCATAAACTACATTTGATCAAGTTTGCCTTATGAAAGTCCATTTTGAGAATAGTTTTGTTTTAGGTTTTGTTTGTTTATTTTAGGTTCGGTTTTGTTTGTTTGTTTTATAGGTTGTGTTTTTTTTTCCTCAACTTTATACAAAATTATAACAGTCCGGGAGAAAGAGACACCTGTTACCCAAAAGTGGAATCTTTACAGTCTTATTTTTTGAGTGCTTGACTTTTAACTTCACTTTTAAGTAAATTCACTTCCACTAAATATAGTTAAATGTATATTTTATTTATGCATTATAACTTAGGAACTATTCACTATTTTTGGCACCCTTTCACTCACTTATCAAATCATAGTCCCTGATGCCCATTGTTGACAACCTCTAGCTTACTATAACAGCTATGCACATTGCTGTCTATTCATCAGTTCAAACGGCTGGATAAATATCTGTCAAGCCTAATATATTTTCTATCAGCAATAAAGTCATCATAAAGTGACATCTATCCCTACATTTCCAAACTTAAACTTTGTTACAATCATTATTGTTCATACACCATGTGAGTGCAATGTCTTTAACAAAATAAACAAATTACATCGAAAATTAGAATAAAGTAATCGAGAAGTTTTGGTAAATATTGTTTAAGTAGGTCAATCCTCTAATTAGACTTAAATATTTTTGCAATGTATTCAATAGTTGCTCTCTATTTATTTTTTTCAGTTTGACAAGTGAGGAATGTGCTGTGTTTGTCTAACAGAGGTGGTGATATTCAGGTTTGGTCAGTTGTTCCAGTCAGACGAAACCAGCTGGTGACGTTATGCTATACTGTATCTGATGGCCTTGGTCACACCTTGACATTAAAACACCTACTACTACACTATGCTTACAGTTGGTAATGAGCCAGGGTTTTCGTGTGTTCATCAGTAATTCCAGTGTTTCTTCAATTTTGCAATATTCTCAGTCTCCATTACAAAGGTACGATTTGGACATCTGAGCATTGTTTGCTTGAAATTGTCACTGAGAGGCTGAGTAGGGGAGACTAGCCTGTGTACATGCTGGCTGTTAATGATTACAAGATCCAGTAGCTAGGTTTTGTAGTTTTATTATTACTCATGCTGGATAACACGCATTCAAAACGTTCAAAATACTTAATCAACAGTGTACTGGGGCGGTAAACGGTGGCAAATGGCGATAAATAGCGGTCAGCAAAAAATAAGACTCCCTCTCCTTCCATTCACAAAACTAAACTACTGAACAGCTGATATCCCCATTGCTATCCCCAACATCACCTGACTCAATTACTGTAACCAAAAAAGGTGTACAAAATGACACAGGCTATACCTGGCTCCTACACATAATAACTGGATTAGAGGGATGTGGATGTATTCCTTGGGGCAACATGAGCAGTGGTGATCAGAGCCTGAACAGAACAAAAGACTTATTGTTCAGGTGATGAATTTATTGATTTGTCTTTTTCATATAGCTCAGCATTTTCTAAGGCTAGGAAAGCTATTTGTTCGTTATAGCATTCAATGTTTATTTTCATAAAGAGTTTCTTTCATCAATTTATCTAAAAAGCAGAAACATGATGTGAGGATTTGTTTTCATATTCCAAGCTAATTTATTATTGTAAGAGCTGGGCAATATGGTCTGCCATATGGTCTGCCAGTGGAAGCATAACTCTGTTATTGTTTCTCCAAATGTTTTTCCCAAAAACATTATTCCAAGAAAATTGTCAAAAAAGTACAACAATTAAAGCATTTAGCAAAACTATATTTTGTTAACATTCAACAACTACAGCACCAATGAGGTTTTCTTACATAAAGAAATATCCTGAAATATTGAAAGAAGGTCCTCTAGGTTTACTTTATCTTTTCATCTTGTCCAAACCTAAAAGCCTAGTAGCGCTGTGTCTCCTTTAACACACACAACGTAGTGACTTCCTTTCAGGGGTCACTGCACTGATGAGCTGACAGGGCAGACAGTAGTCACATTAAGCATCCAAAGCTGCTCCCAACTGAGACAACCTCAGCTAAATTGTGTGGTAACAGGTTCCATCGTGCATTGTTAGAAATAATCTGTGAATAGACAATTACTTCTATGTATTTGCCTTCCCTTCATCACTCACTGGCCAAATATGAACTCCCACTTGATGAGTTGTGGTAAACTGACATTACATTGGTATTAGTCACATACCGGTTACAGTTCACATAAAGCTACAGTTAATGATCAACTGTAATAAAATGTTGCAGCGCTGTTTTTCAGGAATAGAGTATCGTCTAGGTATGTTGACTTCCTCTCACAGAGGTCAGTATTGGTAAAAACAGAAATATAGCAGTCTGTCTCCCCTAATCTTAGTTAAGTTGAAGCTGTTTTCATGTCATGACAAGCCGACACTACAAAATAACAGTTAATGTTAATTGCTGTTTAGAGGAGGATGTGTTCCAATGACGACGGAAAAGGAAAGATCTTTCTACTTGGTGCTAGACTTCCTGCTCTGGCACCAAGGCGAGAGGAAAAGACAATGTTATCAAAGCTGTGAGACAGAGAAGACTGTCAGTCATGTTGGTGCACTTAGAGAGCAAAATGAAGAGGCTAGATCTATGAAGAACTTTGTTCTTATAAACAGTTGTATGCTTTAGTAAATTATGTAATCATAAACAAATTGGCGGGATGGATAGAAAAAAATAAAACTTCACAGCCGCAAAGCATGGAAAGCGAAACGGAGTCCTTGTTTCAAGATGGGTCAGATGGGTGGCCTTACGAAGTTGAAATTGTAATTCGATTAATTGCACAACCCTCCTATGCTGGTAGGAAGACATTTAATGACACATCAGCATTGGAGTAACAAAAAGTTTTTGATTAACTTTCATTTCATTGTCAATTTAAAGACAAAACAATACAATTTACTTATTTACCAATGGTAAGAATATACATGACATCTCTACGAATCATTTGGTAGTGTAATCTATCTGAATTTGATTGACCGCTTTATTCATTGTTTTTCAAAAGGTGAATATGGCTAGAATTTACTGTCATGAAGAGCTTTACTACACTAAATTCTAGCCTTATTCAGCTTTGTGTTTGGCCTTCAGCCATTTCTGTTTACTTTTGTGAACGCTTCACACACAAAAAACAGGATTAAGAGCGTCAGCAGTCCCTCTAGCGTTTAGACCTTTTGAGTAGACAGACTGAAACAAGTGGAAAATGTATTTGGATGAAGGAGGTTGTATTAATTAGAGTTGCACAGTGGGCCAAGAGCGGCCTCTATTTTGCTTTGATGATTACACACTCCCATTTACATAAATGAAGGAGGGACATGTAATGGGAGGACCAAGTGCGAGGGAGAGGAAAAGAGACCTGGTGGTGTTTTTGTTCTGTGTTCCAGGCTCCCCTCTCCGTCTTTATCGGAAAATCAGGGCTGATTTGGCGAGAGATAAACGGACGATGGAACAGGTAGTCGTCTGTGACAACCATCCAATCATAGATCTTTTACCTTATCTTCTGTTGATACAAATTAAATGTAACCTATAAATCGTATAAATTATTCTTACATTATGTCCATGTGAGAAGTGTGATTGATTTAAAATATCACAGGAAATCTGGGTTAAAGGGCGACCAGGGAAGTCAGGGTCACTGTAGATAGCATCTACTGCCCAACCGTATGAAGAGGGCTGAACAGCCTCAGTGTAAAACATTTAGACACAAATTGCACCACATGCCCCACACTAACTCAATCCTGCTGACACTATCAGGCCATTCTTTGATATATTGTTGCCTCAAAGTACTCTCAATAAGGAACACAGGTGTAGGCTATCTCTGTGTATAAGATGAAAGGGCTGCCAGTTTATTATAACATCAAGCAGGGGTGTGTTGCTTCAGATGGGCTTCAGTTTTTTGGATAGTTTGTAGGTGGTTGTAACCTATTTGGATCTTAATAGAAGTGTGTCATTTACTTTGTCAAAAACAAATGTTAAAGCATAAGTCCACAGACCATGAGAGACTTTAACTTACACAACACATGCAGAGTAAGCTTCATATAAGTATGATTATGTCCAGATGCCCCGATTCACTGTAGACCAATTTTGAAAAAGAAAACAGTGGGCTGTTATGATCATAATTAACTACTTGTTACTGAAGTATCACCTTCTGTTAGTCTGGATACAAACATTGAGAGAAAGCAGCGGTTAGTGTTGTTTCAATGCCAGGAGACTGGAGTGCGGCAGTTATCAAGGACATCTGACCTGCTTATTCTTTCATCCCTGGAGGGAAATCCAGGGCAGATACACAGTGCAGAAAGAGAGAGAAAGAAAGAAAGCAGAAAATGTCTTCTGAGGGAGGAGGTGATGTGAGGAGGGGTTATTGGAAGGGTGAAATGGAGAAAGGAAGGAGTGGGAGGGAGAGATGCACCGGCTATAATCTCAATCACATGGCAGATCTTAAAAAGACTGCCTCCTATAATCATGGCATTATAGCTCTTGGGATTATTCCTACTATAAAGCACATTTAATGAATGAAATACATTTTCTATTTAATTCAAATGTAACAGGGTGGAGTACATTTCTTGCGAAACAATCCACAAATATGATTTAGCTCATTGTGGAATATGTATGTCGTTGCGTTTATCAAAACATGCTATGCAATAGATGATTGACAGCTATCTGCTTTACTGAGACATCAACATGAATCCTTCCTAAACCCTTCCTTCATAGGATGAGCGCACCACTTTCTTGGCTGTCAGTGGTCTCCGACTGGGACTTTCTGGAATAACATGGGTGTGGTTCTGAATTGCTGTTAAAATTTCGCCTCAACTTTTCACCCAAATAATAAGTGGACCATGTCAAATTATCATAGATTAGAGGTTTGGAAATTTGTTGAGGCAGAGCTTAATGTACTTTTAATTTGTTGGTCTTATATATATGATTTTGCTTAGTTTTCTAGTGGGTGTTTCTAGACTTGAAACTATCAGTGAAAACTGAGCTTCCCAGATATAGTGTGGCTGAGTGAGGCTAGTCCAGCAGGATATTGCAGAACCAAAAATACATGGGAGCGGACTGAGCACTGGTGTGCCCAGGAAATGTCCATAACACCCTTTTATGCTGGGCTTAATTCTGATAATTGACTTGACAAAGTCTAAATATTATCCCATGAATCTCACTCAGGAAGACCAGACTGGCACTAGTACTGCATTATAAGTTTTGCCCACACTTTTGTTTGAAGATTCAAATGGACTACTGGAATAAAATGATCCACCACCTCTCGCTCACGTGCTGACGTTGTTGATTGAGATGGGTGGATGGAAACCTTGAGTCTTAGTCAGTCCCTTTCCTTATCAAACAGCCAGCCTATCACAGCTAGGACACTCCAAGCCAGCCCTGTATTCTTTCTGAAAAGGCAGGTCTCTGCAGTGATTTATCATTCCCACTGCAGGCATAGTGGATTTGACACAGGGTGTTTTGTGTGTGTGGGACAGAGAGAGCGAGAGAGAGGGGAAGCAGTAAGGGACAAGAGAGTGCATGTGGCAGCCGTGGCTCAGCTGGTTAGGGAAGAGAGAAAGAGGCTGGAACAGATTCATCCCAAGGCTTGTTGCCCTATATGCCTTCACATACACACACTGCTGTGTGTTCATTTGCTTATCTTTCGCAATGTTGGTAAAAAAGCACTGTTTATTTTTCCTGAGAAACAGTCAGAATCACCCTGTGGGAGACATGATAAAGGCATAATTATCTGTATCTGTTTGTAAATTTCCCAGATATCAGAAGCATTTGCTTCTCGTAGGGACCTTTTTTTGCAATTTAATTCATATAATTTTTTTCCCCTGCTTAATATAAATATATTTCCATATGTACATACTGAAATCAATCCACCTCCCACCCTTAGGTGTTTTCAATAAAAAAACTCTGTGCTCATCCTTATCTCCTGTCTCTGTTTAAAAAAAAAAAAAAAACGGACAGAGCAGCATACACAAATATGACCGTGACAATCACTTGGAAAAATAGAAATTTGGCATGGGGCACTGCATTTGTTGAATGTCCTGTCCACAAATGAGATGGGAATCACACCCTGCGGTCCTTCCAAAATAAAAAATAAAAAAATTATATATATATATATATATATATATATATATATATATATATATATATATATATATATATATATATATATATATATATATATATATATATATATAACACCGGCATCAATGTATTTATCTACCCTTTTGTATCATGAAACATGATCACCTGAGATGGATGACTACATAGCACACAACATAAAAAAAAAATATATATATATATATTTTGTATTTTATTATCGGCTAAAAGTGTTCACTAATGGAAAAAATATCCGTAAATTCAGTTTGCATAGAGCAGTGATTCCCACAGTGGGTGCTGCAGCATCTTGGGGTGCCTTGAGAACAGGTCACGGGTGCAGAATATCATATCATTCTTCATTCACAGTGGGTTTTTAAATAGCATTTTAACACCTCAAACAATTGCAATAAATATAAAAATCATCATATTAAGAACTGAAATATGCAGATGTGCTACAGCTAATGACATGACAATTTACTGTTGCCTTTCGTCATCGCAACACACTTTCTGTCTTGGGACTTTTCCAGCAGCTCAGTGTAGGGCTGTGCGGTATACCGGTTCAAACCGTGTACCGGTTTCAGATTTCCATCCGGTATGAATTTTTCATATACCGTCATACCGGTGGTTACACGTAACAACTGTTGCGCTACGGCGGTCAACTAGACAGCGGTGCCGTCAGCGACCAGTGGCGTCAACAAGCCGTGCATATCCGCAAGAACAGCAGACAGCAACATTTATTTTTTACAGTTTAATACTGGGAGCGCAGTGGAGCTAGTTAGCTGTCAGGGTAACTTGGTTCACTTATGGTTCAAAATTACACGGCCAAATTGAATGCTGGGAAGTTGGGTGGCGAACAGCTGTATGTGTGGCGTGTCTTCCGGTCTGTCTCTTCCTGTTTTTTTTGTGCGCGAACTCTACTCAGCATGCAATTTGGCGCTGTAATTTTATAACAAGTGTGAACCATGACTGAGCCCAGTTACACTGACAGGTAAGTAGCTCCACTGCGCTCCCAGTATTAAACTGTAAAAAGTCAATGTTGCTGCCTACTGTTGTTGCGGCTGTCTAGTTGACTGGTGCTGTTAATGGAATCAATGTGTTTACTTGTTTAAAAAAATATATACCGTGAAACCGCCAGAATCTTACAAAATACCGTGATATGAATTTTTGCCCATACCGCACAGCCCTAGCTCAGTGGTCACAAAAATAGTGACCTATGAAAAGATCTGACTTGCCAAACGGCTCAAAGACATGCTGAAACATCTCAGGCCTCAAATACAGACCACTCAATTAATAATCCGACTTAACTAGTGATGCAACGGATCATTACATTACATTTCATTTCGCTGACGCTTTTATCCAAAGCGACTTACATTTTTGCTCTGTACACCGTAGACACAGCAACGGGGAGCAATTACACAACATTTATTTTGTTGTCATAAAACTGACAGCTCGGATCACAGAGCACATCATCACAAATGAAAAAAGGGAGCACATACATTTTTTAGAAATCCCTGATCATGTTGTTTTGCCCCCAATACTAATTGGCAATCATTGATGATCTATATACTGTAGGTGGATGCAGGTCCCTTTTGTTTAATTAAAGCAGCTGGTCTACAAGTGGTTTGCCACCGTCCCAATAATCATCTCAACTGCTCTGAAATCAGTGTACATGAATGATGAGGAAATAAAGGATTGTATTGTCATGAGTAGTTTTAATTATGTATTATTATTTGCTTAAAAGGTAGTGTAAATGGTCATAATTAATCTCTAATATCTATTTATGATGTTGTGAATACATCTCCTTTTAAATAACTGTATTTATTCAAGTTTCTCACAAACACTACATTTTAGAGATTACATGTGAACACATCATGTTACGTTAAAATTGACCTTTACCCAATACTGATCTTTACTAAACAGAGCCTGAACGCGTCATAATGTAACTGAACAGTACTTTGTCAGCTGTTAGCGATGCGATTTTCTGTCAATTTAAACTGTCTATGATTTAAATACGGATTGGTTGTTTACAATGTAGCATAATCAGAGATGGGCGACTAGAAAAGCATAAATGCCGATGTCCTGATTGCATATCTTACTAAATATTGGCGGACAACGAACGTCAGTAAAACTTTATTTCCCACTGTGATGGCTAACGTTGTACTGTAATTATCCATGGTTCACATGCGTGACGAAACTGTGAGGGCGGATCTGTACGGATCACAACACTCCGACTTGGTATCAGATACTATAGAGGATGTGGATGTGATCCCCTCGTTCCTGTTGGCCTTCAGTTTTCAGTTGCCAGCCTTCTGAAAATAGCGTAATGATTTTCACTCACTGTACGTACACTGCTGAATAACTAGGCTTCATTACAGATTTCCTTTTGCACATTGTAATTAGTTCATTAGGTATATTTGAGGGTGTACCCTTCCTCTCTAATAGGGGTGCTGTGCTTTTTTTAGATGCCATTAGAAGTCATTTGTGTATTATTTCTCTGTGCTTGTGCATCTGTTAAAGAATGCATGCGCCCCTTCCCTATCTCTCATCTCTTTGGGGAATGGTAATTATGTTGCCAGTTAAGTGCTGGGAAAATGGCCGCTCCAACAGTAACTCATTAATTCACCATAGATTCTGCCCCACAACATGTCTTTTGTAGCAAAGTCCTCAGAAGGCTTGGGAATGCCATTGAGTGGGCTTGGCCCCTTGTTTTATGGCACCATGTGATTGTGCAGACTATGAGTTGTGGTTTAGAGTTACATGGTTGAAAGATGTTGTGCAACTTGAAATTTGAAAGTCATAATGTGTGCGCGTACACAGTGAGTTTCACCAGTGTCCGACCCTACCATAGTGTGAGGTGGCAAGCATCATTTATAAACCTCAAGAAGACTAATAAGTATCACTGATACATTCCCTGATGCTTGTTTATTTTGGTTCTGTGGTATTAAATTGTCCCAGTAACATTATATTATCACATTTAATTCCATTGTTGTGATGTTCTCTGGCCTTGCTTTCAATCCTAGTGGGACAAGAGAAGGGAAACGGATTCAAAGTTAAACAGAGAGGCAGATTTAGGCAAAAAAATCCAGAGTCTGAAGCGGGGGAAAAAGTGAGGGAAAGTGTTTGGAATGAGAAACCTGCAGAGTGAGAGAGCTGGGCCATGTCTCCTTATCGGCACATTCCTGTCGAGTGTATTTGTGTGATGGGAGGGGTAAGGTGGGAATACTGATAGTTGTGTGTGTGTTGATTGGCTGAATCTAAAGGTTCCAGTTGTGTGTGTGTGTGTGTGTGTGTGTGTGTGTGTGTGTGTGTGTGTGTGTGTGTGTGTGTGTGTGTGTGTGTGTGTGTGTGTGTGTGTGTGTGTGTGTGTTGCACATGTCTAGATACAGTCCACCTTAACCAACAATGAAAAACCAAAGTGTATATCCCCATATGCACTCATCAGCCCACATGTACTGATACCAGTAATAAGTAAAAGTGTGAGAACCCAATAATTGCTGAAAACTGTCAAAAAAGTAATATGAAAATCTGTCAGACTCATATTTTCATATTACTTTCTAATCGACCAAAACATCAACCAATTGTGACGTTTTTTAAGTTATTGACTTTGATTTCATTATTATTATGAGGCGGAAAATAGCCATCTTGCACAAGATGATCACAGTAAGTGGAGCTATATTAAGGCATTAGATGTATGTTATTGGGTGTCGGATCCAGCCTTGGACTGTTACCAGAAAAAAGAAAAGCGTTCCTTTTAGCAAAACATCTTCCAGCTCTTAAATACACTCATCGCTCTGGTGAGGGTGGGCACCTCAAGTCCGAAGAGTGAGAAGCGCTGCCATGAGGCTATTTGAATATTGAAATTTGTGACAAATCCAAAAGCTTGAACTACACCAACGGAAAGGATTTTTGAAAAGTTGAAAGTTAGAATCCCACCAGAAGTCACCACTCTGTGACCTGAACTCTGCCTGTCTCTCTAGGCATAGAGAAGCTGGTGTGGTTGAGCTCAGATGACTTTGCTGCTGGGTAAGCGGCACATGAGATGCTATCCTAGCCTAGCTGTGTGTCTGGGTCAGTGGTTAGCAGAGAACAGCCTACTGAACATCAGCTCTGTGGAGCTGCACTGTGGTCACTGGAAATAATCACAGCCTGCACCTGGCCCAGAGGCTCCAATGAAACTTTCACTTTATTCAAGTGGAAACAAATTACCTGAATGATTTGCATACAATTTCTGTGATCAAGCATAGGAGTTGCAAATGGATATTACACATTTTATCTAAAATGTATACAATTAACAGTATAATCAAGAAAAATGTTGATTGTGTGCTTCCCCTGTTCAAATTGCAACTCAACAGAGCAGAGCTAAAGTCCCTCATGTCTGGTTTTCTGAACATTGAGCATAACACACAAAGTATGTTTAGCTAATTGATCAACTGCCAAGAAACAGGGATGCAATTTGTCTTTGCTAAACTCGGAGTGCTTAGCAAACGGCTGCAGAACTAATACCAGGGCTCTTTGACATTTTTCAAAATCTGTATATCTCACTATGGAACTGTAATTCCTCAAAGTTTAGATTAATTGTTTGATAAAACCCCTTTTGATGCATAGGCTTTAACTTGCATACAAAATGTTAATGGCTGTTCAAATCTCATCCAATGCAACAAAGTATTTGCATCATGTGGACCAGCTATCAGCTCTTTCAAAATGATATACCTCAGAGATTACTGCTTGGTTTTGCCTTAAATGTGCGTGCGGAGATGAAATAGTATACTGGGTCTGAAACTTTTGCACCAGTTTGACATCGCACAAACATGATGGGTGGCGATTTATGCATGAAAATACCTGGAGTTGTCAGTGGCAGAGTTTACCACACTTGCGTGTTCTTAAAGGTTTGTTAAAACTGTTGACTGAGTAAGAGTGAAATAGGGGCTAAAACTCATGCTGAAAGAAACCTGTTTGCTGACATCACACCGGTCTTAGTTCTACATCCTGCTATTGTCCATCCAGTTATCCATCCGTCCGTCCATCTATCCATTTCACTTTGTCTGCTGTCATGAGACAGCAGCAGTAGACTTCAGAGGGAAGCATGGCTCAGATTAACGTTTTAATCCAAAAGCCTGGATTATAGGTTTGGTATTTTATTCCTACCCTCACTATTCTAGCAGTGACTCTGTGACAGATAGTTTACAGTCGTAGGTGTCTGTCTGTCTGTCTCTGTGTGTGCATTTGGTATGTTATGTTGAGGAGAGTCCTGATGGAGGGGTTTTCAGGGGGCTGTATGGCAGAGTATAGCTGCTGTTTGAGACTAATTAACTCAAGCATATTTGAGCATGTCAGCACAACAGTACATCATTGCTGACTGAGGCTCTGCATCACCACCATCGTCATCTGCCTATTGGCTACTTGCCCTCATCTGCACACCCATGTGTGTGCACACACTTGCAGCCCTCTCCTCCCATCACAGTAATGACCTGCCCTAAAAATGGCTGCTGTTGAATTCATCTGTTAAATGCTGGAAGTGACGACCAATATTTTGTCTGGTTTGTTAGTTCATGTGCACTTCGCAGGATAGCACAGTAATCCTGAAAGACAGAATGTAAAAGCTTACATTAGAGGCTTTAATGCATTTGCATGGGTTTTCTGTTGAGTGCTTGCCCTCCAGAAAGAGTGTGTGTGTGTCTCTAATTATGTTGTTTGAGTGTACTGCTGCCCCACTCTTTCCTTTGGGTCCGGTAAGAAGGGAGATGCGGTTACTATGGTTTCAATTGCCCCAGTGACAGGTAGAGCTGCTGGTACAGGCGTATTTGTAGTTGAACTTGTGCATGTCTATGGGGTGCCTGATAGCCATGATGAAAAACCCTAGTTTGACCTTTTGTGTATTTAAATAACAACACAGTGAGATTAAACTCACTAACACTTGCCCTCTAAATCTGGAGCAAAGCTTTCTTTTTAGGTTGCAAGTCGTAAGATGAGGTGAGTATACCAGGAGGAATTTACAATAATGTGCACAGAGATTTCTTCTCTGGAAGCTGAAGCTATTTCCTGCAAACAGGAAGTGAGTGTTTTCCTGTGGGTGATGTGGCTGTTATTTCTTACATCCTGCCTCAGGCTATCAGAGAAGAGCAGGCACACTGACCTAAAGCTTTGTCAGGATTTTACTTCATACTTGTCGTCATCGAGACGTTTGCTGCTGCCAGCACCATTGCTCAGTATTTCTATCTTTATCTCAGAATAATCTGATGTGAATAATGAGTTGATCTTTCTCGGTGGCAGAAATATCAGTCCTCATGCATTCTTTAATCTTTGTTCTTAATTTTTCCGACATTTTCATCCTTTTTGTTAAAAAACTGCTTCTTAAACTTTGTATTTGTTACGCCCACTTTGGGAAGTATTCCTTTGACTCAGATGAAAGGAAGTTAGATAGAGGGAGGGGGTGAGTAATGAATGGTCTGACGGACAACAGTTTCACTGGTAAAGCACCGATAAAGAGCTTGTATTATGCTTCTTCCAAACCTCTCATCTCATGACATTAATCTTGAAAAGATGACCTCATTGTCACCTGGTGCTTTGTCGATTTCCTTTTTTTTTTAAAGTTAATTCTATTGGATGTGGGGGGAAAAAGTAGTCGAGGTAGCGATGTGTTTGACTGCAGACTTCTCTGTGGTTTTATTCTGTGCTTAATGCTGCCAACTTGTGTAAGTGACTCCAGTCCACGTTTGTGGCTGTTTGTGGCCGAGTGCCTCTATTTCCCCAAAAGTCCAGTGATGCTTATCAGCCGACTTTTAATCTGGTTGCAGAATGGATGGTTTTACAGGGCACAGATTCTTAAAATGTTGGCAGCTTGTACTCGGTACTCTGTGCCGTTTCTATGTACATGTGAACACGTTTGATTACTATGGAGACTGAGAGGCATGTGTGAAGACTTGCATGCTTGACCTGACCCTATTTATCAAAGCTTTCTGTAGCAGGTTATTATTGTCCGTTTCATCACTCATTTTTCCAGTCTGTTCATCAGTATGCCATGCCCCAAGAACTGGATTAGGCTTCGTCTTTGAAGAGCCTGAGTGAGCTGTTATCTTCTGTACTGGACTCTGTGTTATAGTGGGCCTGGCAGGGCCAAGCCAGACTGGCTCTAGCTTGAACAAAGAGGCCCTTTAGTCTTAGGTGTGTGTGTGTGTGTGTGTGTGTGTGTGTGTGTGTGTGTGTGTGTGTGTGTGTGTGTGTGTGTGTGTGTGTGTGTGTGTGCGTGCGCGTGTGCGTGTGCGCGCAGACAAGTACACATGTTTGGTGGCTTCTCTTTGTTTCCCAGCCCTGGGCCTTGCTGGCCAGAGCTCAAGCCTGACTAATATGGATGTATAAATACACTAGGCTGCCGTCAGTTTGTGCTACATCAAGCACACCATTGTTTCACACAACTCTGTAACTTCAGCGATAAACCGCATCCTTTGTTTCCATCGGTATTTGTATTATTACTTTACTCCAGAAAAATGAGTTCATGTTTGTTTTGGCCGGACATGTTCTGTGATCTTTGCTTTTATATGATGTGAAATTGTCCTGTAACAAAATACACGAGAGAACCAAATTTTACACTGTTATATCTTTTACACATAGAAAGTTCCTCTTTCTGAATTTTTGTTAATGACAGATGAGACCACATTGGCCAGTTTTTCATCCAGACACCAATCGATACTGGATTTTTTGGGGGCGTCACTACACATATTAAGGAGTATAAGCATGATTGACATGATGGTTGTCACAAGGGAGGAAAGTACGGGTACTTTGTGTATTTACTTTCTAGCATTGCATCACACCAGTGGCCACAACACCCAACAGACTTAAAACACCACCGAACCGTCTGCTCCGTTTCAATCGGCTCCCTTACTGAGTGTACTGTCAAAGTATAGCTAGGTTAAGTTTGCTGTTTATGTTCAAAAATGCAAATGTTAAATTTGTTAGGGTTTGTAATGTCTGTTCAGAACACAGTGGCTTGTGTGGGTAATTGTGGGTCATTTGTTTGATTATTTATAGTGTAAACCAGTAGTAAAGTGGCTGTTACAGTTTTTTACCAAAGCTGTGTTTTTTTTTTTTTTTTTTTCAGAAAAAAAAATATAGGTAAATGTCAGCTGAAAAAAGGGCAGAATGATAAATTGGTTGGGTTCTATTTTCTTCTCATGTCTCAGTAAAACTAAGCGTAAACTAACATTACTTGTGCCTGCTGCTGTCTGCTTTCTACCCTGCATATACCTCACACTCAATCAGCCAGCCTGTTAATCACTGCTTCCCATTGCAGTGATTAATTACTGTAACAATCTTATCTGAGAGACTGAGCCCGAGTCCCAGTGGACTAAATATTCTAAGCAGCCTAAGAGACACACAGGTTCTTTCTCCTTCACCGTGTAGCTTTTACCAGTTTACATACACACTGTGAGCCTATATAATTATTTTCAAAAATCTTTTAATATTTTTAATTTGAATTAATCCTAAAAGCAAGTTGCTTGAGTTTCAGTTATTATTTTGACCACAATAACATAGTCAAATGCGAACCGTTGGTGTTCGCCAAAAATATGTGTATACTTCTCAACGGACACTGGCACTCAGCGGGTGCATTTCTTCCATGGCCATGCCCCGTGATTGGCTGTAGGTCAACTTGGAAAGGCTGGCCGTGAGCCACCTTAACAGCAACCCTCACCTCGTCCCTTCCCAGGACTGCTCACTGCGCCCTCTCTCCCAGCGGCGAGGAACATGGCCTTCTGCTCCTGGTGCGACCGTCAAACAGGCGGGCTGACCTTAGTGCGGTAATGACAGCAACCCACCAAACCTGTCTTGTTTGCCATGACTTACTTTTGCCGTTCACATCTATTCAACCATTGTGTTTATGATTTTAATTATAAAGTACAAAGTTCATCATAGATATTATAAAATAAACATGGCCGTAGACTTCAAGAATGCCAAGTCGACCGAGGGATGATTCAACTCATCAACTTTCAAGGAGCAGCCCTTAAATATTTTCTTTTCAGCCCTTACAATGCTACAATATACAGTATATTTACCCCAAAATTAAGCTTTTTCTGTTAAAAGACTTTAATTTGTGCAATGCCATTCATTTGTCTCCTGTTTCTCTTGACTCATACGTTTTTTCTTACTTTTACTGGTACAAGCATGTCTACGCCTTTATGGCTCATACACTCACTTAGTCGAAGTCCTCCCTTGGAAGGTCTCCGGTCCGTGTGTAGGGGTGTTTGGGTGTGTCATTCCAGAGTGTTTTAAATCTGGTTGAGCAAAATATGTTTACCACAACGATTTTCATGTTTGTCATTGTCTTCGCTTGCTTCTAAATATGGATTTAGTTGAATGGCTGACATTCATTTGTGTCCTTTGAGGTACTGTAAAGAGACAAGGGAGCAGAGAATACAAAGGAACATGTCATTGAAGATGTCATCCTCAGTCAGATTAATGTGCCTTGTCCATTGGTATTGTATATGTAAGTTGTATAAGCAGCCCACAGCCTTGCTCTCATCCCCCTCCCTCGCCCTACCTATCAGTATGAACCACAGTTCAAGAACAAGGCCACCTGCCTGCCTGACCGCCTGGTCACATGAACCCAGCACACTGTTTTTTCTCATGGCGTAGCCCCCCTCTCTCCGCCTGGACTGTTGGATGAATGAATGGATGAACGGATGGATGAATTTATCACAAAACACTTTAGAGGAATGGATGTGTTTGAGAATGTCGGGGGGAGCCGTGGTTAAATGGGTCAGGTCCCTTCACACAATAGTGGCATAACTGTGGGAGTCTTAGGGGCAGACAACGGGGGGAAAAGGGGGATGGAGGGAAAGAGAGAAAACACCCAAGCCCTTTGCGCCAATTATGGACATAAATAACTTCCACACAGAGCTGCAATGTAAATTAGGGTCAAAGGGTTAACTGTGTATTCAAGAGGTTCAGACTAACTGAACTGAACAAAGTGAATGGAAGAGCACAAACACAGAATGGGAGACCTTACAGTAAGTTCAACATAAGGTACTTCCTACAGGGCCAGAGGCCTATACTTAGGTGTTGGATTCAGACTGAAAACAGATCTGCGTTAAACAGCAGGTTGGTTGTATGTTGTATAAGTACCAGTGAGACATGTTGTAGTTGTGAAATGTCTCTTTTGCCTGACTAGACAACGACCTTTCCCCACATACAGAGCATTTACATGACCTCTTTCTCCTTCTAGATATTATAGGCTATTGGGAACCAATTTAAAACCTCAAATGTAGATATTCACAATAATCAAGTTTAGGACTGCAACTAAAGATTGTTTTCGCTATATGTTTTTGGACCAATAAATGCATATTTATTTCTGTAAATTGTCATTAAATAATGTTAATCCAAAACGTATTAGCTTTTAAGATGACAAAACACAGATCACTTTTGAGAAACGGGAACTAGCAAGTGTTTGACGCCAATTAGGCTTATTAAGTATTTCAAATAGAAGATTGATTTACGTTTTATCGAATAATCAACTAGTAGTTTATTTAAGCATCGAAGAAAACAGCATCTCCTTCTTTGTGTTCATTTGTGTCCTTGTCCCAGAAAACTGCAGTATTATGTGTCTGGCCATGTCTAAAATCACCAGACACTCATCAGCTGGCTCCTGGTCTGTGTCCTCATCACATGCAGTTGGCAGCATTGCAGTGTCAACCTGCTGTGAACTTTGTAATTGGGTTAAGGGAAGGTGATGACAGTTATGATCATGACGATGGGGAGGTAGTTTAGGGATTAGGTAATAATTATAGGGTGAGGGAGGGAAATTATCACAATGGCAGGGTGTAGGGTGGACTAATGACAAGGTGTGTTATTTAAAAAAAGCTGATAATAGTTATAGTAAATGAGCACCCTGCCACGTGTGGTGGTGTTTGTCTTTTCCTTCCCCTGCCACGTTGGACTGTGCTCAGCACTCTGCTACAGACAGCTGTGCCATGCCTCCCTGCAGGCAGGCAGACAGACAGGACAGCAGTGTTGCTTTATCAGCTGGAGGGAAGCAGAGTACAGCTGTAATTTAAAGTTGGGGACATATCACTCTGGGAGTAAAAAATAAAAAAGGGCTTTGAGACCCAAATTAAGGAGCATCTGTTTGATCTAATAGTAGTAACATTATCACAGTCTTATAGTTTCATATTAGGTGGGTTTTTTTTTAGCATTTTGAATGCTTCATGCTTAAAAAAAAAAGCCCATACTAAAAGATGAATCATGCATCGAGAGAAACCTGTGTGATGTAACTAAATTAGAGATTGAATGAAAGCAAAAGATGCATGCCAAGCATCAGTTTAATCCAGTGTGGCAGGTCAGAGGGGCAGCTAAATATCTTCTTTGCTTCAGCTCTCTCAGATGACCGAGTCTGGAATAATATACGAGTGTTCACTCAGTCTTGTGAACCTCAGTCAGTCTCTGCTGGCTGTTTACTCATGCTGCTGTCATTCATAATCTTTTCACATGTAGACTTTTAGAATTTAGTCGTGCAAATAAGCAATAGAGTCTACCTTGCTGGGAGCCCAACAACAACAACAACAACAACAACAACAACTCTGACTACTGAAACTGAACAGGATAAAGAAACATTAGGCATGCACATAGTTTTTTGACTGTTACTCTTATCTAAAGCTCCACACAAACAATGTTTTGATTGCAGAATGTTATGAGTCATTGACATTTTGTCAATAGTGTGTTGTATATAAGTATATATTGTGTGAACACTGGTTAAATGTGCCCTCATTGAGTTTGTACTTTTCTTTACGGGAACAGAAGGATTTCACAATAAGATATAATAAAAACCACAGCTAAAGACATATATAATAAACAGTTCTATAGAGCAAATACTTATTGGCATCAGTTGTAATTGGTTGGTTTGTGTTCCTACCTGTTTAAAAATGTGTAACAAGTCCAAAGCGAGTAGAAGGTATAAAGAAAGAAATGTAAAAGCCACATGATGTACAATATATCAGAGAGGTGAAGACTGAACCCTGATCAGTTTTGAGGCTGTACCTAATGGTGGGTTATGTCATGGACTGCATACAGGCGGGTATTTCAAATACTCTCTATCCGTTATATATGTAAAAGACAAGGCATTAGACCGTTCATTATAATGCAGTCCAATACATCACTACCACTAACTACTGCCTAAAAATGAGAGTTCACTTAAAACCTTGCAGGCTCAAAGTCTTCCTAAACTGAACATTAGAAACTTCCATTTGTTGCATGATTATTGTAATTGACTGCATTTGGATGTACGTATGTATAAATTGGCCCGAATATATTAATAATTTCCCTCTTGTTTCTTGCTTTGCAGAGTGCAGCGATGGAGGAAACGGTCATATGGGAACAGCACACAGTGACCCTTCACAGGGTAAGTGTTTACAACTTTTTAATCCACTCTCCTCTTTCTTGTCTTTTTCCCTCTGTATGTCTTGTGTGTTCTTCACTTTTTCCTCCCGGTCTTTCTCTGCCCATCCATCTCTCTTTTCGCTCTGTACTGAGAGGGCCAGCTGTAGATGCAGGATATGTGGTACTGAAACAATAGTCAAGGAACCCAGATGGCAGGAAACAAGGCGAAGGAAGACAGAAATCAGCATCCACATCCTTACTACTTAATTTCACTTCCTTCCTGTTGGCAACATTCTCTTCTCCTTAACACTACTCCAGGGGAAGAGAGGGATGATGGCTTTAGTCACTGTGCTTTTTCTCCAGTATTACGTCATATGTGATTATGAAACATTGCACCGCTGCATATAACTGATAACCCATCTGGCACAATCAGCATCATCAGGTTAACTATCAAACCATTCAAACCCATATTCCCCCAGAGATAACTGATAAATGTATATACTCATTGTCTTGAGTTTCTGAATATGCTTTGCTTTGAGACAATGAAACAGTAGTAGTTAGTTGATGCTGTTGTGCAAGTGGGATTGTATAGAGCACCTGTCTAGACTGGCCTGCTTGCAGTAATCTAATTAGCAGCGGCTTTATTGAGGCTGAAGGAGCAGGCCAGTGTTGCCTGCAGTTCTCTGCCTTGTGGTTTACCTATGTTGTTGTGGTTGTAAGATTACATCACATGTCTTTCTCCCTTGGTGCTTGCTTTTGCGTAGTCAAAAACACAAGTCCTCTAAACCTCCATGGAAACGATCATAATATCTCTGAAAAGCAAAGCTTTGCTCTTGTCGACAGTACATGTCCCAGTCTTTCAAAACCCATCGCATTATTTTACTTAAATAGCATTTTCACTGATAATTAGTCTTCAGAGAGCCTATTAGCCTTTTTTTGTTTACCACAAAGTCTGGCATATGTTTTATGTGACTGCCATGTATACAGTATCAGTCAGTCTGTATGTATGTATTTATTTGTGTGTAGGCCCCAGGATTTGGGTTTGGCATTGCCATCTCAGGTGGGCGAGACAACCCTCATTTCCAGAGTGGGGAGACGTCCATTGTGATATCTGATGTGCTGAAAGGAGGTCCTGCAGAGGGACTGTTACAGTAAGTATTTGATTATTGTTATAAATAGTGTATGGGTTGGTGGAGCACTGTTATTTTGACCTCAGAATTAGATCATGTAAGCTCTTCTTAAATAGTTCTCCGGTTCTCTTTTATTCCATCTATTTTTTCATCGTTTCAGAGAAAATGATCGAGTGGTGATGGTCAATGCAGTCTCTATGGACAACGTAGAGCATGCTTACGCAGTGCAGCAGCTCAGAAAGAGTGGCAAAAATGCAAAGATAGTAAGTTGGACGATGAAGATATTTAACAGTATTTGTCTTTGTGTGACATTGTGTAAATCTCAGGGAGACCATAATAATTGTCATTAACACTCAGAACTTCCTGTCTGTTCCAAGACTATTCGTCGTAAAAGGAAAGTGCAGATCCCTGTTTCTCGACCTGGGGACAGGGAGACAATGTCAGAGCATGAGGAAGAGGACAGTGATGAGGAGGAGGAGGATGGCTATGAGCACCACAGTGGGCATGGTAGCCAAAGTGCCTATGCAGGAGCAAGCGGCGGCACAGGCACCGGCAGGCGGCACGAGCGTGAGCGTAGCAGCAGTGGCAGGAGGGATCACAGTGCCTCGCGGGAGAGGAGCGTCTCACCACGCTCTGATCGCCGATCACAAGCCTCCTCTGCTGCACAAAGGCCTGCGAAAGTCACCCTGGTCAAGTCCCGCAAAAATGAAGGTGAGCAACACACTGTCCGACCACCTTAAAATGTTCTATGCATAATGTGGATAAAACAAATTCTAGAGTTTCTCATCTTTCTGGTACTCAAAGTCAATCAGAACTTTAATGTTGACTAGTCTCTGTGTATTTTATTTGCAGAGTGCCGATTTGTGGTGATGAGTTCAATTGATGCGCCCTGTTAATATTAATTTGTTATGCTTATTAACTCTGAAAGTAGAATATGGACTGCGGTTGGCCAGCCACATCTTTGTGAAGGACATCTCTCCTGAGAGCCTTGCTGCCAGAGATGGAAACATCCAGGAGGGAGACGTTGTGCTTAAGGTGAGAGAAAAGAGCGCAGTGTTTGCATGAATGGATAAGACAGGGATTTTTAAACATAAAAGACGAATATGTTAAGAATTAGCTTTAAATAATTTCATTAGCAGAAGGAATGAGGTAGGATGAAAGAGAACTGAGTATCAGCCAGGTTTACTGAGACTAGTCTGCTGTGGGAATCTTTGAGCTGCTGAGAAAGTGGAGGTCACAGTTCATTGGTATGCAGGCTCACCCGCAGGAATACCACACATTCCATTATTCCTTTGAATTTATATCCACTCAATCTCTAAGGAGGGTAAAATCCTCCTTTACATTACAGAGATGAATTAAAAATCCAATTTACTGTATCAAGTGTTCTGAAGTGAGGCAGATACATTTTCAATTGAGCACCAGGCCAAAGACCAATACACATAAATATTTGAATGAAGATAATGACATTTATACAATGTGGGATTCAATACTTGAGACTGTTTGTGTCTCTGACAGCACTAAACGCATTGCAATCCGAATTATATAAATGTTTTAACTTATTTACAGTATAGCCTCCTCTGCATCCTTATTGTTGTGAGATACATTCACAATTATTCTTTGTGGTGATGCCATAGTTATTAACAGCACATTGTGGGGTCTACAGGAAAATTGCGCCGTGAAGATGGCTTGTCTATTCAGTTCTCATGCTGGCCCTCTCTTCTTCCCCTGGCAGATCAATGGCACAGTCACAGAGAACCTATCACTAATAGATGCCAAGAAGCTGATCGAGAGGTCAAAGGGCAAGTTGAAGATGGTGGTGCAAAGAGATGAGCGAGCCACGCTGCTCAACATTCCCGACCTTGATGACAGCATCCCATCAGCCAATAACTCCGACAGAGACGGTGAGACTACAGACATCTAGCAGTACTTTGTTGGGTGCAGCTGGCCTTTGATTGCACAAGCTGTGACCGTGTTTTTTTTAATACAAAAGACGGATCTGTAATTTTTTTTTAAGCACTGAGAAAGAAGTTGAAATAAGTTGATCTTGATTTACGTCATTGATGCTAATACATATTTAATTTCAATTTCACAGACATTTCAGAAATACATTCACTGACATCTGACCATTCCAATCGATCCCACGGGCGAGGGAGTCGATCACGTTCACCTGACAGGCCTGAACCATCGGACCTTCCCCGTCACTCACCTCGGCAGATCAGCAATGGCAGGTAAGCGAAGTGCACATGCACACTGACACCTAACTGCAAATCCGGTAATGGGACACAGCTGTCACACATGCCACACTCGTACATCCATACTCCCACCACTCCAACTTCATACATCACGTTCACATACGCGGGTTAGTGGGTGCGGAGTAAGTACCTTGCACCACTGATGCATAAATCAATAGATAAAGTCATTGCATGCATAAACCATCACATCACGCCATCACAGTTCCAATAAAGCCTTACTCTAGGAGAGGACTGAGGAAGACGGGAGGGATTAACCCACCTCCTCCTGTTGGACCAAGGTCTGAATACTAGATAGTTTTAACCATTTTCTGTCCAGAGGATCACCTTCAAACTGTATACGGTTGTCTCCGCTTTATGTTGTCACTCACTTAAATCCTGCAAAGCTAGATTTATTTAATATTCAACATACATTTGACTCTTTTTGCCATTACTCATGCTTATGACCTCAACATTAGCACTTACAATAAAATCTGTATTTTATAATGCATGCTCCATTAATGCAGTGCCATTTCATAGCTATTTTCTGCATAAACTCTGCACACATTATGTAATTTCTTTCACAACATTTTAATGGCCATAATGTCTCTTTGTCCTTCTCTTTTCTTACTGCCAGTTGGAGCTTCCAGTAAGTTATCCTTGTTGTAGTTTAGTGGTTTTATAGCCTCTTGTAGCTAGAGGAAGTCATGCAAGTGACTATAGTGACTCTCAGTCAGTGTGGAAATTAGGCATTGTATGCTTATTAGGTAAGCACCAGATACTGAGTGTAGTTGGATGAGACCAGATTACTTGAACTGGACAGTTGATAACAGAACTATGAAGGGAAACAGGCGTGGCACTTTTTGGAGCAAACCCATTCTAATTAGAGATGCACCAATACTGATTTCGGATGTTGGTCCGATACTGATATTGGGATATTGGTCCGATACCGACTCAAATCGATGGATCAGGTATCGGTGACAATAGGCCGATCTGGTATCGTATACCATTATTTTGATAAACAACAATTCAGTACAACGTATCTATGTATTTATTTTAGATTTTTTTTTATTTTTTTTTTACAAAGTTTAGAAAACAATGTTTAAATTAAGCCTAATGTTGCGCTTCACATACAATAATAATCCCAGTCACTTCCACACAGAGAGGCAGACATCTTATTAATTAAACACTGGTATCGGATCGGTTGTTGGTAACTACTGGTACCCAAAGCCCAGGTATCAGTATCCATATCGGGACTAAAAACAATGGTCGGTGCATCCTTAATGCTCAGACTATCAATGGCTGCAATGAGAAGAAACAGAGGCCTTCTTGCTGGTTTCTAATCTTAGTCAAGGGCTGTGTTTGATACTGTGAAGTAGGGGTGAGTATTGAACCAGGGGCCCAAATCCATGCAGCCTTCAAGCACTTGTTCTGGAATGAACTGTCAGAGTTTAGTATAACCATATTTCTATTTCATCATATTTACTCAGGCCTTGAGTCGCAGACACAGTAGGCTTTCTGTACTCCAAACCATGATTAAAAACTATGTTACAGACCAAGTTGTTTTTAACTAAATACAAAACTAACCAGATGTACAATTTTGTTAACTATTTATGTCTCATTGCTATCATTGCTAAATAGTGGCATCGCTTGTGTGATGTTGATGAGATGAAGGTCTGACTATGTGAGATAAGGGTGCCAAACCTGCTGTTTTATAACAAACTTTCTTTTTGAAAGGCAAAATGTCTCACTGGAACAGGTATACAAAACCCAAATTTAGCTGGAAAACCAATAGCTGTATTGAGATATTTCTTACATTACTTGTTTTGCACTGACCCACACATACAGCAGCTGTAGCTGTAGGATGTTAGATCACTATGTTGCTGCTAGTTTGGCTTTTCTAGCATAGTTGCTTGTCACTCGTATCAGAATAACCTCCAGTGCTGCCCTTTCATGAGATGGTACATCATGTCAGACTGTGGAGTAACCTTCATTGTTTCAATGCAGGATGAGGGCAGGTTCACTGTTGCACAGATTACTTCCAATGTAAGTGAATCCACCTTTCTGATAACAGACCAGTGTGTATTTGTTTTGAGCCCTATCAATATACACCCTATACTTCTGTGGCTCTCTCCCTGATCCCTCTTTTATCTTTGTGGACCAAATTTGTGTCTGTCCAGAAGTTAGAAAACCAATTGTTATGCCATATTTGTGTGCACCATTCCACGTGTTGTATTACTGGTTATTCTGGTAAGCACAGGAATTATCATAAGAGGAGTTACACCTGCTTCTCATGTTTGTTTGTGGTTGAAGAACTGAGTGAGGAAGTAACAGTCTGACTGTCCCAAGAATGTGATGTCAGGGAATGTTTTACTATCTCCCAGTTTAGGAGGGGGAAAAGGAATTTGACATACTTCCCACAGTGCTTTGCCCCAAGCCAGATGGTTTGCTTAACCTGATTGGCTGTAGGGCTTAGAGGCATTCTTTTCCCTGGGGTATGATGCTGTTGTGTGTTTTGGAATAAAAACATCATCAAAAATACCCTTCATTCAAAGTGTCTCTTAGTGAGCACGAGTATAGGCTATTTATCTTTCATTTGTCTTTCACGGAAGTAAACCCAAACTCCTCTTAATGCTCGTCATGGTTCAACTTAAAGATACATTTATGTGAGTAATTAATCATTTTAGTTAAAAAAAAAAAAATTTTGTTCATAATATGCTTAATTGTTAGCTTGTTAGTTCACAAAAATGTTGCCTTGCAAATTTGGTTTGTTTCGCAAAGAGATGTCTGTATATCTAGTAAGCTTTTCAATATTTTGGAGCTTGTGAATGGATGAAATTATACAGACTGGGACCGTTATGCAGTGTTGAGATTCTGGTTTGGCAGCAAAACCATATTTGTGTATTGTTTGTTTTATATCTGTGCAGCCACGTCTCTTCTGCTCCTTCACTTTTTCTGTCTCTCCCTTCCTTTGCTCACTCTCGCCTGTACACGTACTGTAAGAATGTGTAAGCGCGGGGATTGAACAAAGACTTCTATCTAATGTAGTTTGTTAGTGTGAAGCCTTTTTTAGCACCATTCTGCAGCAAGGAATACCAGATTTAGGCCACAACTGATCTCTCACTTCTCTCTCTCTTTCGGTCCCTTGCTCTTGCTGTGTTTTTCTCTTTTTTTCCCCCTCTCTCATTCATCCAGTACACACAGACGCAAACACATACTCTCTCTCTCTCTCTCTCTCTCTCTCTCTCTCTCTCTCTCTCTCTCATTACAATTCTGTTAGTTCTCTCTTTCTCTCTCTCTCTCTCTCTTTCTCTTTTTCTTTCTTATTACAATTCTGTTATTTATCCTTAGGCTGCAGCTCCCCAGCCTCTACCTCTACAACAAAGTCCCTTGCGGGACTCACTGATGCCATGTTTTACATTTGTGTTTTACTGTGTTTCTTTTATGGGTGACTACACTGTACTGTATACTTTCCATACACTGTATATACAGTCTTCATACTGCATGAGCCAAAATGACAGAATGGGAGAAGTTGCCTAGTCTGAGCTGGTGGCACAGCCTGCACCTTCACATTCTTCGACTAAAGCTTCTGAATGCTGCTCAAGTACTGTGCCAGCAGGCAGTCATGTGACCAGATTGGAATTCAACCATTGTTTTAAGCAGCAGAGCCTTTTCTACTCTGTTAGTCACAGCCCACAAGACACACACACACACACACACACACACACACACACACACACACACACACACACACACACACACACACACACACCGTTTCCTCTTGTTTATTCTATCCAGGTTAAACAGGAACTTGGACTGAAAAGTATCCGAACTCAGACGTTTATGTTGGGAGACTTGGTTTGATTTTTCTTTCTCCGCCTATGTGCTTTTATTGGAACGGTTGATAAAGTGGGAGTTTACATCAATAATCCAGAACAATTTCATTTGGAAATTAAAACATTTATGATCATTTATTGATAACCATGTCTGCTCCAATTTAAATTAATATCAGTTTATGGTTCGGAGTGTAGTTGGCCATTTGGAGAGTCTTTTTGACAAAAGCCACACATCCTTCTTTGAATAGCTTATTGTCTTCTCAGTCATTATTATGTCCACATGTCCTTATCACGTCATCCATGGTCCATGCTATATCCTTTTGGGTTCATTTTAGTCTTCCTGGTGATGTTAGGACAAAACTATATAAACATTCACAGAAAATACAGGGTAATTCTTACACGCATGAGCAAAGATGTGGCAGTTATTTAAGGAATGCATTAATGACATTTTTTATTGTTTACGGTGTTGACAGTCCACGTGTACTGAATTGCCATGTGTAATTTTTGTCTATTTCAGCCATCGAAGTCGAGATGAGGAACGCGTATCTAAACCAGGGACCATGTCCACACCAGTTAAAAGCTCTGATGACGGCATCTTGTCACAGACGAGCGACCAGGCCAGTTCCAGAGATGACAAACAGTTACCCCCGCTGCCTGGTACGGAAACCTCTGCCCATCACCCCCTCAGCTCTAGTGGTTTCTCTTGTTTCTAGTGGTTTCTCACCTTCTTCATTTCTAGATTTCATTGTCATTAGTACACAAAAGTTTCAGTTAGGTCTTACAGCAGAGAGAGTTCCACTAACGCTTGGTTTAGTGAAAGTTTAGATTAGTTTAGTTTAATAAACTCTACAAGTATTGTTTTTTTTCCTGTAGAGCTGTGCCGCAAGACAAAATATTAAAAAGACTAACAGTGTGTCGGGGGTTAGATACACAGTAGCATGATAATCCACGGTTACTGTTTAAAAACGCACCATTGGAACTGTTGTCTATTGGGTAATATCTAATCAAATGTTATTATGAACTATAAATTGAATTTTTTCTCAGTCTTCATAAAGAAATACTAAATATGCATGTCACCAAATGAGACTCATGTGTATGATTGATATTACAAAATGAATATTCATCACCAAATCTGACATGGATTAAAGTTGACACTTTGACTTGGTTTGAATACAATTGGTTTCACTATTACCAAACACTCGGCTAACTATCTTGTATCAAACCTCACAAAACGATGAAACTGATGCTGTTCAGTCTATAGTGTGTACCAGTTTCTTTGGGAGTGTGTTTGTTATTTTACTTTGTGTGTTTGTATTTGATACAGAACCAAAGCCAGTTTATGCCCAGCCTGGTCAGCCTGACGTGGATCTGCCTGTCAGCCCGTCCGATGCCCCTGTACCCAGCGCTGCTCATGATGACAGCATCCTCAGGTAATTGTCCACGATGCTCTCGTCCAACGCACCTTATAGTATTGACTCATGTCATCCAGTGTATTTAATATTCACTTTATTATTCTCTTAAAGAAGAAGCCATGTGCTTGAAATTTTGTTCAGATATTCTGATCAGCTTTGATCAGAACATGATGAAATAGCTGGCTGCGTTTTGTGTCTCTTAGAATGATTGTTTTTACATCCCTGATTTGCTGACCTTTTTGTTTAATTTTATCTGTCTACCTGTGTCCTCCAGCAGGCCGAGTATGAAGCTGGTCAAGTTCAAGAAGGGAGAGAGTGTCGGTCTGCGGTTAGCAGGAGGGAACGACGTGGGGATTTTTGTGGCAGGTGTTTTGGAGGACAGTCCTGCGGCTAAGGAAGGGCTGGAGGAGGGAGACCAGATTCTCAGGGTACGCTGCACTCATCACTTAAGCTGGCTATTGTTTGCTTTCTGCAGTAAACGTGTATACATGAAATGTAGTTTTTTTTTTTTTTAATAGTGGCGAGGCATTTGAAGAATCTCACATTTCAGCATTTTTTTTCTGGAGAAACCTGATTTAATGTAAATGTAGGTCAGTTTTTGTGTACATGACAATAATTCAGAAGGAAAGCATATCGGTAAGGCAGCAGTTTAGTGGGTTGAAAGGAAAAATGATCAGTCTCTTCAAAAAAATCTCACCCAAAGTCTGGATAACTGACAACTGAAGCTAAAATAGGTAGATCTAAGTTGGCTTTCACAGCTGATGGACTGTGGAGTATTTATACAATTCTGATCCTTCATTGTCTGTCAAAGACAAATGACTCCTCAGGCTGCACTATCATTTACACTATCATTTATCAAATATGCCAGCCATGCTTTGAAAAGAATGGAAAGTGATGGTGAAGAAATCTGCTGCATGTAAGCAAAGGTTTTACAGTATTCAGGGGTGTGGAAGTATGTTCTCTGATTTCCTCTTTTAAACAGTTTTCTCCCAACCTGTTGATTTTGTGCACATGTAAGCGTAGTGTATATGTTACTTATTTGGCCTACTATTATGTAGCTTGTAAGATAATTTGAAGGTATTGTTTTCTGTCAGAGTTTATTCAGGCTTTTGTTTTTAGTCAGTATTAACTGTACATTTTTGTTCATGTCCCATGTATGAAAGTGGGAAGAACATCTGGTGTTATTGTCAAAATAGAGGAGCAGTAGCTGCCCACACTAACTTAGATAGTCAGTGTTGAAACTATGTGATCCCATGGCCACAATAGTTTTATTTCTCTGTAAAGTGATCTTGGGAATACAGTACAATGTATCCGTCAGTCTATGAGTCATTCTGGGCTCTGCCCCGTGTCAAAACTCCCCTTGTTTCCAATGTGAAGACACAATAGTCGTTCTTCCACTCTGACCTCAGAACAGTTGACTTTCTGTTTCACTGAACACTAGAGTAACATTGTTGATGGGATGATGGAAGCCCTCTTGATGTCAGTGTTGGATCCATTCAGATGTGTTTATATAACAGCCAAGCATTACACCTGCTTTGTTTAATGTTATAACTGTGAATCTGTGTAGTATTACACTGCACAGAAGAGGCTGAGTATTTAGCCACGCAGTTCTTCTCCTCCACGACGTAGACATTCATGGACTGCATTTATCTTACAGACAAAGCTGTCCATTACCGTATCTCCTTCTCTTAATGAATACACTGTCTTGTGTTCCTCCCACTCCTGTGTGTGTGTGTGTGTGTGTGTGTGTGTGTGTGTGTGTGTGTGTGTGTGTGTGTGTGTGTGTGTGTGTGTGTGTGTGTGTGTGTGTGTGTGTGTGTGTGTGTGTGTGTGTGTGTGTGTGTGTGCGTGCGTTCTCCACTGTACAAACACACCTCAGACTTCCAGGACATTGTTTTCCATCTTCAGATGGTTTCCCTTTGGTCATGGTGTGCGAGTGGAGATAGAGACGTCAAGCCCTCCTATTTCTGGGAAGGATAAAGGTGTCTTTCTGAGGTTCAGTGATTCAGCCCATGTGTTTCTGGTTCCCCTGTTGCCCCTCAAGCATAGTCAATAAACAAAAGTTATTGTGTTTGGGACAGCAGCAGGAGACGAGGAGGAGGCTGCTCGGTTGTAGGGGGAATACATGGCCCTACTTTTGTTTCAGGAACAGTTTTGTTTTTTTGTCCAAAAAAGTTGGGAACAGAACACACTTTAGCCTGGTAGCTTTCAACATGTGTTTTGCATTCAACATTGATTATTTAAGAACTTGGTGGAATAAACTTGGGGACATAAGATTAAGAGCTTATGACTTGCTATTTTGTGTGCTAGTCCACTTGTGCTTTGATGGGACTGTAAGTAGATTTTTATAGGTCTTCTGTTCTGCATCCGTAGGTGAACAATGTGGACTTTGCTAACATCATCCGGGAGGAGGCTGTGCTGTTTCTGCTAGATCTCCCAAAAGGAGAAGAAGTTACTATTTTGGCCCAAAAGAAGAAGGATGGTGAGTGATGGCAGTATGAAGTATTGGGTCAGTAGTGTCAATCTATTAGGTATCAAAACCAGCACATTTAAAAGGTTGCTGTAATCATTTTGCTATTTTCTACTTTTTCTTTAGTGTATCGGAGGATAGTTGAATCAGACGTTGGAGACTCCTTCTACATCCGGACACATTTTGAATATGAAAAAGAGTCACCATACGGGCTTAGCTTTAACAAGGGCGAGGTGTTTCGTGTAGTAGACACACTCTACAACGGCAAATTAGGCTCCTGGCTCGCTATCCGCATTGGCAAGAACCATCAGGAAGTGGAAAGGGGCATCATACCCAACAAGAACAGGTAAAAGAAGATTCAGGTCACACCTTTTCATACTTGTGCAGCTTGTTCTGGCACTTAATGAATGAACAGGGTGGAGATAGGAATATCATAATTGTGGTTGATCTGCGAGTAGCGAGGAAGGACTTGAGAGCATAATCAACTGTATTTTACACATTTATCCTGATTTTTATTTTTTATGTTTATTATTTTTATATAAGAAAAAGCTTTAGGTCTGTTATAAAGTGCAAGTGTTTTTAAAGTAGGGCATATTTAACACATCCAGTGCGTCAGGTAAATGGTTGAATAAGGATTACTGTGAGGTTTGTGAGGCCCTAGGAAATCAGTGTGTCTGAGAATCGGTAGTGTAGAGATGATGATGATCCAGCCAACAGCATCGTTTTATCTCGGCCCGTCTCCACAGCCTTCAAGAGCCTCTGGCAGTGTTTACACAGTGATTTCTCTCTTTTCTGCTGACAGAAAAGACATAGCTGTCCATATGCTGCATGCATTTATATCACATACATTAAGCATTGTGAAATATATATCAGTGTCTCAGCCAAGATAAACCTCCCTCCCTGGATAGTCTTTCAAAACATAAAACCCTAAACACACACTCAGAATTCAATATTATTATTTTAAAAAAACATCCATCAAAGGAAGGCCTCTATTATTCAACGCCACTTGGAATAAGTTTCCTCCCCATAGGCCAACTGCTTTACTCACCTTACTGCTTACCACTGTTTAATTTAACGTATAACATATATTGACGTATCTGCAATGAACTTTAGGAAACAGATACTGTAAAAGTTGGCCTTTATCTTAAATTAGTGGTGTGTACATCTGTAATGGTGGAAAGTGTGTAAGTAAGACTTGTCATTTCACTGCAAAGTCTTAATATGTTATACATATTCTCTGTGTATCTGTATATCACTGCAATCTGTCATAGGTTTATGTATATCAAAATACTGATATTTCAGCTCTTCATAATGTGATCATTGTGCTATAAATTAGATTGTACAAGCCCTCAAGACAACATATCAATTAGTCTATATATAAAATGGCCTTGAACTTATTTCATCAGCATTTCTTCAGCACTCTTTCTAATGCACTCAATAATCAGTTTGACAGCCACTTACAACTCAGTGGTGTTGCAGTTACAGTATATTACCACAACTTTTCTCTCCAAACAGTACCTAAATGCTGAATACCTGAACTGTCCTAAAGTGCCCGAGAGTGAATCCGTGACCGCTGACCTTACTCCTACTCTCTTCTCTGTCCAGAGCTGAGCAGCTATCCAGCGTGCAGTACACCCTCCCCAAAACACCAGGGGGCGACAGAGCGGACTTCTGGAGATTCCGAGGATTGCGAAGCTCCAAGAGGAATTTGCGTAAGAGCAGGGAAGATCTGTCAGCCCAACCAGTTCAGACCAAGTTCCCTGCTTATGAGAGGGTGGTGCTGAGGGAAGGTAAGCACACATCCGCCAAGACAGTAACAGCAATAATCTCTGACATATCTTGATAATTTATTGTAGGAAGAATTTACAAAGTAGTGTAAATGTACCCTTTTAGCTAAAAGAAACACAGGGTCTTTCACGGCACTTGTGAGTTCTAGATAACTGACGCCTGTAGTTGTACGTTTGCTTCTAAGAATTGCAAAGTTGTTAAATTGTCCATTACGAATATTTTCTAATATGGTAACAGCATTGTAGTTTGTAAGTGATGCATGATGACCTTTGGTACGTTCCATGACTTGGTTATGTTCTTCTAGCTGGGTTCCTGAGGCCTGTGGTTCTCTTTGGGCCAATAGCAGACGTGGCCAGAGAGAAACTGGCCAGGGAAGAGCCAGACATATTTGAACTAGCAAGTAAGTGATAAAGAACCGATCACCCTCTCTTGTGTTGTGAGCTACTGTCTGTCATGCATTGATAGGAAACCACACTCTTAATGTAGGCATCACACACTGCACCTGAGGGCTATTTAACTTCTTAGCATCCATAAAATATTTACAGTCGTCAATCCTCCTGTAAGTGATTTGCTGACTTGTGGCCAGTGGAAATAGACGTTCACCATGCATTACTTCTGCCTGTGACTCTCTTCTTTTCATTTAAATGTGTTGCTCTGCCGTAGAGATTGCCATAACAATGCCGTGACAAAAATGATTTCCTCTGTGTATGTATAGCTTCTCTCTTTCTTCATCTTTGTTTATGGTTCACTCTTCTACACTCCAAGCAGAGCTGCATACATTCGTTCATTTTAGTCCGTGCCCGTTCCCTCTTACTTCATAGATTGCTTCTTTAACGTGGGATTTTTATTTCAACACTCGGTATTTCATTTCAATAAGTGCACAACACATGCCAGTGCAACCACACACATATATTCAGTAGACACCCATATAAAAAGTGATTCCATTCCTTGATGTTTATTTGCTTAACTCCAGTGATGTTTGTGTAACTGTATTTTCTTTTCAGAAACACAGCAACAACAAGGAGGGGAAAGTATGTCACTTAGTGCATCAACTTTTATTTGTTTTATTGATTCAGTGATAATCTGTAAACTAGTGTTTGGTGGCAATCTGGTCTATAGATGTTTCAACGATGCGTGTAGGGGAATAGCACTTGATTTAAGGAATTCACATTTGTCAATACAATTGGCAATAAAGATTGTTTTAGTATATACTAGCATGATTGTAAAACGAATCACAGAAGACCTGACTGCAATATCATACTTACACGCAGCTTTTTTTCTTTTTGTTTCGATGTAATTTTCTCGTTGGAAAGAAAATCTACCCTTAATATTGTACTTAATTTATTGCCTGAGATGCACTTGACTCTGGCAAAGAAAATAGCATCAATGAAAATATATATAAGATTGTACAAACCACTGCTGCATTAGCATGGATCACATTTATATAAACACTTACATTAGATATGATACAAAAAAGGTTATTGTTGAGAATTCATTTTTGTTTTCCATTCTACACTTTTTGCCCAAATTTAAATCTCTTAAGGAGCTGTTTGCCATTGTGATATTGCATGTTGATCATTAGAAATTAGTGAATGCTTATTTATATACAGTAACCTTTATTTGACTGTGTTTTATAGTAAAATTCAGTGGTATTCCCCTCCTTAATGTATGTAGAAAGACAACAGCAAGGCAGCATGTGGAGCTGTTCAGTTAATATGCCCACTAAGATGTGTGGAGTTGCTTTTCAATAAAATCATTAGGAAATTACCAAATAGTGCAGAATAGACTGGGAATGAGTTTATTTGGGTTTCCAAAAGTTGTCACCCATTTATATGATTGTTCTACTACATTGCTCCCTATTTGCCCATGAAATCTCAGACGCTAAAATGACCAAATTAACATAGCATTCAGGCCATGCAAATGGAATCGATAGATTTTCTTTCTAAAAGTGCCCACAATACCACCCAAAAATATGATATGAGATGAAATAGTCTCATCTTCAACCATCTCCGCAGTCAGCTGAAAAAATAAACCATTTATGTATGTGTTCATGTTAAAATTGCCTCCAAATACTTTGATATTGGGTCCATGTACGAGCTGAACCAAAAATGTATCACTATGAATCTGATTAAAATGGGTCATTTTATGGCTCACAAAGTGGACCACATTAAACCACCTCTGTGATGCTACTGTACAAAAACATAGAGTGTATTATATATCAGACAAAACTGACTGTTTTATATTGCACGGACATAACTGACTCCTAACATTAAAATTAATGTTTAATGTTTTAACATTGCTGCTTAAATCTTGACTTGTTGCATGGCTGTTTTTATCTGCTCTCCCTAAAATGTTTTTGGGTAGATCAGAGCAGTGTTTTCAGATCATGGATCCTATTAGCAATGAGAAATGTTAGAAATTAAGCCCTGTGGTGTGTTTGAGTCATTACTATACTGCACCCTGGTGAGATGACTGCCCTCTTTTGAACCTTGTGTGTCTGGGCAGGAAACCATTGCTTATCTTTATGTGAATCATAAACCCCTCTTCACATCCTTGCTTAAATCCCCGAGGCTTACAATGACACTGTATTCTCATTAATCCCAAAATGACCCTCATGCTCTTGTATGCGCATATTTCATGTCACTGTTTCTCACATAATGCATTTCTTGCACCATAATTTATACTGTTACATGCAGTTGCACGCACATTCATACACCACTGAATTACATTTACCTAAACCTACCCAAAATACCTAATGACTATTGCATGAATTGGCTGCTACTATCTAGCTGTTTTCACAAACGTACACTTGTCCTCTCCCGTACGGAGATTATTATTCTGTATTTAACAGCTCTGTTGTTGGGAGTCGACAAATGCACGCCACAGAAATATCTGATTCGGGCACAGCCAAGTTATATTGTGATTTGCCTCTTGTGTTGATGTGATGCAGTAACTCTGTACATTTGTCTTTTATAGGGAGTGAACCCAGGGATGCAGGAACCGACCAGAAGAACTCCGGTATCATTCGCCTGCACACCATCAAACAGATAATTGACCGGGTAAGAAGCAAGATATGCACACGTATTTAGAAATACTTACGAAAGGTTGAGGTATAAACATCTTTCGACAGATTTGTTTTTGTAATGAGAAGATGGCTGAGCTAATATGTTCCAGTGCTGCCCTCTGGTGTTCTGAACTTGTTAATGCTATTGAATCATTATGGTGTTGGCCATATAGTATTCTATCTAATACTCTTGAACTTTAATCAGGGTTAATGCTGACTATATGGAAATAATACCAAGTTATGTTTTCTCTGTGTATGAAGGACAAGCATGCAGTGCTGGACATCACCCCTAATGCAGTGGACCGTCTGAACTACGCTCAGTGGTATCCGATTGTGGTGTTTCTCAACCCAGACACAAAGCAGGGTGTGAAGACTATGAGGACCCGCCTCTGCCCTGAGTCTAGGAAGAGTGCCAGGAAGCTTTTTGAACGAGCCCTCAAATTAAGGAAGAACAACCACCACCTCTTCACCAGTGAGTCTAGTGGGATGGGGGCGGGGGGCTCCAAACAAATGGAAGGGAACGGTAGATATGTTACAGGCAGCACAGACAGATTTCAAAGGCAGTTGACAATTGAGTGCCGCAGTGTTGGAGGCTATGGCTGTCTGTCACACTCCTTACAAGCGAACGCTTGCTTGTTCAGCACTGACTGTCACACAAGAGTCCCCACAGGGCCCTTTTTCAGCATGCACTCTGTCTGTCAAGTGTTGTGGTGTGACCATGCTTTAGGAGCATCTGTTGGTAATAAAGATATTAGAGAAGTGTAAAGAGCATTCTTCACAGCTCATATTGTGGGCGACTGTGGCTCAGTGGTGAGCAGGGTCGTCCTTCAATAAGAGGGTCGGCGGTTCGATCGTGGGCTCTGCTAGACACTTAACCCTAAATTGCTCCCGTAGCTGCGCCTACGGTGTATGAATTGTCGATAGTCCTGATGTGGCACCTTGCATGGCAGCTCCTCATCAGTGTGTGAATGGGTGAATTATGTCATGTAGTGTTAAAGCGCTTTGAGTGGTCGGTAGACTAGAAACGCGCTATACAAGTACGGGTCCATATTCAGTCTGTGCAGTACATACAAAGATTCTTCCCATAATCTTCAGTCCAAATAACTATTACACAATGAGCTGCATTTGTACCTCTATTCTATGCCTTTTATCCACAGGATTTCATTTGAAAGTTATTCTGAGAATCATTTATTCTCAATTATTCTCATAATCATGATCAACTATAATTACTTTATAATCAACTTAAAAACAGATAAAATTTGACTATTTTTATGTTAAGAATCTGCCACATGGGACGAAGCAATGCGGGAAGTTACCCCTAAACTACCTTGCCATGTCCTTGAGAGTGAAAGTTTGCATTTAAACTGTCTCTTCCTAGTCTGTTGTGATTTGTTTGCACATTTTATTCAGAAACAATGAACTTGCTCCTTAACCTTCATTGTGATGGCTATTATTCCCTCTTAGAATCATACAAAATATTAACTGGCTGGCAACCATATTAAGTGGGAAAGAGCACCTTCAAAATGACTCTGGTGTCCTTTACTGGCATGATGCTAATCATGGCAGATCATTTATGGGTTAGAGTGCATATCTAGAAGGAATGTTTAATTATGATTCTATTGTTGTACTTAAATGCTAATTTGGGATACATTGTTGTTACTCATTTGATTGGAGAGATGTTTTTTTTCTTACCTTCTGCACTCTCCTCTCTGTATATTCAGCGACCATTAACTTGAACAACATGAATGATGGTTGGTTTGGTGCGCTGAAGGACACAATCCAGCAGCAGCAGAACCAGTTGGTGTGGGTTTCAGAGGGCAAGGTAAGATGCGCACACTCAGAAACAAACAAACACACACACACACATGCACACACACACACACACACACGTGCACACAAACAGCCGGGTAGACTGGAAATGGTCTTTTCTCGCTCCCTCTCTCACTTTACCTCTTGTTTCCCAGGCTGATGGGGCAGCCGAGGATGACCTGGACATCCACGACGACCGTCTGTCTTACCTGTCGGCACCAGGCAGTGAGTATTCCATGTATAGCACCGACAGCCGCCACACCTCCGACTACGAGGACACGGACACAGAGGGCGGAGCCTACACCGACCAGGAGCTGGACGAAACGCTGAATGATGACGTGGGTCTACCCACGGAGCCTGCCATCACCCGCTCCTCTGAGCCCGTCCGTGAGGACCCGCCTGTCATCCAGGAGCCCCCTGGCTACGCTAGCTACCAGCACACAGTGCAGCCGGACCCCCTGAACCGCATCGACCCGGCTGGATTCAAGGCACCAGTTCCGCAGCAGGTAGCGTTTCTGAGAGCTGCACATCTTCCCTGTTGTCTGGAGGACGTGATTTGCGTTAGAAGGGTTTTCTGGCGGCGCTATTGAAGGCACTTTTTTTTGCAGTTACTCTGTCTATCTACTGTTACCAAACAATATCAGTGCAAAAGTGAAAACTTCTGTGGTCAGGTATATAATGTATAAATATTATATAATATATATATATATTTATTTTATCTATTGGCCTATATCTGTTTGTTGATTGATGTTTGTGAGCGTGTGTTTTTTATTTTTTTGAAAAGGAAAAGTACTTGAAAAGTTTTACTGTTACTCTTGTAATCTATATTACCACAAGCTGTCTTATTGGTGTGACTGTTGCTGATGTCACTGGGAAAAGAAACTTGTTTGTCAAAGTGTCTGTACCAGTACTCACCTATGTGCACTTCTTACCTTTTTGTTTTACCTGTGATTGGGACTGTGGCGATACGACACAAAGTATTATGTGCATGTTGGAAATGCCAGTGTTAATCCAGTGTACCTGTGAAATCTACTTATCAACACCCAATTGGCCGTTGTGACACCCAAATCTAAATGTTTGTCGTCTCATGATGTGTTAATGAACATAAAAGGGGAAAGAAAAGAAACTACTGTATTGTAACCGTAGCATTAAAATCTAATTAGTATACTCTAACAATGAAAACTTGTCCTGCTGCTAATTCCTAACTCTCACATGACATTGGTTGATCTACAGCTACTGTTAAATGTGGAGGAGGGTGATTGGTTGTATGTTGTAGGCACAAGTGAGGAGCAGACCGTTGTAGTGGGGCTGTAAAGGTAGTAGCACTTGTTAATACTGCACCATAGTGTCAGCGCGTGTTATTAAACATTTCTGAACCACTTCACAGAAAGCAGAGGCTGCTGCCGTCCCTAGGGTCCCCCAGCAGCCTGAGCCCCTGGCTGAGACAGTGCCTCCTGCTGTCGACGTTACTGTAAAAACTGTAGGGGGTCTTAGCCCTGACGAGGCTCCTGCCGCTCCTCACAGCCAGCCAAGCCCCATCCCAGAGGCTGGCTCACTTAGGAGGCCCACTCCTGAGCTAGCTCCTCAGAGCGTCACACCAGAACCCCTGCAATCTGGACTGGCCAGTTCAGAACCAAAGGTATCCATCTGCCCGCCACCGGACACTCCGTGAACTGACTCAGCCGAGCTCGGTCTGACGCGGCTGACCTCCTGTGCTGCTACTGCCTGTCTACCTACCTACCTCCTGCTGCTGCCATGCTTCTATCTCTCTCTCCTTCCGCCATGCATGTCTGCTGACCACAGTGCTGCCCAGAAGAGACAGAGATGTGTTTGTGGGCGTGCAAGAGTGTGTATGTGTGTGCACGGGTGAGCAATGCGGTTAAACAACAGTGGGCTTGGAGATGATGGCTGCACTGATATGCCTCCATGTAAGGGAGCAGTGGAAACTTGCGACTCTCGCTGTCACTTATTCTCTTTGCATGGCTGCAACATGTTTGCCTCATCTGTTAACCACTATAAGTAGATCTCTTTGTGCTGTATTTTTCAGTGTAGATTGAATGGATTGTTTCCTTGTAAAAGTAGCCATTAATTCTCCAACAATTTTCAATTTTTAATTTATGTAGCCATAGCCAAGCAACAAAGACCAGCAAAACTAAAATGTTCTGCTGATTAGGATGGATAATTAATGGTTACTTCTCGATGATTATGATTTATTTTTGTACAATCGGTATGTGCTGTAATGTCAAATATTATTGTGGATGTTTATGTTGCCTTAATAATTGCACCAAGACAGTGGGTGACATTTTCCCTTGTGAATGCAGCGGTGCACACATTGTGTAAGAAACCCCAAAGTATTAATCAAATTATCAATAGGCATTCTATAAGTAGTTTATTTTACACTTGTATACCAAATTCCCATTCTCTCAAATTAGACAAGAAAAATGCATCCCATTGTTTTGTTGTATTTTTTTTTTTTTACTTTGTTATTTTTTCTTGATTAATTTTCAATGTTAATTTGGAGCTGCAGTGGTACCTTGTGATGTTTTTAAGCTGCAATAAGTGTTTATCTGTGCTGCTATTTCTATTTAATCTAGTATACGATCTGATCAGTAACCCTCCCTCTCAGTTTCTCTATTTCAGGTCTTTCCCTTCTGGTTTTTTCTTCTGCAATTAATTTAACAGACGTCTTTTAATATTCTAATTTTCTCATCTTTTCAACGGATCTTTGTATGTCCAGTTTTTCACATTACAAATTTTCTGTCTGTGCAATATGTTAGTGGATCCTGTGCAGTTGTTAACCTTATTATTTGTTGTGTATTTTTTTTGTAGATGTTTCAGAAGGATCCATACAGCGTAGACAACACAGTGAGAATCAACCACAGCATGAAGCCTGTGACTTACAACCCTCAGCAGGGATATCACCCTGACCAGCAGCCATACAGAGATTACGACCACCCACCCAGTCGGTATGATGTCAGCAGCAGTGGAGTCAGCAGCGGAGGTGGTTACCCAGAACCAAAGCACAGAAACTATGACTCTAACCCGGCCTACGAGAACAGTGTGCCTCATTATGACCACCAACAGTGGAACCCCTACAACCAACCACTCTCTACTGCCAACTCCCAGGGCTACGATCCCCGTTTACCGTACGGTGACGGCTCTGACTCCCAGTACACTCCTCCTCTCCGCTACGACGAGCCCCCACCTCAGCAGGGATTCGACGGACGGCCTCGCTACGGTAAACCAACAGGTCCAGCTCCTGTCCGCTATGATGATCCTCCACCTCCTGCTTCAGGGCCGGACCTGCATTACAACCAGGATTCGCACCTGAGCACGTACCCGTCAGCTGGCCACTCCCCAGACCCCGCTGCCCAGCGGCCTACGTATAACCAGGGACTAACGCCGCAACAAAAGAGCTACAAACCTCAGCAGTATGACCCTGTTCCTGTGAACTCTGACACCAGCCCCACACCACCTCCCAAAGCAGACGCCCCATCACCGTCTCCTGCGGAGGCTCCAAAGTTTTTCCCCGCCAGAGACGAACCACAAGACCCCGCCATGCGGCCACAGTCAGTCCTGACAAGGGTCAAGATGTTTGAGAACAAACGCTCTGTGTCCGTGGATAGAGCCAGAGATGCAGGGGATTCATCTGGGAACAAGGTAAACTGTTTAGCTTTATCACCTAATGCCGTTATAGTTGTTACTAGTGTACTTAACTTGAACATTTACTCTTCAACTTCTTGAGAAATAAGCACATTGGAAGTTCACATTCTTAATATTTTGTCCTGTTGAGTAAAGTTAATTGTTTTTGCTATTACAGGCAGCTGATTTACCTTTGAAAGCAGGCGGGGTAATCCCAAAAGCTAATTCTCTGAGCAACCTGGATCAAGAGAAGACCTTTAGGTAAGCCCATGTTTATGCAATTTTTCAAACACATATTGGAATTAAATTGTGGAATTTGTCACTTTAATTCCTCATTATTGAACAATTTACTCAAGCCTTTATTTTGGCCATATGCCATCGCTAACTCCTCTTCCCTTGCTCTGATCTCACCATCTGACTTGTTTTTGACCTGCTTAACTTTTTATCACACCAACCCAGAACCCCAGGGCCTCAGCAGCCTCCGTCCGAGGTAGCTGATGACATTGTGCGCTCCAACCCTTACGACCCTGATGAGGACGAGGACTACTACAGGAAACAGCTGTCTTACTTTGACAGGCTCCAGGTCGGTCCTAGCAAACCCCAGCCACAAGCTCCAACCACTAACAACTACCCCAGGTGAGGCTCGTCACATGTATTGTTCTTATGGAACATATTTTTAGTTGGAGGGAAAGTTGGAAAAGACGCATTAATCTAATCTACTTTTAGCATCAGTTATGTTTTTTTTATAGATAATGCCATTTCTACTGTGAATCTTGAATTTATGGTTTGGTCTTGTGATTAAGGACGGAGTCGGTGGAGAAACCTATTCCAGTGGAGAAAAAATATGAACCAATTCCCCAGATGACGCCTTCTCTGCCACCAGCCATACTGCCCAAACCGGCACCTGAAGGTAAAAATGAACCGTCTTCAATCAAAGGAAAACAACTGACGTGGGGATTTTATTATCTAATACAAGATTGTAATCATGTGAAGATGCATCTGTACCACACGCTGCAAAAAATGAACATGATTCCACACACTGTAGAGCTCTTTGGCTCACCTCATGGGTCTTCCACAGCCAAACCTCCTGGCCGAGACGACACTGTCCAGACCAACTTCCTGCCTCACAAGAGTTTCCCTGAGAAGTCTCCAGTTAATGGCACTAGTGAACATCCTCCAAAAACAGCTCCACCAGCAACCAGCTACAACCGCTACGCGCCCAAGCCCTACACCACGTCAGCCAAGCCTTTTGCACGCATGTTCGACAGTCCTAAATTCAACCACAACCTTCTGCCCAATGAAAAGCCTGACACTGCTCCAAAGGTAAGCAGATTTTTTTTAAGATCTCATACTGACCTCACTGTATATTAACAGTTTATTACAGGGGGTTACAGGAATTTCTTTACTTTTGAGTTTACTTTTTCAAAACTCTTAAAACTGTAATTTTTTTCTCAAACTTAATTTCCATTTTACAAAGAGCAGATTTATCTGAAATAACTGTTACGTAAGGGTTATTAATAACCGACGCTAAAAACCATGAATCAGAGTAGTTTTGCTCCCCTTACTCTCTTTCCTCATCGGACCGTTACTTGATTTTGGACATCCTAGTTGATGTACATTTACACTGAATCTGCTCAGTTCTCTCTTAGAAGCTATTTATGCCATCTTTTGATTGTTGGTGGTTACATAAATATGTTCATCTCCAAGCTCTTAGCCTCACTGTTGCTGTGTTTGAAACAGGGCCAGAGCTCCAGCCCAGTGAAGCCTCCGATAGCCGCGCAGCCCCAGAACACAGACCCCGACAGTGGCCTGGACACTTTCACACGCACTATGGACCACCGCTCCAAACACCAGCACAACAACATTAACGCTGTGCCCAAGGCCATCCCTGTGAGGTAACAAACTCAATTTGACAGTTTCAAAGTTTAAGTATTCTATTGAATATGAGTAGTGCGAAAGTAGCGATTTATTCCCCTTCAGTCCTAGTGCCCTGGATGATGACGAGGATGAAGATGAGGGCCACACGGTGGTTGCAACAGCTCGAGGTATCTTCAACTCTAACGGTGGCGTCCTGAGCTCCATTGAGACGGGTGTCAGCATCATTATCCCACAGGGTGCCATCCCTGAAGGTGTGGAGCAGGAGATCTACTTCAAGGTCTGCAGAGACAACAGCATCCTGCCGCCACTCGACAAGGAGAAAGGTAACTTGTGTGTGTATATGTATGTATGTATGTATGTATGTATGTATATATATGTGTGTGTGTGTATATATATATATATATATATATATATATATATATATATATATATATATATATATATATATATATATTATATATATATATTATATATATATATATAATATATATATATATATATATATAATGTGTCTCTCTCTCTCTCTCTCTCTCCAGCACTGTTTGCATTTGAAACCTGCTTGTATGCGTTAACTTTTAATCTCCTTTCATTCTGTGTTTGTATTTCCAGGAGAGACTCTGCTCAGCCCTCTGGTGATGTGTGGACCTCATGGCCTCAAGTTTTTGAAGCCTGTGGAGCTGCGCTTACCTCACTGTGCGTCTATGACCCCTGATGGTTGGTCTTTTGCTCTAAAATCCTCCGACTCCTCGTCGGGTATGCTGTGCTCTCTGTTCTTCGGGGTCGTTTGGGTTGGCTTTGTGACTATTTGAGGGTTGTGGGTCACTGTTTTATTATAATGATTTGTAGATCTTACCCCTAGTTTTGGTTTTCTTAATCCAAAATCAAAGACAAATTTGTGAACTGAATTTGAAAATCTGATATGATTGGTCTCTCTCAACATGTCTGAAAATCAATCTAGGGGGAAATATCTAGTATTGCTTTGATTGATTCATTGTCATAATTTATCTTAGTTAACTCACCCACTCAATCTCAAAATCACTATCACTGGTTCTTTATTTGGTGTTCAAATCAAAGTCCCGCCTCATTGTTTTTACATCCTGAAATTCCAGTATTTCTCTCTTTTTTTTTCACCTCTTGAGTCATTTTAACAAGTTTCTCTGATTTCATTTAACATTCATTCATCAGACGCTTGGCTGTATAATATTTTAATTTCACCAGGTAGAAGAATAATGCATGCTGCTCTGCTCGGATAGATTTTTCTCACATAGCCACCCAAATTCTGACCTGAAGAACAGCTTTTATAGATCTCTCTGGAAATTGGGACAATGTCATAACCAATAATGCCTGTCTTTATCCTGCAGAAGAAGAACAAAAGTTACAGACATCTTGTTACTGTGTCAAAATATAGCTCTCCAAATGTAGGTTCTGTCTAGCTTAGTGTTGTTCTTATTTAAGATGGTTCTCAGGTGACAATACATATAATTGTCCTAGTAAATTGGTCTAAAATGAGTGAAATTGGATCTTGGAAAAACTGGGAAGTGATAGATGGGAAACTAGATAAACGATGCACAGCTCTCAGCAGCTGCTGGAGATGATGTAGATAATTGTAACCCCCTGTCAGTAAAAGGTTACTTGCTGATGAAACTTGGCCATTTACTAGACCAGCTGATAAAAGAAGTTCCTGTAAAACCACAAAACGGATTCATTTTTCAAACAGAAATGAGATAAAGGGAGAATGTTGCACAAATCATATTAATGGAAATTAAAACCAAGACAAGCTACTTTTAGTATGCCATCATTTAGTCTAGCATGTATTTAAGCAAACAAACGTTTGAGAAATAATATAAGCTCAACGAGCTCAAGTTGAGCTCCTGCTAAGAAAGTTAAAAAAAAAAAAAGAAAATGAAGAAAGGAACTAATTCCTCCTTTCCCCTTTCTTCCCACTGTCCCTCTCACATCTTCTAAAACAGTGGTAATTTTGGCAATGGTCAGGATTAGCTGCTAATTAGCCTCATTTTAAGGATAAGACTTGGAGGGCTGAATGAGACGTGAGCTCACTCTGTTGTCCTGCTGAATTGTGGGAGGATTATCGGGCTGAGTCCTAATCCTCTTATTGTGAAGCAAGGCCGCTCTCTGGCCTTCTCCTGTTCCTTCTCTGGTTTTTCTCACTTTGCTTCTCCTTCCTCCTCCTATACAACTCACTGCATCTGACCTCCTCTCTTCTGTGTATAGTGTGTTGAACTGTAGATGACCGTGCGAACCTACAGACTGAAATCAGAACCACTCTGACACAAGTAAAAATATCTTAGTGTGCGACGGAATTAAATGAAATGGCAGACGTTGACATCGAAATATGCAATATCGCATTGTCTAGGCTTGACCACTTAAGATATGTATTGCTTAAAAGTACCCTGTGGAGTTTTTGACCTACTTGAGTAATGTAATGTTACCACTTCGACAGTCTGACATGTGATGTGACCTGTGCTTTCCATATCCGAGGAACTGAAGGAAAACTCACACCTATACGGGAAAGTCAAACACTCAAAACTCAGATTTTATTATTTTTATTTGACGTTCTAAAGATCAGCGTTTGGGCGCTAAAAGTGTGCTTTTGGAAAAATTATTTGACATTTGACTTCATTAGTGTCTCAGCTTCGCTCACTCTCTAACTGTGTGTGTGTGAAAGAAAATGTTAATGAGCAGAGAAGAATGTAAACGCTGGCTCGCAGAGGGTTGCTCTGGTCTACCTTTCCTTTCCAGTATCCAGTATTTCTCAAGCAAATCCCCCACCAGCGGCCAGCATGGATGAAGAGGCGCTCGTCCAAGTGTAGTTGTTTTACGGTTGATCCAAAAAGGAACCTAGCTGAGTTAGTCGGTTGTCAAATGAACCAGGATTGCGTTATAGTATTATTTAGCTGGGGATGAACCCTGTGATCAACAATCAGCCAAAAAGGAAAGAAGCCGTTGGAGCCCAATAATATGAGCCGACTATTAAACCCATCACCCTGCCAAGAAGGCAGAGTGACACAACATCTAACGTCTTCAGAACTTAATATAAAGTATCTGAGTTTTTTGTGTTGCTTTCTCCCGCTGCCTTACATTTTTGCATAACTGAACAGGAGATAGTGCTTGGGTCACATTCATCTCTGCCATGTCAGCCAGAATTGAGCACAAGCTTGACAGTTTACAGATTGTGGAGGAGGCCGTATCCATAGTTAGTCCGTACTGTATCCGTGGAGCTCTGCCGAGCTGGCTGCGCTTACTTTGATTGATCACTGGACCTTTCCTCTTGTCACAGACCTCACTGTTTATAATTGCAATTACACTCGATCCATCCAGTGACTCATGCTGGGGACATTCAATAAACATAATAAATGGCTTTCATAGGCCACAAAACCATGTGATACTAGATAAGATGACTAACAATAGGTTCAATCAAGCGCTGCAGTGAGTGCTGTTTTGAAATTAGACTTGAGTTTGTAATAGATTGTTGTGGTGTGAAGAGGAATTTGCAAGTATATAGTGCTTATGAAATGCATTACAGTTTGAAATTAGCAGAAAAAGGCAGCTGTTATCACTCACTATGCCGCCATCTGTCTGTCCGCAGGTGACCCAAAAAGCTGGCAGAACAAGTCTCTCCCTGGAGACCCCAACTACCTGGTGGGAGCCAACTGTGTTTCTGTGCTCATTGACCACTTTTAAGGACGGACCAGCAGGTGTGATGTTACTGAATGTGGAACCATGGGGTGTCAACTGAAGAGGATGCGCACACACACACACACACACACACACACACACACACACACACACACACACTGACAGATGCACTCCAAACACACACACACACACACACACACACACACACACACACACACACACACACACTGACAGATGCACTCCAAACACACACACCATATAATGGAGTATGAAGAAGATCCAGTCAGTGCTGTTTACTGCACCCTTGGATGAAGGCGAGACACTGATGATTACAAGCTGTTCTTTAAACTCTTTCCCCATTTTGAAGTTTTGATGTGAAATGAAACCATGGATGCATGCACCATGCCACTGAGGATTGACACTATATATAAGGAGATGTTTAATGTAATTATTACATGAATATAGATGAGGTTTTTGAGGCAGCATAAATGCGTCAAAAATCTGTGTTGGTAAATTTATGCTATATATGCATACAGTATATATAGTAGTATAGAGAAGATTTACTAAAATTGTACTTGTGAAGTCAATTACCAGTCAACATCTTGTTGTTTTTCAGTTCAGGTGACTGAATACAAACATGTATCTCCACGTTTTTTTTCCACATTGAGGAAATTTTAATGAAGGTTTGAGACAGAAGTGAGGTTAAATTAAACCAGTGACGGTGACAAGTATCGGTTGAAGAAGTTGGCAAAACATGAGCTGGACATTAACCCAAGCAGCACACTCTTTAGAGACGTTCTTCCTGTATTTTTCCTTTTCCTTCAGTGATATCTTGTAGCTTAATTTCTTCCAGAGACACGTCTCTCCTTCCAGCCTGAGGGAGATCTATGCATGTTCTTAACTCAGGTCCAGTAGCCTCCTCTGTTCCTTTCTAGCATCTGTTTCTCTCTCTCGCTCTCGTCTTCTCTCTGTGCACTCTCGCACTCACACACAAATAAGCAGTGATGCCTTATCTGCAGATTATTCACTTTTCATTCAGTAAAACAAAATAAGTTATGATAAATTATGGTATAATGTCATTTGTTTGCCATTTTTTGTGAACCCTTTGTATAAATGAACTTGGGTTTAGCACACAATAACCATTTATAAAGGATAACAAAGGTATGCTCTTCTTTTATCTGCTATGCATTACTCAAGAAAGAAAAGAAAAAAACGGAAAGAAGTGGCTGTAAATAAAGCTAGCATATTGCCTTGTTTCTTTTGTTTGTAAATGAACTTTTTGTATGTCTTTCTTTTTTGTATAAAACTTAGAGAAAACATGTTTTAAAAAGTCGAAGACAGTGAACGTGGTTATCTTTGTATACTGGATATAACCTCGAGCCTTGGAACTTGTAACCTAACAACAATACATCACATCTTTTCTACCGATATATTCACACTATGTCATGGTCACAAAAACAGCTCTTTTTAAGGCTCTTTGAGGATCAGAAAAGTGCTTGGGCTAAAATACATTTAAAACATGTTCTTTTAAAAAGGGTGTGCTCTCAAAGTGTCCCCCTCACTGATTTGTGATACTGGATGCTGTATTGTGTGCCCTTAAATGTATTTTTGTACTAATAGACAATATATGATGTATGGCACACCAGTACCATTTTATTTTTAGATATAACACGGCTTTAATTGGATATTAGCTCTTCACTTGTGGCTGACTTTTTTTTCTCCTCTGCAACACAATTTTAAGTATACCACTGTATTAATAAATAAAAAACATTTTTAAAGTAAAGACTCAAGTAAAGGGAGGTTTGTTTCTTTTATGATTGTGATTGTGTTTTCCTGCATTTTACCTCTGATGATCACAACCTCTCTTTTTCTTTCTGTTATTATTCATATTAATATTCAAATTGCAGGTTTTGTCCGACCAACTGTTCTAAACTAAACGATATTCAGTTTGCTGTCACACAAGACAAAGAAAAACAACGATTGTTCCTCTTTCTGGAGCTTCAGTCGGTGAATGTTGAAAGAATTACTCATTTGTTAAAAGTGTTTCTCTATATCCTTTAATAATGGATATTACGGCACCATGGCTCAGGTTGCACAGCTAGAGGGCGCAGTTGAGCTCTGTGTGATGCTGCACAAGTCAGACATGCAAAAGTCCATAAGCTGTGATTTTAATGCATTTCAATATAGCACTTAGTATTTTAGTCCCTACTACCTAGATATGGTAACTATAGCCTATAGTAGTCCTTTTAAAATGTGTGTTTTCATAGGATGCATTTAGAAAACTCCCCAGGCTCGGCCCAGGTGGTAGAAATTAATGGTTATGATGAAACGTATGCACAATAGTAGGCTACCAATGGCGCTCAGTCTGGGAGTCGGGACTCTAAAGAGGAAAAGCTGTTGCACGTGTTTTACTCTTTTCTCTTATTTCCCTTGTGAAATACTTTTACCTCCTTCACGCCTCTACATTCCGTTTAAGTTCAACTGAAAAAAAATGCTCAGATAAACTGCTCACCACACAAGTCCACAAGTAGACTTTGATTCCTTTTCATGGATCACAGTGATGGAAGAAGCGCTTGGATCTTTTACCTAAAGAGTAAGAATATACTAAAGTAATACTAGTAAAATCTGCATTAGTATTACCATCAAGATATATTTAAAGTATCAAAATAAAAGTGGGCCTGTTCATTAAGCAGAATAGCCTTGAATAAGATATATCACTGGCTTATAATAGCAATGCATAATATTTAAGCATTGTTCATGTGGCCTCTGGTTAAGGTGGTGCTATACTTTCTTACGTATGCCAGGTAGCTTAATCTATAATAATACATAATGCTTTATTACATTTTGATTTTGTACCTATTATATGAAAGTACAAAATATGGGTAGAACTATAAAGTGACATAAAATGGGATATCCTCAAGCAAAGTACAAGTACCTCAAAATTGTACTTAACAGTGAAAAACTGTCCTTAGTTACTTTCCACCACTGGTGACCAGCCAGAAGCCACTGCTGCACCAACCTGTCAGGACATTTTCTAATGAGTATTTAATGATGTGCAGCCAGCCTGATTTAAAGGAGCTCTTTCGGCAAACCCCTCTCCAGGTGTGTCTCATGCACTACCTGTGCACGCTGAAGGACACGCGCTCCAGAGCCAGTGGTCAGTGGCGATGCAGTGGACGATGCTGATGTTTAATACAGTCACTTGGTTTTATAAAAATAATAAAATAAACACACCTCAACTTAAAATTGATCCCATGAAGAAACTGTAAGACTGACGCCACAAAACGTGCAGTTTTTCCTAAAAAAACAAGGAACCTCGTTTATATGCTTCACCATATGATGAACCACGTTTTCATCCACCACTAACATCACCAGCAGCGATAACAAATCACGCGCAGGTTGTTAGATGTTGCCTTATAGTAAGCGAGCCCAGCACCCCTCCTCCACTCTCGTAGTAAAAGACACTGCGAGCAGCTCGCCGCCATGAAGACGCGCAGAGTGGCACATCTCCAATACGCAGTGTGCGTCTCCTGTCCTGGCTGTTAGAGCTGCTGGTGCCCCACACAGGAAACGCTGCTGCGGATTTTTAGACAAAAAAAACCCCGACAGATTCTGTGTGATACCAACATTTTTTTCTCTGTTTAATCTTTAAGAAGGGCACCTTTTTTGTGTATGCACGCGTCTTAACCACGTTTCGTCTCTCGCTTTCGAGTAGTTGGAGACCTGCAGAGAAGAAGAGCATGACAGCGTGACAATGGTGCAAGGCTGGCTGACAGCGGGACGATGCGGTTCTTGTTTTGTTTTCGCCTTTTTGCGTTTTGACTTTTAAGGAATGGGCTCTTTGCCGGAGCAACCGCCGTTAACTCCAGAGGTCTATTTTCTGTCTTGCGACTTGAAAATCGTCACAGTTTCGGTGTGCTTTTTGCTCAACATC